>NC_046229.1:16323697-16923697 GCF_009819885.2 Catharus ustulatus | reverse complement strand
CCATTCCTTACACAGAACATGGTATAAGCAGTACTAGCAAAAAAAATTCCTCTCATACCAGTAGAGGAACCTGAGAAGGAAGTGGTGAGACCAGGTAACAGAAGCATGCAAGTGGGAAGGGTGAAAGGAGAGCATTGCATCAGTCCAGCTTGTGTGTACAGAAAAAAGCAGGAAGCAGTAACTGCCCTCACACCATGCTTGTGCCAGCAGAAACTAAACTGCAAAGTCACAACACTACTACAAGAAATAACAGCATGAAAACACTGCACACAGGTCAGACTGACCAACTTGACTGTGACAGACCTGGCATTTTGTTTTCTATTTGGATTTTTGCATCATGTTTTGTGTAATGTATAATCTTGAGAAACAAACATCACCTAGAAACTCAAGCATAAGCCATTCCATTTATGTCAAGTGGGTATTAACCCTATTTTCCCCAAGAGTTCAAGAGTCAGTTGTGTTAACTGTTTCGCTAAGAAAGATAAGATACTTAGCACAATTTCTTTGCTAAAGCCTATCTCAGAACTTCAAGCCATCTGTAAAAGCCTCTTAGGAGCAAAACCATCCACGTATTTCCCATCCAGGAGTAAACAACATCTCCACTTTTGCTGATGAGCATCCTTGTAATACAGACTCATCCCGGCTATGTGAAAAATACTCAATACTAAGAATAGAGAAATGTGGGTTAGAAAACAACAAAAAAATTTAAGACAAATTCAGTACACTTTTCAAGACTTGCCTGTCTGTGTTTCCACTCAAATAAAAATCTTCCCTGTATTCCTTCTGCCTGTTTTTTTTTTAAAGCCCCGATCTGCTGCAGGTTATCCAGCCTGCCACATCGCATCAACACAGAAACCAGTAAGGCCTGGCTGCAGAATTTAGGTCAGCTCGTCTGTGGAGTACATAAGGTCTTCCACACAGCCATGAATTTCCTAGTAATGCTTCAATAATCCCTCTTCATCCTGCTATGCAGCTATTTCACTAGGAACTGCTAGCTTTCCTCTAGCTCCCCAACAAAGACTCTCCACAGGAGGGATGTTTGCAGGCAAATAAGCCACTATCTCTTCCTTGGGAAGCAGGAAGCTGGTTGTTGAATCAAATAAATGCTGAGTCTTATTTCCCAAGACCAAAAAAAAAAAAAAAAAAGTGAAGTATTCACTTCAATGGATGCTAGAAAAAAAAAAGTTCCTATCTTTTAACCACACCAGGAAAGACAAAATCAGAGCCAGAAATTAGAAATTACCTCTAGAACATTAGGAATAATTTTCTCAACAGATTTTAAACAAATCCTCACTGCTTCCACCTGGGTCAACAAATAAAATAACAAATGTGACTAATAAATTCAGACAGTCTAAGCAAGAGAGGCTAGAATTTCTCGAGAGAAAGCATCACTTGAGGTGAAAAAACATTGTACCTCTTCAAAGAATGCTCCCTCTACCAGTGAATTGCATGCCACCGCCATCCCAAGCACTGTACAAGACCACGTAAGTAGAAGCCCTGTTCTTAAATGATCTCTAATGGTACATAAAAATAGGCACAGTCTTTTCAAAACATGGCCCCCAGAGCAGGAGTTTCACCTAAACTGGAAGGTACAGTTACATAAGACAAAAATCCCAAATTGAATACAATAAATCAAAACCTTGAACTTTTCTGTCTTCATAAAAGATGAACCTAACTAAATCTTCTCAAGTATGACAATCTGAAAGACATGAATGCAAGAATAAATACCAGTTTCCAGGAATGGTTATGGACATCTCAGGAAATAAAAACATAGCAAGCAAACTGACAGCTGGTTTTGTCTTAAAACCCATCAGTCTGCTACCTCTCTGTTCTGCTCTACATCTCCCACATAACATACTGCTCATCAAAAGCTAGCACTGAAGTGTCCCTACTAGAACAAAGAATAAAGCTGAGGAAAACCTTTCCTCAAGACATCAAACTGCTCTTCAACATTCAAACATTTGTTAAGACTATTACTAGCCCATTGTTTACAACTTACATGAAGCCTGAAAATGGTATTTGCAAACACATACTGAATGGTGTTGCACATTAGATGTGCATATCAAATACCCCAGAAAACATATTACATTTATGTTCACCTCAGACCTGGTCCAGAACTCAGACACATAAATGGAGCCATGCCAGGCCCACAGATGTGGCTGTCCTTACTGGGTCTCCATTGCATCACACACGTTAACAAGACCTTCTAAAGAATGTAACTTTTTATAACTAATGATCATCTATAACTTAACTGTGCATCAGACAACTATTCCCATTAGTGGCTCAGTACCTGATCAGGCTGTGCTTCTCCACCCTCCTCCTCTGGCTTCAGCTGGGCTGAGTGCTGGCTCCTGAAGGCTCCAGCAGCAGGAATACCAAGCCAGACTCTGATGATCACTTCCTCATTTTGACAAGCGCCACAGACTCCTCCTATATAAAAATAAACTGCTGTGAATCAAACTGGCCAAAGTGGTCATGGTAGCAGGGGTCAGAGGAATGCCACTCTGCAATACAGAAGACAAAGGTTACTCATCCTTTTGCTGACAGTGCTTCATCTCTGGGGAAGACTGAGCACATCCTTGTTGTAATAACTTTGGAACTACTTAAATGAGCCGTCCTATTCTTAAAGAGCGTAGATCCCAAATGAGCAATTTGTCATTTCCCACATTTTCTTAAACATACTGGCTCATGCTAACTTAACCAAGAACACTGCTACTTCTACATCATCACCTCCCTACACCACCACAAAAGCCCCCAGTGATGTGGTAGCTGCACAGCCACATGCTCCACACAAATGACACTTCAGCTACTGCATTACAGCCTTATGCCAGGCAAGCAGACCACCTTGAGTCAAATGAGCTGCTTGGAAAAATCTCAGGAAAACAACTCTATCCTCTGGGATGAACAAAATAGAGAAGTGGGATTGTCCCCCTCCTTCTTCAGTCCATAACTTCCACCAGCTAAGACCCAGCACAGGCTGTCTTCAACTCCAGAGACCCAGAGGCTCCAGGGCTGTGCAGAGCACACAGACAGAAAGCAACAACCCAGCAAAAAGAACAGCCAGACTCCAGCAGGTAATTCATGAATATTTATTTTAGTTTGTTGCTTATGAAGTATGCCTTGTTATAAATCAAGTATTTTACAGTAATTGCCTCCAATCAACAAACACAGGGAAAGCTGCTGTGTAAACCAATGCTGCTCCATATCCAAAAGGAGTCCCTTAGCAACAGGCAGGATTCTACAGGACTCCATGCAGCCGGCTGGCTGCCACTGCCTTGCTGCACCCCAAGCAGCACTGCTGTGTGCCCAAGGCGTTCCTAGCACTGCCAACCACAGCACACTGTGCCAACACCAGTGCAGCTGGTGCTCACTGCGAGGGCAGCAAGCTCCAGGTACACGGTACAGGGACAGCCCTCCAGAGCAGAGATGCTCCACAGTCAGGGACGACCAGCTGCATCCCCTGCTTCAGCCCCCAGCCTCCACCACAGCAGAGCTGTTCTGCCATGGGGGTCTGCACCCAGCACCAAGAGCAGGGCACTCAACCACCTGAGCTGCTCCCAAACCACTGCAGAAAAAGTGCAAACCAACCTGCCCTCCTCCCTGCCCCCCAATCTCCCTTTAATTTTTTCTGAGGCTTTTTCAGGGCTGGCACCCACTGGCACTCAGAAGCATACAGGAACAAGCCCTGTGTCAGGGCGAGATCATTTTAAAGGTCAGCAGGAACCTGCTGTTCCAGGTTTCTTCTTAGAAGTAGAGACCAGGATAAGGAGATGGGGAAAACACTGCCAAGTCCTCAAATAAAATATGCCTCATAGACTTTTCTTCTTGAAAGGGCTTGGGGGTGGTCAGGTGATCTCAGGAGAAGCAAATCTTTTTATGCAGAACTGGAGTTTTCAGAGACTCCAGGTTTTTAAATACATGGAAGAAATAAACTGTGACCAGATACTTTCCAAAGGTCTACAGCAAGCAGACTTCAGAACAGACCTTTGGATCATACTCTAGGTCTAACAGAAAATGCTCATAGCCACGGGGCCATTCACCTTGGATGCCTCTGTAACCCTTTTTTTTCACAAGGTCAGAGAGCCATGTAAGAAGGGCCTAAACAGAGATCACCATGCCCTCCAATCCCTCCTCAGCACCACCCCAAAGCCATTCCCACAAACAGCAGGCAAAGGCAGTTCCCACCTTCAAAGTAGGACTGTATTTTCTAAGAATGTATCAGCATTTAAGGAAAGGGGCCAGGAGAGGCTGAATAGCACCACCACCACACTTGGTAATGCATGGAAGAACAGGAGAGCTTGTCTTCAAGAGCTGAATCACAATCTGAAAGACTGCTGAGGTCCATCACTGCCACCCCCCCTTCCCAGAACAGGCTGAGCACACAGATTGGATCATACCTGGAGGAAATGTGAAGGATAACAAACAACAAAACACAAAATTTTGGTTTAAAACAAACAAAAACCAAATAAAAAACCAATCTAAAAGCAGAAATTCTTACATAAATCATAGCAGTGCATAAGTAGATGTTTGGGCAATGCCAAGACTAGTGAAGAACTCTTCCCCACGGTTCTTACCACAAAAATTCTCATGGATTTTGTTCCAAATCCCACTTGACAAATTCTCACTTTATGCTACTTCCTTCACCTCCCTCTCCCACTTTTGAAGTGACAATCTCCATTTATTAAAACAAAGCAACATCTTTCTTACAGAAACATCTGCTTTGATACAAGAATACACACCCACTGGTACAGTGAGTATGTGGGACTGTGGCTATGAAGGAGATTAAATAAGGAGCACATGCACCACTTCTCTTTTAACCTCGTCCCCTCTGGCACTCAACTCACTTCAATAGTCTCCTTTCAGGGCCCTACAGCATAGGGAAAGACACCACATTTACATTGGGGTGTTGGCATCAGCCAGTGCCAATTTCATCTGAATCACAGCCAGGCACTTGGCACTTGAGGCACAACACGTGCAACCTCCAAATGCCACGTCCTACATACAGTAGCCTACATGTGGCTGCCTCCATTTGTACAGTCACTTGATCAAACATCTCTTCTATTAAGGAAAACAATACTTCTGATGCTTTTAACAGGGAAATAATCATTGTTAACAGAGTGAAAAGAACCCAAACAATGCACTCAGAACAAATTGTTATGAATTCTGCAGAGAAAGGAAAGGGAGGGAAGCCACAGTATTTTTGGGGAAGAAGTAGAGATTTTGGGGGGAAAAAAATCAACAACCTTAGCTAATTAAATAAGTAAGCAGATCCAGTCATTAGAGTTTTAATTTCAGCACAGCTGAATAATTCTCAGTTCCACATATATCTCCAAGTTCCCCAAGAACAGCACACATTTGACAATCTCTTCAGTTAAAATGCCATCTTCCTCCCTTGCTGCTGCATAAGAAAAACAACAAACCAGCACACAGAAAAAGTGTCATGCCATCAAGAGAGAAGAAAAACCCCAGCACAGATACCTACTATAGAAATACCGTCAAAAGCAGCATGTAACCTAACCAGATGAATACCAGATTTTGTTGCTATCTCTGAGTAAGTTTTGCAAATAGCTGAAGCTGATTTGTGGCCACCCTGCTACTTAACATTCCTGCTCTCTCCATGGTGTGTGCCTGGGAAAGGCATCTTGCCCAAAGCAGAGGGTGGGCTGGAAGGCAGGATTCCCCTTTCAACAGCAGTGCAAGCTCAAATTTGCTCCAGCTGGTCTTGAAACCACACTCCCCTTGGAAAGCACCTTAGGCGTTGCTCCTGCTACATGGGATCCAACAGGATCCCACTGCCACTCCCTGCAGAGTTCATTGTCCATTCTAGGGCCTTGCTGCAGTTTTTCACATGACACCCAACACCCAGTTTAATTTGGGAGCTCTCTGCCTCCCTTCCCTTGGTGGCCACGTCCTCTTCCCCCATCCCTGAGTCAGAGGCTGCATGCAAACTCCTCCCCACTTCCCCTCTTCTGCTGCAGACAGCAGAAATAAAGCAAAGACATGAACTAATCAAACCTTGCTGGTCAAGCAGGCAAAGCTTCTCCCTGCTACAGCTAACTCAATGCCTGACCCACAGGCATGAGAGGGGGCTGCTGTTGATAGCTCTGTGTTACACTCTTTAGCAGATGGCAGCAGGGATCTAAGTCCAAACAGCAGACAGGTAAATAATCAGACACTGAAGAAGACCTCATATGGATGAGGTGACAAATCAGCAGCTATGAGAGTGTGGAGGCCACCATGCTCTCTTCATGCACAAAACAAACAGCAGAAAAGGGTTCTCTGCTCCTCATGCTGACCAGCTGCACACTGGCTGTTTCCAGGCTGCTCTGGGCCCCTGTGCACCGACGACAATCTTAAAATACAAATGGGGCACGTGCAAGCCATTAGTCAAAACCAGGCTTGTATTAATTCAACCCGTAAGATTCAGGTACCCATTATATTTCATGCAATGATTTTTTCAAATACTTTGCTTTCATGCTGACTCCAAACAGAGAAAACTTGGCCATCCCACTGTGAGCATAAAAGCCTTGTTTCTGGAATGAGACACCCTCAAACAAACAGAATCCATAAATTTTCCACTTCCAGAACAGTAAATATAATCTCATGCTTTATAATTTTATGTTATATTTACTCATACTTCACAGTTATCTCATTTCCTACGTCTCAGTATTACTGTTTTCTTTTGTAATTTCACATGTTTCTCATGTTTTTATTTCCAGGCTTTACTATCTTTGTTCTCCTGTATCTCTGGCCGCGGTAGTTTCTTTCTTTAAAATCTGTTTGGGTTAAACTGATCAACGCTAATAAAGACATTTAAATTCAACTTTCAATCTAAGTACATCCTAAATTAACATTCACTAAAAAAACAAAAATCAACATAGCATAAATACAAGTTTTAAACACTGGAAAAAGAACCTTGTCCAAACCCGCACATTTTTCACTTTTCTGAATGACTGCTAGAGCACAATTTTGTTTCTCTCAGTCCACTCTTTTTTCTAAGAAGATTTTTCTTCTATTACTCTTCTGTTAGACACTTTCCTACCCACTTTTCATTGGGACACCAGCACTGGTTAAACTCACAATTTCTGCAGCACCAACAACCTCTATGTATCTGCATTCCTCCACTTTCTTGTTTCCAGAGCCAATAGATTTGTTGTCAGAAGGACAGAAAAATGAGAGGAGCAAAACTATCAAGCCAGTTTTCCCTTTCTCTCTACTATCAAGGCCAACAAGAAAAAACTGTGAGGAAATTTAGTATGGGTTATAAACCAGCAAACATTACTTAAAAAAACTCAAACGCATGAAAAGTTTCATTTCCCTTTTGTCAGCTCCTCTGCTGAACTAGGAAGGTTAGGCTTTGTTTCTCAATTTAATTAGTCAGAAAATAAGTACATAAAAGTTTCTGGATGGCAGCCATTGAGAGAAACCCTGTATGTGGACTTCTCAGTTTGTATTTTTAAACAGTTGGCTTAACCGTGAAGTCTGGTTCCTCCATGCATCCTTGATGAAGGCAATTGCTAATGCATGTGGAAAGTGTGTGTAACCATAGTGGTGTCTGGAAACAAAGCAAGCCAGTCCACTACCTCTAACACTGCTCCCTCAAGTTTTAATGCAGAGACTGTCACACCAAAGCACCTCCTATCCTCCCTCTCCATGTACACAAAGCACCATTTATAAATATGAAATATGGACTTCTTTTTCCCCATTATTCACTGGTATTTACATTGGTTTAATGGACAAATTTATACAGAACAATCCAAACTACATCAGCTTAACACCGTGTTCCTCTGTGCAGGACTGCAAAGGCAACAAAATGTCTATTACACAACACTTCTGTATAAAATATTAATTTTCACAGGGGAAGCTCTTGAACCGAAAGGTTATTTTCAATGATTACCAAATCAGTGTTGTATAAGCTTGGTTATTTAATGAGTTTGAGACCAACAACAAACCATATATTTTTTATTGTCATAACACGAAAAACAAAATCAACTTTTTATGTGCACACATCAAAATACATCCACAGATTCAGCAAGCCTGCACTGGGATAACTGCAGGTGTCCACATTTTTAATTCAAGTTCTCACACCAGCTGAAAGCATGTAAGCTTCCTTTCCTTCCTATTCTGCAACGAGTGAAGAACAGGTAAATATTCAGCCATCACATTCATATATACATCCCATGCACTTGTTCTGTCCTTAAAGCTGTAATCACAGGTTGGAAAATCAGTGCAGCAAGAGTAAAGTGCTTCAAAATCTTCTCCGTACAAAAAAATCCCTGTTTTTAAAAGGCACGTTGGTATCTGTGCCACTGGCCAGACTTGAAAACACTAGAGGTGGGGCAGCCCTGGCTTCTGTGGGACCCAAGGGCAATGAGAAATACCTTCTATAAAGAAACTTATCTCAATGCTGACTTGTAAAGAATGAAGTCCAAGAGAGGAAAAAAAGACAAAGCTGTATCTTGGCTGTGACTTTGTAGCCATTAGGTTGCATGAGGACAGGTAGGAGCCTGTCTCACTGCATCATCAGAAGGACTATAAAGAGCCTTCATGCATGAGGTTTTTACTTTCTCTGTGTATCTTTACATGAGGAATGCAAGGAGGGGGCTCATTTTGAGCATCACTGTCCCCAGCAGATGGTCTCATCGTATTTACCAGCTCCATATGAGTGTCACAGGCAAGACATCTAAAACAGCAACATATACTTTATCCACCTCATCCATGCTCTAACCATGCTAGGGAAATCATCAGGAGATACAACTCAGAAAAATCCTGAGCAAATGAACAGAGAGATTTTGAAACTCCAGTTTGAGAACTGTGCGGTTTTTTTATTTACATGCACAGCAAACAGTTTGAAGAGATAATCTGATGGCAAAAGGTAACAACAGCATTTCATTATCTGTAGTGCCCACCCCTTAGGTCTGAGAAATCTTCTACTACCAATTTTCCAGTCTTCAAAGTAGACTATCATAAGGTAGAACGCCTGAGATGTCTAACTTTTGATAAGACCATATACAGAGGGGTTTTTGTTTCGTTGGTTTTTTTAACACTAACAAGGAGCAAGGCAGATCACAAGAATCAGACTATTCTTCTATTGATCACACAATACATACAAAAAGCAAGACCCTGATGAATAAACAAACACTATCCTCACCCACTGCTGGATGCCACATGCTTTCAGTCTGTTTCTTTCTGCTTCTTAATCAGTTACCTTCAACAAAAAAGGGCCTCCAAAAAGAAAAAATATCTGAGCAACAACTATCCTTCCTCCTCCCTAAGGGTGGCTGTATTTTACACCGCAATTGCTTCTAAAGTCTTGGATGTTGCAATTACTTCAGTCTGAGAACAAATCACTTCTGAGGAAAAAGCTCAAGTGGAAAGAAGGAATATTAGTTTTGAGGCTACATGAACAATATGGTTTCATATCCTGATTTATACTTGAAGAGGGAGAGGAAAAAAAACTAAGGTATTTATTTTAAAACAGTTATAACAAACGAGTCCTTGGTGCAGCCATACTCACTTCCCATACTACTGCTTGCCTCCAAGTGTTGGGCAAAAGTGGCATTTTGCTGGCTTGATTTCATGAAAACATGTTCTCTCTTTCCAAGGATATCTTTCTGAACATTCTGGCAGTTGCTACATGAATATCTTCTAACTTCTCTTCCTATCCATTTCCTGAAGGGGGAAAAGAACCTTTTCTCGCCACAGCTGAAGAGAATATAGAAATAAAAGAGCTTCAATTCTTTTAATTAAATAAATTTGTGGTAAGAGAAAGATTGAAGCAGTGTCAGTTAAAATTAATGATGTGGAAATTAGTATTACTGACAGTATTAGGTGCCAACTTGACTTGTGACGCACTTTTCTTTCTAACATGCCAAAACCAAGACGATTCTCAAGAAGTTAAACACTAGAAATCCTGGCTTTGTTCTTTCCTAAATATGTTTGTAATCTCTGAGGGGAGAAATTGTTTGGCAAGCAATTGGTACCTATTCTTTGTTATATGGCTAAAAGAAAATTGTACTCAATTTGCTCCGACCAAATGATCTTGAGCCAAACCCATCCCCAATGCAAACAAGTCAAAAAATGTAGCTCCAAGTGTTCTCAAGGTTAGAGGCACAGGATAGCCTTGAAACACTAATTATAATGGCTTTCACCAAACATAATGCTAGTAACTGCTAGAAAAGTGCTTTCACAAACACCTTTCTTCATATTTCAGCCCTGTGTGGACCCACAGCAGCTCATCATCACAACCAAAAATAAACATTTCCAAGACCCAGTAGCACTAGTGCGATCCCAGAGAGCCTCCTGTATGCATGTGGACTCATGAAACTATGCATACATGGAAAATCAGTCATGAACACAAGTCTTTGCACAGTGAAGTCCACAGGCTTTTCACTGCTTTTTTAAAAAAACATGCTTAAAATGTCACTTATACAAAAGCACAGGCAAGTCTTTATCGAAATGTAAAGTTTCTGGGGAAAAATATTTCCATTTTTCTTAACACAGCAGTAGCTTTTTCTTTTTATGTTGGTTAGGATATAGTCTTCCCACCACTGAGATAATAAATAAATAAATAAAACAGAAAAAAAGCCACAAAAGGAGAACTATGCAGCCCTATTTCAATGCTAGCAAGAAATGGAAGAATAAACAGCAAAAACTGAAATAACAGGTTTTGTTCTTCCCACTTAATGTTCTGTGCCATTCTATGTAACATCTCAGTATAACAAATACTGCTAATTGTGTTTTATGGTATTTAGGGATCTACAGCAACTTCGTGAATTGGAAGATAAAGACTGCTTTTTTGAAAGGAAATGAAAACCTTCAGAGTTCATTATTTCATGCAATACTTACCCTGGAACTCCCGGGTTTTTTTTGGCGCCCAGTTGAGAAACTTGTTTACTGAGTTCCCTCATGCTCCCCCATTTGTGACTCAAGCTCCTTCTCAGCAAAACAGCCTTCAGCAGCCCCACACAGATTAAATGCATTAAGTCTCAGGCACTAACTCAGTGATCACAGGGTCCATGTACCAGCACCAAAACTCCCCTCTGGCTCCTAGAGGTGCAGGAGAAAGCAAAGGAAGCCCCTGGGCTGGGTGCTGACTTAGCACTCTGGCTGCAGGCAGCCCAAGCCTCCTGCCACAGAAGCAGGACCTGACGCAGCTGCTGGTGCTGACAGAGAACACACACAGCAGGTAACAAACTCAGCCTGTGGACAGGGCCTGATTCAAAATCCACTTACTGCCACTGGCTTTAACAGACTTTGAATGGAACCTCAATACACAGAACAAATGGGAAGACCTAGAGAATTCAGAAGAACCAACATCAACCCAGGAAACTCCAGTACAATTCATTCCTATAAAATTGTGCCAAGCCACAACACACATAGCTGCAAGTGCTTCTGACCACAGGGACAGACATACCCTCTTCCCCACTAGCCTTTATTCTCTTATCCTCCTGTCACTGGCAGCCCAGCACAAACAGCATTAGCTTTTTTCCTGCCTATCCAGGCATGCAGGCAAGCAAACTGTCCATAAACAGGAGGCACAGCTGTGGTATCCCTGTACCACCACTTATGTATCGGTACACAAGAGAAGGAGGCAACAGGCACAGAGGGCCAAGAAAGCAAGAATTACATTTCAGGTGTACAGCTATGTGTCAGTACAATGTTAATCTTTGCAGGGCAAGCACCCAAGTGCTTTCACTCTCTCTGCATTGTTATTACAGAGTTTCGCTCCTATTAATAATTACCTTCCTGTGACTGCAGCAGTTTTTCTTCATTGTTGGTACTGCTACTTAGAATTCCTTTTCCAGACCTCAACACGCCGGACAGATTACTATCCCCTCAAGGATGTCAGGACTGGTAGAGATATCTATTGTGCATACCTGGATCTTACAAAACAAATGACAGCTTAACGCTGCTTCCTTCCCCACACAATCTCACACAGCCGTTGTAAACTTTTCATCTTTTGTGTTGAAGTAATCACAATTACAAATAACAGCATCTATTTAATATTCCCTGCTATTATGTGCAGGAAAGTGTTTTTGACAATAAGCAAGATACAGGCAAAGCACCAAATGACTTTACTATAAAGGCAATGCCTTCCTAGAGACACAGGAGAAAATTGTGTAAAAAAAAATATAGCCACAGAAGTATATTCCTAGGTCAGGACCTCATAAATCAGTTCCAACTAACAATACAAGGTTTACAGGGCATTTGGTAAGGCACAAAGAATGAATAGGATCCTGGCCCCAAGTAAGGCTTGGTGAATTAATTTAAGATGGCAATCAAGAGCAAAAAAACAACACTAACCTTACCCTAAGTTTGAAGAAAGATGGTTTCCTTTGCCTCCAGGAAGAGGTGAAGGGAAAAAAACAAAACACCACTACCAAAACCAACAAGTAAGACAGAAATAAAAGAGGAAAAAAAAAAAAGAGCAATAGAGAAAGGGTCTTGCTACCCCATCTGGCACGAGAGTGCTTTTTCTGATAGCTCAGAGCTGCGTGTTTAAAATCTGAGCCCCGTTCATGCAAATTTCTCCCATCCGAAAGCCCTCTCTTCCAAACAAGTAAGCATTGTCATTCCCCACCTTCAGTTTTAGAGGCAGAAAATACTATCCTTTCCTATCACAGTGATAGATATAACACTGAAAAAAAAACCAAATACTTCCCTGTAGTGTTTGAGGATTTTTTAAAGCTGTAACTGGCAAAGCTTACAAGTAGCAGGTACCCCAAAGTGCTCTCTGCACCAGCGGCTAAGTCAACTAAAAATCACTTTCAGCACCACCATTACAGGAAGTACTGCTAAGACTTATCCACCAAACAACACCACCACCACTACCGTCCTCCATTTTCAAGTCAGAATAACCTATCTCATGGCTCTTACACGCTGGGAACGTCCAGAGGAGAAAGTGCCACGGGCTGCAGGCGTGCTGCAAACGCAGAGCCTGAATCCCCCCAGTGACCGCAGACCGGCTCCCTTAAAGGATGCTGGGCAAGTCACAAGGCTTCTGCGCCTCAATTCGTGTTTGTTTAAGAGCAGTGGCAGCACTTGTGATGGGGGGAAATGGAGGTTGCAAGACACGAGCTGCTGTGCCAAGCTCAGGGATCCTAAAGGAGCAGGAGTCGGCATTGCCACGTACTGGGGAGCAGGGGGAAGGGAGGAGACGCGCCTCGAAAAAAACAGAGATGGTTATCTGACAAGGGCTGGCTCTGCCCTGAAGATGTGCTTTATTGACTAGCTTGGGCCCCTTCAATCTCCGTGCGCTGCAACACGAAGCACAGCTGACCCCACACAAAAGCCGCACAGCTGGCGGCCCCCGGAGGGGCCGGATCCAACCCCACTGGCCTCGCAGTTCCAGCCGCATTCCCCAGCACCACGCCGTGCTCCCACAGCCGCCCGGGCCAGCCCCGCTGCCCCCCGCCCATGCGGGCACGTCCTGCGCGGATGCGCATCCCGCGGGAGAGCAGCGCCACGAGCGCAGCCGTCCCCGGGGCTCCGCCGGCACACGGGCGCTGACAGCAGCACCGGCGAACCGGCCCAGGCCGGTCTGCACGCAGAAAAAGATAAAGAGAAGCGCGACGGAAAGCGTGGGGAGGGAGCGGCGGGGGCGCCGGTGAAGATGCCGCCCCCTCCCCGCGCCCCTCCGCCGCCTGCCCGAGCGCCTCCCGCCGGCCCCGCGCTCGCTCACCTCAGGGACGGCTCTGCGGGCTGCGGACCCCGAGAGCCGCCCGGCCGAGCCGAGCCGAGCCGAGCCGTGCGTGCGGCGGGGGCGCAGAGCTTCTCGGCGGCGGTCAGTCCCGCGGCGCTGCCATGCGGGCGGGCAGAGGCGGGGCGGGCTCGGCTCCTAGCAGCGCCCTGCAGCGCGCACCCGCATGGCTCGGCGAGCGGACAGCACCGGCTGCCGGCGGCGGCGGGGCCGGCGGGCGGCGGCCAATGGCTCCCGCGGCGCCGCGCATGTGAGGGCCGGGCTGGGCCGGCCCCGCCCGCTCGCCCCCCGCGCAGCCGCCGCGCTCAGGTGCCCGCGGGCCGGGGGCGGAGGCGGGACCCGCCGGGGCTGCGCTGGGGCGCGGGGCGGGAGAGAAGCGCCGGTCGGCAGAGCCCGTGCGGTGTTCTCGGTGCGCAGGTAAATGGAACGTGCTGCGTGAGCCAGATAAAACAGTGACAAGTTCAAATTGCATGACTTAATTATTAAAATTTTATCATGGAGAAGGAGGAAAGTTGTTTTATTTGTCTGTCTTGAGCCCCTCAGGGAGCCAAAAAGTCGAAGGCAGCTTTAGCTCGGGCGGGGGGTGGCACCGCTGGGACCGCAGGGACAGATTCCTCCACGGCGGCTCCAGGGGCTGAATGCAGGACACTGAGGAAGAAGCCGAACTGACCCTCATCCTCACCCCGAAATCCACCAGAAAATTCGTTTTCTCCTTTAACTGAAAAGGCACCGATATCCTTAAAAATGTCTTGAACACTGAGCCGACACGTGACCAGACCTGCGGGTCTTTTGAACTACATTTGAAAGTATATTGGTCTTGATCAGCATGGAATTTAAAAAATAAATAAATAAATATACAAGCTCCTCTTTTCCATATTTTATTTCCTCTCCACATTTTCAAGATTTGGAGGAGATAGGAAGTGATCTTTTGGTACTTGTTCAGAATAGCTTTATGTCCCTTTAAAGACTGAGAATTTCCCCTTTATATTTTTAGATGCATTTTTAATCAGACGTTCTGATCTAAATGACTGTATGATGTATCTAAGGTTACAAATGAAAGCACTTCTTAGCAACAATTCACTTCTGAGACCAGAAAAAATCAGGCCAGCTTGTCCTGCTCTCAGCTGTTCAGCACTATTTTCATACCAGAGTTTTCATCTAGTGGGGAATTTTAGCAGAGCTCAGATTTAGTCTAATGAGCTGTCAATTATTTTAAGCTTTGATTTTTACTACCTTCATTTGGCCTTTTAGTTATTTTTTTCCCTGAGATCATCATCACTTGTGTTATTTTTGTCCAACATTTTAGACCTCACTGTTTTCTCAATAAGGTGATTTTATTACCTATTTATTTATTTCTGCTCTGACCCAGTGGCCAAGGCACATAGGGTGTGTAATACTGGGGCTCCACAGTGAGGGAGGGTTAATAGAGGTAAAAGCAATCCAATCTGGTAAACATCAAGGCAAGTGAAAACAGATAATAACAAGAGCTGCTGGCTGGGAAATCCTGAGTTGAAGGCAGCTGGCAGAGAAATTCAAGCGGAAGAAAAAAGGATTTTTTCAGATGCCAGAGCTGGTCAGAGCTGGCTGAATCCACATTCACTTAGCAATCAAGACACTTTGCCAAGCTGAGGCACACCAGCAAAACAAACAAATGTCTCTGGGGATCCGAGAGAGAAGACACCTGGAACTGGGCAGATCCAGATCCAATTAAGATTCCCTTTCCGACAGGGCAAACACAAGTGTGAAGGACTTACCTCCTACAGAACATATGCTGGGTTTCTTGTTTGGTTTTTGTTTTGTTTGGGGTTTTTTCACTCATTTTGGTATGTTTTTAAAGGTAACACAAATGGGTTTTAATTTAAACCACTCTACACCCTCTCTTTCAAGCTTCTCTGGTAGAGACCTGTCCCACTATTTCAGGTTTGGTCTTCCCCAGGCTCGCCTGAGTACTTTTGGGCAGCTCTTTCTAGGTTGCTGTTTCTGGCTCTGACCACCTAGGACATGCTGAGGTGGGACAGAAAAGAGAGGGGAATTATAAATCTAAAAGAGCTCCGTTTGAGGCAAATAAAAATCCCAACTGTTCTGTTATTCTGCTTTAGTCCATAGGCAAAAGTACAAGTCAGCCAACTCCCAAGTTATTCCATGAGATAGAAAAGATGCCAGAAAATAGAGGCTGTGGGGGGAAAATGGCTCTTTTCCACTTGCACAGTTTTGACACTGGCCCTTTACAATTAAATAAACTAATATTGTTATTTTGATTTGTGGCTGAGAAAACTGAGCAATAGCAATGCAGCCATATGCCTGACAGGATATCCTGTTTGGTTTTACAGCTGCATTTTAGTTTCAATTTTTCAAATTCCATAACCTTGAGTAGCCAAATATGTCACATTTTTCACCCTTATTGTTATTCTCATATCATTAAAAGTTTTTTAGAAAATATCAGCTCTCCAACAGTTACGATTTTGGCCAGGTTGAAAGCTGACCATTTATTCTGAAATAATTTCCAGTTCTTTCCTTCTTTCAGTCAAACAGCCATACTGTGCATCTCATATATACCTGCATGACATTGTCCAGCAGGTGTCCAAGTTCAGTCCAAAGGAGCCAGGTGCAAAAGGAACACCAGCAGAAGGTGAACATAAGGAAGAGATGGTGTCAAAAATAGAGTGTGCCAGTGGTTCCTCAGAAAACAGTGAGAAAATTCTATACTGGGAAATATTTCACTCCTGGCTTTGAGTGGGCTGACAAATTTTTTTCCCAAGCAAATTTAAGATGAATGAGAATTTTGGTATTGTGGATTAGACAAGATAACCGTTAAAGATACCTTCCAACCCAAACTATTCTATGGTTCTATGATTAAGAAGTAGATGAGGTTGTAGTTGTACTTGGTTGTACTTGGAAAAAAGTGCAGATGGCTACATAAAAGAGATTTCCCCATTCCAGAAACAGGGTAATTTGACTTCATGGAATGGGCAAAGCATGAAGGGGAAGACTCACTCCGGTTTAAATAAGGAGGAGGATGCATATGAGTCACTTTTTTTGGCTACTGGCCACCTGTTTTCAAGAAAGAGTGTTTCTAAGTGCTGAACAGCTCAGCCTGAGGTGTTCACCCAGGACACATGGGCAGGAAGCCGGGGCTGGGGATGCAGTCAGACTTGTCAGCCTGATCTGCCACTGCCACCCCTCCTGCCCGTTAGTGCCACCCCTGTGCCGTGTGCCCACCACAGTGGCAGCGAGACTGTCTTTCCAGGCAAAACATATCCATGTGTTGGCAGCTGGTTTATTGTCCTGCAAGCAGATGTTGGCAAGGGCCTGCTCTGCACATGCCCACAGCTGGCTGTGGAGAGCCTGTTGCATGGAGAGCCAGCCGTGGGGTGTGGGGCTCAAGGGCTCTGCTCTTCAGAGAGAGAGGGAAGGAGAAGCTGAGGGCTGTGATCCCATGCTACCAGTCTGCCCCATCACCAGCACAAATTGCCAAAGCTTTCAGAAAGTCTAATCAAATTATCAGACAATCCTGCTTTAAATACATTTTTACTGACAATCCCAAAGATATTGAAGAAAAGAAAAAAAACCATGTTTTTCAAATATAAAAAGCATTGCAAAACCCTGTCCCTACTAGGTTAATTTGTAATTCCATCAATTCTTTTTTTTAAATTTCTGCTAACCAACTTTCTTTGCCATTATGCAACCCCATTATAAACAATTATGCAGACCCATGTTACCACTCTTTCTGAAGATATTTTGCTATTATGCTTGTCTTCAAACACCTGGCACAGCAGCCTCTGTATTAAAAACACAGTGACTCTTGGAGGCCTTGAGACCCAGCCTATTCTGGCTGGGATTCTCCCAATTTCTGAACTTCCTGGATGGAAAAAAATCATTGCTTACCTTATCTTTGTGCTGAAAAAATGAGTGAATTACTGTTTTTGATAAACAGCAGTTTCTACTTACATCCTGAACGCCACAGTGTGTTCACCAGTTCTTTTATTTAATTTGTGATAATATGTCAGCCACCCAATGTGCAGTTCCATTTCTAATAATTTGGGGGATGAGGCCTCATTCTTAGCAAGTACCTTTGTATTTTGACACAAGAGCAGCAGCCATGATGGTGTGCATTGCAAGCAGCGTGTGTTATCACACTGCAGCTCAGCAAAGTTGTTCAAGTGATGGCAGGAACACATGCTGGCTGCTTCTGATTACACAGAAGACCTAGTTTTTGTGAGTTCTCAAATTTCATCCAGTGGATATACAAACAGATGGCCAGTCTGTTTCATTCTGTACTAATCAATAAAGGACTATAAAGTCACAAAACACACAGCATCATAGGAGATGGGAGGCATGGCAGGAAGGTCATAAACTGAGCTGCAGGCAAACCTGCCCTTCACCCTGGCAGCTTGCCAGGGCAGGACTTTATTTTAGCAGAAGCAAGAATATGGTTGTACATTGCTTGGCCAGCCCAAGATACAGCCTGTGTCAGTCAGATGCAGAGGCTGGTAACATGGATCTATATACTCAGATCAGAGCCCAGGCAGGAATCACCACTGAGATGCTGAGTACCTTCACATCTTTAGAACTGGCGGGCTGGGAGGGGGCATTAGTCTGTTCCAGTTCACTTCATCTAGCTCTTCCTATTTTCTTAATTTTGCATTTTACTGCTTCTATGATCTCTGCCTCTTCTGCTCGCCACCATTTCCACAAATAGTAAATGCTAAACATGGAGAGTGAAAAAGAAATAAAAATTAAAAACCTGTCATAATCAGAATTAGCAGGGTAAGACCAAAAGAAGCTTTCAGGTATCACACTTTGTCCAGGCCTGTTCTCTGGAACAATTTCCCTGCTTTCCCCAGGACATTTTAGTCTGTTATTTCTTTCTTCAAATCATGCCTGAAAGCCCTTCTTTCCCCTTCAGATCTCAATTGGCTTTCTCAGTTAAATGGCTGTGGCTCCATGTGCAAATGGAGTGACACAAAGCCTAAGTGCTCTACCTGGATCTAGGACAATGGTGGCCTTTAAAGAAATGGCAAGCCAGTTATCTTCAGAGTGCTGAGCTGTACCTGTGCTAGCACTTAACCTTTACTTCCCCAATCACACAGGTACAATAGTTAGACCTTGCTGATTTTGTTATTCCTTTGGAATAAGTTGCCTTAAAATAGTCAAGCCACAAGGGCGTAATGAGGTGCACAGCTGGGCAAAGCTTTCTGAGCAGCCGGAGGAAAAAGAATGTATGTGGGACCAAAATGCTCTGAGCCTGCAAATGACTGATCTCCAATCATTCAAATGGCTGAAGATTAAGGACTCACCCAACTAGATCAGAAAAAAACCCAGACAAACAACCCTCTCCCCAAAAAAACCCCAAAACCAAAACTAAAAAAAAACCCACCACAAAAAAACCCACAACAAAACCAATGAAAAAACCCCCAACCACCAAAAAACTCCCAAATTTGAGGAATACCAGGCAAAAACAGCAGGGAAAAAAAGGGATAAGGGAGTAATATTTATATCCTACATGCTGCATTTTCTCTCTGCCTTCCTATTTTACCATGGAGCAAAGAAACCACCAGTCATTCTGTAGAAGGAGACTACAGAACTCTTATTTTAAAATGGAGCTCCTTAATCAGGGACCCAGAGGTACTTAGAGCTCTTTTCCCACCTCAAGAACTACAAAAGGCCAGCTTTTTTTGTGTGCCTTGGTGCCTACAGAACCCAGATTTGCCTACACAGCATTAAGAGAAGTTGATTTTGCTTGAAATGAGCTATTTTAATCTTCTTACTTTAAATACAGCACACTCTGCTAGTTATGTGTACAGTAATTTCACGACCATAAGGTGCACCGGACTATAAGGTGCACCCCCCCAGGAGTCGGCAAATTTCGCAACTTTGTAGATCATATAAGGTGCACCAGACTATAAGGCGCACTTTTTTTTTGCAGTGAGGAGCTGTGCGGCACGCAACAAAGTAACGAATTACTGGCAGGTGCTCAATTTGCAAACATTTTTCAAAGATCGGTGTAGCCTTTAAACACAGCCCCAGGCGCCCTCCCTGTGCAGCGAGCCCCAGTAGTCTCGCCCGCCCCCGGCACCGGCTGGCATGGCTCACGGCTCCAGGCTCCCACCGCGCGGCCGCGCTGCGTCCCGGCTTCCCCCCGGCCGGTGGCGGCGCTTCTCGCCGCTTTCCCGTGGCGGTGGCAGCCACGCCACTTCTCCCCGCTTCCCCACGGCTGCGCTGCTTGTCACCGCTTTCCCACGGCCGCAGGGGCCGTGCCACCGCCGCCGCTTTCCCGTGGCCGCCCGGGCTGCACCACCACTGCTCCGATGCCGCCGCCGGGCAGGCTCTGCTCGGGGCTGTTGCAGGCTCGCACTTCTCGTTCCCCGCGCGCCTGGGCCGGGGCCACCCGGCTTCTTGTTCCCCCGCCCCCGCGGCCAGGGTGGTGCCGCCCAGCTTCTTGTTCCGCCTGCGCCCAGGCCGGGGCCGGCAGCAGCTCCCTCCCTCCCTGCGCGGCTCCTGCCGGCTGTGGCCGCCCGCTCCTGCCCCCCGCTTGCGACTCGGCGCTCCCACAGCACCGCCCCTCCATTGCGGCTCACACTTCCGATTTGGCAAATTTCGCAACTTTGTCCATTATATAAGGCGCACCGGACTATACGGCTCACTTCTGGGTTCGGGGGAAAAATTTAGTCAAAATGGTGCGCCTTATAGTCGTGAAATTACTGTACGTATTACAGATCAAACAAAATCAATTGCTCCATTCTATCAATTTTGCCCAAGGGAAAACATAGCAACAACACCTCTGAAATCCTCTTCCCAGTATTTTTTCAAATACAATGTCAGTAAACCAAAGTATTCCAGTCACTAAAGCTTCTGCAACTACATATCCACTGTCAGTCTAGCATCACACTATCCACTCTAACTACACATCTTAAAGATTCCAAGTATTCCTGTGATTCCTATGCACAGCCACCATGGCATTCACCATGCTAATTTTAAAACCTGCTTCAACTCCTTTTCTAAAGACTGATACAAAGGAGGACACCTTTGCAATGACGTGGGAAGAAGGACACCTTTACACACACATGCAATGACAGAGAAGAGGATTATTCTAATGTCCAAATAATTTGTTTTCTCTGCATTTGACTTGAATATAAATTAATTGGAGAAAGCACTGGTAATATTTTTATATACTAAGAGGAGGGCATAAGAGCAGCAAATTCACTGCCAACACTGTATAGCCACCACAAACATATACCTCCCCCAGCCTCAAATACCTTCAACTTATTATCATTTAGAAAGAGGGAGAAGGAAGGTCTGATCACGTCTTAACCTAAAATAACGTTTTGCTTTGTCAGGTTAATTATATGTTCTGACATCAGAAACTGAAATTAGCAGGCGATTTTCCCTTGGGTTGCCCAGAGACAGTAGAATGAATCATGCCTGCTCTTGTACTGCACCCGGGACCACGGAGAACAAGGGATGGAAAGACCAACATATTTATTTCCTTACTCTGATCTCTGTGGCTAGAGAGTCATAGCACAATCTGGCTTTGTAGGGGCTGTGATGTGGCTGGCTGGTATTGCTGTCATCCCAAGTGTGGCAGAAATGGCCATCAGCTTCCAATGGGTGCATTTCCACTGCCACAAAGGCATATTCACTGCTTTCCTTTGATCCTGGTGTGAGCCCATAGCACCGGAGTTTCTCAAAGTGTCACTAAAACTTTCTGAAATTAATTTGACATGACAACAGTGTTCAACACAGGGCATTCTCCTCGGAAAAAACCCACAGCCAGACCTTTTGGCACTTAAATACACAGAAAACACTCTCCAAGTAACTGATACCTTCCTCCTCCTTAGAGCTATGTAGCACAAGATACCCTGAAGTTAGCCTAAGTCTTAAATCTTAGAAAGAGCGCCCAGTCACATCTTTTCTTGTCTCGTTCTTGTCTTTTATACCTAAAGTTCTCCTGGAATTTTATTTCCATGTTGGCTGCTTTTCAACCGCTCCCGTTCTCATTCCCCTTTTCTCCTCATCCATTCGCGCTGTTTAAAGCCCCCTACCTGGTGCAGCAGAGCAGCCTGCAGTTACCTCCGTCCACCCTGCCCGCCTCCCTCCTTCCCGGGCTGCTCCTGCCAGGCTTCGCCTGCTCTTCTTCCTCTCGCGGAGCTCCCTCTGCTGTTGGAAAGCCCGAGCGCTGCTGCGGGGACGGATGGATCTCCGGCGGGGCAGGATAAAAGGAGCAGCATCCTTGTCGGACACCCGCAGGGTTGTTCTTTCTGTCCGAGTGTCAGAGCCATAGGAAAACTTGCCTTTATGTTCTGTCTCCAGCTGTTTAGCGTAGGACATGAGCCCAATGGTGTGGAGTAGCTGCAGACCCAAACTACTGATTAATTACAAGAGATAACTGTAAGAAAGGAAGGGAAAACTCTGCCAAAATTACTGAATGAAAAATAGGGCCTCAGCCTGTGAGGCTGTAGGCAAACTGGCCTCACACTATGACAGCCCTGCTGGAGGGCACCTACACACTGCAGGTGCCTGGAGGTTTGTGCCAGCTGCAGCAGGACATGCTGAGCCAGGACATGGGAGATTTAAGCCCCCAGCCCCATGGCATGTGGGCATGAGGAGGGGGGATGTTCCCTCTCCCATGGCTCCCTGCAGAGCTGCCCCTCACCATGTGGCACACAGGCGCCTCACTGCTGGCAAGATGCTCAGCAGCGGTCGCTCTGCTGAGCTTTGGGATTCCTAGGATTGGAGAAAGAGAGCACAAGACACACATTTAGCAGCAGTGAGGGAGCTGGGCCTCAAAACGTGCCAGTAACTCATGCTGGTTCCTGCAGGGGCAGAGCCCTGCTGCCCAGGGATGGTGCACAGCTCCACTCCCATCCTGAGGAGGGGAACACAGAAATGCACCGAGCTGTCCCCTGCTAACGCTGCCACGTTGGCACACTGGTTGCATTTGCCTTCACATGTTGCCATAGGAACTACAGCCCCAGCATCTGCTCCTGCTCCTCCCTGCCATGCTTCCTCTGCACCCCACTGGGCTCAGCCCACTTCTGCTTCCCTGCCAACCTGCCTGATCATGCCTCCCCCTCACTCACGAACTCCCTGCCTCATCCTCTTTTTTGGGTGACAATCAGATTACTGCTGTAGCAGTTAATTATTGCATTAGTTATAATTTGCCTATTCATCTGCTTTTCCCCTTCCCTCCCACCTTGGAATAATTCCATCTCTCCATCCTTTCCACCTTCACACTACCTCTGCTGTCTGACTCCCATCCCCTTTTCTCTTGCACTCCCCAGCCACACAAAGCTTTGCTGCACTGCTCTACCCTTTCCTTCCTCTTTATCTCCCTACTACTCACATCTTTTTTGCTCTCTCCTAACACCACTTGCTCCATCCTCTCTCCCAGTCTTCCTACAGTTTCCTTCACTTTAGACACCCTGCCTACCACCTCAGGTTACTGCTTGACACAGGTCTTCTCTTTCTTCTACCCCCGTGCCGGGGTACTGCCAGCTTCTCCAGGTCTAAGCCAGGCTTGTTCCTCTCCCTGGTTCTTGTACAGTCAAAGCATTACCCATTCTATGCTCCTATTTATCAAAATACCCCAGAAACAGTATCTTCTGCCACCTTCATTAGCCTTACTCAATCCTTCACAGCTCCAAATCCTCACTTTCCTCCAGGCTCCAAGGTAAGCACCTTGTAATTTCCCCTTGTCCCTAAATCCCACTCTTACACTCCTTATTCCTTGTCCTCTGAATGGGAGAATCCAGCCAGCATCACAGCCAACTCCACCCCCAGCTTAACAACCCTGATCTATACCTTTATTCCAGTGCTTGCACCATTAAGTTTCACAGCCTCTCACTCCTCCATCTCTATCGCCATCCCTATGGTTGTGTTGCTGCTTCTGATGCCATTAATTGCAAATTCCCTTTAAAGCTGTATTCCTGCCTGTCTTATGCAATTGCTTTTCTTCTCTGCTGCCTTCTTTCTTTCCACAAAGACCCTTGGATCAGGACCCTGATGTCCTCCTTCTATTCCCACTCCAGGCACATTATTCATCCTTCCTTGCCCTCATCTGTTCCCTGCTCTCTTCACATGGGAGACTCCAGCAACCCTATCTACTCCTTCCTCCCGTGTGAATGACACAAATGTCTCCTGGTTGACCTTCTGGTGACCACCTCTTCTGCCTGGAGTGCTTCAGCTAGCATCTACAGCTCTGCTGGTCCCCACTCCTGATCTAAGCCAACCCCTATCCTTTCCTACGTGAACTGAGTGCTGCTAACACCACCTCCTCTGATTCTTTTACTTTTCTTTGCAAGTCCCTTGCATTTGCACAATCTTTTGTCCTACTAGAAACATCACTCTTTGTTGCTCTGTTTCTTTTGCTTCCACTTCTCCATTCTCATTTCATCACCACCAAACAAGCAGTGGTCATGAAATCGTAACATTTAAACTGTTGCTGCAGGACATGCAGGAAGTGTGCATTATGAGAGAGCACATAAGGATGCTCTGAAGGCAAGGAATTTTCCACTTGTATTATATTTTCATACATACTTCAGACCATCTGTGGAAAGCTGTAAAATGACTAGTTGGAAACATATTATAAAATTGTGTTATTTTACTTAAAACATCAATTTAGCAGACTCAGATCTGAAAACTCAGCAAAACGTGAACAGTTTTCTTGGGCTTCCCAATTTTGTTCATCTTTTAATAACAACGAGGTCTCATAGTTTAATGTGACCCAGAGTCTTCCCCTACCATCTGTGACTCTTGAACCCACATTTGGCAGCTAGCTTGGCATGTGTAACATTTTTCTGTAGTCTCAGGTCCACATGCACTTGTTAATGCAGCCTGGAGTAATTTGCATGTGTGTTCTCAAGTAAGGAAAAGTGAGGTGACACTTCATTATTTTGTAATGACACCTCTGGACCCTGAGATCAGTACATTACCAAGGTTTTGGGGGGGGCTTGTTTGCAGTATTCTTTTACATGCTTTTTGCACACTGTGTTGTCCTGCTATCTATATATTTGGTCTCAAATTTCCAGCTTCCAACACTCCCTATCCATTTGAACAGCATCCTGAATACACTTGAAGTTAGCTTTGTGACCATCTCTTTCCTGCTTCCCAGTATTTGAGAAAGCTTCTTATATCCACCTAGTTTCCAAATACCATTTTGTGGCAATTCTGGCCTGGAGAAGACTGGCAGCTCTATGTTCCTGGTTTTCCCTGTATGAAATTTCTATACTTAGTTCCAAGCTTCTGGAAAAAGAGACTGTCTGTGCTGTTAGCCCCCAACTTCCTTTTTTTTTTTTTTTTTTTTTTTCTGCCTTACATAAAGCAGCTTGTCTTACCTGTTCTTACTGCAGAATTTCTACTTCATGTCTGAATGCCAGTTGTTGAATGTGTCTTTAAACGCTTCTAGCACACCCTCTATGTGTGTGCCTTTTCACTTGTGCTATCAGAAAGTTCTTTTGTCTTTCCACTTCAAAACCAGCCATTCATATATCTCCTGTATGAGTTCCACTGCAAAACATATTCAGGTTAGTGCAATACAGGGTGAGGGAGGGATGGGTCCCAAACTTTCAAATTACACAACCCTATGCTTGATGCTGCTGTGGCATGAGCTCTACTGGTACTCACATACATTGTCCCCCTAACCTTCAGCTGGTTCCATTGCAAACTCCTTTGCTTGGATCACTATTTAGTAAATCTGAATATTTATAAAATGAAAATTCAATGTTACTAAATCCACAGTAAATTCACTGAAAACAGCCTAACTTTTCCAATTTATGCCCACTTACTATGGCACTTTTTCTAGGTTTCCTGCAGTGACAGTGGTCCATCACAATACCTCCAGAGACCCAACCTTCACATACGTTGAGTTCCTGCACATTAATTGTGGTGGGAGTAGCTGGCTCCAGCAGGCAATGTTATTCACTCAGAGCTTGTTTGCAGAACCAGAAATTAATCTCCAAGGGTTTAAGACAGTCCCAGAGCCTCATTCCCAACCCCAGGGAATTCCACATATTCCCCTTCTTTTATAACTAGGTTTTGTTTCACACATAAACCTCTTGATAACAAGCAGCAGCTGCACAGAGCAATGGCAGCTTGTGAGTGAACCAGGATGTTTCTGGTGCAGATGGGAAGAGCCAAAATGCACCTGAGGAAGAATCCAGGAAGGATTAGACAGTCAGTGTCTTGTGATTAAATTGTACTCCACATCAGGACTACTCAGATGGGAAGCACTGTCTAATTTTGGAAGTCTGGAAACTGGGATTAGGAATAGAAAACAGAATGACCAGGGCAGATGCTGTGACTAGTACCCTCCTCCAGGGGGAGGAGTGTGCCGGAAAAGGACAGACAGTTGGAGCGTATGTCAGGGAACAAATAAGCCCTTCGAAACACAGATTCTATTCCTGCAATATTCCCCATTAGATTCCATCAGAAGTCCAATATTTCTATGTGCACTGGCCAGATCTTTGTGTTAACATCAGACATCAGGCAAATGTTTCCTTCTATTGTCTTTGCATCTCCCAAAGGACCTTTGGTTTGAGTTTCTTTGCCAGCAAATAAGCAGCAAAAGCAGTTGACAGATCAAGATCAGTGATGATGGTAGGAATGAGCTGACCATGTTGGTGGTTGCTGTTTATTCTTCTCTGAACAAAGCACAACCAGTTTTCCCAGAGCTGCATGGACAGGAAGGAAGAGCTGATCTCTGCTTTAAGCACGTAATGAACAGGGATGAAGTCCCCACTTGAGAAACTGGCGCTGGAGGTAGGTGAAGATCTCTTGAATTAAGATCCATTTCACTATTTTTTGTTACTTACTTCTGTGTGGATTTTCTAAATCTAGGTGAGCAGAATGTGTCTCAGAAATAGTGGCTGGTTCTCTTGGTTTGCCAGGGAGAAGGACAAGCTCCACACTGCTGCTGTCCAGGCTTGGGGACACAAGCAGAGGAGGGTGCTCTCCTCCTGTTTTGCTTGCCTGCAAACCACAGGTAGGCTGTGTCCTTACCTCCTGCTTTTGGCCTTGGAAAGACAGGACAAGCAGAGAGGAGACAGTCTTTCCACTCAACTCAATTAGCAGAGCCACTACATACAGTAAAATTCTCTTTGAGTTCACATTAGTGTAAGACCCTTATATTTTCCTTTCCTGAAGCTAGATTATTTGGAAAAGAGGCAAGTCACTATATTCATGGACAAGCTTGTTGTGTTCCCTGTAGCAAATCCATGGCTGGATTGGAGTTTGCAGTTTGTCTCAAAGCTAATACAAAATCTGCCTTTGAAGTGCAGTAGGAATTACAGTGGAGTGATACATGCACCTCTGGGATGCCAATCTGCCAGATCTCACCTGCTTTGGACATCACAGTGCTGTGTTTGCTTAACGTGGTACAAGAATTTTTAGAACATAGAAAAGCCAGAATGGATCAGACACACACAGTTGCTGGATCTCCACTTTGCTCTTTCAAGATTTTTCCCCAGTTCATTCCCTTGAGTTTTGTGGATGTTTTCTTACTGTTCCAATTCAAGGCTGTACAGGCTTGAAATACGTTGATGCAGTTCTTTGAAAACCCTGAATGTAACCAGTGGAGAGGACTGAACTCTCCCACCTGGACACACGATTGTACGTTGACACCTGCAGACCAAAGCTGATGAATTTTCTGTGTCTCAGAATTTGAAGGTAGGATGCAGCATTTTCCTGCATCTCTGATAAATCAGCTTCACAAAGGACATGGGTCAGCAGCCAGAAGGGCTTGCAGACATGGCATAGGACCATGAGAGACGTCTCTTCTGCTGGAATAACAGCTCGAGATAAAGCAGGATGTTGTCAACACCAAGATTTCCATGATCTCTATGAAGTAGAGCAAACCTTGAGTTGCCCTGAAAACATCCCATGACACTGTTTATGAACTTGCAGAAGCTCTACCTTTAAGAAACACAATGATACTTTTATTACAAACTGCTAAACCCCATGCTTCGAAAGAATATCTCCTTTTAGGTCAAGAAAGCTTCTTTTACTTCACTTGGGGTAGCTGTACGCAAAAGAACCACAGAAAACTGCATGGGTACACGATCCAGATAGATCACATGGAGAGCACTGAAGGGAAATACAGGCCTCCCTTTCTTCCCATCATTGTGTTTGGAATATGTTTCCAATTGCACTAGTCACAAAGCAATCAAAGAAACTTGTCTACAGTGGCAAACTGAAGATGCCCTATCAGACCACATTACAGAGTGCTACACAGTATTGAATCCTTAGTCAGAAAAACATCCACATGACTGTAGGCCACAATGCACTCAATTTCCATATGTTTTAACTGAAAAGAGAGCACAAATCTTCCAAGAAAATGAAATCTGTCTTTGGAGGATGCCCACTAACACATTTCCTCCCCCTCTTACATCCTTACTTCCCTTGCATGAAACGGGGAAGAAGGGAGGCCACCCCCTGCAGTACCCAAGAGGCAAAGGACTCATCAGCCAGAAACCCTTGGCCCTTCCCAGACTCCCAGCCAGCTCCAGTTCCTGCAGCCCATCCTTCATCATCCATCACCTGTTAATAGGCTGTTCCCTAGGTTTGAGGGCAAACAAAACTTCGCTCATATGGTTTTGAGTGTGCAACATTTAGCATTCCCAGCCTTGGTCTGCTTGCCTGAATGTCTGCTGGTTTTAACAGCTCTGCAAAGGAAGACAAAAGCAAAATTATTAAACAATGCAGTCATGGCCTCATAGTAACACAACAGCTGGGACTGGCCACCACCACAAGGAGCAGCCTGGCCTAAGTGGGCTCAGGAGCTGCTATGGGAGCCTTGGCTATGAATAACTTATCTGGAAGAGCAAAGAGAACCAGTAACAGACTTTCTGTCATGCTCCAAAATCCATCAGAGATGACTGAAGCCTGCTACTGCTATCTTCCAGTACTTGTTATAAAATGATTGATGTTATAAAAATGCTATATCAACCACTACAAAACACTCTTTTTTTCATGAGGTCAATCTTGCAGCACGAGTAGAATAAGTAAAAACTGCAAAATAAAAATGTGTCCTTTTTAATACTGCAAAGATAATTTGAAGATGGTCAGACTAGGAAAGTAAATTCTCCTCAAGCTACAGCTTGACCTGAAAGAGAGCTCCATGCAGAGCACCCCAGTGAGTGCTGCACAGCCGTCTGCTGAGCCTCTGGGAAGGTGTCTGCAGAAATTTGTCCCTTTGCTTAAGGTGCTCAGGCAGGCGGAACTCCCGCTGGAAGGGTTCACAATCCAGCCGAAATCCCATGAGAGGATGGTGGTTCTGGTGTTTGGAGCCCGGCGCTGCCCGGCCCCTACAGCAGGTGCCACTGCGGGCCGCTGCCGGGCTCCGCACAGCCCCGCACAGCCCCGCATAGCCCGGGCTCTGTGCCTCAGCCCCGCACAGCCCCGCACAGCCCCGCACAGCCCGGGCCCTGTGCCTCAGCCCCGCACAGCCCCGCACAGCCCCGCATAGCCCGGGCCCTGTGCCTCAGCCCCGCACAGCCCCGCACAGCCCGGGCCCTGTGCCTCAGCCCTGCACAGCCCCGCACAGCCCGGGCCCTGTGCCTCAGCCCTGCACAGCCCCGCACAGCCCGGGCTCTGCGCCTCAGCCCCGCACAGCCCCGCACAGCCCGGGCCCTGTGCCTCAGCCCCGCACAGCCCGGGCTCTGCGCCTCAGCCCCGCACAGCCCCGCACAGCCCCGCACAGCCCGGGCTCTGCGCCTCAGCCCCGCACGCCCCGGGCCCCGCACTCCGTGGGCCATGACCCGTGCGGGCGCCGGGAGGCCGCTGCAGCAGCCCCGCTCACGGCCCGTCGGCAGGAGGCACCCGGGAGCCGTGCCAGGGCAGCGACACGGGGACAGGACAGTGCTGGCGCTCCGCCGCCCGCTCCCGGCCCCGGCACGGCCCGGCTGCCCCGGGGCTGCCCCCAGAGCGGGCCCGCAGTGTCCGCACAGCCCGGGCCGGACCCCGGCTCTTTTCTTCGCGAGCCTTTGCACCTTTAAAAATCACCTTGGCACTGCACTCCGTCATTGTTACTCACAAGGATTTATGATGACGCTCTGGAAAAAGCCAATCTTCTCCTGTGTCCATGCCGTGTTGTTAAAGCTGAGTCTGTTTACACCCACACATGAATGAACTTCAGAATGGTGGCAGGCTTTTAACTTACTTTCTTACTGATATTTTTGGTCAGGAAGGCATTACACACCGGAATATTTTTAAAGGCTAGCAGAAAGAGAAGCAAAAGCAAATGCACATCACGGGAAGCCCCACCAAAAGCAACAAAAAACAAGCAACAAAATTAGGGATGAAAGAAATTGCAAGGACTTCTAAGCTCATGGAATTCCCTCCCTCATGGGAGGTTCTCTACTGGACCTACCCTGTTTAGATCCTTGGCCTCACTCACCTGGTGGGGCTGGATAAGCAGTGGAATCAAGGAAATGACACTGTGCTGTGCCCCTGCCTGCCAAACCCAATGAAAATTGCTTGTGCCAGCCATCTGAACCCACTCACACCAGACTCCTTCTCCCACAAACATACTTTTCTAGCTGATAATTTTCCTTCCAGTTCTTTCCTTCCAAGGAGAGGAAGAAAATGCTCTGTCAGTGTCCCAGTTCTCAGACACAGCACCCAGCCCTCTGCTTTCTTCACTGCTGCAGTAGTTTGTCTTTAACGTGGACTCTCAGCAGCCACTACTCTAGCAAAATGCTTGAAATTTTGGAGATTATTTTCAACTTCTTGGTAGGCCTCCAAGGCCAGGATGGAAGCCAAAGTGGAAGATGGGAAGGGCCCACAGGAAATGGAGGAGTTACTGGCAGTAGGGCAGATAAGCAGCTGCCCACCCACCACTTTAGACACCCCAATGTGCCCCAGACTGCACAGAGCTTCCAGACACAGTGCAGAGCCTTGGGAAACCAGTCCATGCAGAAGGGAGCCTGCAAGGATGTACTGGAGACCTTCAGTCTTAGAGATGGCAATAGAGGACAAGAGATGGTGAATTCAGAGATCCATCAGAAGGAAAGGAAAAAAGGTATGAGCAAGTGCTGTGATTCTCCAGATTATCTTTTTTCTCTCTTCAGTATCTCTGTGCTTGCAAAGTGACAGATGAAAACTGTGTGCTACTCTGTGCTATCAAAGGCAGGTTTGCTGTGACTGAACAGAGCAGTGTTACCCCCTCTAGTGCCGTGTGAGGGATCTCCAACAGCACTCACCTGCTTACCCAGAGCATTTCATGATGAAGTGATGCCTGCCTATGTCCTTTACTGTCTTGCCAACAGCACTCTCTGCTGCTGGCCAGGTTTTTGCAAGTGCATTATTATGCCCGTGCTGTCACCTACCTCAGCTATGCCTGTCTTTCTCCTGATGACAGCTGGTGGATCCCTCATCACTTCTGACATCTTCCTTGGGGTCACACAGTGCTCAACCTTCAGTGTCTCCTGATGCTTTCTGTAAAGGGAACAGCACAAGCAGCCTCCTCTGGACACACTTAACCAAGAGCACCCTTCACCTTTCCCCAGCACTGCTGCCTGCTCTCAAATCCAGCCTGAGGAAATGAGCTCTCCCCATCAGTTCCCATCTGTGCATAGGCAGGTGTGAAAGGCACCAAGCTGAGCAAGGATGGGGCAGGAAGGTGCCATCACACACAGGGGTTGCTGGGCAGGCTGCGATTTGCCAGCACAGTCTGCCCTCAGCACATGACAGGGTAACAGGAATTACTTCCCTGCCAGAAATGAGGGTGGTAGAAAAAAGACGCCTTTCAGGTTAAGCCACAGAGGGACTGATGGCAGCATGGCTACATGAAAGGACTTTGCTCTGACTATCACAAGAGATCTGGCCTCAGGGTTCTGCTTTAAACCAGCTGACTCTGATGTGTATCAAATCCAGACAATAATAACCAGGTTTAACTTGCTCTTTATGCCCATAAACAGCAACTAGACAGAAATCACTCCAGTGCAAGGGCATCCACATGAGGGTTTGCATCAGTAGAGTTCTGATGGTGTGCTGCAGCCTGTGCCTTCCAGTCATTCAAACTCCTTGTTTCAAGGCCTTTCTGGACATCATGAACACACACTCTCCAGAGAAGAAAGGTTTTTGCTTTGTAGGACTCTATTCAGCTCTCCACACGTTGCTAGAAATCTATGTATCTCCCTATGTTAATGGCTTCATTTCAAACTACTTCCTTTTTAGCAGCAAAGAAAATCAATAGAAGATGCCCATATGATATGATTACATGTAGAAATGACATATAATTATTGAATGACCCAGTTCCCACTTAGTGAGGCTGTACACAGCTGTCATAGAGTTAAGGTACAGCTGAACTTAAGGTGCCTTCCAATCCAAATAATTCTATGATTTCCAGAGCAATGTAACTGTCTCCACCTGCCTTGGCCCCATACTGACGTTTGCCTAGTGCTGGTCTGCTTCTGTGTATTGTCCAGCTGAGAAACTTTTTGCTTGTTCAACTGAATTATTTTCCCAGTGCTTTAGAAAGCCTCAGCTATTGTCCAGCTTGACCTCAAAGTTGCTTTCTCAGACAGTGTCATCCTTTTTCTCCATCCAGAAAGCTTTGGTGTTGTATAAAGGATCTCAAATTTCTCCTCAGTCTCTAACGTGTATTTCTACTCAGGGTTTTTTTTGTTGTTTCAGGTTTGGTTTTTTTTTTCTGGTTGCTCAATTAGACTCCAAGCCTTCCTGCAATTCAGTGATCTGAGAATCCAAGTCACTGTTTCCATCAGAACTGCTTCCTCCTCCTTCTTCATGAGGTGCTTACAGTTCTTCCTTCCTGTGCTCCCAGGCTGTGCCTGCAGATGCAGTTCCTCCCTCCTACTCTGGGCACCCTGTCTCCAGCTCACTCCTGTCATGGCTTTTTCCTCCCTGAATTACAGACAACAATCTTGACTGAGGTTCAGTCATACAATTCTTGCTGGAAATTTCTCTTTGCTGTTTGTAGTTCATCAGACTGTGTTTTCCATGGCCCTCTAGGTCATTGGGATCCTTAGGCTGTCTGGGAGGTGGGACCCATATGGGTTCACCGGGGCAGCAGAGCAGGACCTGCCCCATCATTGCAGCCAGGGAGCAAGGCAGGCCAGGAGGCACCAGGGACAGCCCTAGACCCAGTCATCAGTCACTTTCTTGGGAATGGGACTGTGCCAGGGCATCAGCCCACAGCTGGGCAGTCGCTCTGACTGTAAGTAGGGGCTTTGTAGACCAGTGGGACCACCCCCCATTCTGGATCCTCCACCATGAGAGGAAGTCTTCAGCAACCTCAGCATCCTTCCTGGATCCCTAAAGTAACAGCAGCTGCTGCCACTGCAGGTGGGGCCACATCCAGGCTTGTCCCCTGCTGGTCCCAGCTTGCTGGCCTGGAGCAGGGTCTGACTGTCCAGGATGGGCAGAGCTTGCTGCTGCTGAGAGCCCCGTGCCTGCTGTCAGCCTGGCTGTACTCTGCCAGTGTCATGACATCCTCAGCCCTGCTTGCCCTGCCTGTGGCTCCATAGCTGCTTGCAAGGCCCTTGTGTTTAATTCCATAGATCTCCCCAGCTCCACAGCTGTGACAGCCCATCCTGGCTTTCTCCAGGTATCCTGGGCACATGGTGTGGCGGAAGCACTGGAAGGGCTGCTGCCAAACCCACAGCTTCTGGGTGCTTTGTCAGTCCCTAATATACTGTTCCTCAGGGTCATGCCCTCCCCCCATGACAGCTTCAGCTATTCCCAGTATTCCTCACACTGGCGATGCCCATGGATGGCTTTGCAAGCTCCTGCTTCTGGCAGCACAAGAGTAGTGTCCCACTGCAGCCTCTCTGCGCACCAGTGCAGCTGCTGGCTGCTACAGGTGAACCTTCACATTTTTAACCTCCCCACTTTTCCAAGGGAAGGAAGCACTTCACCTCTTGCAATTAATCTATTGGCTGTTGGGTGATAAAAGCCAGTTCCTAGAGAAGTCAGTTCCTCATGCCTCTCCACTCTGAATTTCCCATTAATAATTACTCAGTCTGTCAGTCAGGTTTGTGGGGTTTTTTGGGTTTTATATTTTACCTACAAGATGTTTCTGTGTCTTTCTTGCATCTCTCTGGTTTTAATGTGATAGCACACACAGACTGCACTATGAACAAGTGGAACTGCATGTTCAAACTTCTATGGAAACCACTGACAGGCTCTATATTTTATGATTTGAAGGTATTCATAATTCAACAGGAAGCTTTCAAAGTGCATACATATGTACATACATTCTCCTTTTTCTTTGATTTAATATTTTGCCTGCTTTTCAGAGAAAGTAGCTGCTCATCACATACCTGAACCATTATAATTTTTAAAGAACTGGAAACCTGAAATTATTTGCATTTGTTTGTGGTTTTTTCTACTCATCTATTTTTCAAGTTACATTCCAAGGAGTGTGTTTTAAATTCTTTTTTCTACTGTTTAAAGACTCATGGACATCTGTTCTGCTCCTACTGTGCTATCTGTGTCCCCATATCAATGACTAAAATCCAAATATCCCTTTCTCTGCAGAGTCCAAAGTCGCTGTAAGATGGGTCTGACCTCTGTTCTGTAATATCATTCAAAGCATTTAACCTAATTTTACAGCTGCACAGTGCTGGCAATGCTAGCAACCCCTTTGCTGTACATCAGCAAACCCAGTAGAAGGGGTGAATGGAAAGGTGAGGATGGTGGTAGAGGTCTAGAAACCTCTGTAGCTTCCTGTATTCTGGTTCCCAGTGTGAGACACAGCAGTTGGTGTGTTCTAGGATTGCCTAGGACACTTGGGTCAATCAAACAGCCTCTGACTGAGCCCCAGTTGCCTCTGTGCTTACCATTGCCCCCAGACACTTGTCCCAAACCTGCAGGGAGAGGAGGGAATGTCAGGGCTGTCCTGGACTATGCTGACACCATGGAAATGCCCTGTGGGCTATGGGGATGGTGGCTCTACACCCCAGCTCTGGAGGCCAGCTGGTTTCCAGGAGCTGTAACCCTCATGCCACCATGGTTTCCATGCCAGGACTTCTGTACTGCCATGTTTCAGTATCAGTCAGGAAGACTTCCTCAGGAAAGAAGTTTCCCCATGCTTAGCCCCCACTGCCTCACCTCCTGGCAAGTCTGTCATATAGGATTGGAGCTCATCATGATGGACTTCACCAGCTGAGCTGGGCAAGTGGCCCAGGAAAAGGGACTAGAAAAAAAACCAGAAGATATTTCATTTTGTGGACAAGGACAAACACTTATCTTCACAGTGCCTGTGGAACATTGGTCCATCTTTTTTTTTTTTTTATTTCCTAAGGAAGAAAAACAAACACAACATACCAAGAAAAACTGCTGCTGCTATTATAATCAGCGAGATAAAAAGAACAATTCATAGTGGCCTTACAGCACAGGGCTACTGTAGGAATTGCTGAACTAGGGCTAATTTCAGCCAAGTTATTTAAGGAGTCTCTTTACCTCATGCTGACAGCATTTTGTATGGTGCTTCTGTGCATTGGAACCACATCCTGATACCCTGTGGGTACCTGTTATTTCCATTTTGTCCAAATGGAAACCCTGGTTGAAGAGAGCAGCATTTCTCACAACTGAAACAATCTCCCCATTATAGGCAGAGGTGCAGCACAGAACCTGTAACTTAAACTTGCTTTCTGTGTGCTGGCTGTTGTCACTTGTGCTGTGCCTGGCATCCTCTGGGGCATTTTCCCGTCCATCTCCTGGCCTGAAGGCAGGCTGGGAGTCCCAGCTGATCGAACTGGCTACCAGCAAGAGGCAGGAAGTCTGTGTGAGCACAGTTCTCTTAGGAAACTGCCCTAAACACTGAGGTGAGACGAGTTCAGTCTTAAAAAAAATAAATGTGGCTCCTGAGTGCTAGGGAATATTTCTGTCACTTGACTCAAAAACAAAACAAAATGCCACCAAGACCAAAACAAACGAAACAAAACAAAAACGAAGGAAGGCTGTGGGAGCCCTCAGCTGTGACACAACATGTGCAATGTCCCCAGTCCCACAGTGCCCCAAGGCTGGGGTGGACTCTTAGAAACTGGAGGACATCACAGGTCTTCTAGGGGAAGTGTCTCTGTCTTTATCCTGACATCAACCACTGAAATCTGTAATTAGGCAGAGTGCTTTTTTGGAGCTGTCCCTATATCTGTAGCAAGGCTGTTCAAAGCATGCAATTACTCAGACCCAACTGTCCCACAGGTGCCAAGTGAAGGACAGCCATGGCAAACCCCTCACAGCCATATTCCTGCTCCACAGGATGGGCAGTGGGGAATGCAAGCACCCAGAATGCAGCCTCAGGTGCTCCCAGGGATTTGGGACATTGCTGGCACCATGCCCTGAGTCCTGCTGGCAGCTCCCATGGCACTGGGAGCAAGTGTGACCTTAGCCTCTGCAATACTGAGGATTTTGCCTGCTCTGCAAGGTGCCTTACTCTGTTCTGAGTACATCTACAGCCTTGAGAAGAGTAAGAAAATTGCCACTTCACAGATATTTTCCCTCTGACTCCTTTCCATTTTCTTGGATCCTCTCTCTGTTTTCAGACTCACATGTGCTGAAGCAATTTGCAGTAATGTCTAGGTATTACATTGCCACTAAGTCCATTAGTTCATAGATTTCTTCTCCCATGGAGTTCCTGCAGCTGCTGCTGTTTTGCCAGTTAATTTCTCATGTATTTACTTTCAAATCTGAATTGAATTAGTGAGCATACATAATGAGGCACAGTAGGAAAAAAACCCAGCAGATAAAAGCTGACACAGACCAGATGCCTCTTCCAGCCACACCAATAGAGAGTGTGGGTAAATGTCAGGTGAATGAGAAAAACGAGGATATAGACAAATAACTTGCAAGAATTTGATCATCAGCTACTTATATAGGGGTTTTGAAAATTCCCTGCCCTAGAGCATCAGTGTTTCTCTGAACTTCCCAAGTATTGTGCAGTTCAAGGGAGACTTTGAGAAGGAGCTCATTTGCATTAGAAAAATGTTGAATACTGTGGGAACCAATGGTTGAAAGAGTTCAGCAGAAAAAAACCATCCTAAGGGAGCACAGCACTTGAATAACAACCAAAACAAAACAAAACCAAAAACCCAGACAATGACTGCTTAGTCAGTCTCCCTTCACCTCCTCAGCAGGATACCCTGCCCATCCTTGAGACTGCTGAGTCTCAGTTTCATGCACCTTTATTAGTCAGTGCCTACCAGCACTGCAGCACACACACACAGAGCGCTCAGGAGACATCAACTCCCCCCATCAGCAGCACCACAAGCTTATAACTACATGCTCCGTTTTCTGCTCTAGCTTCCTGTGGAAAATCAAAGCCCTTACATTGAAGGTAGCCAGCAGCAGGGACTCAGGGGCTGCAGGGAGTAAAGAGCCTGTGAGTGGAAGGTGGGATCCACAGGTGGGGGAAGAGAGTGCCCAGCAGCAGGAATATAGAACACATTACTCTAGAATAGGATGGGGACCCAAAGCTTATCCTGAGAGCACAAAAACACTCACCATGCACAAAGGGTCCTGTTTGCATGGACTGCATGTGCTATGCAGGGCAGAGAGCTTGGTACCCAGCTCCAGGGAAGCACAGCACTCATCCTAGGCCAGTGTCCTACCCCTGCCAATTTGGCTTTCTCATTTAACCTGCACCAACACAGCTGGTCCTACAGCCCTCTCCAGTAAGCAATGCTACACCCTCAGCACCTTTAGTGCAAAGGCTCTCATTCTTTATAAACTTTATTGTAAAGTACATATGAAGGAAAACGTGTGCACAACTCACAAGCATGACAGAAACACAGATCTTTAAATCCTTCTCACCTTCTTTCTTGCTTCTAAGGCTCAGGGTCCTGCATATATTTAAAATGAACACAAATAAATAAATAAATGCACATATTTTTCTCCCAGGTGTCGTTTTCCCTGAGCTGAGAACTGCAGCAAGCACTCAGGTGGGCACAGCTGCCTCAGTGCTGCCCTTGTGCTGCCTGGAGGGGGACCAGGGGCTGCCAAAGCCAAGCAAGTAATGGCAGCCATCCCACTGCCCACCTGCTGCCTCCAAACCAAACCCCTGTCCTGCACTGCCAGGCCACCAGCCTTCCTGGACCTCTCAGATACCCTCAACTGCACTTTTAAAAAATGTGTTTTATTGGGGAAGAACCTGGAAAATAGATATAAAGAGGAACATACCACCCACACATTCTCTGCATCCTCCTCTTCCCAGCCTCATTCAAAAGCACTGTGAAATGGTGTGTGAGTGTAGTCATCAAAAATATCACCTTCACCAAGCAGTTTCATCTTGTTTCCTCATAGAAATTCCCACAGTGAATGGCTCCACTAGGAGCAGCTTACCTGACTGCAGTGGAAGAGGATTTATCCTTTTAAAGACCTCTCCCTTTATATTTCTTTGAATCTCTGTTAAAGTGATGTGAAGTTATCTTGGAAGAACTGGGGGTATTGGCTTTTAATGCCAAGGAATAAGTAATGAAATATTTGTTCACAGAGTCTTAGCTTGTGTGTTTATTTTTCAACTCTCCAAATTTCCAGTCTCCCTTGATGGTGTCCCAGGGTGAGCAGAGCCTACAGTTAAAGGCTTGTTGAAGAAGTGAAAACACAAAATTTTTAACATAAGTGGTTTTATCACTTCTGTTTGCCAGCTATTTTATTAAGTGTTAGGAAAATAAGCAAATTAAACTTCCCACTGGTTTTATTATAAATAGATCAGGCACTTGAAGCCCTCCAGTTGTTTGCAATTTATTTCACAAAAAGCAATATGCCTTTTAATTCTGATGTTCTTCTGCATAGTGACAGAGGAGGAAGGTACAACCCTTTAGTCCTGATTTGTAGTTTGGTTTTTAGATCCACCTTCTTCCTTCTACATGAGTCACTTGTGGCACCTGAGAGAGATTTCTCCCTGTCTGTGCACCAAGGAGGAGTTGCATGATACATCTCCAGTAGCTTTTGGAGGAGAAGTCATCCCTCTGGCTAACCCCTCCTCCAGCAGCCACCTGTATCCTTGGTCCCCCTGTGCATCCTTTCATCCCTCTGCTATTCCTGGCCTCATGTGAGCTGAGATTCCTACAATCGCTGTGTCCTGCAGGCTTTTCAGGAGGCTTTTCTTTCCAGCTCAGTGGCAGAGGAAAGATGATGTTTTCAATCCCCTTTGACTGCAGGCTCTCTCAGTCCCCCAGGGAGGTAAACAGTAGAGGCTGTTTATTAACAGAGGATCCAAGTGCAAAAAAGCTGCAGAAAGCAAACTGGAGTGAGGCATTCACTGAATGAGCCACGATAATCCTGCCTAAAAAACTGGTTTTGCAGAAAATAGGAGCCAAAAGCAGGAAAAAACCACATGTAGCAAGCACTTAGAAAGCCAGAGAAATACAGTGTTTCCTTATTTTACATGTTAGTTGCTCATTTTTATGTTATCAGCCTGAGAATACAGCACTTCCATTAAGGTGATGTGATATCAGGCTGCTTTTATGGCACAGCTTTTTGGCTACTCTGATTCGGTGGGAATTTGAGCTACTCCTTCTGTACCCTGCTCATATGAGAATTTCCTGCCTAGCCAAGGTAATTAATTTGCTTTTAAAAAAGAGCAAAACCCTCCCTTTCCCCACTCCCTCAGGGAAGAACCTTGACCTCTCAGTGAGGCAGCAAGGTTAGCATGCTCCAGGAGGGTCCCTGCAGGCTCCCACTCTGCACTACTCCAGCCTTGCCCAAGCCCAGAGGTGGGTGGCAGGAGACACTGGGCATTGAAGGAGTCAGAAATAAAGTTAGGCAGAGGAAGTTCAAAAATAGACAAGCTTTTCCTGTAAGTCTGAGTTATTTATTTAATTTGTTGTTGTTGTTGGTTTGCGCTTAGGAACTTGTATTTTTTTCCCCTCGGTGATAGGGAAACAAGGAAAGGGAAAAAGCTTTGGGAACAGGCAAGGGAACAAAAATATGTCAGAACAAATGCAGGGGGGAAAGAGAAGGATTTAAGAGGACCAATATTAAGTTTAAAACCTTCTCCTAGATACCCATCAGATTTTAACTCTGAAGAAAGAACAGAAACCAAGACAGCTGAAAAACTTTCTTCCTCTTCTGCCCAGGCTTTCAGCACTGTCATTTGCAGCTGGGTCCCTGTGGCCCTTCCTGGTGCACAGCCCAGGGCTGGGGTTGCTGTGATACCTGCAGCCAGGCAGGGACACCCTAAGGCATAGGACCTGGGCTCCATGCCCCCAGCAAGCCACATAGCCCTGTTGCCTTGGAACCCATTCACTGCTGTGCTCTGCCTTCCCTGACCATGGGGCACTGAAGAACTGGACACAGACAGGATTTCAGCAGCAGAGGCTGAGGGGAGAGGAAGCAAGTCCAAAGGCAAGCAAACCAAACTCATGTATTGCTGACAAGGGTGCATCTACACTGCCAAGGTCTGCAGTGCAGTGTCACCTCTGCCTTTACTCACTTTAGTGATCAGGAGCTTCATTCAGGTATAAACCCCCAGGAGAAACATAGAATAATTATTATCTGCTGTATATATAATTGCCACCAGGATCAAATCAGCACCTATTTCACCTGGAAAATGGAAAACCCCTTACCAACACTGCAGCTGCATACACCCCTGCTTTACTCACACAGAACTGCCAGAACAATTTTCATGGAAGTCTGATGAGATGCACAGCAATAACAGGTCATTTCATCTGTGGATTTCACCTGAGGATCTCAGAGTATTTTACATCACCTCCTGTGAGCTTGACAAAGTCCTTTAAATGCTTCTCCCATGCCAAAGGTGGGGATGGAGATGCCAGAGAGTCACAGAGTGGCTGTTTTAGGGCAATATTCTGGGTACCAGGCTCTAACTTCCATACACAGCTTGAGCCCTGGCAGGAACATTCTGGGATGAGTGCCCCCACTTAGGGCCAGACACAGCCCCTGTCCTGGGGCAATAGCTGGCATCATGCTCAGTGTATGCTTAGCAAGTTAAATAGCAAAGGAAAGAGAGAAACTTCCCCAAGTCTGTCCCCAGCAGCATCTCTAGAGAATTCTACTTTTTTCACTATGGAAAGGGGCACAATCCAGAGAGGGAACATTGCCTGGTCCCTGCCACACAAGCCAGTTCCTGCTGCCTCCACCAGCAGCATTGCCCAGTGAGATCCTCACCTCACACCCTGCCCTTCACCCTTGGGAGATTGTGTTTGGTGTGTTCCCAATTTTCCCTGGCCTCTGTAGTATCTGCTGCCTGTCAGTGACACTGTGGAACAGGCTCACATTCTGAGATGTCACCTCTCTTTTTCACAGCCATGAAAGGGAAAGTAAAATGTTTAAATTTGAATGCTTTGAAGTTTTGCAGAATAAATAAACTTCTTCATGAAGATTGCAATGGGAAAAAATTCACAGTGTCTCCGTAAGACATAATAAATCTGGCATCTATTTCTTTATCTCTGAATCCATGGCAAATAATATATTAAAGGCCTGAAAACAAAGTGCCTGGGGACACCAACTAAACTACAAAACAGGGAATCAGTTTTGCTATCTTGGAAGGCAACTGGAGCACCCAAGGCACATGTAAAGATGGGATCAAATCCTACTGAGAGAGCTGCAGGACTCATAGAAGCATGACACTACTGGAATTCACTTTAAAGGCTCCTAAACTGGAAATATTTTTTATGTGAGAGCTGTTTTCATACGGGATGTCCTCGGAGGCCTGAAGTGACTGTAAATGTGTACTTATGGAGTGCTATGGCCTTCTATGCTGTAGAGAAAAAGGGCGTGAAAAATGGAAAATATATTTGGCATAGAGGCAGCTTTGGGGCGTTTGTTTGTACTCTGTCTGAATTCCTTGCTGGCCTTGTTTCTAAATCATCATCATCATCATCACAGATCCCCAACAGCTGAGTGATCTCCAATGGAATAATATCAAGGCAGGCAGTGTGTAAGGAAAACACTCATACATTAGGCAGATCTCCCAGGCATAACTTCTTCTAAACAAGTACTGGATGCCCAAATGGAAGGATTTAGATGCAGTTTCCAGCTACTTTTTAAACCTTTCTTGGATAGCTGATTAAATGAGGTTTAGATAAGGCTAAGGCTCAAATGTATTGCTGTCAAGGGAAAACATCCACACGTTACAAATGACTGACTTGGGGAGACATTGCTGGTTTTTGTTAGGATGCTGTCTCAGCTGATATCAAAATCCTGGCAAAAATTTTTCAGCTGGCCCATGCTGTATAGAGATTTATACTCAGCTGCTGGGATCAAGCACCCTTGAACACCCAGGGACGGTGGTACCTGCTGTAAATCATTTGGGTAGGGAATTTCTCACCTCCTTTTAACTGCTTGGGATTGACCATCACACAGTTGTTACTGTTCATCTTCCAGCTCCTGCCAAAGGATGCAGAAAGGAGCTGAAGGAGGAGGAAGGAGCCTGTGCCACATGAGGGATCTGAGGCAGAGTGATCTAATTGTACCACTGAACATCCTACCCCTGGAGCCTACTGATTACTTCAGCCAGTGATTATTCCTTTCCCTTTAATCCCTATTTAAAATATCCTGGGACAAATACTAAAACAAATGCTCTTCCTGCCAGGACTGAGCACACCTGCAGCATGGAGAGGAGAGCTGTCAGTGATACTGGGAGCACCTCACCTGCCCTCTGCCACACTCCTCATTCCTGCTGTTTTAGTTTGTTGCCCTCTCTGATGAGATGATGCATAGGGACCCTTGGTGCCCTGTGCTCCAGTCTTAGGGTCCAAGGAGAACAAGGGGAAGACCAGTTTTGTGAAATTCACCACTTCAGTCATCTACTGACCCACTAATTTTTTTTTTCTGGAAAAAAATCAGTAAATATTTTGCAAGACTTGTGACTTACCTCTTGCCCCTTATGAATGAGGACTCTTGAAGCCTACCTAAGGGGAATTGCAGTGATGAAGCTGAGGGGAAAAAAAAGACATTTAAGTAAACAAAGGGGTTTTTATTTTTAGTGAAAGCCCTAAGTGTCCTACTGGCAGCCCTGGTGCTGGTGGGTGGCAGGGGGAGCCTGGCTGGTGGTGTGGGGGCTGCAGTGACCCCATCCCACCGCGCTGTCCGGGGTCACTGGGGTCACAGGGTGGCTGTGGGGCTGACTGTCCCTGATGTGGGCTCTCAGTGTGGGCTGGAACGTGGCAGAAAAGGAGGCTTGTGCCCATGGCAGCTGCTCCCTGCATTGCCGTGGCAACACAGCTGTTTCCTCCATTTCCCCGTTCCTGCCAAGGGAGAGCCCCAGCCCTTCTGGTGTCAACAAAAGCTCGGGAAAAATCCAAGTCCCAACAAAACACCTTTTCACTGGTCTCTCTCTCCCCAGGCCACAGCCCTCTCTTCAATGACTGTAAAAGCCTTTACTCTGTCATGGACTGAACATTCTCTTACAAAAAGTGTTTGCCTTGCTGCTGCAGCCCTGTTTTTGAAAAAGCACTATAACCTCTGAGACCTTGGAGCCCAGCAGAACCCCAGAACCCCTCCTCATCCCTCCACACCCCACAAGATGCAGCAGCCCCCTGCTTCACCACCTCATTTTTTTTTCAGGTTTTATTTGCCCCCCCCTCAGATGCTTGATAAGCACTAAATTATCTCTTCAGGTTCTTTTCATGTTTCCCACCAAAATAATATTTTGCTTTAAAGATTTATGGCAAAGCTCCACTTGCAGCAGGTACAAGCTCAAGCTTCTGTTGATGCACAAGTTGGACTCACCAAGTCCCAGCCCCATTTCTCTGAAGAAAACAACTACAGGTACATGGGTACTCACGAGTGGGTTATGGTGCTAAACAGAGAGTCCCAGAGCTGTGGAGGAGCTGTGAACAGCACAGGTCCTGTGGCAGAGCTGGATCATTGATGCTCAAGGTGCCTGGATGCGGGTGCTGGCAGGGAGGAGCCCTTGTGCAGCTGATTTCTGATAATGGATGCTATCAGCAGTCTGGAAGCAGTACCTCTTCACTTTGACAACCTCTGCAGAAATACTCGATGGCAAAGGCAAAGCATGTGCTCAGCAGCTCCTCCAGCAGTTTGTCAGGGTGTCCATGCCAAGCTCCTGGGAGGGGCTGCTTGGGCAGGAGGAACCAGCCCTACCTGCTTGGTCAATCCAGCCCTGAACTGGCAGGACCACTCAGTTGCTCCTCCACTGTGCAAGTGCCAGGCCTTGCAAAGCCATTTCCATCAGCTCAGAAAGTTACTTTTCTTGTCTATTATACTGATTCATGCTCCTGATAAGCTCTCTGCTTTGAAAAAAAATGTCCAGGCCCATGGCTTTGCAGAAAATTTCAGGTCATTAAAACCACAGGGGAAACCCCCCCCTCCCCCCCCCCAAAAGGTTAGGCTGTTTTTCTGAGGAGCACTGTAGCCACCATGTAGGAGCACATCTGTGATGGGATTCATTTACCAGGTCTTACCCCATGCAGAATACATGTGTGGGCTCTCATGTGCTAATGGTGATGGTGAGAAGGGTCAGTGTTTCCAAAATGACACAGGTGGCACACTGAGACTTTGCACTGAGGATGTAGCAATGGATTTCTTATATTTAAAGAAATAATAAATTCTGTCCCTTTGAGGCTGTAATTTCTCTTCAGTGCATCCAGCACAGAGATGCTGCAGTCAAGTGGGCAAATAAACTGTTTTATGGGTAGCATTACCTTCAAAACACAGGTGAGAAGTGCTCACTCTCCCCCTCACTCTCCAGCCCTGCACTGCAGAGGATCATGTGCCTTGGGAGAGGGACAAATGGGTAAATGAGGTCACAAGTCCCCCAAGCACTAACCCTGCCTGTATTTGCTCCTTCCCTTCAGTTTCCCAAAGCTACTCTTTGCTGAGGCTATTAGTTTGTGCTGTGGTTTTGTTTGCAACTTGTCCTGAACTCGTCCAGTTCTTAGCTGTAGCCAACAACTTGATCCTAAGAGTAACCTTGTGACTGTACTGAAGTTTTGTGCTACTTAACTACTTTCTTCTCTCTGCTCACAACAAGGAAACAGGATGCCAGAGCTTTGCCAAAATATTTTACTGAATAAATAGAACTGCAGGCAGTCTCCACAAGCCAGTCCAACAGTGCCACATGACCCCAGCTGGCAAGAGACAAGGGTTATATTTAAATTCAATTTTAATTCAGAAAAACATCAACACTTATTTACCACAGTTCATAAAATTCATGTGACAGAATTCCTCTGACAGACAGTTTAGTAGCCCTCTTACTCCAGCAACATAAAAGCACAAAGGATCAAGTCAGCCGATGCTCCGGCACATCGAACCAGGCCAGCAGCAACACATGCACTACTCAGACTCCTTGCTGAAATCTCTGGGTGCTCTTGGTGCATTTGGAAGTGCTGAATCCCCTTGCCACCTCTGCCAGGTTCCTGGGGGAACTTAGAGTTGTCTGAAGTAGCTCAGGTCTGCCTTTTGTGTAATTACAGCACTGTAAAGGGACATGGTCACTCATGTCCCATTTGGCCCACTGAGAGGTTTGGAAGGAAGAACATCCTGCCATTACCATTCTCAATGTCCATGCTACTGCCACCTTGTCACAGGAAGGATTCTGCTGGATGTGGTCCCCATACCCCCTGCTTTAGGTGCATCTTCATGAGCCTGGCAGCAGGAGAGAGGATGGACTCATAAAATCATTCTTGACAGTAGAATGGTTCAAGCTTGCCTGCAATGTTTTACTCCACACCCCTGGGATCACACACCTTGCCAGTACTGCCCATGGTGGTACCTGGGAATCTGGCCCTCACCAAAAGCTATCAAATCCCACTGTTCATGATTAATTCACTTCTTGACAGTATTGTATTTTTGAAAACAACTTCCCTGCCAGCAAAAGCTCCTTCAGATGTGTGCCTGGAGCCAGAGGACTGGAGTGAGGTCCTCATGCTTGTCTGGGCTTCCTTATGTGGAAGCTCTGGGGCCATCACCATCCACTGCATGTCTGCCAACCTCACATTCCCCCATGACACTCTAGCCTTCTCAATCCCAGTGGGAACAGGGCAGGTCCAGCCCAGATTTGTACCCCAGGTCCTCTGCATCCAGTGTAACAGAAAAGAGCATGATAGGCAGCACATGTGATGGGAAATCAGGAGCCAAGCCTGGCGGGTGAAGGTGGACCTGCAGAGAGCTGCTGTGCTGAGCTGCCCTGCTGCTGGGACACTGCCTGCCCAGCCCTGCCCTGCCACTGCCCCTGCCCCAGCAGGGAAGATGCTGAGGGGCTCCTCCTCACCCTCTTGTCAGAGCCCCCCCTGTACCCACACTCCTGCAGAGTTCCCAGCCTTTGTGCCAATGGCCTGTGTGCCATTGCTCCTCATAGGGATGGAGACTGCAGGGGGAGAGACCTGCACCCTTGGTAGGAGGGGTATTTCTGAGGCAATCATAGAGGAAAAAATAAGAAAAACATAAACTGTTTTTAATCTGAATCTTCAGGGCTTCATGTACAACCCAAAGGAGAAAAGAGGACAGACATGCAATTTTTTTTACCAAAGCATATACTGCATTTCTCAAATGTAATACATGAAGATGTACAAACATGGCTACAGGGAATTTCCAGTACCTATCTGGCATGAAGTGAAGGACACACTGGCCCTAGCACTGCTGCTTGCTGGCAAGGAGAGGACATAGCTGCTGGTGGGGTTGTGCCCTGGCAGTGCTCTGGGCACAGCACCTGCTCCAGTTAAATCCCACCCCCAAGCACACATATTCAGGAAAGTGAAAGAAGAGGTTTTCTGGGCTCAGCTACCTCAGGCCATGAACATCTCCTACTACCAGCACACTCAGTAAACAGGGTGACATCTTCACCAGCAGCTGACATTGCCACAGGGATCCATCCCCTTAGCAGCTACATCTGTGCCATGGCTCCACGCCTCTGGATGTAGCCCTCAGATGGTATCTCCAGTGGGCTGGGAAGGAGCAATGCTGTGAGGAGTGGACCAGCTTTCCCAGCCCTCCACATTTTCAAAATGCACAGCCTGGATGTAAAAGCAGGCACTGTCAGGACATCTCCTTAGACTCTTCTGTGAGGCCCACAATGCCCCAGGGGCAGCATGTCCCCAGGCCAGCTCCCTGCCAGGGCTTATCCAAAGGCAAAGCCAACTCCAGCTGCTGTGTTTTACCACCCCCTCCCACTACTGGGACCAGGAGCACCAGAGAGAACTAATTCCTGCTCCATCTTGACAGGACATTGCTGTCTTGGTATAAAACACCAAAACTGAAACACATTATTCCTTACAACTTAAAAAAACAGAAATTAGGAAAACATCCTATACCAAATGCAGGCAGCCCAACTGCCTTAGGAGCAATGTCCAAATCTCTTCAGATTTATAGCAGAGTATGTCAGATGCAAGGGCTAACAGCACTATTTCCCTGGCACAGGACAGGGGGGAGGAAGGAGCCTTCACACCCCTGGCTGCAGGCTGGCAGGGCTCCCAGAATATCTCCCAAGCCCTGGCAGAGCAGAGACACAGAGTGGAGGAGTTGCTCCAGCAGGAATGGCTTTATTCCTGGCCATTTTGCTGGCTGTTGGAGTCAGGCAATGGAAGGAGGTGCACAGGAAGCGAGACCATGCAGCTGTAAATCCTGTCAAGTGTAACGATGTTTTTTTTAAGCATATTTTCATGATTTCCCTCCCATGGGACCAAACCCAAAAGATGGTAATGTATGATCTTTAGGTAACCCAGAAACAAAGTGTTTCCCAAACAAATAATCACATTGCAGTCTGATAATGGTCATTATTACAAAAGAGCACTTTATTTCTGCTTTTTTCTGGGTGTACTATATTGCAACGTAACACTATGCAGGACTATTATCATATTAAGATTCTTGCTACAGAATTAAGTTTGTCCATTTGGTCAACTTTCAAAGTGTTTTCTTGGCATTCCTACAGGACTTGTCACCACTTATGCACATGAATTATTGACGTGCCAAAAAAACCGTGATGTAAGACTTGGAGCAGGCACTTTCCAATTAGAATTTGCAAAAGTTGTTGGGGCTGGCTGGATGCACGAGGTCAGCACAAATATCCATTCTAATTTTGACAAGGAGGGAGATGCACATCTCCAGATTTTGATCACAAAGTAGATTTGCTTGTCAGGCTCAATGTACTATGAAGGTTGTCTTCTTACTTTTGATGTAATCTTTGTCATCTCTAATTCTGTCACCAAGGAAGATTTTTATTATTTTTGAACAATGATGAAAAAATACCTTGCTTAAATTCTGGAACCATCATACTTGTTAGGCACCTGATTAATATAAGCAGTTATATAAACTCTTTGTATATATACAAACCATGCTACAGTATTGTCCACAAAATGTCCATCCATTCAAAGTCAAATACCATTGGTCACAGAAAAGTCTAGTACGAACCACATGTGAATATACATATGAGCAGTACATGATTCACTGAGTAAATATGGCACTTTAACATATTTTCCTGGATGTTACAGAGAATTAGGAAACAATCTTCCCTCAGCTGACTCATTTCTAAGTTACTGTATTACAGGTTTGGAAAATACACCCCAGAATAGACAGGAAGAAGTTTAGAAAAGTCAACAGTGCAGCTACCTGAGTTTGTTTCATTAAGAAATTAACAGTAATGTGATATTTTATCATCCACTGTGAGCCTGAGGGTTGTCTACTCACAAAAGCCAAGCTGCCTAACCCTGCTATACATAAAACAGCACAGTTCTCCAAGCACATGGCTCGGCAAGAGGATGAACTGACCTAGCATCTCCAAAGGAACTTGGCCCGCCTTCTCCTTGTACAGACCCCAGCTGCAGAGTCCTGTCCCCTGGCTACTCCCATCCTAGTGTCCATCCAATCCTTAGAGAGCTGATCCAGCAGAAAATTACTCCCTTTTTTAGACTGGCCTAGTTTTCTGCTGGCTTAAAAAGTTGATTTGTCCTGTGGAGGGATCAGACCAGCACCAGACCTGTAAAGGGACGTGAGAAGCAGCTGGAACGTGCTGGCAGGAATAGGGAGCATGGGGGGAGGAGGGAGCTGCCCCTTTTTGGTGAGAGTGAGCTGTCAGACTGAGGAAGCTGTCTCAGCTCACCAAACCCTAGGAGAAGATACAGTTATTAGCGTGAAAGTGCTTAGACCGGTATAGTTTATTCCTAGCAAAGTGAATAAAGATATGCCAGCACAAGGCACTTTATACTCATGTAACTGTGTCCACATGAGGAGTTGCACTGGTATAAATATAATCAGTAACAAACAAAACCCCACATCCCCTACATGATGTATTTACAAAAATGGCATAGAACATGTCTCCAACCTTCAGTTATGAGGTGTGCACAACTTCCATTCAGAAACCAGACCACAAACTACACATGAAACAACATTAGACACAAAATAAATTAGGGATTTAAAATGCTACATCTAGGAATATAAAGATTTTTTAAAAAAACTTTAAATGTAATCCCATATTTAAAATCTAAGTAAGAGAACTATACAGCTCCACCAATTACCTGGACATTTCAAACAGTTTACATTCATCAGGGACAACAGCACTTTGGTTTACATAATTAGGTTAATATGAGCAATGAAATGTTTCTCTTTCTCACATAACATCAAAGTGAAATACATTTAGAATATATATATACTGCCAAGCTGTTCCAGTAAGTGCATTCCACACAGGAGTAAGGGTAGCTCTTAAAACAGCTACAACAATTATAGGTCTTCAATAGAACTAAATCAAACCCCTTTTAAAAAGCTTGATTTGATTCCTTCATGCCTGAACCATTTTTGATTAATCACATGGATTTTCTCCAGAACACAGCCAAGCACAAAGAGTAAGTCTGACTTACTGTGGCAAGCTCATACACCAAATTGCACAGCACACCCTGGATTCATGAGGAATTTCTCATTGTCATTTGTCTCCCCACCTTTACAACTCCACTCACACCAACTGCATGCTTTTGTAGTAAACTCCAGAACTCAGATTAACTGTAGCTCAAGACACACAATGGCACTTAGAAAACATTTATGAGCAACCAATCTGACAACTATCATATATGTTACATAAATTTAAATAATCAGCAATTCAACCCCTCCAATTTATTAACAGCATTGACTCCTAGAGAAATAAGTACTAATTCCTAAATATTCTTGTGAAACATTTATTAAGTGCCTGCATCTCAAATATGTGTTGCTGGACACGATGAAATGATCTGCTCCCAGCAAAATATTTTACTACTTCTGATTAGCTTAATTAGCTGTGAGCAGCACATCCCTTTAAAACCTGACTAAAAGAAATCAAATGGCTGGATTAAGTAAACAGCTGAACATGGCTTCAGAGGATAAAGTTGCCAACCTGATGCACAATCATTGGAGATTACATTATTTTAAAAAGCAAACTTCCAACTGCAGGATTTCCAATTTAATTACTCTCTGGGAGATGAAAACACAGCCTTCATTGCTGTCCTTGGATATGCTGGGTAGGCTGAGACTTGTGAGAAATTAATATATTCATTTAATCTCATTTTGCAAATCTGTAAATGTTCCTGTGCTGAGCTTGGTTTTACACCACCCAAGCTAAATCAAGGAACATATTAGAGGCTATTTCCTTGTCAGAAGCTTTACAAACTGAGTATGATTACACTTTTTCTGGATCCCATTCCTAGAGGGTGCCAAGCAATTTGGTGGGGAAGTGCTGAGGGGGCAGAGAGCACTTTCTCTCTTGCAGCACTGGTGTTTAAGGGACGATGGGGCATTTCAAGACAGCATGTCATCTTGCTGAGTTGACATTTCCAATATGTCACTGCATATTGGAGTTCACTGCACCCCTTCCACTCAAGTTAGTAGGAAAAGGGGCAGCCACATCCCTTTGCACTGTTAGGAAAACTTTCAACATGAGTCACTTTGGTCCCGATTCCACCGTGAACTGTGACCTTACTCCTCCTGCAGCAGAGAGGAAACAGCAGTGAGTGCCTCCTGCTCAGTGCAGCATGTGAATGGGCAGCCACACTGAATTGCCAACAGGTCTTAAAGGAGCTCTGCATGCTCCCTCTCACTTGTTAAAATACAAAAAGAACCTTTTCTACTTGCTTTGAGCATCTGAGAAAAACCCTGTTGTAAGTAAAAAGGGATTGTCAGCCTAGATTTGATCTTGTTAGATGTTGAACACCTTCTACTGCCACTGAAGAAAAGAGGAAACAAAGGCATTCAACACCTGCAGCACCACCTGTTGAAGACCATGTCCTAAGGGATTAACAATAACCAGGAAGACAATATAATAATCTATTACAAACTATGCAACCCAAAGCATACATCTTAAACACAGTTTCCCTGGTGGGATTAGGAAATGGAAAGAAAAACCAGCAGACAAAATCATTTACTTTTACCAGTAAAAATTAAGTTAGATGCCCTTGTTCTATGGGCAAAACAAACTTAAAAATATCTTAAAACAGTGAAAAAATAGGAGAAAATTTTATTTAAAAATATATGTACTCCTTACTCCAAATTTGTTTGTACAGAAAGGATTCGAAAAAGAAAAAAAACCCGACAAATTAAATGCATATTCGGAGTATGCATCCTCTAGAGCGTTTTTGGTAGAAGTGTTATTTCTGTAAAACTGAGCAAGAAGTTATTCAGCTTTCATTTGCTCTCTGACATCAGAAGGCAAAGTTTCAAACAAGTTGTCCTCTACAGTGAAACCAGTCCTCTTCAGAGCTCTACACTCACCGAGCTCAGGTGGGAGGATTTCAAAGTGATTGCCTTTAATATCCAAGTAGGAGAGCAATGTCAAATTAGCAATTTTAGGCGAAAGGACTGACAAGTTATTTTTCCCAATTTTTAGAGTCTTAAGTTTTTTGCAGAAATATAGTTCATCTGGCACACTCTCCACTTTGTTGCAAGTAATGGAAAAGTACTGTAAACTCTGCAGAACTCCTATTTCAGGTGGGATAAAGCGAATGTCATTGTAAGCCAAATCCAAATATCTGATTTTGTTGCATAGGAATAGGTGGGACGGAAGAACCTCTATTTTGTTATGGCTGAAGGAAAGCCGCTCTAGACTAGTAAGCTTCTTTATATGCTCTGGGATGTAGGTTATACTGTTGTACCACAGCTTTAGGATTGTCAATTTTCGCAGGTGTTGAAAACTTACTATTTCTTCAATGGATTTGAGGTTGTTTTCCTTTAGATCCAATTCCTGAAGACTGAGAAGGCTGAAGACTGCATGAGGTATGCGCTCTAAATCACAATGAACCAATTCCAGCTGTGTCAGGTTGACCATCTTCTTCAGGTTGTTGAGCATCACTAACTTAGTGCCATCATTATGGATACACAATTTTTGCAGGTGACTTGAAACATCAACTGCAGATTGTGGGATTTTGGACAAATTACTTTTTATGTGAAGAACTTTTAGGCTTTTAAGTTCCCGAAAAGACTCCAGTGTAATGTTTTTAGAAATATCGTGACTTAGGGAGCCAATTAAATAGAGCTCTTCCAAATTTCTGAGGCCATACATCCAATGTGGAAGTTCTCTGATGTCATCAAACTTGACGCTCAAGATCTTAAGATTCTCCTTCAGAAAAGCCAAGGCAGCACTGTGGATCTTCACAGAGCACTGGTGCAGTGAGAGCTCCTGGAGATTGTCCAACTGTGCAATGGTTGCTGGAATCATTACATTATTAATTATTTCAAGTTTTAAAGACTGCAGCTCAGTAATTTCAAACACTGTGTCTGGTAGTCCAGAAAGCATGAAAAGCTGTAGCTCCAAATGGTTGTGGGAGTTTGTCTGTAGCCTCTGTCGCAGTTTATCTGCAGTCCACTCATTGTTCAGGTTCAGCTGTTTCAGCTTATTTTCACTGACTTCAGACAGGAAGACAGCAAAGCGCTTGGAGTAGAGAGGATCATACTGATCGATCATATGAAGCATAAAAGCAAAGTCATTCTTGACATCTGGGATATCATCAATTCCTGTCTCTTGTCGGACATACTCAAAAGAATATTCCTTCAGAGAACGGTAAAACAGCCAGTACAGGGTATAAAGGCATGTCAGGCCATAGATGCTTACAAAGCACAGGTAGCAGTAAGAAAGTTTAGAGAACAGATGTGCCATTGTGTGGTTACAGCAAAAATTCTTGTATCCTGTCATGTCTTCAATATCAACATTGCAGACTACTGTAAAATTAACTTCTGAGACAAGTGCTGTGTTGTAAGCAATAATAATAAGGAATTTAATTACCTTAAGTACAGTCTGGCGAACATACATGACATAGAGTATATCACCCTCCTCAACATGCAGTCTAAATTTCTTCACCTTTTCAAACAGTGCTTTGGCCTGTTCACCTTCTTTTTTATCTAATGCCCCAGGTGTTCCTTTATCCACAACTAACTTCTCAGGGATTGATTTTAAAGACTGTGTCTTGACCAAAGTGCCTTCAGTGCTTGGCTGAGCAGTATTAGACTTGTTAATGTTGTTCTTCCTGTTATCCTTCTCTTCAGAGTCTTCCCCTGACACTTCAGATAAAGCTCTTGTTGTCCAGGGAGAATCAAAACATTTCCCAAGTATTGAAATGAAGTGTTCAATTTTGGAGCTTGATCCAGGGAATTTGAACCAAAAGTTACTACACAGCATGAAGACCAGTGTGTGTATAAGGACAAGGTAAGGGAAGTACTTGGCATACCAGTGCAGAGCCCGTTCATAGCACACCTGATTGATAAAGCTGTATTGCTGCAGGTCCAAGTCAGTCTTGAGTCCTTTCATTTCAACTGTAGCTGGAGGGGTGGATGGCTTTGGTGGTGGAAGGGAGGTGGTATCTGGTATTGTGTTAAACACATTTGAACTATTAGACTGGTTCTGGCAAGGCTGGACGCGCTTTGGAAGGCATATTATCTTGTCCTGCATGACCTGCAACACACAAACATATCTTTTGAACTGACGTACAAACAATGGTGGCAGTACCAATGGGTAGCTGTCCTTGGAGTACCTCCAGCTCCAGCATTCCCCTGCACAGCCTTCTGCTTGGCCCCACAGGCTGTGCTATTATTATGCTCAACAAGACACTTGCTCTACATGCCAAGAACTAGGCCACTCCTTTCTATCTATGCTTAGCTTTCTATAATTTGAGTAAGAGGGCATTGAGATGATCCAGAAAAAGGAGAAATGTAGGGAATACTTCCAGAAAAGACCAGGGATGTCCTGCTCTGCTGTCTCCTTAGACAGGCTATTACTGCCAAGTGTAATCAGCCTGGCTACACAACGTTCAGAGATAGGCTTGACAGCAGCACAACTGCATTCATGTGGCTGTACTCTCACACTGTGATGCCTTATCACACCAAAAATGGCTGACAAAGGGCTAATGTGAGCATATCTATGCTGGGACATTATTAAATTTAAGTCTTAATGAAGACAGATAAGGACAGTTCTTAAATGGCATTTGTGTGTGCATGGACATAAATTTAATTTAGTTTTTCATAAATATACATAGAGTCCTTATAGAATCACAGAATGATCTGGGTTGGAAGGGACCTTTAAAGATCATCTACTTCCCACACCCTGCCATGGGCAGGGACACCTTCCACTAGGCAAGGCTGCTCAGAGTCCCATCCAACCCAGCCTCAGACACTTCCACAGATGGGGCATCTAAAATTTCTCTGGGAACTTCAATCTCTTTCACTGCCTTAACATACTCACAGTGAAGAATTTCTTCCTAGTATCTAATCTAAACCTACCATCTTTCAGCTAAAAGCCCTTACTCTTTGTCCTGTCACTACATGCCCTTGTCCAAAGTCCCTCTCTATGGGAAGTTTCTGTAGGATGGACTACACACCTGGGGAAAAAAAAATCTAGCTCTGTTCTTGAGTCTATTAAAAAAAAAACCAAACAAGAAGTTTTCTTAATCTGGGATGGTCATCCATGTTGACAAACTGAAGTCAGAGTGCCTTTAGGGACCAATCACCTTTGGTTTAATTTGGGATAACAGTTCTGAGTTCAATGCAAAGCTCCCTATAGGTTGGAATTTAAAATGCTAATCCATGTGACAAACCAATGAGCTCTCTTACTTGCCCTGAATGACTAAGTGGAATTAGCCCAAGCTAAGAATGTTGTGTGTAGTGTAGATGTACTCTTCGACATCATGGTTGCTGAAAGCACCAAATATAAGGTATGCAACAAGAGTTACCAAAATCAGGTGATACCCGATGATTCACCCTGGTGTAGGGAGATGCTGAGATAAGATCTCACGTGTTTTGAACAGTATCAGTGCCATAACTGTTGACACATCAAAAACTTCTGTAGTTAATTTATGTCTGCAAACTGTCTGCTATTGTTATGTCCCTAGTTACATCCTGGATTTATGTATCTCACAATAACTTGGAATAAAAACAATTTGTCTATAAATTCAGTCTTTCCACACATTATTTTCCAGTGTGTTTCCTCCAATCAAGCAGGTAAACTTAAAACAGGTAACAGATACAAGATTACTTACTCTGTGTGATTAATCAAACATCCACTAATGCAAAATCAGCTTTATATAAAGAGATTTTTAAATGTGAATGTTGTATCAACTGAAAATTCTTAGGAATGGAGAATACAGACAAAACTACAGTTGGTGTCATGTGAAATTTGAGACACAGTATAACTAAATCCTAGGCCATGTAAGTGAGCAAATTCCTCTGAAATAAGAGCTCTGTCAATGTGTCCCTTTAGCTCCATTTCAAAGCCATGCCAAGAAATGTGAGATCCATGTTTGAACCGTACTGTAACTTTGTATTTTTTTGGAGTCATCCCAAACAGTATTTTTCATTTCTTTTCTGCTTTTGGCTCTTCAGCAAAATGTAACTAATAGTGACTGACAGTAATATCAATTGTTTATGTGTAAGCATCCTCAGAGACATTTTGGAATGGAAGAGACATAATACCACTTGTGGGTGTTGTTAATAAAATTAGCACATTAATTTCAAATCTCTTTAAAGCATTATGACAGAAATAATATTAACATTTGCCAAATAAAGAAAGACAGGAATTAGAAAATTTCATTTTTTAAACTTAAAAACAGCAAAATGGTAACAAGTAAGAACTGAAGTTGATAATCTGTTTTGTTATGCCAAACTGAGGTGAAAACAGCGATCCAGACACCAGCCAAACCAACAGCTCTTATCTCAGTTGGCACAGTTCCATTGACTCTAGTGCAAGTCTGCTGATTCACAACTGCTAGAAGTCTGGCCTGTGTTTTTTGATGTTGCTACTTAAACAGGTTTAATCCTGAGACCAGCACATTTTTGCTTTGTTCATGGTGAGCCCAAGAGATAAAACAAGATGGGACACCATCCTTCCAAGGTCCTTCCTCACTCATGGTGTTCCTTCAGCAGCCCTGAGAGCACCCACCATGCCTCTGTCCCCTGTGATTTACCTGCAGCGTGCACCCGAACACTCCGATCATCAGCATGGCCACCGAGAGATAGTCGGTGAACACATCCCACCAGGGCTTCAGCACCCGGAACGCCGGCTGCTGCTCCGAGAACTGCCGGAACTCCGTCACAGGAATCATCCTCCTGCAAAACAGCAAGGCCAGCTCAGTCTCCTGCAGCTCACACCCCTCACACTGTGCGAGCAGGTGAAAAAACCTCCTCTGTAAATGAACTCCCAACAGGTGGTATGGAAGTCCCCAGCTACTGACACCCCGCCTCAGGAGAGGGACGCTCGTGCTGTCACTATACAGCTCCCAGCAGGGAGGAAGAGAGAGCTGCAATGCATCAGGGCAAATCCCTCTTTCTGTTGACTCCAGCCATCTCTGATGGGTCAGTGAGACGTTCTGCATCCTTGAACATCAGCCCATTCTGCAGATAGAGACGTTCAGTATCATATGCATTAGCCTTGATCTCAAAGGTCTAGTTGAAACGCTTGTCCTGCAGTCACACTTCACACACCTTGTTGGCTATCATGTTTCATTCACTTCCATTTTATTCATAGTGGTTTCAGAAATGTTTTGGAATATTTTTATGCATACTCACTGCAATTTTAAATCTACTATGTCCTGCATGTAAGTTCCTGAAGTGCTTTAGGTAACCAAAACTACAGCCAGATCAAGGGCTTTATCTTCACCTCATATGTGTAGGCTTACATCATTATGTCCTCTGAAAAATCAGCTAACACATGAGCATGTACAGGCAAAGCAACTGATATTAAAGTCTACAGCATACTGTGTAACTGAATCCCTGAGATCAAACTAACACTGGAACTCCTTAGTAAGTTACAATGGAAAGATAAATTCAGACGGGAATGTAGCAAAAATACTCCCAAGGGCAATTAACAACATCTGTCCATTAACTAACATCATAAATGCTCACCACAATCAGTTCATATCACAGTAACACTGGAGGCCTATAATCCTGATTCAGCTGCACACTGGGACCCATTAATGTGGGTTTGGTGACATGCATTTCTGTGCAGGCTTAGTGATAAGCACACACTTGCTGAGAGGCTGCCCAGGCACTTAGGGGATTCAGTTCATTCAGAGCCAGGAACACGAAGGGAATGGTTCAAGCCCTACTAGCTGCAATTCACTGCAAGCCACCCTATGGATTAAGAACTGACCCCCACTACATGTGTAGAAGGATGCTCACTCTGGCACCTTCTCGGGGACTGCTCTGTCTCTGCTGCCCATCTGATGCTCAGGAGGTACTGTAGTCCCCAAAGGCATAAGGTGAAGTCTGCAAATGCACTTGTGGTAGTAGCTAGGTTGGGGTTTTGCAGCTGAGTAGCACAAAAACTTTTGTTTCTTGCCCCCCTCTCCTCTTGCAACCCTTCCATGTTGCTATAAGCACTACTTGGCCAGACAGGAGAATCACTCTCAGCCTCCTGTATTCTACAGTCTGTCCCCAGGATGCAGGCTACAATGCCAGATGAAACCACACACCTCTTGCACAACTAACAATCCCCAAGATTAAGGCAAGCTGTCCTCCATAGCACTTTCAAATTAATAGACCATCAGTGAAAATGATGGCCATGCAAGCCTGGCTTCACACATCCAGGTCAGAGGCTTGGCAGCATCCTTGCCAACAGGCCTGAATTGCTGCAGTGCTGGCAGAGGAATGCAGCATTTGTTATCAAATGGCTGGCAGCCAAGAAGCACAATTCTGCTTTTTGTGTGCTTGCCTTGCAAATGTTGGCAGACATATCAGGGAAGATATACCTCTACAGAAGGGAAAAGCTCGGATGGCTGCTAGGACAAACCTTTGTTGCATTTCACTTTTCTTTTATAAACACAGGTTGAAAAAGTGGATCTCATCAATTAGAAGTGCCCCATGTAGCTTTAAGCACATGCCCAGCACTCCTTCAGCCAAACCTCTGCTGGCAGCCCCCAGTGGCACCTGAGCTGAAGAATATCATGCACAATCTCTCTTCCATTCCCACATGCACTTCACTGTTATTGGTAAGGAATTACCTTCTCTTTTTCATTTCTACATAAAATGCAGGTGACTGAATAGCTGCTGGTAAGCTTTTTTTTTTTCTTTTTCAATCAAGCATTGAAAAACTTAGAAAACTCTCAAAGGAATCCACTACTACAAATGTTAGCTAAGCAGTTGCCATGCAACAGTCCTGCTCAAAGTTTTGTAATACACATACTACTGTTGGCTCAGATTTTGAGGCCAGCTGGCTGACTGGAATGCCATCAGTACACTCAAGAATACCTATCAACAGATTGCTTTAAAATCACAACATTTTCTACCCACCCCTGCAATAATGGCTTAGGAGTGCTTTTTCACATTCTGATGGCATAGCCTCTTGAAATCCTATTTGTAATATTTTTTCCCAAAAGGATAAACAATTTGAGTGCCAGGTAAAGACAGATTATGTTTCCTGCAGTGGAGATTCTTGACAAAATGCAAGTGCTCACATGCACAGAAACATGTGGAGACCCAGGAGTCACTGGTTAGACACCCAAGCAACTGTGGAGCTGAGCCACAGTGTTATGAAAGGCAGCAGCACTGAATCAGGGGCAGTGCCTGACAGCAGATGGGACTGGAAACTATCTTGCAAATTACTGCACAGGGACAGCTTTCAGACCAAAAAACCCTTAGGCTGTTGTTTTTTATAGGTTTCACTATGTATTTTTAGGGGTTTTCATTAGATCATGTATTTGCTTTATTTCTCCTAAGTGATGTGTGGGGAATTTAGATGAAGGCAGATAAGTTCTGATACCAGGAACACATGCTGCCCTGATCCCTTGGTCCCTTCAGAGGCTGTTGTTTGCATAGCGTGACTCCTCATTAGTAGAGTGCACATACTGTTACCCGAATTAATGGGCCAAGCAGAGCGAGAGCTGCACACAGAGAGCCCCTCTGAGCCATCCTAGAAAACCCATCTCTTGGGGGTGGAAGGCTTGCAGCCCAACACCAGACATCAGAACCTGTCTGCCACTACTGTTTTCCCATATCGTTAAAAAAAGAAAACAAACCTTACTGAATGACGACAATAGTACCACACATAAAACAACAGTAAAAAACCCAATAATGTCTACTGACAGATGATATTTCTTAGCTTTAGGGAAAAAAGACATTCACAAGAAACTTCAAAGGGCAATTGAATGTGATGAAATAGGAAAACCATTCTCCAACACTCACTGGAAGAACCCTATTGCCTCTCTCCCTTGCTGTATTAAGAATCAAGGAAAATGCTGGAAAGCATTGCAGAGCAGCCTAGGCTAACCAGCACTGCTGACATCTGCATGCAGAACAAAATGACACCAAGTCACTTTCCATTTATCTCCCACTTCCCTCTAGCTTTCTTTCCATTTTAGCTTCTCCAGGGATGGAAGCAAGTCAGATCTCAGAAAAGACACAGCAGGTCCACCGGGCTCAGAGCAATCCTGAAAAATCCCTCCTGGCCATGTCCAAAGTCCAGATCTTCCCCACTGCTACACCCAAAGGTGCACCACTGCCAGACTCATTTATAATCACACACAAATCAGGTCTCCACAAAATAACATGGTTCAATCAATCATCAATTTGAACAAATCAAGGGATGCTAAGAAGTCTCACTGCAGTCCAAGTCACAGCACAGACACCATCTCTGGGTTCATACACATATACCATACACTGTACACCATACTCTGTAGTTTCTTATCTCTCCTTGTATAAAGGAGATTAAACACAATGAGTTCAACATTTCAGCTGGTGAAAACTAAGATTGCATTACTAATTTGAGTTCATTCACATTCAAAATGTTATTTAATTGCACAGTACATTGTAGCCGAAATGCGGCATCTGGCTTATTACAAAATACTATTCTAACCTCCTTCAGTAAATACTAGAGCTCTAAATACTGGATATTCCTTTCAATTAAAACCAGAACTTGTTCTTTTTTTTTTCTTGTATTTTTAATAATCCTCAGACCCTAGAGAAAATAAATTGGTACATGAGATAAATCATCTGATATTCAGCTCCCAGAGAGAAATAAAAAAGGAATTTGGATTAGAAAACAGTTGTACTGGCTGTTAAGCAGTGTTGTAGAACATAGATGTGGGTTTGCCAGATTAAATAAAAATAATAATGATTTTAAAAATCTAAACAGGAAAATAAAGTAACAAAAAATCCCAAAACAAACAAAAGGGAAAAAAACCCCACAAAAACACTGGAGGGGAGAGAAATCATTAGTGATTCTTATTTTAAAATTTCTAAGAAATGTAGAAAACTTGGTGATTGAAAATGAGTATGTAATAATAAGATTAGATACTTGAATCCAGGTACAAGTATGATATCTACTCCATCAGAAAACCCAACTACAGGAATCAGCTAATGCACAGGAGATTAGGGGTGAGACACAACAAATTAATGTGTCCTAAAAGAGCTAAGGAGAATAAATAGCTCCAAGTCAGAGACAAAAGTATTGGAACCAAATTAGACTTAATAAATCAACAGATTGAATTAAAGGCTGACTGTGAAATGCCGCAGCGTGGAGCGAAGCAGCCTCTCAGGAATTGGTTTGTATCACAGGGAATAAAGGAAAGCAGTGGGGACAGCGGGGAAGTAAGGATGGCTCCTGCCAGTGTGGCCAAAGCCAAAACCGAGGCACGGCAATGCACGTGGTGTCTGCTGCAGAATACAAAGGGAATCAATCCATGAACGTCCTGCCCACGGGAGGTCAGGAGGCAGCCCGGGGGCTTTGTGGGGCTGTGTGCCACCAGCCCGAGTGCCACCAGCCCCAGTGCCACCAGCCCCACTGTCACCAGCCCCAGTGCCACCAGCCTCACCAGCCCCAGCAGCCCAGCACGCCCTGGCTGGCAGTGCTCGCAGTCACAGCAGGGCCACAAAGCCCTGGCCTTGGTCAGTGCCTCCCAGGCAGGCACTGTGAGCTGCTGGGCACGGCTCCGTGCCCACCGTGCAGCAGCACACAACGGACCCCAGTCAGACCAGGACACACCGTGCCAGAAGGGCGAACACAAGCGACATGGAAGTGGACACGCCCCCTCATTAAGCTGCATTCATCTTGGGTCTCGAGAGACTCTTCACAAAGCAAAAACAATGCTCAGAAAACTGCCCCTCTGCCACAAGCCTGAACAAAGCCGCTTTTGGCCTGCAGCACCTGCCAGGCCCCAGGCCCAAGCCCTTGATAGGTGACATTGCTATTTTTAAGCGGATTCTCCTGGAGTCACTCCGTTCATTTCACGGAGCGGAGCTGTGCGGATTGGCAGCACCCTCAGGACAATGCCAGGGTCATGCAGCTGGGGAGGGCTCACCACCAGGAACAGCACCTGCCACCCCCACTGCTCCCCGCAGCCTTCAAGGCAGAGCCTGTAGAGACACGCATCAAAAGCACCACAGTGAGGAAAAGAAGGGACTAAGTGGGAGCCTGTGCCTTTATGTCACCCAGGCGGGTCTGACAGCATATGATCCTCACTGAGGCACAGCCCAGCAGCTCCTGCCACCATTCCCCACCACGACAAGCTGAGGCCTGTGCCGTGCCATAGGAGAGCTGCCACTGCTCCACACCTTGCCCAGGCTGCTCGGTGCCACAGCAGCCACCCTGTGCCCTGGCTATGGCCTCCTGCCCTGCACAGCCGAGAGCCCGTCTGTCCCTGCTGACCATCGTGTGACAGAGGAGTGGGGTCACTGCTGCTTCATGGGCTCAGGCAGACCAGCACTTGCCAGAGCTGTGTTTGCCATGCTATAGGTGTTACTCACCAGCAGTCAAACCCTTTGCTATTTTGTCCTTCCACTAGTGGTTACTCAATCATGTCACATGTGTTGAAGCAATCAGCGTTATCCATTGCTTGTTTTGGGGAAACAGTCAAAGCTGTGCACCAGAATAGGGGGCCCTGGATGTCAGACAGGCAGCTATCATTCAAAAAGTGCTAGTTTGGCAATGGCAGACTATGAATTATACACCAGAGGGAAAAAGAAGAAGGAACATAGCTGGAAGAGAAAGAAATAGTGATATTGACAGCTGGGAAGCACAAAAAATTGGTGGGATTTCTTAGGTTGACTAGAAGAGATGTTTAAATGATTAGTCAGCTGACATTTAACCTCATTTCCCTGACATCCCACCACCTCCCAAGAGTGGCACAGAGTGCAGTCAAGGCCCAGGTGGTACGGGAATAGCCCTGATGCCCACTAGGGAAGGAGCTTTCTTCCTGGCATGAGGAGCCTTAGGCTGCAGGACCAAACTGCAGCCCAGCTGAGTATAACAGAAGGGTCAAAAGCTCAGATGTCCTCAAGAGCCAATTCAGACTGGCACTGCTTGGTCTTTCACATCAGAGATCCACTCAAAGGAGAAAATGCTAGGCCAATCCTGCTCTCCTGGCTGTTTTAAACACACTGCATGTTAGGATAAATTATGAAATGCCTTTCGGGAATAGCGCTGCAAGAAGGTCTCTGGGTTGGTTCCCATACATGATTTATTGCACATTCATCTTCATTAAGGGAACGAGCACAGTTCATATTTAACACAAAACAAACTTGTGACCTGGCAGGAGGACACAGCAGAGCCCAAGGGCTGTGGGCCACGTGTGCAGGGGCTGCACACCAGTGGGTTTTTACACAGGACAAGGCACTGCACATCCCAAACCCCACTGTCCTTGTTGTAAACATTTGTTACTCTGCACAGATACCATAAAGTCACTTTTCAAGTGTTTTGTGCTGTTTGGTCTCAGCTGCCATGGGCCAGGAGGTGATGTTAAGCTTCAGCTTTTCAGCACAGGGCTTGAGGCTGCACTGAAAAACAGAATTTTGCATTCCTATTTTACCTGCTTTGGAGCTGCACACTGACACAGTTAAATAAGCACAAGTAAGGGAGTTTTGTAGTCAGGTTGACAGTGATGTATTCTCAAAGAAGACATTTAAACAAAATCACTGGTCTGTGCAGAGCCCCAGGGCTTAGGGCAACAGTCTCCTCTAGACAGCTGATCAACACAGCCTGGCCTGAAAATGGCATGGTGCTATCATCATTTATATATTCTGTTGATTATAACTTTGCTAAATTTGTATTTTTAGGTGGGACTCAGTCCCCAAAACAACCATAAGGAAAAACTTGTGTCATTTAAAACAAAATCTGAACAAAGATCTAGCCAGCAATTGTTCAAACCATTCTAGAAACAAGCTTAGGAAAACAGATTGGATGTGAGCCCTACAAAAATTGTGGTCTTTTTATTTAAAAGACCCATGCCCCAAAATTTGACCTGTCTATTGGGAACACAGTTTTTACTGCAGTATGAACAGGTGCCTACATCTGGCTAATTTATAAACCTTTGGAAACTGTGGGTTTGTGTCCTTTGATCTTAGCAGATGAACACTTCATTTTCAGCATGTGCCCAGAAACCCCTCATAGCTCCTGGCACTGCCTGTGCTGGCACCACAGATAACAGATAATGGTCCTGCTTCATTTCATCACCTAACCAAGAAAGGACTCAAAGTAGATGCAGGGACAAGACACCAAGCCTGGGAAATTGAGATTAGACCAAGGGGGAAATATGATGATAAGGGCTGGAATTAGTAACTCCTAATTCCAAAGAGGTTTATGTTCCATTCTTATCTGTGTATTCTCACATTGTACATGCAGTGAAATAACCTGAACTACCCTGACACTCAGTTTTGGTAATTATTTTGCTACGTGTTTGCACCGACTAAAATGTCCAGCATTTTGGTAAGCGTAGGTCAGTTCCCATGTAGCAGATGATAAACCTCTGCTACTGACTTCTTGTATTTGCAGCATTTCAAGAGACCAGTTTCCCTGCTAGGCTTTATTGCCATTGGTGTTTCCTGTAACACAAAATTCAATTTAAAAATAATATTTTTAAAGGCATAATTTTTTTTGGCTGGAAGAACTACTTTGAACACTGGCTTGTATTGCTACTGTTTGAAACATGATGGTTCCCTTTTTGTTCCATTGGCTGCAATGGAGATTTTCACAGGAAGAAATACCATCACTCTGAAGTAAGAAGTACAAACAAATGATGCTGTTTCTTAAACATAAATCCCATGTAAAGGAACTGGAAAGACATTAAAAACAAACCACTTGCATCCAAACAGTTATTTTTAACAGTCCATGAGTTTACTGTATTTTCAAACAAATTCATGTCCTTGTGGATGAAGCTGGTGAAGAAATGTGACCTGGAGGAACAACAGAGAGTGAGTCAGGAGTCCCCACTGGGACATGGACGGCCTGTGCACGCCACATCAACCCACCATGCCACCACTTCTACAGCTGCAAAACAGAAAGGTACCTACTTTCTTTAGTACCCTTGGTGGGAAATGTGAATGAATAGCACTGCAAAACCACAACACAGCTTTTCGCCAGTTTTCTGCAATGCCTGAATCCAAAGTGATAGCATGTCACAACTCCCCTGAAAAGCTACTGAAGTGAATTTGATTTCATACTACACATTACCAAAATTAAATGTCACAGTTGGTATTAGTTTAGCAATCTGGAGAACAGACAAAATACAATTAGCCCACAGAAGATATTATTCCAGTACCCACAGCTTGGTGGTTCCACAAAACGTGCTTTGCCTGTGTGACAGTTGCTCAGAGTAGGAAGGGGTTTCACTTCCAGATGCACTGAGGACAGCTACGCTGTGCCACCTGAACTCCAGCAGGGTCCCAACCAACAGCTGGAAAGCTGTTCCATTATGTCACCTGCCAGAACCAAGCTTCCCCAGAGCTGTAGCTCTGCAGGACCACAACTGTGGGCAAGATGCCAGCAGGGGATTTAGTGCTGGAGGGAACTGCAAAGGGTGGAACTTCCAGACACATGCTGAATACCTAGTCCACTCTTTTCCCTCCAGGTTCCTGAGGCCCACTGCAAGCATCCAGTGTACATTAGATTTCAGCTGCCCCTCTGCCTAACAGCCAAGAGGGAGCCTGGTGCTCAGAGACAGCAGCAAATCCCCCTGCTTTGCTCTTGGTACCATCTGCTGTGGCACTGGAAGCTCAAACACCTGAACACAAAACTCAGAGGAGACATAAAGGACATAAAGAGGAAGCAACTTTAATAAACTGCATTTCAAAATATATGTTGCAATTTCCACCTACATATACAGTAAGTGCTGCTTTGGCAATGAATCCCAGACAATAACCTTGTTGTTAGTTCCAAATGAGTCATAACACATTTTCATGTATTACACACCAAAAAGACTTCCTATTGTCAGCAGCTCTTTGACTTCAACTTGGTTGGACTAAAGACAAAAAAATGTTCAGTGCAAGACTGCCAGATAAAGTCTCAGTGAAATCAACTGGAGTTCTTTCCATACCAAGCATATGGGCCTGTGTGGAGAGTTGGCTTTGCTGAACTATTTCTCCAAATCTAAAGAAAAGTACACTCCACACATTATGTCAAAGCCTACTTCAAAGGCAATACTTACCATTTTTCAGCTCTGGGAGTAACATTCTTTGTTTATCAGGGCTATCCCTCAAGATGCCTGCCCTCTTTCCAGAGCTGCAAAATGGTTTTAATGTGAGTGAAAGCCTTTAACAGCAAGCCAAAGCACCAAAGCAAGTAACTATCCAGTAAGAGATATTTTAGTATTCCTGAAACTAAGGAATCTAAACGATTGAGAAATAAAATCCCATCAAGTTTTAATCAGTTATGCCAGGTTTTCTACAAACACTATTTAACACACTCAGATGAAGACAGAAACAAGACTAATAAAATGTCTCATAACAGACAAGACAATATTACATGAATCAGTGCCGTTCATCATCAAAGAAATAAGCGCCTGAGGCTAATACAAATGCTCATATTTAAAAATGTTAAGCTGATATAATTAAAAATTAATTCCTAATTGGGACAGGAAGCACAAAAGGTCCATTCTGAGTCTTAAGCAGCTCAACCATTGACAAGTTAGTTAAAAACATTTTATGCGGCAGCTGAGCCAAAAACATTAAAGAATTCCTGTTTTCATGATTTGGCAGAGTTTTTCATATAAAGAATCTTTTTTACTCCCACTTGCATGCAACACAAAAGAGCTTTCTAAAACGACATGATAGTCTCATAAAACATGGATCCCAAAATACATTGATAAACATACAGGTAGTCTCAGCCTGAAGAAGCTGGTGGATTATTTTCTCCCAAAATCCTTTAGATTAATCCCTAACAATAAAAATAAACTCATGGTATCATCCATACTCCTGAAAGAATAAGAAAGACTAAAATAGATAAATTCAAGCACATAAATTGCATGTGATCTACACACACTCAAAGAGATACACTAGTAACTACAGAATCAGAATTGGTATTCACATAGGAGGACTTTTAAAGACCATGAGCTGGAAAACCAGGACTGCCTTCTCTACTACAACTTTTCAGGACAGTGTCCATCCATAGACACCCAAAGAGGGATTAGCTCTAACCCCATCCTACCAAAAAATCTGTTGCTGCATAAAACAGAAAAAAAGGCTGTTTCCATCAAGCCCAAGCTGTGAGATAAAAGCAGTTGCTGGGGGGCATTCTGACAACACTATAGGAGGTGTTCAAGTCTTTGAAATTATATCATCATGGTTAACTGACTGCAAAGAGCAAATACTCTTTTTAGTCACACTTAAAAAGGGGCTTTTCCAAGAATACTGTCTGTGAACACTGGTGAAAACTACCTATCACTGAGACAGCTCAGGAAACATTCACATCAGCTGTAAAATGTGATCTATAATGGTCCTTGATCAGAGCACCAAACCCTCTGACAGCAACCTACACTTCAGAACTGTTGCATTCTGCTGTAAATGGCACACATATGAGGATCTTACACTGCTGCATGCTCAGGCAGGGCTTGACCTGTGCTCTGCTTCACCCTATGCTCCAGAGCAAGCAGTTAGTCCAAACTCCCATCTTCCTTCCAGTGATAAGTAAATAAAATTGGAAATGTTCTCAGCATGTTGGCAGTCTTATTGCTGGGTTGCTGAATTTAGGATTCCCATCAATAAAAAGTCATTGTGTACAATTGCCAGTGAAGGGAGATGTGAGCTAGCATCTCCATTTTCAGCAAATCGTAGGTTAATCCAGGATTGGAAGCTGGTATAAAAGGCTGTATTCTGCTCACCTAGAAGTCAGTGGAAAAGTTAAAATTTACTTTGACAGAGAGAAATTAATTTTTAATACTATGGTACAGAACCAGATGTTTTTATATATTCTGGTTCAAATTCAGTGGAATTTTATATGCTCATCATAACAGAAGCATTAGCAATTTGCCCTGGAGAGCAATGCCATCCTGTGCTTCAGGGGAAGCCCTTGTTTTACTGTAAAACCAAGAAAAGACATGCATTGTATCTTAAGGCAGGATTCTCCCAAACGAGTGGGAAACGTGCAAAGCACTGCATGGCATTATCCTTTCAAAATCTGACCAGATCAAACACCAGATATCAGTCCTTCAAGGGAAAAGGAGACTGTACTGGAACTCTGCACTGGAAAAATTCTGAATAAAACCTCATCCTGGTCCAAACCTATGACTCCCTGCAGGATATAGTTGTAAAGCTTATGCTGTGTCTGATTAGCTGCATGTGCGAGACACTAAAATGTAAAATTCATCCAGTGACAGAAAGCTCACCTAGGGTCTGACAGGCTGAAAGACAGCTCCAACAGATTTTGCCTGCCTGGGCTGGGAAGGCAGAAGGGCCTGCCCTGTGTTATGAATGAAAGCAATGGAATTAATAACATACTCACACCTGGGCAAGAGGCTGAATCAAACCTAGTATCTTCCTAGCCAGAAAGAGGTCTTAGAAACACAAACTCAACAAAAGTCACCACACTATAGATTGAATTTGCAACAGACTTTTGTAGCACAAAATCCCAGGGTAAACAGCCCAAGGATGAAGAGAGTAAAGTTTCCATTATGTTGAACATATGAAATCCAACACTTGTTAAGCCTTTTGACAAATCATTTTGGGAGGGGAACAGCTTCTTTGCTTTATTAAATAAGGTTTTAAAGTATTTAGAAGGTTTCTTTTTCCTGACGTCAATTGTTTCATTTTCAGTGTTTCTTTGGTGTATAACCAGCCCTCCCCTGCCCTTCACAACTCTGACAATGAGGACAGCATCTTTCTACCAGGTTTCCTTAAAGAGGAAAAAACTATAAAATTAAGCTCTAGCCCCTGTTATTGTGAATTGTTTGGATGGTAATAGAATTTTTTTTCTTACTTCCCACAGTTCTCAAAGAGCCCTGGGTTGGGAAGTGCCTTTCTGCCGCTCAGCATGGCCCACTTCAACCAGCTGCAGCTGAGGTCAGCGGACAATCAGGGGAACTGCTCCTCCCAGCACTGTGACCCAGTTCATTATTTTGGGTCTCAGTGTGCTGTCCCTCTGGCGCTGAGGCCACCTGAGCATTGTTTAACACTCCAGCCTGCCCAGCCCGGATGCTGCCCCCCTCCTGGTCAGAGCTCCTTGCTGTGGGCTCCAAAGCCAGATAGCGAGGTGGGATGAGGCTGCCTCAGGAAATCAACTTGACCTGGTACAGGAACTGATTGCAAGATAGCACGAAGCACTGAGTGAGCACTTGTAAGGAGAACTTAGCAGTCTCTGATTTCATTTTTTGCTGAAATCCAGCACTAGTTTTTTCCAATACTGGGCATACAAAGCAAATAGATTTTTAGCCCTTCCTTCAGAAGGCTTATTTCTAAAACTGCTTACAAGAGTAAATAATAACAAATAAAACACACAGAACATTATACTATGGCAAAACCTCTAGCAGGGCCTGTCAGTATTCAGACTAGAAGGAAACAGCAGCATGGCTGCCACAAATTTAGCGAACTCAGAAAGTAACTGGAAAAGGAAATGATTCAGAAACCACAGGTGCTCAGCACCAAGCTGCTGTGCCTTGCTGGCAGCCCTGGGACACAGGCACTTGTGAGACAGACAGGAATATAAGTCCAGGTTAAAATTAGGGATCTTCTCAGTGCTCAGCCAAGCTCTCCACACTGATCTGCACCACAGCAGCAAACAGGTTTTTCCAGGAGAAGAGTGAGCCCAGGGGAGTGCTACCCACTTGAGTGCTTTCACCATACCAAAAAGAAAAGTAAAATCAGTTCTAACACACCCAGGGGCAGGAGCGGGGGGAGAGGGGAGAAGGCAAGATGCATAATTGGTTGAATTGGGAAGGGAGATTTTAAAATTATTATTTATTTCCAATGTTATCATGTTTTTCTGCACTATCTTGCAAAGCACTCTTCTGACTGTACAATCTTACAGCATCATTCAAACTTACAGTGATTTGTGGGAGCAAACATTACATGGTTGTCTTCTAACAGTAGTGCTAATAATACTGAGTCTCTTGTCACAGGAAGTACTAACTCCAAAAGTAAAAAAAAAAAAAAAAAAAAAAAAGAAATAATTACAAAGCCAAACCATAACTAATAACAAACTAACATACTTATCTGAACAGTAAAATTCCTTACTTTTAAACACTTTAACCCTCCTGAAATTCTGGTAGGATACGTTCACTGGTCTAGCATAAGCCTCTCATTGTGCTTGGTCAACTCTTTCTAATGAACTGGACAAACTGCACTAGGTGAATAATGGGCAAAACTGCCCATCACTCTGCAAAGCTGATTTTAACCGATTTAAAAAATCGGGATGTTTGTTGTTGTCATTGGTTGTATTTTTTTTTTTTTTTAAATCTCTTCAAAAACCGAGCTATGGATGCCGGAGCCCCGTAGTGCCGCCGGGGCTGCGCTCCCCTCCCGGCAGAGCCGCCAGGAGCCTGCGAGGGTCGCAGAGGCTGCGCGGCCCCGGGGAAGGACGGCGGAGGCAGCGGCGTGCGCGGCTGGACCGCGCCTCCCAGTCGGGCTCGCATCCTCCCCGTAATGCGGGCTGCTCTGCGGCTTGTTTTCGGGGAAAATAAGGCCACGGGCTTTCCCCAAGCCCTCTTCCCCAAAGGCTTGCCCAAGCCGCCCGTCTCCACGGCGACTGTTTCCCACCAGTGGCCCCTCGGCGGCCCCGCTCCCGGGAAGCCCCGCTTGGCTACGGGCCACCGCTGTGCCGGGCGCCGCCGGGGCTGCCCCGCCCGGCAGGGATGCGGTGCGATGGATGGGGCGTGGGGGGCTCCCCGCCCGCTTCCCGGCGCTCCTCGGCGGGAGAGGAGCCGGCGGCGATCCCAGATAAAGTTTGCCTCCTCCGGCACTGCCCAGGGTGGGAGGGTGTCGCCGGCGGGCAAAGGGGGGCCCCGGGAGCCGCGGGCCGGGCCGGGCCCGGTCTCTTCTCCCCGCGGGGGCGCAGCGCCGGGCCCTGCGGGGCGGCTCCGTCCCCGCGCGGTCCCCTGGGGCCCCCTCCCCGTGGCGATGCCCAGTCTCCGGCGCGGGCAGCGGAGCGCCCCGGGAGAGGCAGCCGGGCGCGGCAGCGCTTACCTGGAGCGCGGCCGGGCGAGCGGCTCGGGGTCACGGGCGGCGGCGGCAGGGCGGCAGCGCCAACATCCCGCGGCGAGGTGCGGGGCTCAGTGCGGCGGGCAGGGCAGGGCAGGGCCGGGCCGGGAGGCCGCTCGGAGCCGCGCTCCGCCCGCCGCCGCTCCGCCCCCGCCGCCGCGGGGCCACGTCTCCGGTCTGACGCACGCCGCGGGTGCCGGGGGGCGCCGGTTGGGCCGTGCCCCGCAGCCCCGCGGGGGCCGTGGGCGGGACGGCCGCGCTCCGCCCGCGCCCGGTGCCCCGGAGCCGCCGGGAACGCTCCCCGGCAGCCGCAGGCTCGGTGTGCGGGCGCACCCGCGGCATCCCCGGCCGGAGGAGCGGCTCGGCGGGGGCTGGCGGAGCAGCCGCGGCACGGACGGGCCGGGGCTGCTCCATGGCCCGCACGGAGCGCGGTCGGTGCCCTGGGGAGCGGCGGCGGGCGGGGGGAGCCGCGAGTCACCGGCCCCTCGCGGGCGGCTTCGCACCGCGCCGGGAGAATGACAGCACAAATTGTGGTGGAAAGATCTGGACCTCAACACGCAGGGCCGTGGAACGACTATAAAGAGACCAGGCTGTAAAGCGCCTGGGACCGTATTAACAATGGAAAAGTGTCTCAGAGAGTGACAATTGGAAACACAAACTTCTGGCCCAGCAATTCAAAAAGCACAGTCTGAAAACTGCTGCTGAAAGAAACCACATGTTTAAAGGGACTTTTGTCTAACATTTCCAGAAAGATTTACATCTCTGGCAGAAGAACAAGACAGGACAAATTCTGCATCAGAGGGAGGTACTTGCCCTCCAATAACTTGCCCCTAACCTTAGGGGTTAGTGTGTGTATCCCCCTAGGGACACTACAAATATGTAAACAAGGAAATACAAATATATAAGCCCACTGGGGAGGAGTTAATGAAAACAAACACAACATGATGCCTCACAGCTGTTTTGCTGCAAAAATACTAACTACATTGGGATGTGAACCAAAGGTCTGCCAGGGATAGCTGTGGGGAATTCTGACTTTGTGTACTTTGTGACCGTCTGCTTCAGGGACTGCTGAGGGCAGACTCAGGTTCCGCATTTGGGAATGATGGATGTGATTTATAGTTGTGGGAGTTCAGTTCATCATTTTCCTGAAGTGTTTGCTTAAGTGCTTTGTTGTGCAGAGCTGCTTTTCTCAGCTGAAACCTTCAAGGCTTTCTGAGGCATCTCAAGAAATGAGGATCTGAATCTGACAGGAGCTGGAAGAGGATGTCAGCACAGCTCCCTTACAGTCCTTCAGAGCTGCCAGCCTAAAACATTTCAGCAATATTGGACCATTACATAATTTTAAGTGTTCCATCCATGCTTTGTGGGATATGGCTAAGAAATAAAATAGGACAAATAGCAAGGTTTCCACATGGACAAAAGCACTGGGTTTCTTTTTCTGAGCTGAAGAAATAGTTATGGTGACTGCTGTGTTCATTTTATTGGTTTCTTTCCATTACTCTTAACTCCTGGCAGCAGCTTAGAGAATCCCTCCCTGTCCTGGATGGTTTCTTCTTTCAAACATTTGGAGGCAGTTGTTCCACTCACCCCTTCATCATCGCTTAGCTCATTTAATCTTTCCTCATAAGTCAGTCCCTCCTGTTACTTAATTGTGGTGCTGCTTTTCCCTGAACTCCCTCTCAGTTGCTCATTTATTTTACAGGGACATGGTGGCCAGTAATCCTGCCATTGTTAACGTTTCCTGTTGTGGACTTTGGGGTTATTTTTATTCAGAGTTACAGCAGTACTTGGAGGACTGAGCTAAGCTTCCCCTGTGAAGAATAATTACAGGCAAGGTCACTGATACTGCAGTAGAAAACAAGGTCCATGGATAAATATAGCTGCTGAGTTTGGGGATGGAGGCTTAGTGCAGTTCTGGTGGGAGAAGGCCCCAAAATAAGCATTTGATAGTAACAGACAATTGGAGCTCCGAATACCTTTGGAGTGGAAAAATTCTGCTGCCTGCAGAAAAGTGTAATTTATTTGCAAATTCCTGCATTATTTTAAAACCGTCTAGGCTGGTGAAATCTGAAGTAACTTGGAGTATTTCTTTTACCAAAATGGTAGGCAACAGTAACTGGTTTCAACCATCTGTATGACTGCAAGTGTTTTACATGCTTTGATTTCACTGTTGCTTCTTTTCCACAAACTCTAGAGGAATGTGGGACAGATCACATAGGAAATGTCATTACTCCAAGCTTAGTACATTTGCCTTTTACTGTCAATTGGCTTATTCTGTCATTCATAACTTACAGAGTCTCCAAGTGTCTTTGCAGCTACTGAGTCCTACCTTGCAGTACTTACACTGTGACAGAACCAGGGGCAGGGTTTGATTTGCACCCACGTTAAAACTACCACAGACCAGCCTTCAAACTCAGTTGAACACAGGGACAGATTGCACTGCCAGTGCTTACATTGCAGTTATCCTCTGTTCATGGATCCATGGGCTGATTCTCACATGTGATCCAGGTTCAGGATGTCTAATCTGAAGTCCTTTCTCAGCACCAGCTGCCAGGCTACAGCCCCCATCTTCTACAGATTCCTGCTCAGAGTTCTTTTTTCTTTTTCCCCCCTTTCCCATCCCTTCATGATTTGAGGATGCACCCTGAAAAAACAGAAAGCCATCTCATACACTGAAGTCTGGGGTCCCAAGAGCCATCCTGAAGCTGGATCTGGAGGGACAGTGCTGCACAGACCATTTACCCTCAGCTTCAGGAGAGATCAGGGTAAGAAAACCAGGGTTTGAATGCCACAAGTGCCACAGCTCTGTCTGTACTTGGAAGCACACCCACAATGAAAATGCTTTTCATCAGTCATCTCTCCAACAACTGTTGAAAACAGCATAATCTGCTAACACAGAAAAGCTAAATTGCTTTCAGACGAGGCACTGAAAAAGCGCCTCTGTGATTTGATTCAGCTCAAATACAAAATGCATGATTTGACAGCTCTAGTACTTCTTAGCTGCTTGAAGTTTGTCAGAATTTATCTTCTCCCTAGTTTGTTTTTCTCTAGTTTCACGTTTTAACCCTTCTCCCCCCAGATTAGTGCTTTTGAAATATGATTTTTAAGTGCACCAGATGTTTAAATAATAGCAGTGCACTGGGAATACAGACTTCTAAAATAAATGGCATGGCTATGGGCTGAGTCTGGGAAGCTGAAGCAAAGCTTCAGAGCAGGATGAAGAATTAAGCCATTTCTTAAGCTCTCAGCATTTTTTAAGTACTAAAACTTGCTTCAATCAGAAGGAAAACACTGAAAGGATGTTTAATCTCATGAGCTCTTTTGTTGTTCCTAAGTGAAGAAGAGCCACATTCATCACTGGTATGATTACAGTGAAAGCAGTGCAGCTATCTCAGGGAAGAATTTGGCCCAAGTAGATGTCTCTAGAGAAGCTATTGACAGCTGTCCCCACATACTGTTGAGAAAATACAGAGCTAAAGACATCCAAAACAAATAGAACTAGCTCCCATTTTTCTGACCTTTGGCTGAACTGGAGCTCCTGGATGTGAAGGCTGCTTTACCTCGCTAACACTTCTGGTCATCATTAAGTTTTCTTCAGTGATCTGTCTGAAAGCATCTTCCTAACTGAGGAGCTATGAGCTCCTGGTCTGGCTCTTGCAGCTCTGAGCAACTGAACCATGCACTTCGTGGGATACAACATCTTATCTAATTTTAGATGTGATGCAACAAGCTCACATGAGGCAGGAGGGATGAAGCCCAGCAGCTCGAGCTCAGAGCAAGCACTTTATAATTACTGGCTGCTACTTTAAACATCACAGAGGCGTTTATTACTACCAATGCACATTTATGGGCGTGATTGAATAAACAAACTGTAGCAAGGACAAACACTTCTGGTGGAGGATATTAGGATAAGAATCAAGTAGCAGGCTTGTTCTCCTCAGCTGGCAGCCGAGGCTGCCCCAGTGCTGTCTCCCAGCTTTCCCCCTCTGGTGTTCTCTACTGAAATGCTGTACCTGGATCAGACGTACATTCAGGCTTTCTTCTGCGTGGGAACCATCTCTTCCCCTCATTGAAGCACTCACTGAGAGATGGCTTAATTCAAGTGTTTGGTTTTCTCAACAGCTTTCTTCCTCTCACCAAATTAGTCTGCTCATAACCGAACTCACGTACAGAATCTCTACGTTAGTACAAAGAAGCTCTACTTTTAGGGGAGTCTACTTGCCAGAGCAGAGAGCTCTTCCTGACCAGTATCTTGGCTCCGTGCTGTACTGGACAGAGTCACTGGCTACGTGACCTGCTCCCCTGGCTGACATCCTGCAAAGAGATAACAGGCTGTCAGTGGTGGTCCAACTTGCATCATGCTTTGGGCTTGGATGTTTTGAAGAGGATTCAAGTCTTTCACTGTCATTAAACCAGCTTAGAATGTCTATGCCTAGTTCCCCATCTCCAAAATTCTACCATGGAATTACCCACCTTTCTGTCCACTGTCTTTAAACAGTTAATTGTAGATCTTTTACTGGTGGCAAACCTGTGTCAATAAATCATATTCTAAAAAGCACAAACAGCACATTCTTAAGGAATATCTTTTACACATCTAAACGATAAAGTAAATGTTTGAGAAAGAAGTCTCTACATTTTTTTCATGGTATTTTAAAACAGCCATCTCAAAATAAACAAGAAGAAATGTTTGTTAATCATCTGGAATTTTTAATTTCCTATTTTGCATGGGAACCTGAGTAATCAGACATATGGTATGCTTGTTAGCTGGGAAAGGGTAAGGATTAGAATAGATTCTCAAAATTAGAAAGCACTAAAATACAGCAGCAGTCTTGGCTGCCTAAACTTAAGCAATGTTTTGTGTTAATTGCTGGAACAGAACAACACTGAAAAAACACCACACATCTAAACAATTCCCTGAAATTCCTTTTGATTAGCAGGAGAGGAAATCTCAGGGGATTAGGGATGAGCTAGTCCATAAGTTACCTGCACAGGGGGTTAGCTGATACAGACATAGCTAATAAGGAACAAAATGTGTTGGTGGCTTCTGTGTAAGCTCAGTAGCTTTAAGAGTTGTGAGATTCCTAAGAGAGTAGAGCTGGTCAGATCAAACTAATAGTATTTCTGGATTTATAGTGCTAAGCATGACTGAGCCAGTCAGCAGTGAAAGCATGTGCTGGTGTAAGTGTTCCTGCTGGTGTGACAGCACAGTCCATGGCCACACTGCTGCCGTGGGACAGGTGTGGTGGAACGAACGGCACATCAGTCTCATTCTGCACTGCTGTCATTCTTTCTCTCAGGAGGGAATTGATGGCAGCAGACAGCTCCCAGCATTTCCTGCATCATGAGACAAGGCCCACGCTGGGGATGAACGAGTTCATGTCTCACTGCTTATCCAGGACACAGATCCAGGCCAGCTCCACTTCCGCCAGCGGATGTCGGCGTGGATCCTGCACTGTGCTTCCTGCATGTTCGTCAGCCACTTAACGTGGAATGCATCTGACCCCACTGCAATCATGCCTGCTGTGCTCAGACTTGCCTCCATTTCAGTGCTCACAGGTAAAGGGGTTTTTTTTCACTCTTGTTTTTCAGTCATGTATTTGCTCCTTGCAGTTCACCAGGAATCAATTTGAATCAAACTATCGGAAAAAAATCCCACTAAAAAAACCCTTTTTGATACTTTACAATTTCAGGTCTGGCTACTTCCCTCTTCTTCCATGGGAAAAGACCACATATTCCATCACAGTGCTTGGGAGGGCTGTTTGGAAAAAGCTTTTCTGATGAGGGGGCATAAATAATAGCAATCTGTGGCCTGCACTAATTGTCAGTCCAATGTCATGCCTATTCAGGCCTCATACACATACACCTGATATTTTCATTTTTACTCTCACCTTTCCTCAATTGGTTTGGTCTCCCCTGGGACTACACCAAATTCAGCCAAGTCAGTGACTTCACAGTTAAAAGTCTCTATCATTATTTCTAGAAGTGCTTTTGTATTCTCCATGTTGTGGCTGTGAGCCATTCACACAGATAAAATATGATAGTCTGAGGGCTCCAGTCTTCCCTTCTCACAGCTGGAGGTGTTTCTGCTGGATGTGATTTGCAGACTTGTCCAAGCAGTCCAGGCTGCATTGCCAAAACTTTCTATCAATATGAACAACTATCACACAATTCAGAATTAAGGCAACATGTCCTTCCATATACATACATAAAACAAGCCCTCGTGCAGCTGAGATAAGAGATAGGGTTGTTTACTATAGCACAAATATAAGGGGATGAAACATCTATGCAAGCTGTTTTGGTCTAGCTGTTGGTTGAAATGGATGTGGTACACTGACTGTTCAGCAGGAGGCTGGTTATAGACCTACACTTGAGACATTAAGACTCAATGCTTCAAACAACTTCCCCTATAGACTGGTTAATAATAATTTAAGAGACTGTGCATTTTTCTTTGCCTGCCTTCCTCTTCTGCATTGTGGTTTTAGAGCACTGTATGTGACAAACCTTCCAGGAATCTCAAACACAAATTGAAGTTCCACTGAATCACTTAAAGCAGCTGAAAAACACCATCAGAGAGGCCACACAACTGGATGGAATGTGATGAATTTCCAGGAATAGGATTGTTTCCTGGAGATTATTGTGTAAAATACAAGTATAAAGAAGGAACAAAGGTAATGCTGACAATGTCTGCACCACTAGGCTATTTTAGTTTGTGAAAAGAAGAATGAAGAAAATAGACATGCTGTAAGACCTTTGCTAGGCTAAAAGGAAGCCTAGATGTCAAGAGCAGACTCTGAAACAAAACAGTACAAAATTATCTCAGCATAAAATATAACTTCTCCATGATTTTATCTTACAAAACCAGATCCATTTTTAGCTTGAACGGAGTCCTAATGGAGAGGTTAAGAGCTCTACGTCCATGCTTCCATACAGCAACAATAAAAGAATGACTAGGTAAAAGGCAATAATTATACAGAAAGAGGTGAAGTCTGCAGTTCTGAGGAAAAAGGAGAGCAGTGTATTTGGAGTACACAAGCAACAGGAAATCTGACCATTCATTTTCATTAAGAAATCAGTTCTGCTGACTAAGACCTACTCTGAAGCAGAGGTTATGCAGAGAACTTTCAGAAGAAAGTCCCACACAGCATGTGCAAAAATTTGGCCTCTGTATATAACAAAAGCAGTCTTTCCAGGAGACCTTTCTGCTCTTTTCCTCCAGAGAGACTCTGCTCCAACATCCTGGAGGAAAGCCTGATTTAAAAACAAGTGGACTCTTATAAGTACAAAATCTGGTATGGTTTCAACCCTAGAAGAACATGTTTGCTTCTCAGCTTTATCAAGCAGATCTCAGGTCCTGACACTGGTTATAAGGGAGCAAAGTCTGCAGCTTCTGATTTGACATCAGGTGTCAAACTCAGTTGACATTGGGATTACTGTTCAGTGTTTGTGTTCTTCCTGTTTCAGATGGTACTTGAATGTACAAAGATGCTTGGATGGAACACAAAAACAAGATATAGCACTTCATGAAACAGGTTTTCAAATGCTCTCATATTTCTGTTACTTACTTTTTGGTGCAGCAGAGAGACGCAGGAGTAAAAAAAAAACCACTTATGTGCATCCAAGGATAAGCAACTAGCCACAAGCAGCTTATCAAAATTTAAAGAACAAGGATATGATACCAGAGTTACTTTTCATATTCACATATTGCAAAGAACAGCTTGTATCCATACAGCTAAACTCCCTTACTGCCATCAACAGAGCTACATCCAAACTGTCAGCAGGACACAGTCACTGGCCTCTGTGACCCAGGGTGTGACAGAGAAGGGTGCAGACCAGCCCACAGCTGTGCCATGGATGCACCACAACATGCAGGATGAATAGGGAGTGTGTGACTGCCTGGGCCCATGCCCAGTGCTGCTTTAGCTTACCCATGCAGACATTTCTGCAGAGCTGCAGAAATATCTGCAGGGAGGGAAGGAGGGAGGAGAGGGCAGCAGAGCCACCTCCCTCAGCAGAACCATCAGCTTGTGCCAGCTCATGCTATTCATGGAATTTCAGCTCAGCCCTGACAACAGCACTGTAGTATGCCAGATAGATAGGGCTCCTCCAGGCTTGCACTGAGAAAACACGCAGCAGAGTTCCAGCCTACCGAAAGTCATAGACCAGCTTTCAGCAGAGAACAGGAAGGGGTTTTTTTTGCCCTTAGCCTGTATTTTGCCATTACCTTCACAGCATCTCAGTGGTGTGGCCTTTAGTTCATGCATCACAGTACAACTCCCCCACACCAGGCACCACTGTGCAGACGTACTGAGCTAGTCCTGAGGAGCTGGGAGAGCTGCCTGGCACAGCCCACAGGACTTTGCTTATAGTCCAGAAACAGTCAAGCTGCATTAGCTGAAAAGGAAGCCAGCAATGCAGGCAGCCCAGCCAGAATGGAGAGCAGTCTGCATTCCCTCTTCTAGCATGCTTCTTAACAACAGCTGAGCAGAGAATACAAAATGAGTATTTTTAAAAAATAAAAATAAAGTTGCTGATTACTGTTTAAGTTCCTTTTTCTTCCTGTCTAACAAATAAAACCACACTACTGGCTCAAATTCTATGAATTTGACAAGGACATTAAGTCATTATGAAAAACCAGAAGGACAGGAAATGATTAACAACTTTCCAGCAGAAGCAACAGCAACAATGAAAACCCCTGATTAGTTAAAGCCTTGATACTTACACCCAGGATCACCCAGGTCATCTTGTTTTGTGCCTTTGGATAGCTCCATCTTTCTTTTGTCTCTCCCATCTTCAATGTTTATATTAGACTTAGCTAATAAAGTTAAAAGCTAAAAGGAGATTTGGTATCTATAGATGCACACTTGAAACTCTGATCCATCATCTCACTAAAAGTATTGCTTTCTTCACCTCTTTCAAAGTTCATTAAATGTTGAATGGATGAATTGACCCAGAGGTTACTGCATTTGTAGTAACAAGTACAGTTTCTGCAGATTTCTTAGGAGGACTATTTACATCATATTCCCAGAGGTAATTAGCTAAAGCATAAACATTAATGATGCAATCTCTGTCATTCCTCTAGTAAATATTTAATGTGCTGGTTGACTTCAAACAAATATACCAAAAGAAGTCTCAGATGTTCAGGAGTTCCTGCAAGTTGCATGAAGAGAGATAAGTGGGAACCGAGGGGAAGAAGACAGTATTTCCAAAGTGTTCCAGCCAAGAAAAAGCCTCAAAGATTAAAACACCAGAAAATCTGTAAAAGGGAGGTCACTTTTAAATAACTCAAGTATGAGGAAATCTTCAGGGACACTGATCTGTAGACCAGGCTTCATTCCTTCAGCTGTTTATGAAATGATGCAGTATTAGACTTTTCCTCCTGGGTTTCAGTTTTCTCAACTTCCATCCAGTTTTTTAAGTAGTTTGTCAGACTTCAGACTGATTGCATGCATCTCCAAGCTAGAAACAGTATAAATTGTCTTCAGGTAGGAATGTAAAGACAATTCCTGTGTGTCTTGAAAATCCTGGGGATTTCCAAGAGTCCTGACGCTGCTGAAGCATGTGTTATACTGACAGGAGCTCCTGGCTACACACATTAGCTGGAACACCTACAGCTCTGACACACAGCTATGGCTCCAGACAAGTTCTATTGCTCTATCCTCTTGGCTTTGCCACTGTTCCCCAAGGCACTCACAAAAATCTGCCTCAGGCACAGAAAGGCAAAGGCCTTCAGATTTATTATATTTTTGTTCCTGGTACCTTTAGAAAGCTCACACTGAGAATTTACTAAGTCCTGTCTTTCATATTCTGTCCTCCTAACCTTGGAGAGTGGCAGGTTCAGGACTATGCCATCATGAACATTCAAAGCATTTTGGAGTATGTTCTTCTATAAGCAAGCAACCATTCCATAATGATGTGGTAGATTGTGGTGGCATGATCACAGTGAAACGTTTCTGGCAGCAGCTAGCCTAGAATTTCATGCAGCTGGCACAGGAGAACAGCCACCCTCTTCATGGAAGTGAGCAGTTACACATCCCTTCCATGGAACAGAAAAACCCAGCTGAAAAAAAGACCCCCAAAAGGCTGCCTTACAGCCTCAAATATGCATGCAGAGAGATTTAACTAGAGGACAACTGCACAGTGGCTGCAAACTCAAAAGAGAAAATGCATCCAGAGTGGAAGGACTGAACAAAGCATCCGTGGACACAGACATAATGGTATAAACCAGGAGAAAATCAGAGGTGAGGAGTCAGTTAAGAAAGCACCTCAGCTGGCAGCAATGTATTAAACAGATTTCTCAAAACATAGAAATGAAGCAAAAAGTGACAACTGGGATTCATTGCAAATAAGCAAAACAGCAGAGGAACATCCCAACTAATCCTCTGTCTTTTTTTGCTGACATAACCCAATATATTGACACATTTTTCATTACAATCTGGCAAAATATTATTAGACCCTTTAAAATTCATCACCAGCAATCTATGCATTAGATTTTTAAATCTCATTCATTCTACATAATGAAACCATTTCTTCAATTACATTTGGACATCATGTAGCTTCTGTTATAGTGCACATTCATAGAATAAAACCAGAAGACAATACATGATGCCTTAGAAAGTTACTCAGAGCTTATCTACAGTTTTAAAATAACAAGTGTTTTATTTTCCTACTTATTCAAAAGAAATGAAGAAAAAACCACTTTCCAGCAGAGACACCTGAAGAAAACAAGATATTCAAGAAAAGGTTAAACAAGAAAAATGATTTGAGGAACTGGGAAGGACAGTTCATTTCAACCTAGTGACACAGTGATGCAGTGACTTTAGGGCCCCATGCAGAGATACCAGCAAAAGGGAAAAAAACAAAGCATGCTTCCAGGTAACTATTCTGACATGGATTACAAGTGGGATGAACAGAATTTATACTCCGTCCAGAATCAAGCTGTTTCTCAATGGAAAAGGACTTCTCATTTCCCAAGATGTTTTCCATCTAATGCAACTTTTGTAATAGTAACATCCATCTTAATAACCCAGCTTATTTCTCAGCTTGGACTGATTAGCATCAAAACTGGGCAGACACGCGACAGCAAAAAAGTAAACTGAAAATGCACATTCTGCATTCAAATCCATACATTAAAATAAGGAATTCCTTAGAGTTTTGCTGTTTGGGTAGTGCATTTGCCTTGCACAGAGTGAGGGCAAACTGGTATTGCTTGCCCCCACATAAGCTTTCCATTCCTGGTTTCTAGTGTATTGCTCCATACTGCAGAGACTGGAACTCCAGGGTGTGTTTACAGTCAAACCTCAAGGAGCTTAACCGATAGTTTGTATTTAATTCATTTAAATGCTTTTCTCAAATGTTCTTTGGCAAGCAGATGCCGGTACCTGAAGCCCTGTCACGGCTGCCAGCCCGTCAGGCAATAGCGCCGTCAGGGGGAGAAGGAAGGTACAGTTGCCTGAGGCGGTGGAAAGTACGAGAATGCAGTAGAAATGCCTTATGCAAGTTCTTGGAGCACTTCAAAGCTGAAATAAATTGGCATCTCAATAGGAGATTAAAAAAAAATTTAGAAAAACAAAACACTGCAGAGCTTTACAAATGCTCACTTAACTTCCTGGGCAATACCTGATCATTTCTGAATACTTAACTAGCAGCTTCATTTTTGAATCTTTAATTATTGTATATACATACCTTTTACATTTGTGTAACTGCTTGTAAATTACTGCTTTTGTTAGTGTTCCCCAGCATATTCTCTCTCTCAACTGCAGATGTTCTCAGGATACATTATCATTTTGGGAGGAAACGGCAAAGACATGATTTGACAAATATGTCAGGTCCCCAGTTGCACAGGATGAATTTTCCCTTCTTCACTGGCAATCTGATTTGGTATCAGTATATTCAGCTTACACTAAAAAGCTCTCTGATTTTCTAGCATATTATTCTGGCTGAGAAAAAGTTCAGGTAAATGCTACTCCCTCCCCACTGACCTATGGACTTAAATAACTGCCAAAGGAGCCATAGACTTACATGAAGATGGCAAAAGTACAGCTGTTAGCTAAACAACTGCTAAGGCTGCGAGAAGAAATGCCACTAACGGGAGACTCAGACCTACAACCAAAGCTTTCCCTTACAAATAGTATTTTTTCAGGACCCTTTGCCAGCTCAATTCTTTCAACATGTAGCAGGGACAGTCTCTACAATTACTGAGTTTGCCTCCCAATCTGTATGTTTTTACTTCATGTTTTACACTTGGATATGACTACTATGTAGGTCACTATCTGTGGCCACTATATAGGTCACTGTGTATTTCTATCTGTGGATGATGAAAAGTGGCACAACCACTGAAATAATCAGCCCTACTGTGCCTTTCCCAGCTCCTTCTCTCATGCCAGCACAAGCCTGAATTCTCTTACATACCAGATCGTAATTTTGTCATCAGCTGGACCCTAAGGGAGAGACAGCAAGCACAGTGATTTAGTATCTCCCTGACCTCAATACAGAAGCCAAAAGGAATGCTTACCTAGACACACAAGAGCCAATTTTCTCTGTCATCTAGAAGCTTTAGGGGACTCTCTTGCCCTATGGAATTATTATTATGATTAAAACTCACTTAGGGGTGGGCTGTTAATGAGAAAAGGCAGTTGAAATCAAATGGCACACAGTTAAAGACAAATTTCTGAAAAATGCAAGAGATTTTGCAACTTAATGGAGTTCAAAGCCTTATTAACCATAGCAGACTTGTGCAGAAAAGCTTTGTTATTTTCTGTTAAAAACCTTAAACCAATTCCAAACAGAACAAAACAGCAGTTTTTTTCAGGAAAAAAAAATCCCAAACCTCAACTTGTACTCTGCTCCGCTTCTGTTTTGAGTCCGCAGTGTCCTGGAGCAATACTCCAAGGAAACAAATGACTAAGATCTGAACTGATTAGGCCTGAAGTCTTAAAAGACAAGTTGTCATGCACTATTTGCTACTTCAGTGCTGACTCAAGAACATTCAGCTCGAGTGCATATTCCACTTCCCCATCTGCTCACTGCTTCAGCTTCTCTCTGACAGTTGTGCATTTCCAGTACAAACATCTTTGATATATTAAGAACTAAGTGCAGGGCAGCGTAAAACATGCACAGCTTTTCATCAAGGTATCAGAAGCACTACTCCATTGACTATTAATCTTTATTTGTGAGCTTAACTTATTAAAAGCCTCCATTTTAACATAATAAATAATGTAACTATGTATGGTAGCCTACTGCAACCTGAAATGTTATGTAGAATTTCAGCCTCCTCTACCATGGAATATGAGGCTCTGTTTATATCTTGGTGGATCTGTGTAAATCTATGGCAATGAAAATCAACCTGTCTTTATAGGGTGTTAGCATTATTAAATCCAGAAAAACAGGCAGCTATTGCTGAAAGCAAGACGCAGTAAATTTAGTAATACTAAAATACTAATACCTAAGTTTATCAGTTTTCTCTGAAGCAATGCAGGAAAGAACGTTATCAGTTCAGACTGTTTAGTGGATTTATTTCTCAAGCCAGCAAAACCACATGCACTTGGCATGAAAACAGATTTAAATCAAATAAGATTCATACGTACTTGCCTTTGACATTGTTGCTTATTTCTAGCTATTTTTTCTACCAGAAAACTTACCTATTTCATTTTCATGCATTTGTTATAATTTATAACCATAGAACAGAAATAAAGCAAATCTGTTATGCAATATCCTTTAATCAAGACATCTTAAAGAACGAGTTGAATAATTTGAGTTATTTGGGATGGTATGAATACCCTGAACTTCCACTGGCTTTGGGTGGGAATCAACTACACTCAATAAGCAGGTACTCAAACTCAGCACCTTACAGAATGAATCCCCTGCACAGCCCTCAAGTTACTTCAGCAGTTTTTCTTTAATGAGACAGACTGCTTTGAAGGAAAAATTAGCAGTACCTCTCATCAGCCAGATTAAGGAACTGATTCAGCAGTGAAAATTACTTGCTCTACAACAGCTGGACTAGATCCTGCTCTAGTTTTTTTCCCCTCTTCAGTTTTCCACCTCCCACTACACTACACTCTGTTGCTTTGACTCAGCCACTTTGTTCACCTCATAAAAAGCAATGCCAACTTTAGGTCACTTTACAGGCACTGAAATACAATTCAGTAACTGCTGCTGGAGAACCAGAAGTAGCACAAAACTTTCTACAGAGCACAGAAACTACTATCACTGCTCCATAATAGAGCACTAATCTAGATAGAACACAACCAACCCAAGGAAAATATACTGTTAGGGATTAATGAACCCACATATTCACCAGTAATCACGGGTTATACATCATGGACGTGTGATTATTTTCCCTTCTGTTACTAAGTCTTCAGGCAACCATTGCAGCCACAGCAACTGAGCAGATCTGTTATCTGAAAACACTTAAAGACATGCTATTTACAAACTCTTGAAGAGTTTCAAAATATCTATCCTTACACTTTCCACTTAGTATTTTACTTAGATAAACATATTTAGTATATTTATGTGTCCTAAGCCTGTTTAATACCAGATTGGCATTCAATATCTATGTATGTGCATATATGTAGCTATATATAGTTAGTAAAAAAGTCATGCCCATTTGGTTGCAATGATGTATTACAACCAAAAAAACAAAATAAAAACTGAAGAGGAAGCCAAGAATAATTACTCTGCAAGCAAATACAAAGTTGTACCCTAAGCAGTTATCATAAGGGGAGGTACTGATCTTTGTCCTGTTCTGCTGGCTTTTGGTACTTGCCAGATTGTACCAGACTCATTCAGCTTGTTAAACCAGCAGAAAACTAGTACACTGAAGTGTTTTGCCAGGCTTTTGTGTAGAATCAGCTCAGTATAAGGTCCAGCAAAAGCCAAAACAATGGTAAGACCAGAGGGCCGAAGTACAGAGCTCAGAGGGACCTCCCCAATGATGATGAACACCTTTAGCTACACGGAACACCTTCAGTAACAAACCCAACCCGTCTCATCACAATTTTATACATTTTTGCTACTGAGCAAGGCCAATTTCAAATGATCAATCAATTCACGATTTACTTGCAGGTTAGCTATGTTTGCAATGCAGAGTAATGACCTACATTCCTTTTTCCCCTTGCCCTCCATATACTAGAAGCCTTAACCCTGACTTGAGAGATTTTCAGGTTGCATTGCCAGGGAGATTGCACTGACTGGCTTTTCTACATACCTGTTACAGTTCTCATCCCTCCACACTTTTCAAATACTTGCTTTACAACATCTTTGGACAAGAGTATTGTTTCTGCAATAGACAGATATGCAAGTATGAGGGAAGGGAAAATAAATAACTTTTATTCAGGGTATTATAAGGAATACTTAGTAGCAGTAAATATAGAAATAGCATTTTTATAAGAGGAAGAAAGCAATAGCAAGTAATAAATGTACCTGTTTAACAGCAGGCCCATGGACACTACAGACTGATACCTCCCTGTGCTAAGCACCATGCTGCCTGAACTGCCTATGAGCAAGTTATAAGTCCCAAGAAAGACTTCCCAAGAGTCTTGCTGGGCTAAGTAGCAATAACAATCTCTCAGATATCCCCCATTACTTGGAGCAATTATTCCTCCCCACTCTCTCTGCAGGTAGACTCGTTTTCATCCACTCTTCTCCACATCTCCAAGTGTTAAATGTGTGTGACTTGCATATACATACAACCCAAAAGTCTTTTAGCTGGCTCCTACAAAGCAGAGTGCACATTGGTACAAAATAACAAATTATAGGTTATTACAAGTTGAACAAAGAGGGAATGGATATTCACAAAAATAGAGTAACATAAAGCAGCAACAAGGCAAAGATGCAATAATGGTTCCTTTAATGACCACACTAGACTGAGATAATGCCTGAACCCTTTCAGATGCCAGTCCAGCCCCAGAGTGGGTTGCTACTGCCCCCTGCATCACCTACATGTCCTAGCAATGAAACACCGGTAGAAACTTCATGTAATGAAGTTACAGGATGAAGGTTTCTCCAGACAGGAATTCCTGAAACATTGCTGTATCCTGCAAGCGTACAGGGCCACAGTATCACTGCTTACTTCTTCCTATCAACTGCTATTGCCCCTCCTTTGCCACAGCCTACATTACTCACTGTCATGCTGGAGCTACACTGCAGTCTCTGCAATCCCTCTGGGAAATGCACTGCTATGCTTGCACACGAGGGACCTGCCCACCCAACAAGGCCCAAACAAAGTGTGAGAGCTTGATTAATTTCTGATCTCCAGAAACACAGTTCTGCGAAACTAGAAACAATCCACAGGATGATGTGAACTGCCTCCCGCTTTCAGAACTTGCAGCCATATATTTGCTCCCACATTGCTTTCAATAGTCCTGGCATTTATTGGGGTAGAAAGGGAAGAGAGAAAGAGTTACTTATTAGAAATGGTTATAGAATGAACTTCAGAATACATTCTTGAAGATGAAAAAAACACATAACCAAGGAAGTATGCTAACATGATGAGAATCTACTGGCTGAAAAAAATTAGACTGAGTGACAGTAAGTTGCCTTGAAAACAAAACACGCATCTGTAGGAGCATGAAAAAACAGTTTAAAAAAATCATCATCTGTTTTATTTTACTAACATTACTTCCTCAAAACAGGGTAGTTGCATCATTTTTTATTAGTTATTCCATTTCATGTTCAAGAAGAAAGGGCCGAAGTTCTGTTCAACTTACTAGGAAGGTTCTTATTTTGAAAAATAAAAAGCTAGCACTTGAATGTGTAACACTACTTGCATGTCTGAGCTTTTTCCCTTATTTTAAGAACATGGAGTCAAACCCAGGCCTGCAGAAAAAGCCATCAGGTATCATCTTGCATTTCAAGAGAAATGAGATGTTTGAGCTAACATCCCATGCAATACTTGAAATACATTCATGATTTACCATGAGCAGCATTACTTATGTCAGTTTAGCCACATGACAACTGTACCTGCCAAACTGGGCAGAGAATCATTGCCAACCTGCTTCTCCCAGTCTGCATTTGATACTACTCAGCTCACAAAAATTAAAGTGGAGACTTGGAAAAGGTTCTGTAGCAACAATTAAGAAAGCTTTGTTCTAAATCAACATAAGAACTTCTGTCCTAATCCAGAATATGAAAACTGTTTTGACATGGACCAGTGTTCACTTCCCACTGCTGTTCGTTATCTTCACGCTTCCCTGTAGAAGATAGAGCTGCTACCACACAGATACAGACAGCTGGAAGCAAACTTCTGAGCTTTGCATAAATGCAGCATCTCTTACAAAAAATAAAGAACAGTTCATAGAGTTGTAATGCAAACAAAAATTTAATCTTTAAACAAAATGTTCATGATACGGAAGGTCACAATACAAAGTTCTTAAACACAATACAACACAAACAAGTTGAAAAGCCTTTTTTGATTGGAAATTATTTTTTATACAAAGACTAGATGCCAACAATATTATTGTACAAAGTTTGACAGTAGATTCATAAATTGATTCCCTGAAAATTCCCTCATTTTGATGAAATAGTGAATATTAAGGTAATAGCTGAAGTGAATTCAAGGAATTCAGAGTTACATTTTTTCCATCCTCAATTCTAAGCACTTGGATTAGGTTTCATGGTACAAAAGGGATAGTAAAGGCACACTGTGGTTTGAAAAAAAGGCTAGATATCATAACCTTTACACTTTCCAGATTTTGTCTGCTTGTTTTTTAAACACCAAAACATGCAGCTAAAATAATCCAACCCTCCTAATGCGGTGCAGAGTGAACAAATTAAAGTTTGCAAAAAATGTAACCCATTTAGCCTATAAAACAATATTACTATTAATTATGCACTTGAGTGATTCCTCAAATCCTCTACCATTTTAGAAATTAAGTACCTTTCTCCAAGTTATTTCTGTTACTTCACTCCTGAAAGAATTAGTGTGAAATGCACATTTAAGACAATTTTTTAACTTTATCTGTTTGGTTGATTATGGAAAAGGACTGATCATTCCTAAAAAGTTGAAGCTATTGGCCAAGTCAATTACTTGCTGATTTAACTTTTTAAACACAGCTTCCTAACTTAGAAAAAAAGCTTTAAAGAAAATGTTAATTTAATCTGATATAAATTATTAGACTGCAAGTCTTAAGTGTCAAATTCTGGCATAAAGTATTCTTTAATGTTAAGTTATAAAGTCCAGACAGGCCTATTGCAATTATTAACACAAGTCTTGCCACAGGGGTGTAATCAATGCATTGTGGTTTAATCACATGTACCACAACTAGTTCTGTTGATGAACCATGTCAATTCCTATGGGACTGTTATACAACTCAAAATTAGTTAACAGAGTTTGGAGGAGTTACATATGGACATTCTGAAACATGATTCCAGCAGCACTGGTCTGCATATAAACACAACTAACCAGTTTAAACAAAAAATTTCTAGAACTACATAGAAAGCAATAGTTTTACCACATTTCTGTTCCCTGAGAAGAAAAGTGCTCCAACTGCAAAGGTCTTTGGAATGCCATCACTACAGTAGATAAACATGCTCCTCTTGCACTGCTTCTGTAAAGACATCTACTTTCATCTTGATCAGACTTGTTTGGACATTTTCATTCAAAATAAACTTTACACTGCACAAAACTGGCAGTGGAATGGGAGCAAGAGAAAACTAAAAGTAGTCTAGTACTAAAACTAGTTTTATCTGTGATGATTTGTTATTACAAACTGGAATGCAGTTTGTTAGCACACTTCTTGAACACAAAGTCATTAAGGGCACACTTCATCTGCTAAACTCATAACTGAGATTGGTTTTTGAAAACTGCATTATGCTGAAGTTTTAAAATGTGTTTTTGGAAAGCATGCTAACCTCTTTTTTCCCCAGGGGCATAACTTATGTTTTTAGTGAACATGATAAACATCATGAGAATTACGACTTCAGATATAATAAAACAGCGCACAGCAGAAGAATGAAGTCAGGAAACATTTTATTTCCATCCAGTTTTGCAAGTATTAAGGATGGCATAAGAGTTTATCCCACCACTATGATTTATGAAATTATTACATCCCTAGAAGAGGCAAAGCTTATAATGCTTCCTGTCTTTTCCTCCCAAATGCTTATAAACTGTGTGATTATTTAGTTTGTTTTATCTTTCTGTCCCTATCTAATACAAACCTCAAACCTCCTTCATCCTCTCCCCAATAACTGGGTGTGGAGAAGCTACACTGAGGCAGTCAGTAATGAGAAGTTATAAAAATATTAATCAGCAACATACACTACACTAACACCTGGGATGCTCACAACATACAGAAGACAACTTTGCAACTATTCTGTTTTCTTTTTACCATCATTCCTTCTGAAGATCAGTAATGTAAGATTGGTTCTCTAGGACATGTGTACAACAGTTACTTCAGATTCTTCTGATTCCTCCCAATTTCTAGGCTACAATTAATTTTGTATTTACTATTTTTAAGACAAAATGCTGAAACCAGTTCTAGGTATTTAATAGCAAGATTCAAATGGCATCTTCCACAATTATAGAATTAATGCTTAGTACTTGTCAAAAGCCTTTAAAAATTAAGTTATGTTGAAAAATTACTTTCAGTATATCCCATGCAATTAAACTGCTCAAATAGTTTAAACTCTTAATTTAATACATCCTAAGTTAGAGAAGAGTTCATATTTAGAAACTACTTCCATACAGTTCTTAGACCTCATATGGCAGGAGATAAAACTATTTTAAATCATCACTATGAAGAGAAAAAATTCTCATAGGAAAAAAGTATGTACACTCTCACTATAGCCAGGCAATTATCTCTTCTTTTTCAATACTACCGTAAATATTTAGCTGAATTACTTCAATCAGTAGAATCTAACCAACAATTCATGTTCCAAAATTCAAGCATGTTTGCTTGTAAAATGCTGCATCTTTTGTTTGAATATGAGTAAATTTTTCTTTTACAATACAATCAGCTCAGTTCAATGCATTAAAGTTTAAGACCGATTTATAAATTGCTCTCTCTCCTTCACTTCTCTCTACCTATATAGATCCTTAGAGATATTAAGCAGGACTTGTAGAATACAACAATGCAGTGTTTCATTTTAAACTTAGGACTTATCTGAGCTTGCCTGCAAACGCTCTCTTACACGAGGTGGAAGTGTTTTTAACAACCTTTCTTCTACAATTAGATTATTTCGTTTTAAGAGCTGACATTCTTCCAGTTCAGCAGGAAGTGATTCAAGATAGTTTCCAATGAGCTCTAACTGAACAAGATTCAGTAGCTGACCCACAAAAGGCGACAAATTCATCAGACTGTTATTTCCCAGAAGAAGAAATTGCAGCTTTTTGCACTGAAATAATCCATCAGGCAGCATTTCAATCTAGAAGAAGGAAAGAGAAGAACAAAAACAAAGTACATTAGAAATTATTAGCCTATGTGTAGCTGCATGCTTTGACATTTACTCTTTATTTTAGGGTAAAAAACACTCTTAGTTTATGAAAGGAAAAGGAAGACTGTATGTAATTCCTCTATCATTATGTGATCAAGTGCTTGAGAGCACTACAATGGTTTTATCATCCCTGTTTTCTTACAAAGCTGCTTAGCTCCTGGCACAAGCCAAGCCTGGAGGAGGGAACACATCCATGCGTGCATGCAGACATGTGCAGGTGGCAGGGGAGAGGAAGAGCCTACTATTGCTAAGAATCACTTAATGAACAAGCACAGACTGGAGAGACATTAGCAGCTCCTGTGTTGTGAAACCTATACAAGGAGTTATCTGTGCAGTACAGTCATCCTGGCCCACTTTACTGACACGGAACATCCAAAACCAGCCTCACTAATAAAAACAACTATAAACCTCAAAAGAGGTCACAAGCCTGAGCCCCACACTTACAAGCCAGACAGTTTAGCACTGATTGTGAGATTACCAACCATAATTACTTCCCTTTTCCTAGTCATACACCTGAACCGCTCATCAACCCGCTCGCTGTTCATTCACTTTAGTTTTGAGTTTGACATTTCAAGGTAAACATTAAACACTGTTCACTTCCATTCAAATACTACATAGGATTGACAGCTGCAGAGAAAGGGAAGATATGTTTCTGCAGCCATGCTAACCTATACCATCTCTGGAGCAAAGCCCTTATGCTGCTACAAACCAGGATAGTACTTATTTAGTATTATGTGAGCTTTGCTGATACCAAAGCTTTAGTAATTAAACAAGCACCACCCCTTTTTTCTGGATTTACTTTAATCATGAACACCACAAAAGCTGGAGGCTGTTCCAGAAGAAATACAGCTTAAGTCTATTTTTGTGTTTGAGTAGTAATTCAAAGTTCTACTTACATGGTTTTTTGTCAAAGCCAAGTACTGCAGGTTGGTCAGATAACCAATTTCTTCAGGGATGGAGGTTAGCTTATTATAGCTAAGATCCAAATAGTGTAACTTTCTACAAAGAAATAGCTGCAATGGAACATTCTTAATATTATTATAATTTAGATACAACTGTTCCAGGTTTGATAATGCACCGATCTGCAGTGGGATATATGAAATACTGTTGTGCCACAATTTTAAGCAAGAAAGGTTCTTAAGATGTTGGAAACTAATTATTTCTTCCACTGTTCTGAGATTATTTTCTTTTAAATCAATTTCATGCAAATTGTTTAGGGTAAAAATGGAATGGGGAATGCGCTCTAAATCACAGCAGATTAGTTCCAAGGTTCTCAGGTTTACCAGTTTCTTCAGATTATTTAGCACTATCAGTTTATTTCCCTCATTGTTGATAGACAAGTGTTGTAAAGAAGGCAGAAGATCTGTAATCACTTGAGGTATACGGGAAAGGTTGTTTTTTAAGTGAATTGATCTCAGATTTTTTAGCCCCTGAAAGCCATCGTTGTATATGGAGTTGTGATGATCTAGCATGAAATATCCTGTTAAGCACAATTCTTGTAGGTTTTTTAGATGAAAGACCCAAAATGGAATTCTTCCCATCTCACTAGACTTCAAACGCAAGGTTTTCAGATTTTCTTCTAAGAAGTTGACTGCTGGATAATCCATTGTTAGTGATGAATGATAAACATTGAGTTCTTTGAGATTGACAAGCTGGGTCACAGCTGAAGGAAGTTTGGCTTCAGGAATAAGTTCCAGGCTTAGGACTTCTATTTCTGTCAATTCAAAGACACTGTCTGGAAGACCATTTAACATGAAAAGGTGAAGTTCAGTCTTGTCTTGGGAGTTCCTTATTAGTTTATTTTTCAGTTTTTCCACTGACCATTCATTGTTAAGATTTATCTGTTTGAGTTCATTTTCACTCAAATCAGACAGGAATATTGAGAATCGTTGGGAATACAGAGGATCATACTGATCTGCCAAGTGAAGAATAAATGCAAAGTCATTCTTCACATCAGGTATATCAGTGTAATTACTTTTCTCTCTCAACTTCTCAAAAGAGTATTGCTTAAGTGAACTTCTTAACATCCACCACAAACTGTAAGTACAAGTTAATCCATAGAAGATCACTAAAACAACATAAAATGAAGCCAAAACTTTAAAAATTTCTGCCAGCGAATAAACACATTGGTACCTTTTGTAGCCTGTAAAGGCTTGAACATTAACTACACAATCAATTTCAAGTGTAATAAATGATAAATAGTAGGGGACATAAATTACTATTACGACAACTACAAAGACTTTCACTATAATCTGTTTCATATACACTGTGTATACAACATCCTTTTCTTCAGCATGTACTCTGAATTTCTTCACTTTTTCAAATATCGCTTTAGCTTGTTCCCCCTCTTTTTTGTCAAGAACACTTGAATTTTCTCTTCCAGTTGTTTCCAAGCCATGTTGTGAATACGGCAGGGACTGCCTGCTGGCCCCTATGTCTCCTGAACACTGAGGTGATGAAATCACTGTTTTTGATTTGGCTATGGGCAACTTCCTTGCAGACTGCTCAGCAACTGTTTCTGAGAGGGCACGGGTTGTCCAGGGAGAGTCGAAACACTTCTGAAGAACGGCTACAAAGTGCTCAAGCCTGGAACTTGTACTAGGATAGTAAAGCCAGAAATTACTGCAAGCTGCAAAAATAAAAGTATGCAAAAGCACTAGGTATGGAAAAAACTTGGCAAACCAGTGAAGCTGTCGCTCATAACATACTGCATCAATGTAGGAATACTGCTGCCGATGGAGATAATTCTGGATTTTAAGCGGGATGATTATCGGTGCTGTCGAGCTAGCTGACATGTTAAGGTTGGCTTTAACTAAATCCCAAGGCACAGCACAATGATTGTCAAATTCTAGCTTGCAAGGAAGACAACACAATACTCTGGTTTGAGTAAGCTGGAGAGCCCCAGCGAGTACAGCAACTAGCAGCATTATCATGGTGAGGTAATACCAGAAGACATCCCACCATGGTTTTAGTATGTGGTAGGATGACTGGGCATCTGCTAAGCATTTGAGTTCTGTTAGCGTGATCATGACTTCCACCTGTGAGAGAACAGCAGCTGGTAGAAGAAAAAAGAAAAGACAAAACACTCTTAGAGAATTGTTAAAAAACTATTTATCTCACCATTAAATACTTGAAGTTTATTACTGTTTTCACAGTTTTAAATATGTGTACCATATGGCCTGGAATCCAGGGCATAGCAAAGGATCCAAGAACTTCTGGGACCTGACCCCAGCCATCATCTCATGGATTTATTTTAAGGAAAGGTACTTGGGAGTGCAAAAACTCAAAGAGTGAAACCAGCATGAGAGAAGGTATATTTTAACCAAACATTTGGGTACCACTCCAGTAGAACCCAACAAGCAGATGTAAGTATAAGAAGTGGCTGATGTATTATTAGCAGTTCTTCACTACCATCAAAAACTTACATATGTGATTTCTTATTTATGAAGAATTCCAAAATCAGAATGGTACATTAACATGATGGCTCTTGTTGTTTAGCACTTTCTACCAGATTAAATAATTCTACCGAATTAAAAGTACACAAATTCCCAAAAAGTCCTTGTATTTTACATATTCTTATACATAATTAATCATCTTCTCCCATCAAGAGAATTAAGAGTATTGGCAGAATTAAAATTGAAGTGGCACAACATATTATTGTTCAATATTGTTTTACATATATATATATAAAAATGACACATTTAATTCCCAGAAGCATAGGTTTAATTCATACTTACTTTACTAATTAAAGAGAATAAAAAACAGCACTGCTCAGTCAGGAGGTCTACACCTTTTAAAATTCCTTGGACATGCCATCTTTACATTTGTCTTCATTCTGGATGGAGAAAACATTGAATATACTTATTTAATGGTTAATAAATAAATGGGTAATTAATAAATAAAGAGCAAACATTTCAGCTTTACTAGAACTGTTGCCTGATTATGCCTCCATTAAGCTCTTCATTGCTACAGCTACGTGAAATGGAACAGTACGTGCTCATATGTGATCATACAGCATGCAAAGTTAAAGTTTTGAAGTCACATCAACACAAAAATCCCTGAACACCCAGGGAAACTGCCTACAGCTAAGACCCCTATTTCAACAAGGAAATAATATTTTTTCCCTAAATAACTATGAACCTGTAACTTGGGAGACTGACTCCCACCAGGCTACACCCTCCTTTCAGGCAGTTGTAGAGATTGCCAAGTTCCCCTCTGATCCTCCTTTTCTCCAGGCTGAGCTTCCCCAGCTGCTCCTCACAGACCCTTCCCGAGCCCCACTGCCCTTCTCTGGGCTCACTCCAGCCCCTCAATGTCCCTGTAGTGAGGGACCCAGAACTGGACACAGCACTCCAGGTGTGGTCCCATCAGTGCTGAGCACAGGGAGGTAATCACTGCCCTGGTCCTGCTGTTACACTGCTTTTGATACAGACCAGGATGCCACTGGCCTTCCTGCCCACATGGGCCCATGTTGACTCTTGTTTGTAAGATACTGGTAGTGTACATTTCAATTTTAAACAGAGCTGACAAAGTGTTATAAAAAGTCAAACATAGCTGAACCTGATTTTTACTCCACATTTAAGTGGAAAGAATGACAGAAAATAAATTAATCCTTCTTGCAATGACAAACTTATTTATAATAGAATACAAAAACTTACCAGGCCCACCCAAGGGAAAGCAGTTGAAGAAGGACTGGATGGTTACAGTATACTCCTGTAAGGAAAATAAATTGTCATAAGATTGTGAAATACTGGGATTCCAAAAACTGCAAGTATTAGAACAGCAGCTCATTACTCCTTCCACAACAGCATTTCAAAGAGCCAACATCTATGAGAAAAAGATTTAAGGATCTAAAAGATGTCACCCTCTTCAAATTATTTACTTGGTCACTATCTGAAAGTTGCTTTTCCTAAAGTAAAGTAATGGCTTCTCTCATCCCCTTTCTAAGCACTAAAAGTCATTTAAGCTCAACAGTTTTTGTATTTACATAAAGTTACAAGTTCTGCAGCTGAGATGCTCTACACAGCTGAAAAACAGCAATTTCTTCAATCACTCCAACGTCCAAAAGCACATCTGAAATGCCTTTAAAATTAGTTCTTTCGATATAATTCTTGTGGTTTGAATATAAAAGCACAAAGAGATAATAAACCCATTCAAATTCAGGCTTTCATTCTGCAAAGAATATCTGGATCAAATCTTGACTCAAGCCAAACATGCTTGATTTGAATGTAAGCAGAAGAAAATAAAAAACATTTTTTTGACTTCCAAAGTCAAATTAAAACCAGTCAATTCTTCTTGCTTGAACTCTATTAAAAAATTGAAAGACCCGAGACCTCTGTTAAAGTTATAACTAATATACTAAGAGATGGATATATTGAATGATGCAACAAAGTGTAAAAATAGCAATTTTTTAATTAAAAAAACCATTTGAAAAGTAAAAATTATCACTAAATTGGCTGAGAGTTTAACATAGTGTGAAAGATCTAATGAGCATAAGGATGGGAGCAATTCTTTTCCTGACAAACACGTAAACCTCATCAGGGATTTGGAGAAATACTAGTGTTTTAAGATGATCCATAGAACTAGATGCTTACTGGAGTATTCTTGGGGAATAAGGTATACCTGTTCAGTACAAAGGACAAAATTACAATTTTGTACAATAAAACGGTTAGTACTCTTTGATAAAGTATTTTCCCTAAAATTTACCAAAAAGTTACTAGAAAATGAAACTTAAGCCAAATCTGTGAAAATCATATTCATATACTTGAGACGGTGCATCACTCAATACATCTTTTTCAACCAATGACATAATGCCAAAAAAAAAAAGTGTTGTTTTTGTACAGATTGAGAACTCAAGGTGAGGCTGACCCATGCAACTTTGTAAGATCTGTTTCTACAAAGTGTTTTGTCACCTTTCTGCCTTGCAGTAGAAAACTGTTAGTCCCCATGAGAGAGTCCAGAAAAAGGACTACATTCTTGCTGTGGTTTTACAACACTTTCTAGCAGAAAGAAAATGTCACAATATTAAGTACTTAAATACTTGAAATCTGGTATGGTGAATGGCTACTTTTTGAAGTCTTCCACTGAAGAACGTGCATCCATGACAAGTCTATGTTTATGAAATAAACCTTCCCATCAAAGGAGTATGCAGTATATGCAATTGTAACAAACATGTGAATTATTGACGATAATTTTGCTGAAGACATTTTTCTTTCAAATCCTATCTGTATGCCAAGAGTGACTAACCAAATGGAATAATGCTGAACTGTAATGTATTTGATAAACCTCATCTCCAGCAGCTTTCAACCCATATCAAAGCCATAAAAGCATTTCAAAAGGGCCTAACTCAATTGGCAATCTTTCTTAGGAGAGAGAATGAAGTTTAGCCCTAGGCAAAATGATGACTTCAGGAGAGTTACTCCAGACCAACACAGAGATGCCGGCCAGAAAAATAAAGTAATAAAGATCACTATTATCAAGATAATTTTTAGTTACTTCAAGACTTATTAAATCAGAACAACAGAAACACATCCAGAATGTGAATAAAAGGCTCTCATTTTGAAAAATATTACCTATAAGCATCAGACACCCACCACCATCCCTAGCTGCCAAAAGGCTACTTAGCATTGCATTACTCTGTCATTTGGCCATTGTTTACAGAATTTTAGGCACATTTAGTCAGGGATGCCTTTGCAGCAAGGCAATTACCTTGCTTGTCCTCCCTAAAGGGTATCCAACTGGTGTTTCTGACATACCAATTTAATCAAAATAGATTTATACAACTAAAGCTTTCTGCAACTACCTGTCAGGTACCCCTGTAGCCGCTGTCTCGCTTTTTTCCCTTCCTCCCAAAGAAACATACCCATCAAGTTTTCAAGCAGTCTCTTTAGACTCCTGCAATTGCTTCTCAGCCTATATAAGGAGATGCTGCCATACTAAGTAATGTATCTGTTTTATCAATTTTCTATCAAAAGTCATTCCTGAACTACAGTACCAACTTCGCTTCTAGTGAGTTTAAATATATCACTTTTTCTTCTCAAGTTTCAGATAGAAAATTAAGTTTGATAATAAACTAAACATATCATAGGTTCTGTTTCATAGGAAGTTTTGAGACTGCCCTATGAGATTCCCAGTACCTGCCTATGGTTTCACATGAAAGCCTGAGGCTTGCAAATAAACCCTCATGAAAATTCCCAAAGGAACAAAAATAAACAAACTTTACCCATACACACACTCATCATCCAAACTAAATCTTTCCTAGCAAAAGCTTCTCCTTTTATTGGCATGTTACTGCATCCTTTCTTAAGTATTCTGTAAACAACAAACAGAGGTACTGCAAGAGTTCTGGTGCAAGTGACTGCCATAGTTACTCTTAGCAGAAGCATTTACATGCCTGCCTCTCCCTTTTTCAAGCAGTAATTATTTCACAATCTGTACTTTGGTCACCTGTGTGCATACACAAATTGTAGCACCTTTTCAATAGAGATTGTGGTTTTGAATCTGTGTTCCATTGAATGCTGAACAACACAAACAAGATTACAGAAAGCTTCTTTCCAGCTTGTTCTGAAGATCACTGGTGACAATTAAACATGTATAAGTGCTTATCCTTTTGTATTTAAAACAAAACCAAAGACATTCCCACACTCTACAATAAACAGCATACTCCTCAAGCACCAGATTGTCAACACTAACATTATTACAAGTTTGCTATATCAACCTCTCAAATAATCAAAGACCTAAAGTCCTTCCAAATACTCAAATTACAACTACAGACAGTCTCGACCATGTGTGCCTGGGCTGACTAGAGGCCCTTGCCTTTCTTAAATACTCCTGCTCTCAAGACAACTGAGCTTAAGATGAAGAACAGTAACAGCAAAGTTTTACGCAGCTTAAGAATCAGTCCTTGTTCTCTGGGGTGTGCTTACATGGGTCTATATAGCCAAGTAATTTCTGGGGTGGGGGAAAAATAAAAATTTTAAATATAGTTTAAAATTTAGTGAGTTAGGCTACACAAACATTTGTACTTTACAAGATTTACCCTTCTCTGTACTGCTTCAGAGTTAACTACACAGACCATAAGTTGATTAAAAAAATCTTAAAATCAAGCAACTATTACCTTGCTCTGCCACTATCATATCTTCAATAAGCTGAGAAAAACAAGAGTAAAACATGGCAAGTATATCTCAGCTTCCTCAACTACCTAAAAGCTTGAACATTCCCAGGTTCAACACAAAAGGCCTTCAGTGGGAAAAAAAACAACTTAAAGGCAGTTTCACCCTTCTTTGTCTCTCTGGGGTACACTTAATGCAAGAAAAATAATTGATATAGTCTAAGGTCTTTATAAAGTTGCAGTCTAATTGAAATTGAAAATATGCTTTACTCCAATTTGCTTTGCTTTACAAGCACAAGACTTATTGAAATCAGACTGTGCAGGATTAGATAGATTACATTATGCATTTCCTTCCTATGCCTGCAGCCTCCAAAAAAGACCACTGTCTTCCTTGAGCCATATGAACTTCTCATTAAACATCACTGATATTCAAGTATTGAGCCTTTTTCTCTATTCAAGGAATACCAGTCAAGAGGTAAACTTTGGCTGTAAAACATGCCACTGTTCAAATACTCACTAGGGAGAGGGATCACATTCAAACATTCCAGTTGCCTAAGTACTTGAAATTCCATAATTACATAAGACAATGGATCACATCAGTTAGGTCTGCCCAAGTGCATGAAGTTACTTGAGCTTAACTCTCAATAGCAAATGGGAGGGTAAAAACAAGTCAACTATTTTGAAGATTAAACTCTGCAATGAAGTTGCATTGTAAGATTTCCATTTAAAAGTCTTGTGCTTTTTATTTCATTCTGGTCTAGCCCATAGAGCAATTTCAAATACAAATTCACATTAAGATAGAAATATTTTGACTAATAAAAGCACTTTCCCCAGCAAATTAAAGACTGTGTTCTACCTGAAATGGGTCACAACCTGTGCTCCTAGAAAGGCCTGTATTAGTGAGAAAAAGATTCAGTCCAAACCCAAGCTTAAAACCAAGACCTTACACAAAAACCCTACAAAATAAAATGTGGAAAAATTGCTAAGTGGTTACAAACCTAAGTTTCTGAATAAATATGCTACAGAGTTAAATAGATAAGATTTCTAATGGTAAAAAATACAGTAAAATTAAAGGTAGACTAGCTTTGTTTTCATGTAATGTATCAACATGACCGAGCTCTTTGAGAACAAGCTGTCTACTGATCCAGAACCTATCACTCCATTTGTAGCCATGGTGCTTTCTGAGATCCCTAATGAACCAAGCAGAATCTGGACTCTGACTGAAATCTGAGCATTTCTAGTAAGCAATGTTTTATACAGCTTTACTGTCTCAGTACTATTTTCAAACTCAGAGATGCATTTTAAAAATATATAAATTAAGGTTATAACTTAAAACTTGAGACATATCAGCCTCTAAAATACTGACTACAATAAACATCAATGCAAGCATCTGTTCAGAAGAGAGTGCTTTGTATTGACCATACAATAGATACTTACCTTGTTTTATCCCAGTATTTAATTAACATCTTATTTAATTTGTGTTCATTGGAAATACTCTGACACTCTTATTTGCTCCATCAATTTACATTTCTTCAAGCAGCTGTATATTTCACATATTCCACTTTGAAAAGGAAATTATTGGAGGAATGTGCCACCAGTGATGTAGCTCTCAGAGCAGCAAAGGCTGTCCTTCACTAATACCCAAGAAAACATTTGCAGCAAAAAGAGGCACCATCCCCAAACAAACCTAATCTGGATGTCTAAAGAGTCTTATCTCAATTAGAAAAAGGCAGCAAAACCAGAATCCAAATGCAAGACTAACAATGCTCAAAGGAATGGTGACTTAAGAAAGCAGACTAAAGGGAAGGGCTTTCTAGCACAAGAGAAAGAAGAAGATATAGTGGGGATGGAGAGGGAGAGAATTGAATTGGAAATGTATCTGGCCTCTTAGGACAGAAGCCCATAGTCCATCAGTGCTCAGCTAATGCTAATTTAAACCACAGGAGACAACTCTCTCAGGAGATGGCTGCAGGCATGCCATGCTGTCAAGCACTCCTGCTCAAATGTGTCAAGGAAGATACCAGGGAATTGACACAGATTACACTCTCAAGAGATATGTAGAAGAACAGGCCTCCTTTGTTGTTCCCCCATCTCCAATTAGGTTGTAAAGTTAGTAACTCAGTTCTAAAGATACTATAGTCTTTATTTCCAAGTTCAAAAAAATCTTGGCGCAAGTTTGGAATATTAAATATGAAAAGTCTCCTTGGTTCTTCACCTGTTCTTTCCTAAAAAAGCAAGATGACAACAAAAGCAACCTCATCAGTCCCAGCCTAGATCCTTTAACTGCACCTTTGGCAGCTCTCCCAAAAACCATCTTACACAACAGCGAACCAAGTCCTTCATCCCAGTACAAACACAGTTAACAGAGTCAGACACCTTCCAATTGCATGAAATAAGGTTTTTCAAGCTTATTATACCTTTTTATTCTTGTAAACATGTTTTGTTTCTCATGCTGGAAAATATGACTTCATAACCGTAAGACAACAGTATCAGCAGTATCCCTCCAGCATTCTGAATGAGCATCAATGGTATCTATTTTATTTTGCACACCAAGATAAGTATTACAATAGAGAATTAACTTTTATCCCTTTAGTTTCCGTAAGTCAGAGAGATATGATTTCAATTAATTGTGCTGCCATGCTCAGGACATCAGAAAGCAAAGCAGAGAGAACATTAGAGAACTTTCACAACTTAAATACTGTTAGATTTTTCTACAAGCAGATTATTTATAGTATAGTTTACTATCTGCAGTTTTCAAGAGCAGTAACGGTACAAAGGACCCAGCAGCATAAAACAATTACAGTAATTTCACGAATACAAGCCGCAGCAATTTGACAAAAATTTTGGTGGAAACCCGGAAGTGCGGCTAATAGTCGGGTGCGGCTAATATATTAATAATTTTCTGACATTTACAACCCCAGACGTGCCAGCCAGAGTGCCGAGCCAAGCACCAGCCAGTAAAAGCCGGCATTTCGCAATTGTTACAGTGTTACCGTGTTGCCCTGGCTCCCTGCAGGCAGCACGGGGGGCGGGGAGAGAGGCGGGAGAGCTCGGGGAGAGAGGCGGGAGAGCTCTCTTTCCTCCTCTGCTGCAGCCCAGGGGAGGGGGGGGGGGGGGGGCGCCGCCATTGCCGCGGCTCCGGGAGCCGACGGGAGCCCTGCGCAGCCATTGCCGCGGCTCGGGGAGGAGGCGGGGTGCTTTGTCCGCGCCCGCCGCCAGCGCCACGGGCGCGGGAAAGCTCCGTCCCCGCCCGCCGCCGCTGCCGTAGGAGCGGGGGAAGCTCCGTCCCTGCCTGCCACCGCGGGGCAGCGCCGACCCGGGGTGACCGAGCCCAGGGGCAGCGGTGGCCGGCCCCGAGCGGCAGCACCGGGCTGGGCCAGCTGGCCCCGTCAGCGGCCCCTAGCAGGCCGAGCCTGCACAGCCTTAGTTCAGCCAGTAAACCCCGCCCTCCCGCGGTTCTGTTACTAATTGCACGCGGGTCCTCGCTGCGAACGACAGAGCGGCTTATATTCGTGTGCGGCTTATCTATGGACAAAAACCGAAATATTTGCCAACACCCAGAGATGCGGCTTATACTCAGTGCGGCTTGTATTCGTGAATTTACTGTATATAACAAAAGAGACCCTCTTTCCTTGGGAAAAGGCAAGGAACTGCTCATACACCTCTTTCCATTTTCAGTGTCCACAAATGGCCAAAGACATTTGAAACGGCCAAGACGACTTCAGTAACCTTACTGGAAACCAGTCTGAAATAAGTGAATATTCTCAGAAGGAAGAACTTAAGAGTATGTCCACAAACCTGAACCAGCTCTGAATTAATTTCTCAAGCACCATCAAGAGTGCTGCTATCACAGCAGAACAAAGTACACTGATTACAAATCCTACTTAAGAAGTCAGGTAAGCATTTGGTAAACTTTTTCATTCACAAGATATCATGTTGCTATAACTAGGCTATAAACATAATTTGTTACATGATAATGTAATACCATATGTACTCAGGTATTAACTAAAGCATGTTCATATTCTGATTTGCTGCTTCTAAATAAAGGAATAAGGAACTCAACCACACTGCATTTAGACAAAGAAGAAAAGTGCCAACATTTTTCATACCACTTCTGCAGAGAGCAGAAAACTGAAATCCAGTGGTTATAGTTATTCAGAACCTCCATTCTACATTAATTTCCTAGCTCAAACATTGCTTTCCAATACAATACCTGTACCTAACCTAGTTAATAATTTACTTCTAACAGCTGAATTGCTTCATACAAGTAATTTTATTTCTTTCCAACATAAACTTATCAACTGTAAAATCATGGTAACATTTCTGCTATTCTCTAAAAATTATTCAAATGAGGAATATTATATACTAATAATTTCTTACTAGGTATTTAGTTAGTTGTGGATCGTACTAAGCTTCTGTTTGGTTCTGAGAGCTGGAAATAGATGCTATTCCTTTTCCTTATATTGGTCAGACAGTTATCACCTTGGTCTGATCTTAAAATATTGATTTGAATCTTTAGTCCTCATTCCAGCAAGAATAATTCCAAAATGGTTATCTAGTACAATAAATTAAAATTTCAACATTTGGCCAAAAAGGATACTGAAGTTTTTTCAACATGGACTGTTTTTTATAGACTGCTAAGACCAAGCAGCATTCTCTCAGGATGGCAGATGTTGAGAACAGAAACAGCAACTGAGGTTACAAAGAATATATACCAAATGTATTCTGCCTCTGAAAGATAATTATTACCATGTACAAATATAGCTACAAGATTTAAGATCAGTCAAAAAATAATCTTTTAGTTTTAAGTTTTCCTGATGCTGCATAAGGTTCATGGAGAACTTTCCAGAAGGGAACATTATTACTGCCACAGACAAGAACTTAATTGCATCTAGGAAAATATAATTATCAGGGCAGCAATACAGAAACACATCTGATTTCACTCTATTAGTTCTGACATCTGAAAGCTGATTTGGATTTTCAGTAGCGGCTCATATCTCCTTTTAGAAGCAGCAGGTTTTCATCTTGTTTAATAGGAAGGACCAGCCTGACAAGTGAATGCCAGCCTGACAAACTGAAACGCTTGATCCTAGATGTGTGGTCTAAACAGCTAAAATAGAATAATTAGAACTGATACATTTCCAATTGATATCTGATGCAAACTCAGGCACTCTATTTGTATGCCAGCTCTCCTGAAACCCAGAGTAAGAAAAGGAAAAACTTGAGACTGGAGCCAAACACAAGCCTGTGTGAAATGGAAATTGAAGAGGCTTTACCAATCCTCCAGCAGCATGCAATGTGCCTGCACAATGCCCCCAGCCTCTCAATATCTTACTAATCATATTACTCTGCATTATGTATTTACTAATTGGACAGAGTAAACAGCTACATCTTCTTTTAATAAAATGAATGGACTGAAAGACAAATTTCACATTGCACACAATGTGGTAGAGTATGTACAAATTTCATGCCTAAACCTAAGTGTAGAGTTCAGAGCTGCACATGAGCAAAGGATCAGGAGAGCTGAAAGCCTGTTGTGCCTATCAGAAGCATCTCCTAGAACAATGCCAAGTCTCAGAACCACAAACAAGCAATCAGACTTGAATTCTACAGTAAATCCACAGTAATCCTGCTTTGTTTCCTGAACAAACACTAAGTCAGTTTAGGAGCTATGTTCACGCGTTGTACTCCCATCAAACCCAAGTGTGCTGTGCAAGTCTCCAACAGCGCAAAAATTCCTTTTTTTGAGTAGGCTGTCTGAAGAGACCCAACAGCTGGTAAGGTTTTTCAGATAGCAGTATTATCAGAAACACACTTTGGTAAGAAGCCAAGTTTAAGAAGTACAAAAACAAGAGTCAAGGCTTTATCATCACCTGAATCAATTAAGAACTTTGAAGTAAAAAACCTCCAGCCCCATATTTGTAAGAAACTAAATAATAATTTGAAGCAAAGCAGACACTGCTTTTAAATCCTGTTTGGTAAAGCACTTGAGTACTGACATATCCCATCTCACTTCAATTAAGCAATAATTTTCCCAACTTTGTAGTCAGTGTCACTGCAAAGTTAGTATTTAAACAATGTTAATATTTAATAAAAAGCATTTACTTGGAAAAGGCACTGGAAAAGCAACAATAAGTTTCACACTTGCATTGGCATAGGTTGGAAAATAAAAGTTTATCTTGTGAATAATTTAAACACAGGCTAGAAAGTAACAGCTTTTAGTCAAAAATTTTCAAACTCCCTCCCTTCTTCAAATATTTTGGATTACTCAACAAATGCACACCAAGATTTTGCTTTCATTCAGATGGAAAAATTAGTTCAAATGACTAATATTTCAGCATTAAAATCACAATGTGCTATTACTAAATTTCAGCTCAGTAGATTGTTACATTTGGATGCAGATGATTTATTTAGCTAGCAGAAAGTAGCTGAATAAATACTTGACAACCTAAACTATTCACAGAATACTGGTATTTTCCCCAGAAAACTAAGGTAATAATGTCTGGGAAATAAGGGGTTAAATTTTCTGGGTTTTGAAATAAGAGCTTTAAAAATCAATGTCACTTTAATTAAGCCTGAGTAAACAACACCCACCACGGTTTTGTAGCTGTTGTGCCACAAAACTGAAACTTTGCTAACTAAAATCACAATTCAAACTATCTCACAAAGAAACAAAGTATTTGCAACAATGTCTAAATTCTACTCACAATTAATAACACCCAGATTGTGTAACTACCATATTCTTACTGGTATCACTGGACCCCTTACCAGCATTTTTAATCCCTTTAGTTTCTCACAGTCAATTAAATTCTCAATTTCAGTATAAGAAATTGCATTCCCATTTACAGCATCCAAACATACTTAAGGTTGAGTCCTTATGAAGGAAATGCAGTCACATAATTTATTTCACTGTGTGTAAATACATTATTTTGAAACAGAGCAACACCAATGAGAATTAAATTGAAAATAGTTGAAATACAAGTAATAATTGAAATTACAAGTTCTCCACAATTCGCTTCTGATTGTTGAAAGACCCTAGAATCTTCTCGGGTGCACATCAGAAGAGAGTTTGTCAGCACTGTCCCTTGAACTGCACTTGTAACAGCTTTACTGAGAGCTGCATCATCTGCCTTCCTCCCAAGGCACTACATCACTACAGAGCACAGCCTTTTCATATTGGTAAATTTAAATCAAATAGCTGAGGAAACTATTCTTAAGTATTATGACCCTTCAGTTCAACAGTGAATCACAATTTGATTTTAACTAGCTAAAAATTAAATCCAGAACTCATTTGTAGCAGACTAAGAACTCTTGGGGAAAAAAATCCCCAAACTCAGGCATAAGCACAATAAACTGAAGCCCCACTCACCAAGTCTGGTAAAACTCTAACTGGAATTATATAACCCATCCCACTTTAACATTAAATATTAATATTAATTAATATTAATATTAATTCCACTTTACATTTCTCAACCTTCTACATGGTTACCCTTGATATCTGAACCAAACAGCTTCATAACCACAGCACAGACTGCTAACTTATCTTTAGAAAGAGTAACTGCAAAAGCAACTGGCAGAATAACATTATGTACAAGACAAGAGCTGAACAGCTGTTATAAGGATGCCTGAGGATAAATACAGCCCACAGGTTAGCGCTTACAATACAGAGAGCAGCGTGAAACATTTAGATAGGCAGCACAGAGACCCATATAAACCACACCTTATCCCCTTAGTCACATGAAACACCCATTTCTAATCCTAGCTGAGCAAAGCTTTATGGCTTTAGCAGTAGGTATTGTGAGCTGAAGCAGTATTATTAGTACCACAGTCTCTTTTGCTACCTGTAGCACATCAGGCAGAGCAGGCACAGCAGCAGCTAAAACCAGACACGATTTCCCCCTCCATCCCCCTTCAGAAACCACTTAGAAAAAGATTCATTTTACAGCAACACACTGCTCTATAAGGTTCATTTTACAATGCTGAAATACTGATGGATGCTTCTTTAGCACTGTTGCTCCCTCTCTAAAAATTATTCAACATGCTTTCAGTAACTTCAAACAACAGTTGTATTGGTAACTTGCAATAAACAAAAGGCAATTTTCTCCCCATAAAAATAGTGTTTTCATGAAAGAGGAAACAAAGACAAGCCAGACCAGCAACTCTCTTCTCTCAAAAACATAAACTAGCAAGTAAATATTGCACAATTTCTAAGAGTTACATGAATCTTACTGAAGTTAATTGCGTTATGTGAATGTAAAATTCAATAGAATGTAAAAATACATGCTAATATAAAACTCTCTGATAAACATTTGTTATCTGGCTACAACAAAATGCTTTAAACACTCACAAAAACCCTCTCAAAATCCTTCCTGTGTAATATATTAACTACTGGTTCTCTGCCATAATTATTCTCATTTCCACTCCCATTTCATTCCATGTCCTTTGCACTGCTCAGGGCCGCAGATGCTGAAGAAAAGTTCACTCTTCTATTCTTCACACTATCATCTGAGCTACACAGCTATTGAAGAAAACATGTACAGTACAGATGGACATTACTTGATAAATTCTGCAAGTACTGTAAGATTTCACTACTTAAACCTCATGGGCTTTCCTTCACCGCTCTCTCAAAAGTTTAAGTTAAACAAGACAGATCACTAAGGCCTAATCTCTTGCCCTACCTGATAGAAAGGTACTTAAAAAATTCCAAGACACCTGAAATAATTGATGCCTTACCTTGTCCTTTCACCAAACAGACAAAGAAAGCTGGGAGTCAGCAGAATATATAACATAAAAACTTGAAACCGTAAGAGATCACATAGCTTCTAGCTTGTTCAAGAATTGAGGGGCCAATTCAAACAGTTCACCTTATCAGCACAATTAATTACATTCTTAACATAAAATTAAGCTTTTGGGAAGTTCACTTTAATCCCTCCTACATAACTGGTCAACTGCAGCATTCACTACGGCCAAATTCTGACCCAAAGCCAGGAAGCTGCCCCAGTTTCACCCCTGAGCAGACGGCGCAAAGTCAGCCTGACGCCACTTGCACAACTCAGCCAGGGCGCAGAGAGGCTGCCCGGCAAGGGGCTGCTACAAGATGCCTGATGAGCTGGGACGAGAAACGCATGGCCAGACAGGAGAAAGGAACACAACGACAAATAGGACGGTTCTAGTTCCACACGCAGGGCTGTCAGGCCTCAGCGCGGAGTTAACTCTTTTCTCCCGTGCGGGGAGGCTGGGACGCGGCTCGAGTGGGCCTGCCACTTGCCCGAGGGCAGGTGCCGCCTGCCCGCACGGGGCCGAAGGGTGGCAGCTGCCGCCCGGCAGGGCGAGCCCGGGGCAGAGGAAAGCGGCCCCAGGCGACCTGTAGCGCCCGGGTCACTCGAGGACGCGCAGATATCGGTTACGCAAACCACAGAGCGGTTTTCGCCGAGCTCCGCCCGCGGGCCCAGGGGGCGGCCACAGACCCCCGCTCCCGGTCCCTCTGCCCAGGCCGGCCCGCGGGGCCACGGCAGGTGAGCGGCCCCGCTGAGGGAAGCGGCGGCCGCCGCGCAGGCTCACCGGGCCGCCCGACGAGCGGCGCCGGGGACCCCGCGGGACGGCAGCGCCCTCCCGCTCCGCCGGCGGAGGGGCAACCCCGGGAAAAGTGGGGACAGCGAGAGCTGCCCTCGGAAAGCCCCGCTCCGCGCTGCTCCCCCTCCTTCCGCCCGTGCCTCCCTCGCACGCCGGGGCCGCAGGCACCTGTCAGCGGCAGCCGCCCCTCCCTTACCTGCCCCGCCGCCACCGCCGCCCCCCGGCCCGCCCGCGCAGCAGCGCTGGGTCCGCGCGCTCCGTCCGCGCGGCAGCCGGCGGCGCAGCGCGAGGCACCGGCTCCAACCGGCGCGTCTGGGGCGGGCCCCGCCGCTGTCACGTTACCGCGCGCGCAGCCAATGGGGCGCGGCCGGCGGCGCCGCTGACGGGCCGGGGCGGGGGAAATGCGGCGGACAAAAGCAACGCGCCCGGCCCCGGCCCGGCCCTGCCGCTCACCTGCGGAGCCGCCTGACCGCCCTCCCGGCAGTGCGGAGAGCTCCCGGCACCGCGGCCGGGGCCGCCCGCCTCAGAGCCCCTCGGTGCGGCGCTGCGGCTGTGCCGGCCCGCAGGCAGCAGCCCCCGCCCCGTGCCGGCGTTTAAATAACCCGAGCCGTTTGCAGAGGTGGAGGAAGTGAGAAAGCCATTGTCGTCGGCCGTTAGCAAATAAAAATAGAGACGGTGACACTCATGAACGGCAATTTAATCCCAGCGGAGGCTTCGGCTGGGACGGGGCGCGGATCCCGGAGCGGCCCCGAGCCCCGCTGGGGGCGAGCGGAAGGAGCGGGTTGGGGATGTGGGGATGCTGTGGATGCTGGGGAGCGGTACCGAGCGGGGGCATTGGGGATCAGCTCCCGCCCCAGCCGCGGCACCGCCGCTGCCAATGTCCTGCAGCACCGGGGGTCTCCTTCCGGGGCCGGGGACACCCAACGCCGCCACCCTTTCTGACAGGAACAGTCGAAAGACTGCTTTATGGCTCGTGGTTTCACTGAAAACCTGATACCGACATTATAAAGTCCACAAATAAACAGAGCGTTTTAAAAAAGTCATAATTCATTTGACTTTCCTATTTTACCTCCTCTTTCTCCAATGGGCAGTGCAGCTCTCTTCTCCAGATGTCTGAAGAGGCCGGTTCTGCTGGGCAAAAGCATGAAAGCCTGAAGGAAAATTTTGATTTCTACCTAGATTTCTACAAAAACTGGGACAAATGGGCTCTGTCTCCCTCCTCTGAGTAGTGCAAACAGTTCACCCTATTCAAGTAATTGTCCTGACATATTTTCATTATTAGTAACGCCACTGCAAAGACCTAGTCTAAGCTCTATTTGCAGTATAATTACACTCCTTACACTGGCTCTGCTATGGTAATGTTTATTCTCTGTCCAGTCATCAATGTCGTGGGAAAAGGCAATATTTTCAAAATATTGCTTTTTCCTCCATGAAACACAAAAATCCTTTCCTCTGCAGCTGTACAAAACCATCTTCATTTTAAATAACAAAGACACTAAATTTTGCAAAAGTTTAACAATTTTGAAATTGTATTCACAGTTTTCAGATGTGTAGTCAGTGCACATTTAGCTAGTAGTGTTAGTTTCAATTTAAAAGAGACATTAAGATACATCATATTTTTGAGGAAGCACAAGCATTGCACTGGAGTCAAAAGTGAAACTAATTAAAACAAAAGGGAACCTCACTTTCTAATCCAAACATGTAGAAATACCAACGAAAAGGTGTGTTGAAAAAGAGAAACAGACTGTTTTTTTAGTTTGCAGTGACAGCAGTAGCCTAGCAGGGAATGTGTTTGTTTTAGGCTGGTAGTTTCTACTTAAGGTGATGAACGTTGATAGTAATCTAACCTCAGAGAAACAGCTACTGTCACCACAAAGATGTCAACATCATGACATTGTCTGCAATTACCGCTCCAAGAGTCTTTGGTGGGGTTTGGTAAACAGCAGAGAGCAGGCCAGCCTCTTCCCAGGAGACCAATTCCCTTTTGTCTCATGACCTGTTGCTTCCTTAGCTGGCTGTACCATCGAGACAAATTTTCTGCTCTATTAGGGTTTCCCTGAGGAATTATTTAATTAATTTATTTTACTGAGACTATTTCCCCTGTCTGTGAACAAAATAAATAAAATACATGTCATTTTATACTAACTCAAAAGGGAAAAGTCTGTCTCCAGGATCTGCCATATTTTCTTTTTGTCAGCAATGTGCTAGGAAGACGAAATAATGTTGGACAAAATTATCAAACCAAGAGCTATTTGTGCTAAGAACCAAAGTATGGAATTAATTCAGAACGTGAAAGTTAATGTTCATAGTTGGTTGAGCATAAGATTGCAGCACAATTATCTAGGTTTAGTCTTTACTCTGATACTGAGTAGCTCCTGGGGAAGCACAAGGAGAGAACTCAACCCATCAGTCGAACCACACCAATCCCTGAGCAAAGGAAATATTTTGTCAACATCTTACTCAAAACCAACACTGTTTTAGCAGTGCAGCTACTCACTGTATACCTAGCAGATCAAGCTCATCTTTAAGGTTAGCTTAGTGCTTAGTGATGATTATTTGTCAAGACTAAATTTTTCCAGTTTTTTTCAAGCAACATTATCTGGAAAATGCTCTTGAAGCTCCAACACCCATTCTATTTTTTTGCGGCAGCCATTTAAAGATACTGAAAAACAGCATCTTGACAATACTGTGAAAGCTCAGTTTCCTTTCACACATTGTGCCATCCCCTGATCTTTTTTTAACTTTCTATGTAGATGCCACAAACACAACTTTGAATATATATACTAAAAATCATGATTTCAAGTGTTATGTCCAGTGGTTATTGGGTATCCAGAGCATCTACTTCAACCCCTTCACTTGTACAATTTTGGGAAATCTCATGTAGTAAGAAAGGGAAAGCTACATAGTATAGTGCTGTATATTTAAAAAGGTAATACAGTCAAAATTTCACTTTGAAATATTTTCTATTGAAAATTCTTTTTAATATTACAGGGATGATATTACTCTTGTCTTTTAACCCTCCAGCAGTGCTTGGAGTTGCAGGAGCAGCAGCATCTTGGTCGGTGATCATGCTGGCAGCAGTATCTGAAGCTGAGCCAGCTCTGTAAAGCACCCTATGACAACTTGTCTTGTGATCACCAAATGCATTTCTGTCTCATTCTCAAGATCCTGTCTTTTGATATGAAAGGCTACAGCTGCATATTTAGGTGAAGCACGAACAAGCAGATCACAACTCTAACTCCTAAAACTCCATACTACCATTTATTCTCATTAACAGAATAAAAAACATGTAAGCTTCATAGTTATTAATATAATTTAATTTCATTTCCTGGCATATCCTCATTATTATCTCACTTGCTCTTTCTGGCGTTTGCTAAAGCTTCTTTGTCTTCTACTGACAATTTATAAACCACATGTTCCATACGATCATTGATTTCTGGTGCAAAAACGTGGCTCGCAGTGACCAACACAGCCCTTCGTGCAGGGGCGGGTATTTTAGAACAACACTTCCCTCTGCCGGATCTGTGAGCAGCCGCAGCTCTGCCTGCCTGCAGGGACCTGCACCCCTCCGCTGCCTCTCGCTCCGAGCCCTGCTCCTCCCGCTCTGCGCGGGACAGTAAAAACTAGCAAAGCTCAAAATAATTCACCAGATTAATAGGATAAGCATAAACAGTTCACCCAGTGTCAACTGGACAGACAGAAATATCAACATACTTTCTTCTCAAGACAGGAGTATCTCAAAGCCATAGATAAAGTGAAAATTGGAAGTCTCAAGGTCTGACATTTCATATTCCCTCCAAAACCCTGACAGCTTCATGCTAGATGAAATTAGAACAATATTTTAAAACACCTTTTACCCAAATCATCTGGCATTTTTCTTTAATACATGTGTAAATACATGGGGCCCTGCAGAAAAATAAAATAACAGTTAAGAAGAATTGCCTGCACCTTTTGTGACTCTACGAAGACTAAAATGGTGCTACAGTGAATTTTAATGGAGTGCCACACTTCCTACCTGGCCATCTGTTCCAAGCTGCTGGCAATAACCAGAGTATGACATTTTACAGGGGGGTTATGGAAGCTGCTGTATTCAAGTACAGCTGTCTTGCCTTCAAGTCATTCAGTGGCTGGAATATTGTCCTCAGCTGAGGGTGAGTGCTGGGAGGAAGAGAAGCAAGAACTGCAGACACACGAGTAAGACTGCGCTGAATTCTTGCCCTTCATATCGACAGGAACTGCTCCCAGTGCAGCACTACATGTTCTCCTAACTCATTTGTAAGAACACCACTGAAATAATTAAGCATTTTGCTGAACAAAGATTCTGTTCACATACTCTGCTGAATGAAGGCTTTTGGTGGAGTTCAAAATACAGGAAGAGGATGAATAAGCTGAAGATAGAAGTGGAGTAGCAAATACAGATATAATTCTAAATCAAAATTCTCCCATCAGTGCAATTTACTTTGAAAAGGCAGACAGAGAGACAGAGACCTTTTCTGTTCCACAGAAATGTCAAAAGATTGGATTAAGGTGATACTCAGTGCTGAAAGGTAGAAGACTGCTGAAAGCTATACTGAGATTAATTGGAATAAGCCGCCATTAAAAAACAGGAAGCAGCTAGATAGTTCTTGATCTGTGTTCACAACAAAGCCTGTGCTAAGCACACAGAAGGTCTACTTAGAAAATATGAGTAACAACAAAAGGGAAAGGAAATAAGAAAGCAAACTCAACTGCATAAGGTGGCATAAGCAATGCTTTTCTAAGCAGGTTGTTTTCCAGTCATTGCATTGGTTTTTCATGCTGAAGAATGAGATTCCCTGTGTCATGTCAATGGAATTGCATTCTTGCCTCCTTGATGCTTGCATCTTGTTAATTAATTATAAACTCTCTGTCTGAGACTTTCTAAGGAACTTCTAAGGTGTACTCCAAGAAAACAACATAAAATGAATATTTGTCTTCCAAGACCTTTCAACATAAAATAAGTGTTTGTTGGCTCTAGTAGCCCTACAGGCATTATCAGCTCACATTTGACACTTAATACTGCATTACTGATAATTGCTGCGTGTCTGCTAGAATGCTACTAGCAAATAATAATAAAAAGAAAATTAGTGCTTTGGGATTCAAACACCATTCACTCCTATTGCTCACAAATGCTTCGACTCCCCTGTATATTCTAGTATTGCCAGCACAAGTCATAAAAAAGGCCATTAAGAATCTAGCACTTGAAACACTACAACACATAATTTTCTGCAGAAATACTCTGCAGTGCATTCATATGCATATCCTGGTTTCTCTCAACTGTCCTAGGCCTCTTTCACTTATACTTTTCACTTATTTTTTACATTTCGTTCACCTTGCACAGGAGTGAGAAATTTACACCTAGTAAATATTTCATTAATGCCTGTTTCTGTTTGCTCAGCACTCTTGCAAAGTCTTGAATTTCTTTAATTCAATACTTGTCTGGGGACAACTTTATACTTGCTAGAAATCAGAAGTCCTCCAGTAGGGAACAACAACTGTGTTGTTTTATGTCATCACTGTTCCTTTGTTAGGCCTCAGGCATTCAGCCCTGATTTCAACTGGGACAGCCCAAGAGGGTCACTCCCTTCAAGTTTTCTCTTGTTGCTGATTATAGTCCCCAGCTAATTTTTCATTGTAAGTTGCTGCTGCCTCAGATCTGCAGCCTGGTTTATGTGCGCTGTTGCTCCCCACTTTGGGGTTACCCGAGCTAAGTGGATCAGTTAAACACTTTTGGTTACAAGATTTCACTTTGCACCATTTTCAAACACTCAATTTGAGATCAGTATAGGCTCTTTCCCATTTAACTTGCCCTTAAAAAAAACCACTATCTGCTCTTCACCCTGCAGTCTCAGATCCTCTGGGAATCTGTTAGATCAAAAGACCAAAGGCAAATTATATGTCTTTCAGCACACATTCAGTCTAGATCTTAACCTCATTCCCTTCAGTCTTCTTTCTGAATGTGTATTTTGGGGTTGGTCAGTGACTTACCTGAAAAAATTATTCCCAATGTCCCTCCAGAGAGTGTACACATCAGTTCTTTACTGTTTGAAGCCCCTGCCAGAAAAAATATCACAGAATCACTTTCTGCTACCTTGAGGAACCCATAAGAAAAAAAATCTCTGTGACATCTTAACAGAAATTTGCTTTATGTTTTCTAGAGAGCATGGGAAAAATTAGACAATTAGGTATCTTTACCTCAATTTAAGTACAGGGAAGATACCTTTGGAATTTGTCAGAAAATACTTCCATTGTCATACCCTCTTCTGTTATTATTAATGGCATCGTTCTAAAAAAAGCTAATTTTGTCCACAAACCCTCACAACATAAAAATATTTAATTTTATAAAGAAGTCAAAGATACATAGACATAAGATCAGCATTGGTGGTATGAAAAATAACAAAATTAATTGTTTGTGGATACTGCTAAGAAATGCTAGAGCTTTCCAACACCTGCTCACTCTGCAGTTACATTCAATTTTCTTTCTCATACTTTCATTAAAAATGTATGAGGTCATTTAAAATTGGAGTCCTCTCAGCACCTTCTAAGATTAGATCTTTAGAGGCAATAAAGCAAGTATAATCTGAATTCCAGGATCACATTAATTGGCCATGATGCCTTTTTAAAAACAGTGCCAAGCTTATACAGTAACTACTATCTGATAAGCAAATTATAACAGTGCAGCCTACCAAGAAAGAAAAGAAAAACTCATTATTTTTTAATGAGAATCAAAATAAATGCTTACAGCACAACCTGTTATGGGGAGTTCCTTGGCACTTATTTGGAATGTTTAATCACAAAACAATGTGTCAGACATGAGTCATACAGCTCACCCCAAATGACTGAAAAATCCTGTACTTTTGTTAAATTCTCTATACTCTGAGTAATATGGGAAATTCTCACCAAAGTATTTCCAGCTTCCTAGACTTCCCTTACACAATCCAGTGTTAGTCACACAGAGTGGGAGCAGAGTCACATCCTTTTTTCCAATCCAGATGCTGGCAGGACTCAGCCTTTAGGAATAAAGCTGGGCTTGCCAGATATTTGGGCTGTACTTCTTCATCTGTATTATCATGCATTCTTTTCAAGATGGCAGACTCATTCCTCATCTCCTCAAAAAAGGATTTGCAAAAGACAAGATTCACACTCTTTCTTGAGCAGGGCTTACAGCCACAACATGGCAGACTGTGAAGTGGCAGCAGGGCCATGGGCTGGGGGTGAGGATGATCTCTCCCACCCAAGAGACTCCAAATTATCCATGGCTGAGAGGTGTGTGGGTGTTCTGCACAGGCATGAGGACAGGACACCAAGCTGCTGCAGACACCAGCATGCCTTTCTGTGCTTTTGCTCGGAAAGCAGGACTTGAAAAGCATAGCTGTGCAATTCTGAGGGAGCAAAGGAATAGAGGAAGATACTAAGGGGAATTGCGAGCAAAGAGATTCTCTCATCTGCTGTCCAGTTGATTTTGTAATGACAAAAATAGGCTTTTGTCCATTTCTTGTTAGTAAACAAGTCTGTGACAAAGACTTGTTTGTCACATCAGTAATTAAATGTTTTTTCTTGTTGATGAAGAAGATCTTTAGGGCCTTAAATTCATATAAAAAGGAAATTACAACACATACCTGCCTTTTGGAACTGCCACATATAAGGTTTTATTTTTGTGACTTGTATAATAGCACTTTGGAAAGTATTGGCTATATACTAAGGGAAAGCTGATTTAAATTTTATGTTTTTCATCTCCACTTTGATTTGACCAAGTTACAGGTTTATTAGAGTCTTATCTACTGCAGCTAGGGTAGAAAACTCTGATGACTTTGATGGACAAAACACAGCTGAAGTCAGCTGATTTTTTATGTACTGCTAATAGTGTGCTTGGACACCCAAATTCTGCCAATTAATTTTGTCCTCTTCAATTGAACTGCCTCACTAATCAGTTTTGAAGTGTAGAAATTCCTGACCTCCTTTTACATGAAAAGAAATTAGACTAAAAATGCACTAATTCTTATTTCTAATGAATGAGAATGTGTTAAGCTGCCATGGTAGACTTTTATCAAAAATTGAGGAGGTATTATTAACCACTTACAAAATGAGCAAGATGCTTCTAAACTGAACAAGATACTTGGGGTGCTTAAAAATGTCAGAAGAGTTAAATTCAGGTGATGGTAAAGTTACTCTTAAAATAGAGAAATAGATATTATTTTTATGTGGGAAAAATAAATCTAAAAAAGAAAATGCCTCACCAAACCTGAATTTATTACTTTAGCTGAGCCCTGGGTTTCAGGACTGATTTGATTTAATGAAAACTGTTGAACACTGCATTCATCAGACAATGTATTTAATCAGTGTTCCTGTTTTCCCTGCTGTGTCAGAACTGGTAAAATTCTTTTAAGCTAGTGATCTTTGAAACAGAAGTTTTGGGTCTTCATACTGCTTAAAATGTAGGAAGGCTGGACTGCTTACTCAGTTTCTCTAACACTGAGGAGACAGGCCTCCTTCAAAACCATCTGACTGATATGCAAAGTGTGGATTTCCTGCTTAAAGCACAAAATACCATTACATTAAAAAAAAAAAGTCATTTTGGGGGAAGGAATTTGAAAACTTATTACTGCACATAAGTAGCAACTACAATTTTCATAGTTGTCCATTATTACAGCAGACTTTGATTATTGCAGAAGTTGGACCTCTTAAATGTTTTTCATATTACTTCAGCTGAAATTTAAACCAAAACTGTTGCATCAGAGGCTACAGAATTGTAACTAAAAGAACAGATATTACTGCCTTTGCCGTGTTAGTTAAACTGCAGTGGATCCTATTAACTCACATGCTCAAAAGATTCTGTTTCACCAGCAAGAGTCACAATCTTGCAAGACAGGAAATGTCAATGCCAGTTGCAGCAGACAAGATTCAAAACCTCCTGTATTCTTGACTGTCTCTGCTGATCTGGTAAACACTGAGCATCACTTGGGGTAAGAACTCAAACAGTGCTTGTTTCATCATCTGAGGATGAATCAGGAGAATCTTGCCAACATCCCTTCAGCTATCTGTATCATGGGCCTGAGCAGACAGGATGAAACCTGGGAAATATCACAGTTCATGGATTACCCCAAGACATCTGCTTTGTACACAAGTCTCTGAAAATACATGCATCAGTGGAACAAAAAGCCAATGGTAGGCTAAAGTTTCTTTTTTTCCCCTTCTGAAAGGCCTCAGGACACAGCAGATGCTGGGATCTGTTGCCCTCCAGTGCCTGTGTACAGATGTCCTGTCTGCCACAGGACTACATTTGGAGGCCTTGAGAATTCTTAAGAAGCATTAAAAAAAGAAAAAAGTACTAAATTCTTTGTGTGTCTTATTTAGGATCTAAAATAATTACTGGGACTTGTTTCTTAATTTTGCTGTTTTGTTCTGGCCTTGTCAGAGTATTTCTACGTCCAAGTAGAGTGTTCTAGTTTATTCTGTGAAATTGGTTCTCTTCAATCAGCTCTTAGTCTTTCATTTTCTATGAATATACACAATGATTATATACATAACACAATACATATGGTAATGATATGCAAATAGTGTATCTATCCCATTTCATATCTGCATTCTGCCCATAATCCTTATCTTTGTGATTCTTACTGACACATCAGAGGTCTTTCTAGTATCCACTTTAAAAGGAAACAATGAAGACTTGCTATAGAAAGTATTTTCTAATGGCTTGTACAGTCCTTTCAAAAATATTTATCTGCATTATTGAACATTTTTGAACAAGAAATGTATTTGACACAATGTCAGGCTAGGCCCTTGCAAAATCTGATTTGTAGGTTCTTTCATCTCTGCAGAATCACAAGGGCACATAGTACAAAAAATTAATTGGAGTTGTACAGTATTTCAAACAATTATATGCAATGATGTACATTTCTCTTAAACAACGATGTACAATCGAAATCAGTACAATGGTGTTGATATTAAGGCAAATCAGTTTTGTAATGATTTATAGGAGCAGGAAAAGTAGGCTGTAAAGACATTTAAAATGTACACATGTATTTCTAACTGAATAATCAAATGTGTTGATGATGAGGGGTTGATTAAAGGGCACTTTTTCATTTACAAATGGAGTAAGTCCCTGTCCTGATTGTGAAGGGGAACCTTAATAATGCAGATTCTGTGAGCTTATGGAATACCTTGAGAAATCAGGAAAGTCTCTTTGTTTTTCTTATAAGTGGTCAACTTGGGCTTGAGATAATTTTTTATGATTTTGACATTTTAGTCCCTCCAGAAAGGCCAAAGCCCAAGAAAGGCAACCAGATAGCCCAGTTTTCCCAATGGAGCGCCAAGTTTTATGATACCTGGGAGATGCTACGTACATGTGTATGTGTAGCTCCATAACAAGATGTAGTCGAGCTCGAAGAGCTGTGGGGGAGAAAAATCGTAATTCAAGTTCTGACTTTAAAAAAAAGAAAAAAAAAATAGAAAAGAAAAGGTATCCATTTCTAAGCCTTGTTTCTGCCCCATGGCTGCGCAGCTCTGCTCGCAGTCCTTTGCCCTCAGCAGCTCCTCACCCTCACGGCGGGGCGGCCGGGAAAGGAAAGGGAAGGGAAGGGAAGGGAAGGGAAGGGAAGGGAAGGGAAGGGAAGGGAGCTCTCCGGCCCTGAGAGCGGCGGGACGGGCGGGATGGGAGGGGAGCTCTCCGGCCCTCGGACTGGAGGAGCAGGAGGGATGGGCGCTCTCCGCCCCTCAGAGCGGCGGGACGGGCGGCCGCGGCCCCGCCCATCGGGAGCCGAGGCGGCGGGCGGCGGAGGCGGTGTCGGGGCGGTGAGTGTGAGTGTGGCGGAGGCGGTGTCGGGGCGGTGAGTGTGAGTGTGGCGGAGGCGGTCGGGCCGAGGCGCTGCCCTCGGGCCTCTCTCTGCCGAGCGCCTGCCCAGCCCGAGCTCGGGGTGGCCGCGCTCGCTGTCCCGCAGAGCGGCGGGGCCGGGCCCGGGGAGCCCCGGCTGTGAGCGAGGGGCCTGCAGGTGAGGGCGGGCGGTGTCGGAGCCCCGCAGGTTCCGGCCTCCCCAGCCCCAGCAGGCCGCAGGTTGGAAACACGTGTGGGTGGGAGCGCAAGTGCAGCACTGAGTGCCTACATGGTGGAGCTGCTCTGCGCAGGAGAAAAAAAAAAGCAAGGAAAAAACCCCACAACCTCATCCGGCTCCTTAATCCCTATGGTAAAATTTATTTCTCCACAAATTCATTGTAGATCATGGAAAAAGAAATGACAAAATGTTGACTACTATGATAAATCTTTCACATACAGCAGGTTTTAAGATCAGTGCCTTTGCCCGACTTCTCTGATTTTGACAGCAGGTCTCTTGGCTCAATAAGCCATCCGTTGCATATACATAGGAAAAAAAGTCCTGGAGAGCCCTCCACTGGTAAAATGGCACCTTTTCTTTCTCCAAGGCTTTCAACGAGACAGTTCTTCAAAGACTTGACTGCATTTAGCATTTTCCAGGTTTGCATATCCAAGAAAATATTAAGTCCAACACAAATATAACAGAGGTTATATTTACATTATGATGTTACTGTGGTGGCAGACAGGCTCTCAGTGTTTCTAGCAATGTTTGCCACTGACACTCCACAGTAAAATAAGACTATTTGTTACCTGAAAAAATGCAGCAGCTTAAGGGGTCTGACCAAGTGTCATCCAAGCTCTGTGACATGTTTTTTTTTTAAGAGATGGAATAACTGAAGCTCAAAAATTAAGGAACAGCAGCATTTGGCCTTTTGTTGTAAAGGAGACTGTCTGACTCCAAGATTGAAAAAAAAGAAACATTAATAAGACTAAGAAATAAATTAATATTACCTTTTAATTCTCCTACAAAGTTCAGTCCATTTTCTGAACCTTACCAATTTTGAAGACAGTTGAAATGGGGTTTGCAGCACTTCTCTAGCTGCCTAGCATTGTGCAACTTCCCTGAATTGGAAGAAACTTTGTAACCCAATGACAAAATCTTAGTTCAGGATAATACAAACCATCTCATTGATGTGCCTTACACGTACTTGGTTGTGCTAAAACACATACGGGGTAATAATTGAGAGTACATTCATTGTAAAAGTAACAGGAAATAATTCTCCTGAGCCTGTGGTATGTTTTAACATGTCATATAAAATTACAGTGGGAATGTGTGTGTTTGGAAAAAAAAGAGTAGACCTTGGGGGTTTGGTGTTTTTTTTGTTTTTTTTTTTTCTTTTTAATATTTTTTAAAAATTAGTGTGTGGGAGAATATCTGGTTGTATTAAGGGGGCCTTTCCCTTTACATCCTAGAGTAGCTTAAGTGGAGGTACTCAGAGTTACAGATGAGAAAAGAGGCATTTCTAGCAATAGAACAAGTCATAAAAGTACTTTATAGATAGAGTCTTTTACATTTAATGGCCAGTAGACTTGTCTCTGATTTCACTGGAAAAGTGTCACAAAGATAGAAACAGTGGGAGAAGTGTTACTTGCCAGTGCCCGTTCTTACTGAGGCTCTTCAGCAAAGTAATTTCCATTATGTTCCTCATAAAGTTTTCATAGTTTCTACATTTCTGTGGTATTAAAGATGGATATAATTTTTCTTCAGGTATTTTAGACACTTGCAGAGATTGACCACGCCACCGTTATACAGGTCTGTTGCTGCTCATGCAGTGTGGTGGTTTTGTGGGATTGCTTCGTGTCTGTTTTTCAGTGCACCATGCTAATGCTGGAAATATTTACATCTGTTGGTAATTTTTCTTACTTGCAAGTTAGTTCTGCATGTAAGGCTTGCACATTTTTTTGTTTAATTTTTGTATTTCTCAATACAAAGTGAAAGAGGCAAAGATATGCATGTTTGTGTCTGCACTAACTACTGCAAGTGTTCACAGCGGGCTCCAAGAGTTACTTTGTCTTTGGTCTGACCCTGGGGAATAGTACCAATGTCATGGTCATGTTTGAAGATAGCATCAGTATGTTACACAAGTAGTTTTTGTAACCTTAAACAAGGGGAGAAATAGGGACCTTCATAATCTTTTTGATTTGGCATAGTTATTCTCAAAGATAACCTTGAATATGCTAAGTGGTATTATAAGCAATCACTAAAAACGCATTTTCAGGTCTTTTTTTAAACCCATGTATTTCTTCTGTGTCTTTCAGAGTATCTGCTGACTAGTGTCAAAGGTTCCCTTGCTGTTTACATTTGTTAGCCCCTCAGACTAGCAGAGTTTCTTCTTGTAAATGAACATCAATTACTTGCTTGCAGATTGCTAAACGCAGTGGGATTATGGGGGCATTTTGAAGGTCAATTGAGTTAGCCACAACTCAGTACTGTGTGAGAAAGACACTAATTTCAGAAGTGAAATGGAGTTTGTAGCACCGGAGTAAGAGAAAGGCAAAATCAGCATACTTTTAAAACTTATGCATCGAGGCATCTTTGATTGGACTTTTCTATTAGTTAATAAGTGTAAGGGATGCCTTTTTTTTTGGACTAAAAGCATTCTTCTTAATGAAAACATCATATTTTACTGTGCTATTGATTTACCTTTTTTCTTTCTGCTCACAAGGCTTGCATGGTATCATTTTAAGAGGCAATGGCATTCCTTTGTTTCTAATACAAATATATTTCTCTTTTTTCTTTTTTTTGTTCTCTTCCCGTTCTCAGGTAGCAAAGTCGGGGGAAACAGAAGTTATATACCCTTTAATGAGTAAACTATGGCAAAGAAATTAATAATTATGTTGCTGTGGCTACTGTGTTTCTGACATCAGATTTGTGGGTTACATGTTTCTAACACATTTCAGTCAGTTTGGCGATGTAATCTCATACATATGTTTTAAAGTATCTTCTGGGAATAGTTGCTAGAAGTACCAGCTCTTACTTCTTTTTTGATAGTTGTTAATTAACATTTTCTCCAGTATATGAATGATCTGTTACTCTACACAAAGTGTCTTTTCTAGCTGTTTTCAGCCATGGGAGATGTTCAGTGTTTGCCAAGTCACCGTGACAAAACTTAGTGTAGTTATATAATGTTCACAGGCCCCCCCTCTCCAGTGTGACTGGTCATCTTAATTTTCCTGATTTCAGCATATCTGATTTGGGACACTTGGAAATGGAGACCAGTATTAAAGATGTGCAACTTAAAAAAAAAAGTCTCTTTTTCTATTCTACATTATCAATTTTAATAGCAGTTTTTCTTACACAAACACATTGCCACAAAAATTGTGACAGAGCCTTTGAAGCTTGAATTGAATTTAGTCTTAGCTGTTATTCAAAGAAAAGAAGATCAATGTTTTTAAATAAAGGAAGCCTTCAAGATGACACTCAGAAACATTTTTCAGCCCAATCAATTACAGAGTTTCATCTTCTGTGCTTACAACTGTTATAAAGTAATAATTTAGTAGTGCTTACTTAATTGGACAAAAATCACTTGGGGGAGGAGGAGAGGATCTTAAAATTGCTTAGTGATGTGTAGGAACTCCTTCTTGGAATCTGGAAGGTTTTTCAGGTCACTTATTTATTATGCAGGCATGTTTCTTGCTTCACGAAACTTCTGTTGCCGTGGCATTAGAACCTGCCAGCTAAGAACAGATTTGCTTTCCAGATCCATAAAACATTCCACCTCTGCAGTAAGTATTCCTTCAGCTCCATGGAGAAAACTATTTCATGCAATGTTTTAGAGATGCACTAATTTTGCAGTGTTGCAAATATATATGCTTTAGCTGTGTTTTATTTCTTGTTATAGATAAAAACATTCACTTTCAAGAACAAAATAAGGTATTTGAATCAGTCAAATATTAACCACACTAGCGTAACAGAATTTGGTGATTATTGCTTTGTGTATCCTTTTCAGTTTTTAAAGTCACATCTAGCACATATCACACCAGAAAGATTGCCTAGCTTTTAGAGAGAAGCTTGAAATACAGGAGAGACAGGTTCAATCTCAGCTTTATCACAGGCTTTTGGTAAGACAATTTTTTTATTTTTATCTCAATTTTCCTTTAATGATATGAGAGTAATGTTGCTTCTTGGTGCTGCAATAACAAGAGTTCTATAAGTACATTAAACTTAATTTTATACAGAGTCTTCTCAATTTCCCAGCTTAACTGCTTATGAGATTGTGTAGCTTCATTTTAAGTCTTTCAGTTATGTTGAGAGAAAACAGCTTTACAACATGGCAGGCAGCTGGAGGTGACACTCTGCAGTCCATACAGAACACTGGAATGTAAAGTGTGTTACCAGGTCATCTAGTCAACAAATTGAGTCAACTAAGGCACGTGACAGACCCTTCAAAACAGATGCTTGAATCACTATACTGGAAAGTTGTAACATACTTTACTCATATGAGAAGTTTCTTTCAGTTTGCAAGCCACTTTGTAGGTCAGCTTTTGTCCGAGTCAGTTTTTCATATGCTGTGTGTATTTCTATTCTATTTAATGAAATTGAATATTCACATTAAATGTCCTCAAATTTAATACTGGTTGTTTTGGGTTTTTCAAAAAAATTTTTAATTTTCTTAAGATCTTGGCTTAAGTTGTAGCTCTTGACAGTGTATTCTACAATTTATTTATGTGCCATGCCAGAGTGTTTGCTGCCAACCTTATTAAACTTATTTACATTCAATTTTTCTCTGAATTAAGAAAAAAATATAAATAGAAGCAGCATCTGGTTTTGTATCAGGTGCTTCCCTAGTTAGAAAATGTTGGGGAGAGTAGGAGATCAGTCAGAGCTTGATGAAGACCGGGCTTTCCTACTTGACACCCATCTTTGACTCCTGAATAGTCCTAGCCCTGGACCTAGAAATGGATTGGAGATTATCAGGTGATGGCATAACTGGGCTGAAAGAAAAAAAGGGTCTTAAGATTTGACATGACCTTCTGTAAAAAAGAACAGCTATGAAAGTTTCATTTTGAAATCTCAGTTAATTAGCTGGCTTTCCCAAAGTAGTAAGGTTGACCTGAACCACACTGTAATCATAATCTGTGAAAACCTGAAAACTAATGCAAGTCCTGCTGTTCTGTTTTAAAACTAGTTCCAAGACATAAGAAAGAAAGAAATAGAAAGATTTGAATTGTTAAATATTTAAACCTATATAGTATGGAACAGGTAAGGTGAAGGCTTATTTTATTGTCAATACATTTTTAGCTAGGGAAGGTTACTCAATGCAGTTAAGATTTACATTCTGGTTAATTACAGAAGTCCTGCAGTTGATAAGCCTTTAGCTTTTAGCAAATTGAAACAATTTGAGGAGAGGCAGTGCATGGAATGAATTTACTCATGGCAGCATACAGAATTCTCATTGTTAATCACCAAGATTCGAGGTGACCCTTATTCCTTCCTGTGCAAGAAGTAATCTAGCATGTAAAAAAAGACTTGTGTGTGTGTCTTACTGTATTACCTGTGTTGTTTGTATTTTTAAAGTACAGCCAAACATTAATCATATTTATCAAAACATGCACTGTAAAATCAGATTAATCTTCTAAGCAATATGTATGTTTTTATAATAAAACAGTAATACAGATTACCTTGTCAGGACTCTCCCTTAACTCCCTCTTGTTCTGTGTTAAGAAATGTGACTTCACCTGTCTAGTTATCTTAAAGGTTTTCTTCCTGAGGACAACCAAAATGTGTTCTGTGTTTGATTCCTCTGGTGTTTGTGTCACACAGCTGAGGTCAGAATCAGTCTGTTGAGAAGCCATAGGAGCAGAGAAGACTCTGTTTAATTTTGTATCTTCCCATTCTTCATATCACAACATATGAGATGGCTTCATTGCTGTAAGCAGGTTGAGCACAAGCATGGACCTGCTGCAGACTGCCTACTAGGAGTCATTTCTATGGATTCAAAATTGAAACTTGACTATAATGGTAATGCAGGCTAGAATGTGGTTTTTATATCTTTCTGGCAGTGGTAAAAGTAACTAAAAATCTGTAGCTTGACTCAAAGAGACAGGAGTGTCTGGAGTGCTGAGGCACTCTGTTTTTTTTCCTGGTATCAAGCTAGTTTGCAAAGATAGATATGAACTTGCACCTTTTTTGTTTGCACATAGGTATAAATTTGGGTTTCTTTCTCCCAAATCCCTTTCCATTTTCAGCTTAAAAATATCACAACTATCAGTAGGTTTTTCTCTGCCTCCATATAGAGTAGTCATTACAAACCTATTTTACAGAAGTTTTCCAATACTTTAATTTAAGGTCTGAATATACAGAAAAAACCCATATTTTGATGTGGTTTTGCTGTGCTTTAAGGTAGATACTGAAAAGTTTAAAAAATCTTAATGAGAAGAGGAGATGTCTTTGCTATTTTCTTCTTACCCATCAATTTGACAAATAAAATTACACATTGCAAATGCATATTTTCCAGACTGGATTGAGCAGGAATTGCACTAGAAATAGCATAGTCTTTCAGGTATTAGCAAATTGTGTAAAAGAAAAAGAAAGTATGTACACTATTTTTTTTCTTTTAAGCCCATCTTTTGAAGCTATTGAGTTAAAATATGCCCCTCCTCCATCCTTGCTGAAAGTTTAGTGGATTTAGATAATGATGAATGAGACTTTAGGACGTTTTTGTGTTAGTCTGAATTCAAGCTATTATGGAAGCTTTAATGAAAGAACATGTCTATAATTTTGTGTAACTACCAAATTCAGCTGGCAATGGTATATTTAGGAAAGAGTGAATGAGGGTTTTCATGCTGAATCCAACAATATCATATTTTGTCTTTCCTAACAAAACCCTTCTGTCTGTGTATTTAAATATTGCAGACAATGCCCTTCAGACACAAAAATACAAGACGAATTGAAGGCCTTGATAGCAATGTGTGGTAAGTAAGAGGAAAATATCTGCTAATTTCAGAAAATGTCCTTGGCTGATGTATTTTCTTTCTAAAAAGACAATTATTGCAAATAATAAGGTACATGGCAGTTGCTATCTCTGCTGGAATATATTTGGCACCTGTTTAGAAGCAGTGAATTAAATTCAGTTAAAGGTATGATTAATTGTTATTTTTGAGCTTTAAATATTAGGCTTGGGCTTCTCTTCATCTATTAATGTAAGACAAGTATAACTCATGGGCATGGTAGTATAGCTGATTTTCAAATTTAAATGTTAATTCTGTTGAGTAATGTATTTCAATTACATCTGATTTGTGTTTACCAAACAAGTCAGATTTTTTTAAAAACCATTATACGTGTTATATAATTTAGTTCATTATTTTTAATACATATTTTTCTATGTATAAATTTGTCTTAGAGCAATATTGCCATCACTAATAAATATGGAATTTTCTTAGTTGGTGAAAAGACTATTTTGGCTTACCTTAGTTGTATACGTGTGTTGCATTAGGTGTGCGTACATTCTGATTATTCAGCCTCAAGCTAATTTTTAGCAATATATATTCATTTTTGACAGAACTGTGATGCTGTGTATGGAGGGTTATGATGAGGGGAGGGTTGCTTTGTTTTGTTTTTTAAATTTTGTTAACATTTCAATAGGGAGGAAAGAGTAAAATGTAAAGCTGACCTGTGAAGGGAGGAAGGAAAAATTGTTCAAGGATCCTGCAGGTTCTTAGGAACAGTTAATAGGCAGCCTGGGACAGTCTGTTGCCTGATTACTTAAAAAATTATAGCACTCTGAGGTGACTAGGTAGTTTAAATGACACCTTCAATTGACTGAATTTAACCTTTAAGAAATTTAATGTGTCTGGTATTAAATTTCTGCCTATATCCAGAGTAACTGTGTGTTTGTGTATCTGCACATCTGAGCACACTGCTGGCAGAAAAGTTACTCTGTGGATGTTGAACATCAACCTTTTCTTGGGTGCCCTCTGACTCCTGTGGTCACTTACATTATTTCAGCCCTCTGCTCTCCATGTGGGCATTCTACTCATACCTGTTCCCACTGCTGTAAATTTGCCAAACTGCAATACTTTTGCTTTGCCTTCTAATGGTAGTGAATAAAAAGATAATTTATTTGGTATGCTAACTTTAAGATGTTTTTCCCTCCAGGGTTGAATTTACAAAAGTGGCAGCAGATCCCTCAATTGTTAATCTTGGTCAAGGCCTTCCTGATATATCCCCTCCCAGCTATGTTAAAGAAGAGCTGGCAAAGGTAGCAGCAGTTGACAGACTGAACCAGTACACCCGAGGCTTTGTAAGTATTGTGGAACTCCAGGACCCAAGTTCAGTGGAAGATGTGCCACAGGGAAAAAAAAAAGACTTTAAATCAGTTTTATCTATAGATCATAGTCTTATGTCCCAATTTAAGTTGATTTAGTAGCCTTATCTATTACTAATGAACTTCCTCTGTGTAGGCTTCTTCAAGGCAGAATCCTTCAGCAAGAGCAAAATGGAAGAGCAGGTCTGGGATAAACTGTCTCTGAGGAGTAGATTCAGTTTAAAGAGTGTAGGTTATACATTTACATCTGACTTTGGTCAGTGGGAACATGATTCAGACAGTACAATGGGAGAATGAGAAAGAAATACTTGATACCACTGAGACAGCACATCTAGGACCAAGAAGAGATTCACCCACAGAACTTAGTAGGTTTCAGTGGAGACTAGGAAGGGATGAAAGCAGAAGGAGTTTGCCCCTGGAATATATTCATTACCCATTCTGTAAGCTGGCTTGTAGAACTTCTGTCTTGAGCTGGGTGTGAGTATGTGGCATTTATCATTGTCCAAGGCAGGGTATTCCAGAGGACTATTATTATTTTAGTATGACCACTTCCTTGTCTTCTGTTTTGTGATAAAGATAAACTGTATTGCCCAAATGAGAATCATGTGCCAGGACTGCTACAGGACCTTGAGGAGTCTATCAAGTATTTTTCCAGCTTACCATGTTATGCAAGAGGGGCAGAAAAGCCCCCAGAGACCAGCAGGCCAGAAACTGTGTTGGTAGTTGTGGCATCACTGTGTGCATATTCCAGCATAACTTTTAGCCTATTCCCTGAGAATCTGCATGCATTAGAAATTATGGGGAGCAGCAGTGGCCAGGACTTCCCTAAAGGACCAGTTCTCACAGTGAGCAGAGTGGAGATCTGGGCAGCTGTGCCTTGGGGAGCAAGACATGCCCAGTGATATTGGCTGAGGCAGCTCAGCTCACCTGAGATCAAGCCAGGAAGTCAATCCATAGGTCAGGCTCAGCAGTGCTAACCACAGTCAGACATAATTCAGTCATCACTGGGCAGGTCCTGGGTGACACAGCAGGTCTAAGTCAAACCACAAAATCAACAGGGACCTTTAGCTATGTATAAAGATACACACAAATGATATCCTGAATTAAATGAACTTCTGGGCTAAGCATTAGTATGTTCATCACCTAAGATGTCTGAGGAGTCTTTGCTCACCAAGCAAATAAATTTTGGAGGACCCTTGGCACAGTGGACAAGGTTAAGGAGAACATGGGCTGCAGTCTTGTCTGGCTGCTGTACTATAACAGACTTTACTAGCTACTAAGAAGAGCATTATCTCAAGCTGAAACCACACCAAGTCTACCTTTTGACAAATATTCGCAGACTGATTCTGTAAAAATATTTGCAAATCAAGCATAAATATAATTTTCCTAATGCATGCAATTATTCAGGGTTTTTTCCTGTCATTTTGTTCTTCATATCCAAATGGTTTGATAATTCCCATGATAATTATGGACATTGACAGATATACTGTAGATAGTATTTAAAGAGAAATTTTTACTAATATTCCCATCTTCAACATTTGTACTTCATCTGCAAACTTCTGCACTTCCAGATTTTTGAGCACAAGTATTTGTGGTAGCACATGTGGGAGGGATGAGAATGAATGATGCCCATCCATCTGGTAGTTGAGGCATTGTCTCAGCTAAACTCAGAGCTCTAAATGACTGTAGGACCATAGAGAGGCCTGATGTGGCTTGAGTGCTACAGCATTCCTGTCTTGCTGACTGGCCCATGGCAAGAAATGGCTGTCATTTGAATCAGCAATGATTTGTAAGCCTTAATTTATGGTAATGCTCTTGTTTACAAAAGGGTTCGTGATTTAATACCTTGTGTGTCGAGATATAATGGTCAACATTTGAGAAGATTTTTTTCTTACATAGTTGCATTTTCTCAATGAGCTGTTTTCTATTTCTACCAGGTTCCCCAAAAGAAAAAAATATTTTAAAAATAGGAATCCTGCAGTTTTCCTGAATAAACAGAATTGAGCTTTCTTATTTCTGTGTTGTATATGATCTTTGTTGCATGTTTGTCTTCTTTTTATTTGCACATTTTGAGAAGAGTACGTTAACTGCCATGTCCCTGGAGGGGACACAAATGGTGAATGGTACTCAGAGATTTGGGATAGGACTACATGAATAAATATTTTGATCACATGTGTCATTTATCAGCAATATATAAATACAATGAAAAGATCTTCCTTCCAACAAATAATTTTAGCTGAAAGATAAGGAAGGAAACAGAAGGAGCTGAAAGAGACTCAAAAGGAGGTGGGGGTGAATTGGTGTCAGAAAATTCCCTTCTCTCTCTTGTCCTAGCTGTGCTATAGGCTATCTGCACCTACTCTGAGATGTGATAATATGAAAGAAATTAAAAAACATTTAGAGTAAAAGAATAAACAGAATTTCTGAGTAGATACAAATAAATTGAGAACGTTTTTCTTTCCTAGTGTGCAAAAAGTTTAAACCCTGCAACCTGTTTACAGCCATTAACACTGAGGGCTAATGTTGTATTCTTCTATTTCAGAATGTAATAGTTTGATACACATGGAAAGAAGCCCAAAACCAGCCTTTATACTTTGTCAGGAACACTCCAATCAGTTTTTTTGTTGTTGTTTTGAACAGGGACATCCATCACTGGTGAAAGCCTTGTCTCAAGTCTATGAGAAAGTTTGTGGAAGAAAGATTGATCCTCTCACAGATGTCCTGGTGACTGTGGGAGCTTATGGATCTCTGTTTAGTACAATACAGGCACTAGTTGAAGAGGGAGATGAAGTAAGTTTTTACTGGAAATACTCACAGACATGAGAATCTTTCTCTTTTTCTTATTTGTCTACTTTTAAATATAAGTTAATGTTCGGGCTTATTTTTGTCCCCATTGGTTTGATTTTTTACAGTTGTACCTCTGACATGGTTTCAGAAGCTGTGATTAGGAGACTATCCTTTGGATGTCTTTCTATCACTCAAATTACAAACATCTTTTTTCACAGTTAGGGTATCTCTGGCAGTTTCTTTATCACTGTTACTGTTAGGTGACACAATACACACTGATTTCTTATTTCAGAAAACATGTGGGCTGTTGTCTGCAACAAACAACTAAGGGTGGCACAAAGAATTGTCGGTGTTTAGATAACCATTGTGTATCAGGTTCTGGTTTGGGCCATTGCATGGTGGCAGCATAGGTAGCAGAAAGGTTTGTTAGTTTTCTGTACAGCTGTGATGACTCAGTTCTTCACTATTATTGATGTCTGCCTTTTTGACAATGATATTAAAAGTATATCTACCCATAGTGGACAAAACCTTTTTGTGTTGTCATGTAGCTTGCTTTCAATGTTTCATTTGTTTCACTTGTATGTTGTATTCTCATCTGCTTTTCTGTTGCTCTGATAGTCACTTCTCTTTTGTTTGGAATAGTTCTATTAGCCTTTGCTTTTGGTGGTTTGTTTTGTTGTTGTTCGCTTTGTTTTCCTATTGTCTAGCCTCTATGCAGTTTTTCTTGAGTTTGTCCTCTTTATTTACTTGAGAATTTTTGTCTGATAAAATTTGAGGACTTAAATGTTCTTCTGAGATTTCTATATACTTGGAGATATTGGAATTTCATGGGCATAATTAGAGCAGCTCTGCTGTGGTTCAGTAATTTGTCACTGAAGTTTCCCATCTTTGCATCTTTGCCTTGCATCTTCAAATCTGTGTGTAGTACTCAAACATTCCTCTTGTTATACCTCAGTAGTTGTAATGTGTAACTATAGAAAAACAGCCTATTTGTGTATTGTCAAAAATGAGTAGTGCTTATCATACTTAGCCTGAGGGCATTATTGTGTTGTGCTCTAAAAGGAGGAATATTCTGCAATGTTTTAACATTATACCTGGAGTGCCAGAAACATTATCAAGTTATAGCACCAAAGTAAATGTAGAAATATGATGGTATCATGCACAGTATACTCTTTGTTTTTGATACTGATGATTGTCATTTCAGGTAATAATAATAGAGCCATTTTATGACTGTTACGAGCCAATGGTAAAGATGGCGGGTGCAAAGCCTGTTTTTATTCCACTTAGATGTGTGAGTAACTCTTTAAAAATTACTAATTATATGAAGTTTCTCATTCATATTCAGTACATTCAGTTTGATGCTTTTCTGTGTAATTTTTCATAATATCAAATTACATAAAATTGTTTGCTGTAGTGCAAGTCTGAGACAATTATAATCCAAAAGAAATAGAATGTTTTATTGGTGTTGGAGAAGGTGAAACAATGTTTTTTATTTCCTTTAATTTGTGTATTCTGAAAGCTGATTAAAACCGTTTTCTTCAGTTTTCAGTGAAAATTATGGAAGAGGGATACACGTATCAGTTTAATTTCTCTGTCTGTTGGTTTTCAAAAGATTTTGTTCCTGATCCCTGCAGCATTTCCTACAATGACAGAATACAGCTGATTTTCTAAAATCTGCTTGCTAAATAAGGATCATGTAGTAGATGCATTTGCTATACATACAAGAATTACTGTTTCCTTTATTGTTAAATAGGCTATGGGTTAATTGTCAAATTGGTACTGCTGGCATTATGCCCACAGTTTGCAAGGATTGTTCTGTATGCTAACTGTGCCTTGTGCAACTGGCAGCCTTGCATGGGAAGGGCTGATGGGCTCTTTGGGCAGGACTGTTGCAGGAACACCATGAAATCAGAACAACACAGAGTGACAAAACCTCCAAGACTGCAGTGGGAGTAGGTGAGACTGTTCTGGATACCCACCTTTTAGGGATGTTTTGAATGACAGGGCACCTCCAAGTATTTTCTATTTCACACCCTTGTTTTCTGTCTGGCCCTCTCCCAGTCATTGCAGGTGTCAGAAGGGTAGTGTGGCCAAGCTCCCTGGTCTCTGTACCAACTGGCCCAAACTTCTCAGCCATTTGGAATACCTCAGGGATACTTGTATTGTGTGGTATGTAAACTCCAGAGACTCAGTAGTGCAGATTTTTAACTCTTTGGCCATTTTCATTAGTTTAAGGAAGAGGAAAAGACCTTGAATTCCCAGTGGTGATCAGTCTTTTCAGTCAAGTGAGCACACACTTGCTCTACTGTCTGGCAAGGCTGTAAAGTCTCCTGCCATGTGACTGGGCTTTCTGCATTACACACTGTAATAATCAGCATGTGTGCAACAAGATCCTGGAAACCAATTCTGCAGGGGCATTAAGACAGACAATGGCCAAGAGAGGACAGCCACTGTCATAATAGTTTACCTGTTCCTAGAACTACCTTCTCTCAGGTGAGCAAGACAGATTGGATGGGTTCTTACATATGGTTATGAAAGTGTTTGAGGGTGATAAGTTAAGCAGCTCTCTTTAGGCTGCAACATGTATTAAAGTCATGTATAAATTTATTGTGGTATTGTTTTTTGTGTTTTTTGTGTTTTTTGTGTTTTTTTTAGAAAAATGATGGAAACACTGCATCTAGTGCTGATTGGGTCTTAGATCCTGCTGAACTTGCAAATAAATTTAATTCCAAAACAAAAGCAATTATTCTGAATACCCCACACAACCCAATAGGCAAGGTAAGAGTCCTGTTTTAACACTACCTTAATTTCAAATAATGCCTTAAGTACTGTGATTAATGCATTTTCCTTTGCTTTTTCTGAATCCCAGGTTTTTACCCGAGAGGAGCTCCAAGTAATAGCTGATCTCTGTATTAAACATGACACCTTGTGCATCAGTGATGAGGTGTATGAATGGCTGGTGTATAAAGGGAATAAACACATTAAAATAGGTACTGATTTTTTTTGTGGCATCTTAGAATTGATTGTAGAATGATGCTTTTAAGTCAGTTATGATCATATGAATTTTCCATCCTTATTCGGCTACTTTGTTGGCCATGACAAGTGTAGCTGCTGTTACTGTATGTGTATTTGACAGTGCTTTGTTGAAGAACTAATAGAAGGAACAGGAATTAGAGCTTCCTTCTCAAAGCTTTGTAGAGATAAACAATGAGGGAAATGGACGATGAGGAACACAATTATTTTTGCTCCACTAATTATAAAAACTAAAAAATAGTATAAAGGTCATTGTGGAGATGGTGCATGAGCACTGTCCCTCTGAAGGATGGAGACAGGGTTAAATACTGGACATGGAGTTCAGTGAAGTAAGTCCTGCAAGTGCAGTATGAAAGCCTGTTAAATCTTCAGGTAGTGTTGCTACAGGGGTAAAGCACCATTGCAAGAACAAACCAGAAAAACAAATAATGATGCCAAGTTCCTGATTCTCTTGTTTTACTTGATCCAAGTTTCATTGAAGTTAGTGGAATCACTCCCACTGCCTCAGGACAATTTAACCTAGAGCAGGTTACTGAACTCCTTTGCCAGTTCTGTAATGCTACAGCTATGTATTTCTGTGAAAGTTTCTAGTCAGGTGATTTTGGGTTGGCTCTGCTGATGTATTTGAAAAGTCCAAAACTTCCTTCTCATATGTACACATACTTTGTTTCTTGCATGAACTACGTGTTCTGATGTACTTACTGTTGTATGGAAAGCACATTTCAGTCGTGTCCAATAGAGGCATATAGGTAAGATTAAACAATGAAATCAAGACACTTAAGTGTCTTGATTAAATATAAATAAATCAGTATAAATTAGATATGAACAGGCTTACCTTATTTCCTGGCTCTGCCACTGGTTAAATGCGGAATAACTTTGCTTCTAGGTTTCAGTTCCATATTTGTAGAGTGACAATAAAATCCATTGGTAGGGGCTACATCAGTGTGAAAATTGAATCTTATGAGTAATAGAAAGAAAATTATATCTAAATGACCTTGCAATACTTGTTAGCTCAGCTGCAAAGTTGCTGATCATCCAGCTGCAGTACATTGATTGCATGGCCATGCACAGGCTGTGAGTCTGTTTTCAGGGTGACCTAATTCCATGGCTGTTGTGGCTGCCTTGATAGTGAAACTATCAAATATCAAATATGGAATACTGTTGAAGACCTTCAGACATGGAAGAAGGAGAACATTCTGGGTACATGAATGTGATTGTAATCTGAGTCACTGCATCCCGACAGGTTACCTAGCAGTAACATTGTCAGCTACATTTCATCTTATGGACAAGTGGCAAATTTTTAACATGCAGTAACTCCATTGTCATCAGCATCTTAATGCTTCAAGCCAAAACATTTCCTGTTGAACAATAGGCCTTCTGTAATTTAGCATAAAAGGTAAAACTACTGTATAAAGAAAATGCAAATTAAAGCCCAGAAAGTTAGTCAGCTAGGTTTAGGTACAGATTCTCTAACAGATCCCATGATAACATCTTTAATGTTAAAAGTACTCTAAAACTTTCAGAGTAACACTCTAAACAATAACATTATTTCAGTGAAAGAAACAGACCCTTTTTTACTTAAGCGTCTCATTTTCCTTATTACTTTTTAGTCTACAAAAATAATAAAAACGAGTGTGCTATTTCCCTATTTATTAACTCCTGTGTTTCCATAACCACCTCTACGTATTCTATCCAATGCAGTGTGACACTATTTTTTTGTGGGAGAAAAAAATGGATTTTGCATCAATTTACAGGATTTGATAGCTGTTCCTTATACAATTTAGCAGGGGTTGCTAGCCACAGATCATAAAATTAGTACAGTCTTTGTGCTATCACTGAAGCAGTTTTCTGTAGCATAGAACACTTCATCATTTTCCCATCATCTGACTACTGTAAAAATGTGGACTTTCTCTGCATAATGATTAGAGCTGCATTGACACATTTAGAGATTGCACCTCATAACTGAGGATTCTGAACAAGCCACTCAGCAAACTGAGCAACAAGTAATGGGCTTATTGTGTGTTAGTTTGCACTTCATTAGCTTTTAAATTGTTGTCAGACTTGGTTATGGTGTCCTATGATGTCATATATGGTTGCCAAGTGGCATGGGGAAATTTCCCTCTCTATTTAAAACTTGTTTGTAAAAGCAATGGAGCTGCTTCTTTCTCTGTGCCCTTGTACTGCAGCTATTGTTTGAAATGCTGTCCCATTCTATCTCCAAGGCTGAATTCCTGTCACTTTGTGGCAAAACAGGCTTGCTAGAGCCCATTAGCTTTGAAAGCCAATTCTTTCTGCAGTCTGTGAGAGCCAGTTTGGGTGCCTCTAGGAAGTGATAGAAGATACACCTGTTCAAACTTTTTAATTTCAAGGTGATCACAGAGAAGTTGAGTGTTGAGTATGGGTAGTCTAATAGGAAAACCAGTTTCTTTCATGCTGTTTGGTTTCTCGTCAACTTTTCTTAAGAAATTACAATACATGTTTTCAAATAACTGAAAGAATTACACCATGTCTAATGCCAATAACTGCTGCAAATCTTCCTTGGGAAATTCAGGGGTTTAATTTGGAAAATCTTTGTTCATTGGTCTCACTAGAGAGGGGATTTAACAACTGACAGATACATTGGTGGTGGTTCTAGTATACAAATGAGGTGAAGACAGATGTTGGTGACTACTGTAATTGCAACCTTGTCTGACTTTGTGTCTCAGACAAACATGTGTCTGGATTTATCTGTTTCTCTTGAAATTAATTAAGTTAGAGTTCAAGTAGAGTTTGCATAAGCTGTATAGAGAAAAAAAATTGCAAACTACAGGAAGAGACCTTTGCTCTGTCATCTCCTTGGAAAGGAAACAAAGGATTTTGGTCTCCTATCAGATTCAACTGCAAAGACAGAGACAGACCTCTGCGAGTCCCTTAATCCTTGCAGATGTTTTAACTAACTGCTATTGTCAGTCAGTCTCAAGCCTGTTCAAATTGTACAATACAGCATAATTTATTTACTCACTCTGCTAGTTTTCTGCTGTTCTGTTGTTTGGCTCTGGGTTAGAAGTCTTAGTAATTATTTTCTTTTTCTGAAGACAGCCAGCGACAGTGTACTGGACAATTCTAGTAAAGTAGTTGCAGTGCCTGAGTTAATGTTGTGTATAGTACTATTACCAGGCTTCAGAAATATTCTGTCTAGGGTGAATGGGTAGCCTTGGATTATATTTTTCTTATGGATAATTGTCCATTTTTCCTGAGGATAACTAACATGCAGTTTTCAAAGTGTACCTCTTATTTTCTGTCTCTTCTTTCTCCTTTTATTAATCCTTACCTTCTTTTCATGCTAAAAAGCACTGGCCCATATATCCTTTCTCATTTGTTACAATTGCTATAATTTTAGAACATTCTCTTTGTTGGCGTAAGATGCAATGAACATACAGCTCTGGGCTAGGGGCAGTGCAGTTCTTCAAACTACATGGAATATGTGAGTGCACCTTACTAAATTAATTTTATTTTATGTACAGCTATGTTGCCAGGTATGTGGGAAAGAACAGTAACTATAGGAAGTGCTGGGAAAACATACAGTGTAACTGGCTGGAAGGTAAGAAGAATCAATATAAATCAGTTAAGTCATAGAAATAACAGAATGCATTTTTTACTCTAAAGCACCTCTGTTTTTATGACTTGTGTTCTGAAAGTTTCTGGCAAATCTTCATGTCTCCAAAATGTGACAATACCATTCAGTTAGAACAATTACTTGTCTTTAACACCCATGTCTTATTTATCTTAATTATCTATTGATAAACTCCTGTGAGCATAAATTACTAAAAAATCCACCACAGCATGACTTGTTCAAAATCAGTAAAGATTCTTGGAGAAAACATGGATATTATATTTTAACTTCCCAGTTTTCACATCTTGACTTTTAAATATATATCAGAAAGTGAAAAAAAATTTGGCAACTAAATTCTTCTTTATCACCTGTGTTCAAACTGAACCACAGCATATATATGATTCTGTAGTGAGCTTTTGTTTCATATTCAAACTGGCTTTGACACAGGAGCTAAAGAGATGGAAAGGTTCTAAACCAGTTAGAAATAACATTCCTAATAAATGTTCAATTTGATTTGTAACCCTTGTTATATGAAGAGTTAGAAGTTTGCTCAGCATCCTATGAGAGATAGGGATAAGGGAAACTATAACTGTTGTCTCTAATCTACTATTTTTTTAAGGTATCATACACCAAGCTTTGTGTAAACCAGCTTTTTCTTAACAGTTTATAAAAAAAAATCTTAAAATAAGAAAAACTCAAGACATTGGCTAGTTTTTGGTATTTGTTATCTTTTAGTAACACTACTGCCTGTAAGTATAATGTATGCATGCTTTTCTCCCTTAGCTTGGTTGGTCCATTGGTCCTGAGCACCTGATTAAGCATTTGCAAGTTGTTCACCAAAATACACTATATACTTGCCCAACTCCATTACAGGTAGGTACAGATGGGGCAAAGGAGATTGTTCTCTGGTGTAAGAAAGCTGTTGGCCTCATTTAATTAAAAAATAATCACAACAATGGATTTTTAATTGTCAAAATACATATTCTAGGGTGTAAGAAGAGGAAACAAATTTGATCAGCTCACCAGTCATTAAAAAAAAACAAAAGCAAAACAGTCTTGCAGATCTTTTCATCTCCTACAAACCTACTTCTTGCATAAAACATGACAATCTTAATGGTTGCCTTAGCAAATATAAGTGAAAGTTCTGTTTACTAGTGCCTAGTATTCTATGGTACATTTTACCAAACAATTTTAACTTCAATTCAGATTGTCAGCCCTTGTGTCAATGACTCTCACTTCTTTATATGATTAGTGCCTAGCAAAAGATTGGGTGTTTTGGGTGTTGCCACAGCACAAAGTGTAACGAAGCAGCAAACAGATTGCAGATGTCGCTTGTGTAATTTGCGTGGTGATTTGCTTCGTAAGGGCCAGGATTGAACAAAATTCCCCATGATTTCAGCAGGAAGTCTGTGAGTTTACTGAGTGTTAATGAGTACTTTGGACCGTTTGTTTCCAGGAGGCTCTGGCACAAGCATTTTGGATAGACTATAAGCGCATGGATGACCCAGACTGTTACTTTTACTCGCTGTCTCGAGAGCTGGAAAGCAAGCGTGATCGGATGGCTCAGCTACTGAAAGAGGCTGGACTAAAGCCTGTCATTCCAGATGGAGGATACTTCATGATTGTTGATGTTTCCACGTTAAGTCAGTAGAAAGTTTATTAAAGAGTAAATTTGGTTAATCAGAAAATGCAGCTTTCATTTGAAACTATATTCTCATCTCATTGGCACACATATGTGTGCATAACATTGTCAGGAGTACTAACTGGGATTGAAAGTTTCAGTTTCACCTTAGCTGGTAAGGTCGATTTTATGAGCTTCAGCAAAGCATTTGTGATCTTAACTTGCTGTCTGTATTTTGCAAAGCTTTGACAAGTTTTTAGAGAGGATAAAGGAGGTAGATAAACATTCATATTTTCAAAATGTCTATTATGAAAATGTTTGAGAGAAAAGCACCTGGATAATATCCTGAGTTCATACTATTTGTATTTTCCTCTTTCTGGTCTTTTTTTGTTTGTTTCTTTGTTTTTCCTTATCTGAAGTCACACCCTAAAGGCTCTTTGAAGCATTCTGATCTCTAAACACTGTAAAACGCTACCAAAATTTACAAACCTTTTGAAAATTCACGTTATGGTAGATTCAGAGGAAGAATTCCCACAGGGGAAGGCCTTTTTTTAGTTCCACATTTTTTCACTAACTGGTCTAAATGGCATTTGTCATTCAGACAGAAATGTTTAAACACAGAAGAATATCACAGTTTAATCATGTGTCAGGAAGTTTTAGGTATACTGGTTTCACAGATGAGAAAACTGCATTTTCAGGGATTGGTATCCATGTAATAAATGCATTCTTTAGTACTCTCCATAGCCCTGACCCCCAAGAGCCTAGACTTCAGGGCTTCTTGGAGTATTACATGGCTTTCTTCCAAGCTACATGTCTGAATTTGCTTTGGACAGAAAGCAAGTGCTCAGATCAGAAGGGAAATGTTCAATCTGTTGGCCTATTTTACTTCTTATAGTATAATTTTGAAATTATATATTAAAATAAAAACATATATCTTAAGTATTAACTGTAATAAAATGCTGTTAATGAATGCTTTCTCACTAGAGTCTAGGAAATCTTACAACATATTTGTTTTACATTTAGATGTGGATCTCTCTGATATAGATGAGAAACAACCTTATGATTATAAATTTGTCAAATGGATGATAGCATCTAAGGTAAGATGTCTTAGTCATACCTTAGTTTTAAAAATTACATTCTGTTGAAAGCAAGAGCAGTGCAACTATAGTAGTAGAGATTTTCCACTCAAAATATTATTTGGTGTTGCTGATAATGGTGTGACTAAAATATTGCTAAGTATGTTGAAAATGTATGCTGTAGGTTTGTGCTACATCTCAGCACTTTCAGCATGCTTACGTGTTGGTTGTACAAAAGTACCTTTGAAATATTTTGCCTTAGAAAAGTAATTTGAATTTAGTAAAGCCTAGCTAGTGCATACAAAACTGAACCTTGTCTTTCCCTCATGTATTGGGAGAGAGAGTTCTAGAAACAGAACAGTAAAATCATCATGCTTAAACCAGATTTTTTAATATAAATTTAAATAAGCAAATGCTATTTCTGTTTAATGTTTCAGAAGCTGTCAGCAATTCCTCTTTCAGCATTCTGTGGTCCTGAGACAAAGAAACAGTTTGAAAAATACATACGTTTTTGCTTCATTAAGGTAAACTTGTGTCCTGAAAATCAGTGCAGTACAGGAATCTGCAAGGGACTGACTGTTACATATTTTCCCAGGACCTCTTGTATTGAAAGCTTTTAGGAACATAAAGTCAGTTAGTTTGGTGTAAAATTCAGCACAAAGTATCTTCAGTTGTCTTTTCGCTGATGGACTCTACACCATCAGTGCGGGTGGCACGGCTAGGAAGGGCAAGTGGCAGAAACAACTGGATGGGTAGCCCTTTTAAGCTTATTGTATTGATTTTTAAAAACATTCTTGACCAGTGGTGGCAGTGAAAGTTATTGAGACAGGTAAGTTATCAATTAATTGATACCCATACTCCAGAACAGAGAATAACTGTATAGCAGTGTGTGCCCCATGCCTGTGCAGTGTCCAACAGCAAAAACAGTGAAGAGGTGAAGAGCTTGCTTGCCTGAAAATACACTGAGTTTCACATGAGCTCCATATTACAAAAGAAAACATGTTTTTTTGTGAAGTGGCTCATTGTTGCCATTTTGTGAGCACTTTCTTTGCATGTATTCTTCCCCCTGATTAGTCTGTTCTTGAAAGGCTGAAAGACTTTGGGGAAAGGTAGGAAAACTTTGATAAACCCAAAACCCTAAGATGTTTCCCAATTGTTCTGTAACAGAGTCAGTACAATGGAACATGTGCAAACCCTGAACTGCTCTGTGTAAAGATCAGAGTCTTAGCCTGAAACGGTAATGAAGGGGAGTTCCTCCTTGTGTTGCTTCTTTTGATGAAGCGTAAAGTCTATGGTATAAACTGAGCCAGTAAAAACCAGGGTAAAGTTACTGGTTCTACCTGTGGCTCATAAACAGCATGAATCATTTCAAGTTAGGCTGCCTGTGTGACTCACCAGGCTGGAGCCAAACTACACCGTTTGGAGGGATAATGTTTAAGTAGTTCACAGCATAAGGTGGTTGCAAGATTAAAAAATCCCAACTATACTCACAGGGATTAGCAAAGTGTGCTAGCATGTCTCCAAACCAGAGCTGCTAAGTTACATCACTGCGTTAATGCCATGAATTTATGTAAGTATTGCTTTCATTAAATGGGATAATATGAATGCTGAGATGATATCTTTTAAATATTTTCAAGGAATCAGCATTGAATTCTTTGTAGAATCCCGATCTGTGCCTTATGACTGTCAATGAAAAACTGTCTGAAAAGATATTTACAGGATGCAACTGAAACAACCAAATACTGATTTGAGATGATATAATCATGACTGACTCTTTTCAGGAACTCCATACTTGCAGTAACAGTGTTGTTCCTTCTTTTGCAGAAAGACAGCACACTAGATGCAGCTGAAGTGATCCTGAAGAACTGGCATAAACAGACAGGCTGATGTTTCTTATTAACTCTTCCATATGGTATAACTATCTAAGAGGAGGTTTTTTTAAATTGGCAATTTAAGAAAAAATTACTTAATACAGTACAGAATAAATATGACATTGTAAATAACTTTTTGCTGCTACCAACCGAGGAGCTGAAACAATGATTTACTGAAATATGTGTAATGCAACTCAGAGATTATTTTCAGTCTTTTAAAAATAAATTGCTTTTCTCTTAAAGAAACCCCAATGGTATTAAGTTTTTTTTTACCGAAAGAAAAGATGTATAGGACCCTGTGTAAATTAAATAAATGATATAGGTATTTTAAAGCTTACAAGTAAAAAGGGGGAGGTATTTTTGGTATGAGATAGTATGGGAACTAGAGGGACATAGAAACATCTTACTTTGTGAAACCAAATAATCTGCAGTAGAGGAAGATGAAGACCCATGGCTCATATTAGATAATTGCAGTGACTCCACATACTTGCCTACCTGCTCTATCAGCAGAAATTGCATCAGTTTAAATAAAGTGAAAACTGCTAGGTTACATAATTACTATTTTTCCCCACAATAGTCATGAATGGTGTTCTGAAAGTATTCAGTCCTCAATACAATTATAAAAGTGGCATCTAGAATAGGAATTCTATTTACTTATGTTTACCTTGTATTTATTACATGGATGAATCTACAAAGCAAAATATAGAAGATTTTGTTTTAGAGGCTCCTTTACAATCAGATGTACAGTGATATAATTATTTGTGTCATTCTTTTTCTTTCCATGTTAATTGGCAATGTCAAAACAAACTTACTTCAAACTTTTTACATCCAGGGCCGCCTAATGCTATTCTGTGGAGCTCAACTAGCTTGGTTTTAAGCACAGTAGATAAAGGACTTCTTTAAAAAGAAGTCATTATGGAAATTCCTTTCTAGCTGCCTCCTTTTTCACTTCTTTCTGCAATCTTTTAATCTGTGGATGGGTTTCACACTAGCAGAAGCAATCCAGGTTGGTAACTTTTTAAAGCTGTGTGTTTTGTCCTCCATGATCTTTCTATGTTCTCACAAGCTGTCCTGGTTTCAGATGGGAGTTAATTTTATTCTCAGTACCTGGTACAGTGCTGTGTTCTGCATTCAGTGTGGGAATAATGTTGATAAAACACTGATGTTTTGGCTGTTGCTAAGTTCATTTATCCTAAATCAAGGACTTTTTTGTGTCTCCTGCTCTGCCAGTGAGGAGGAGTGAAAAAAAAATAGCTGTGAGGGAACAAGCAACCTGAACTGGCCAAAGGGATACTCACACCATCAAGTGTCATGCCCAATAATCAGCTGGGGAGTTAACAGCAAGGGGGAGCTGGTGGGGCTTCAATAACAGGGTCTGGCATCAGCCAGTGGATGGTAAGAAACTGTATTGTGCATTACTTTTTTTATAAATCCTTTTTGTTATCATCATTATTATTATTTACTATTGTTTCTCTTTTTTAAAAACTTTTTTCCCCCCAGTTATTAAACTGTTTTTATCTCAACCTACAGGTTTTATTTTTGATTCTACTCCTCATTCCACCAGTCTGGCGGGGTGGGTGAGTGAGCAGCTGGGGGGTGCCTCTTGCCAGCTGGGCTTAACCAACAACACAGCTCTTATGGTGCTAAGCCTGAACAAATTCAGTAACTTGGTTTGCTGATGTTTTACTCATTCTGAATTCCATTAGACTGTGACCATGGCCAGGACTAGAAGAAAGTACAGAAATTGGACTGGGAGAAGAGCTGCTAGATTTTTTCATTAATACTTCTTGGTCTTGGGCTTTTGGGAGTCCAGTAACTGGGACTTCCATAGTGTTTTTAGCTGTCTTGCACAGCCATTCCCCAAATCTCACCAGAATATGGTCAGCTGGTATTTTGAAAGTGGGGTGTAGTTTTTGTGTAGAAAAAGCAATTAGATTAACTTAGCTGAAATTTCAGAATTAATTTAATTTGAAAATTCCTATATTAAATTCCAGGATAAACTATTTTTTTAGACACTAAATTTCTATGAAACCTAGACTCTATTTTACAAGGAGTTTAAAATCTGTTTATGCAAGTTGCACTGGGGAGCTGAGGTGTTGCAGGAACTAAGAGATTGCAACAGGCTATTGAACTGCATGATAAATCAACAAACCATTACAATGGTCCTTCAGACATACAAATAAGAACCAGTGATTTGTTTTCATTAATGTACTGTTCATTGTGTTTGCAAAGGAATCTGAATATCCCATTGCATTATTGTTGAAATGATGCTGGTAATATTTGCAATGTAAGAATTGCAGTTTAATTGCACAATTTTATTACTGAAAATAACCAGCATGAGAAACTTGGTGTGAAATTTTAAGAAACTCTAGAATGACCAATGAAGTAAGTTTAGAGGAGAAGATAGGATTATTGTTGTGACTACAGTGATGGGAAAGAACAGCTGGGGACAGCAAGGTAAACTTTGTGTATTATAAAATCATCTGTTGGCAGAGAGTGTTAGTAGTGACACTTCCATCTGCCACATCAACCACTTTTTGTCTGCTGCTTGGAAATTGCTGCAGACAAGGAATAAAGAATTAATGATATATCATCTATAGCATTTTTGCAACATTTCTGAAAATTACTGTCCTTGTGCGGTGAAAATGAAGTTCTTTCAATTCTAAGTTAATGAGAATAGGGTTAGGAGGATTGACAGTGATTGCCAGCAGAACATCTTTTTTGTAGAACAGAAAGCAGGAGAAACCAAGACAAACCTGGAATACTTGAAGGGAGTCATTATGGTGATGAGGCACATCTGTTGCAGCCATTGCTCCATATTTCAGAGGTTATGGAGAAACTTAGGATCATGTGATGCATTGACACCAACAGTTACAGTGATTTGTTTTTCGTTACTCTTTCATCTTTTGGGTTTACCGAGCATTTCTGAAAAAGATCATTGCAAGTGGAAAAAAAGTTTTAAATTTGTATCTCAGCATCCTTATTTTCTAATAGTTCATCTTTCTTATATTCCAAAAGGTTTCTATTTTTTTTTATCCTAAGGAATTTGCTGTCAAGTTTAAACTTGCCCATTTTCAACCAGAAAACAGTACTGCAGTTGGTAGAGAAGTGTTGGAGGTTGTGTGATAATTAGTTTGACTCAGTTTTAGCAAGTATGAGAGAGCTTTTCAACCACAGTGAATTTCTTCCTATGAGCTAGTAAGCTGAAAAATATTCTTGTTATATAGTGGAGACATGGGCTTAACTGGTTAATAATTAGATAGAAAATTATAGCAAAATTTAGCAAATATAGCAAATTTATAACTGTTGTGAGACTTCAATGCTGATCACTTTGAAGCATTGAAGTAATGGCATTTTCCAAGATCTGTAGGTCCTCCTGTCCTGTTCATCCTTCTCTTTCAGTGAGGCTAGGCTCATTCTGAAGGAATAAATTTCTTTTCCACTGTTTTATGGGCTTGAAAACCAGTTTTGCTGCTCATTCTACAGACTAATTTTGCATACCGATAAACTCTTGGGTAGCGAAAGCCAGGAGTCGAGTCCTGTGCTGAAGGGCTTTCGTCTTGCCAAGATCAGTTTTTGTGGCTTCTCTTCCTCTTTTGATGCGGGACAGAAGGGGAGCTGATCACACCACGCAGGTGTCGGGCGTAGCAAGGGAAGGCCACACACACCTTTGTGGCTTTGTGTTTGCTTCAGCGAGCCCCAGTGTCCGAGCACGGCACGATTGCCGAGGGCTTCCGAGTCCCGGCCGGCCCGACACCGGCGGCTCCTGCCAGAAGCGCCAGCTTCCCCTCGTCATTCCGCCAGCCCACAGCAGGCGATGGCAGGAAGGAATTCTGGGAATTGGAGCCAAGAAAGTGTTGTACCCCGTGCACTTCTGCGCAAACTTGGGGCAGTTTTGCTCACGCTTGTCTTCTGTGGGAACTCACGCAACTGCCGGAGTGTGCACAAGAGCAGCTGAACCGGAGTCACGACCCGGGCCGGCATGGCGGGCTTTGTGAGGGGTCTGTGGGCTGCTGCCTGGGCCGGGGGGAATGTTCCAGCCCACGTCCCGCAGTCCGGCTCCGTGCTGACGCACAACCCCGCCCGCACCGGCACGGCAACAAACCGCCCCGCCGGTGCACTGGTACCGGTACCAGCGAGGAACCGCCCCGTCCGTGTGCCCGCCCCTTCGCGGCACCCGTAGGAACGCTCGGCAGCCCCGCCCGCCGCCCTCGGGCTTTAATAGCCGGATCCGCTCGGCCGCGCAATCTCCGGCGCTGCTGCAGCACGGCCGAGATGGCGTCCACCAGCCGGTACGGGGGCGGCCTGGGCGCGGGGGGCCCGAAGGAGCAGCGGGAGCGGCTCCGGCATCGCTCCCGTCCGCGGCACAGACGGAAGATGGCCGTGTCGCCCCTGCTGCCGCCTGGGGACTGACCGGCGGCCATCGCCGCCCTTGCCCGGCCCTGGTGCCGCCGTTTTAGCGCGGCTGTCCCGGTGCACGGCACACCGGCCCCTCTCCGGTGTCCTGTCTGTCGGGGCCGTTCCTGGGGCGGCGGGCGGCCGGGCCTCAGGGCACTCGCGCCTGTTCGTGCGGGCCGGGCCGCCGGCCCCGACTGAGCGGCCTCTAAGGGGCCGAGCTCGCCGCCCTTGCGTCTTCGTGTCGCTCTTGCTGGGCAGCGCTCTGAGGAGACGATGAGGTTTTCGGGGGATTTATGACCTGAGTGCGGGGCTCCTCGTCAGTGACAGCTCGGTGCGAACGGCGAGCCGGCCCGGTTCGTGCCCCGGTGGCGGCTCTGGCCTGGCCGTGCCGTGCCCTGAGGGCCCGAGGTGGTCCCGAGCCCGTCCCGCCGTGCCCCACGGGCCGGCAGCGCCTGGCGCGGCCCCCGCGTCTGTCCCGCTCCGCGCCGCCCGGAGCCGAGCTGCTGCTCCCTGGCCTGCCTCCACCTTATCGGGGCCGGGAAACTGCTTGTGGGCTCCCACCCTAAATCCGTACCGGCACTAGTCACAAAACTAGACTGGACGGGTTTCGGGCTTTGAGTTCTTTTCTCCTGGAGACGTACCGAGTTTTCCTTTCTGCTCGGAAAGGCTCACGGAGCCCACTGGAGTGACTCTGTAACTCCTGCTAAACCTGTCTAGGATCTAGGAAGTGCTTCCGAATAGTCTTGCTGCAACTCGGGAGTTATTTGCTGAGATGGGCCTTTACACACGTGCCACGCATTTTCCTTCGGTGGAGGTGGCTTAGTAAATTAAACCCATTGCAAGGAGTACCATTTACATGTATAGATAAACCGAGTTAAATTGCGATGGGAAGACAAATTTTTGCGATGTTTTACGAAGGTAAAGTCTGAAGCAAACCACTGTTGGTTATCTTTGAGGAGCCTGGATTTTTTTTTTAAGCTTTTGCTTGGTGTGTCACTGCCTTTTGTGTAATGCCAAATGTCAGATGATTGTGAATGCTTTGTCAACAGTGTTGTCATATGAAATTTCTGTCTGGGAATAGAAGGAAAGTAGCTTAAAGCTCTTTGATATAATGCTTTGAACATAATTTACATGTGAAGATCTTGTGTTGGCGTGCTTTCTGTAGGTTTTAATATTAATAGTTATGTTGATTTTAAGTTTTGGTTTCAAGTTGCAGACATTTTTGTGAACAGTCAGTGGGTTAAAATGTTTGGGTTGTTTGTATTCTAGACTCAGAAATAGCTAAAAAATGAAAATTAAGATAGGAAGTATAGGTTTGACTGAAGTAATGGCAGAAATAATAGTGGAAAATGGGGTAACTCAGTAATTCTACTTGGAAATCTCTTACAATTGAAAGGATTAAAAATTGTTTTTTGGTTTAATCTGATGGAGGTTAGTAGTAATGATAATTTTTTTGGGATCAGCTTCTGTACTCAAGCTTTTAAGCTTGAGCAAAACGGCTTTGTGGAATACATGGATCCCAATTGTAAACACTTTTTACTCCAATTTTGAAATAATTGGTTTTAGTAGAATTACTGAACAGATGTTAATATGAAGTGTTTACTTTTAAAACGTTTGCTTAGAAACAGTTGGTTGTTACTTTGGTCAGCAACTAAATATTAAATAATGCCAGTGCTTTATGGGAAGTTATATTTCTTGAAGCTCCATGTACCTGAGAGAGATCCCTGTTATCAGAACTTCTTGTCATGTAATTGCCTTATGAGCTGTTTATTTTTTGTAAGATATCACTATTAATTGTTTACTTTAGAATGGAATTTTTTATTCAAATACTTTAAAATAAACCAGTGTTTGAATTGGGAATTTACTAAACACACATGTTGTATGTGCACTACTTCCTGAGTTAAGGACCTGGTAAATAATACCGTTCTGAGTAGGAGTGAAAATGCTCATTTAGAATGAAGAAATGACCACTAACTTATTGGGGAAACTTCACTTAGCTGTAGTTTGAGTTACATTGCATTTAACCAAGTCTGTTATGCAGATTTTTGATATTTTGATTTGAAGTGATTTTGGTACAAGCTACGTTACAAAACTTGAGTTTAAGGTGATCTGAAGTCTTGATTGTCAAATGTAGCATTACAGCATTAAATAAAATTGCAGCTCAGGTAATCAAGTTAATATTCTTTAATTTAAATCATTAAGTGTGTTATTATTGAAGTATTCTTATCAGTAAGGAACTCTTTTGCTTTTGATATGCAGCCTGCTTGTTTGATAGTACTGAATACTTCTCATTTGTTTCTTAGTTTGGATGTACTTCCAAGGGTGACTTGCCCAAATCATCCAGATTCCATTTTAGTGGAGGATTACAGAGCTGGTGATATGATTTGTTCGGAGTGTGGGCTAGTAGTAGGTAAGTAGTTATTAATATTTTTATAAATTACCATGTAACCTAAATGGTGTGTGTAGGTTTGTGCTCTCTTGATGCCCAAGTGTGGGTGGTAGATTTGATGGGATGTTTGTTTATGGCTTTTTGTGTGGTGCTTAGGTTTTTTTCTGATTGTCCATTTACTATAAGTTTGCTGTTTAGAATAACCTGTCTTCTGGTAACTTCTTGCACTATGAAAATGATCAAGCTCTCTTTAAAGACTGAAAATTTAAAATGTATTGTAATATGAATTAGAGTATCAGCTGTCCAATGCTCTGTATTCATGATTTTGCTTTCATTCAGGAAAGTATAAGAGATGTTATAAAAGCTCTATGTGAAATAACCTGCTTACAGGAAAAAAAACCAACACAACACCAAACCAAGCCTCAACCAACCTCGGTTTCCCAGTAGCTACAGGTTATCTTCTGCCCTGAAAGATTTATCTTTATATGGTTTCAGCATGTGTGTTTGTTAATCTCTTCTCCCAAGGCTTTAAAGACTACCCTAAGTTTTCCCACTGGAATTATGTGTTACTCTTTTACTTGGTTTGTATAGCAACGACTTCCACAGGCTAAACTGTATTTCTAAGTAAAATGGAATATTTAAAATGAAAGGCCTGTTAGGCATTGTCTTTTGTTTGTATGAGAAAGAGGAAGTTGTCATAGAACCTGCCACATACACATTTTTTGTTTCTTTTCTAGGATGAACATCTTATGTGTACCTTACTGTCTTTATTCCTTTTATTATGGGAAACTTTCTGTGATAATCCTTTAAACTTCATTGGTTTCTGTTATTTTTTTAGGCCATTATGTGAAAAAAAAATCCTCCTTGAGGGTGCATGTTTGGGTGATTCATTCAGTGGTGCTAAATATTTTAAATTGTTTATATTCCTCTTTCCTAGACTGTGGTGATTTTGTTTGCCTTGCTGAATTTAAAAGTTTTCATAAAAAGCTGAAAGTTAAAGAATTTGTGGTGAAGGTAGTACTAATTTAGCCAGGCAATTAAAACATGTCTCTTTATGCAAAAGCAAATGTAAGTTGTTAGAGTAAATATTAAAATATTTAATCTTTAGTACCAGTTTCCTTTAAAATTATGAAAACATTTAACATCTCTAAAGGAATGGTTATAACTGCTTTCTTAAAAAGGACTGGTTTAAATTGCATTCTGATGAAGATCAATGAATCAGAATAAATTTGCTGGTTAAAAATTCAAATACCTACAGAAGTATTTCCTACTGAAATATGATAGTAAGCTGCTAAGTTACTGCTTAAAAACAGTTTGGTGCACGTGCAGCTCTTTGCGTGGCTGTCATAGAGATTGAGGAAAAGTTTAGAAAAGCCCTTCTTGATTGGTTCATAACTATTAAGATAGTTCTGGTATTGGGAGAAGAAGAGCTTTTTCTTCACAAATGTAATTTTTTTGAACTTGGAATTTGTTGAAGTCTAACTTCATGTGCCTTCTATTACCTAGTCACAAAGAATTCTTGCCTGAAGAGTTTATCCTCTATTTTTTCTGAATTAATAGCATTGGTGAATTCTTTAGCTCAAAATGTTAGCATTTTCAATGAGCAAGATCATTAGCATATTAATAGAAACTGTTTCTGAATTGAGTTTTTAATGTGTTTGTAATTGTCTTAGTGTAGTTTACCACCAATGTTACTGGTAGAATAAAAAAATGTTTTTTAGGTAAGAATTTCTGTGGATTAGTCACCAAAAGGCTTTAATAGTGTTGGCTGATTGTCCTCATTCTGTGTTGCATTCTTTCAGCAATTTAGCTTACCTCTGTGTCCAATTCCTTAGCTAAGGTATCCAGCAGGTAATGTGGAAAACCAATTAAATAGGATGTTGATAAGTAATTGAAGAGTACATGACCAAAGAGTAGTGTGAGCACTAAGTATTTTCTCACCTAGGCTGATGAGAAATAGAGAAGGTGTAAACCAGATCCAATCCGAGATGCCTGTGAAGTAGGGATGTCTTAAAGGAGTGAAGACAAAATTTATTTTTGATATGTTCCAGATGCAGCTTTTCTGTATTTGTTGCAGATTCCATGAGACATGTTCCCCTTAAGACAGTAACTATTTCATTTCCTGTTTTTGCATAGAAAAATTTTGTTTCAGGGCTTGCATGCGTCATGATCACAAGTGAGCAGAGCCCACTGAAAATATATTTTGGGATGGACTAAAAGTTACTGAGATCTTTCAGTGAAGGGGATAATTTAGAAAAGTTAACCCCTCCCGTGCAAAAATCATTATACTTTGTAGCCTGTAGCCAAAGAAGTGCTAGAGAGGTTTATTTAAAAATACTGTTTTTTAGTGTCTGCAGAGCACTGTTGATGTAAATGGTAAATGCTGAATTTGTGCCCTTACTTTACTGCTGTGACTTCACTGTTTGTTTTTTTTTATTTTTCAGTGTGTATGCAGTTTAGCTGTAGACAGAGCTAATAGTCTTTGACTTAACTAAGGGTATTTGCATTTGATTTTTTCTTGCTTGCTTTGGTAAAGTACTGAAGTTGCTTATTTATGGTTAGAGTGTTAGAATATTCTATGTAGAACTGTGTTGTAGGATAAAATAGCTGGTGCATAGTTTTCAGATTTGTAACCAGTTTACTGTGACTAGGCAACTAAATCAGTATTATTATAAATGATCTCACATTTATCAGGCCTGCAGTTGAAAGGGTAAATCAATAGAAAGTTTTGGGGGAGCAGAAGGCCAGGACGAGGAGGAGCTGATCTCTTTTATCAAGTGAATTCCATATTTTAGGCAGAACTGTATGTTGCAAGCACTACTTTTTGAAGGGTTTTTTGAGAAATTTTTTTATCAGTTGTTTTCTACTTACAGGTTTTATTCTTAGTCTCAATAAGATTGAAATTTAAGGTAAATCTAGTGTCCTTGGGTTTTTTTTTTGCACAGTGTTTTCCACGTGTTCTAAATAAACTGGTGTTTTGCTGTGCAGTATTAAAATAATTTTGTCTTTTAATGTCATTATGACTGAAGCCTGGTGTTGAGTGTATTATTGTTTCAAAATACTGCTTCATTGTACTAGATCCTCTCATCTGCCTTTTCATTATTACTGTTTGTGTTCTGTCTTTTCATGGTAATTATTTCCAACTTGTTAACTTTTCCTTCTGCTAATTGCTTTTTTGCTTGTAAGGCACTTGGAGACCTAAATTGCAATTATCCATGGAATTCTGATATTAGTCTGGATTGACATACATTTGAGACTTTACAACTCTGTCCAGGTTTATCTGCTGTAATAAGAATTGTGGTTTATTATCCCTACATTTCTGCAGTCATTCTATGTGCTACAGTAAGATTTCATGGACAGAGTTCTTGGGGCTTAGTTTTGTGTTCATTTAAAATGTTCACCATATCTCATTTTCCAGACAGAGTTGGTGGGGGGGCGGGGGGAAACATTCAAGAAGCTTGTTCAAGAGCAGAAGGCTAGCAAATCCTCTTTCTTGACAGGCAGATATTTTGCTTACTACCTTATAGGCAGTAAAAATGGCTGGGAATCAGCTGATATGCCAGAAGGGGCTGAAGAAAGCAGAGTGAAAGTGGAAGACAAAGCACTGAATTTTCTTAATGTAGCAAGGTTATGATGTGGATTTCAGAGGAGGATAAGACCAAGACCAGTGGCATGTACTGCTGTGCAGTATCTGAGGTATTAGGAGTATCTCAGGGTAGGAATACCTTTCTAAGACATTCCTTAAACTTCTATAAAGATACCTTCAATAAGCGTTGTCTTACTGTGCGGGAGTTAAGCAGGGAGGAATTTATTTCCAGTGTGTAGTAAGAGATTGACTGGTTAACCTGTCTTTTTCAGTAGGCAAGTGTGGCTGAGAGGAACAGTGCTCTTGTATGGATCTTTTTTGTGCAGCCTTCTTTGACAAAAAAGCAGAAGTCTGTCTCCAGCTGATGAAGATCCTTGGGCATGTATCATCTCCTTAAAGCTTTGCATCAGATTATGACCAATATTCAGACATTTATGCTGTGTTGTGTGTATACCTGGGTATTCAGTTGAAGAATTTTTAGGGAAAAATATTCTACAGCCTGTGGTCAACATTAAGGCTGTTAGAAAAATCTGCCTGAGGGTTTGTTTGGCTGATTCTTCTGATGAATTTGTGATCGAAATGGTGCATTGGAAATTCCAGTGTGGTCCATGAAGAATAGGTAAGATTTTACTGTACTACAGGTTTGTTTTTTTTCCTTGGCAGTATAATGAGCAAGTAGGAAGGGGTTTCACAATTGCCTCTCAGCTGACCAGTTCATTGCTCAGGATGTCTGTCCTTAGGGATAAGATTGCTTGCTTCTGTATAGCTGCTTGTTTTTTCTGAAAATCAAATAAACTTTTTTTTTTTCATCTGTTTGTAGTATCCAGTAAGAGTGGAAGGTGCTTAAGTACTTCTGACTTGGATCCAGTAGAGGGCAGTTACTTCTGCAGGGAAAAAAAATTTAATATTGGAGTGTATGTTCAGGTTTGCTCCTTTTTTCAAGTCTTTAAAATATGAATTCTTAATTCAAAGTATTGCTTAAAAAAGTAGGCAAAAATCTTTAGATATGGATGTGTATTAGAAACCTTTACATGCTTGGTGTCCAGACTACTAAAAAGTGTCTGACAAAAGTTGGTCCTTGCAAAAAGACTCTTTGCATTCAGAGGCAAGTTAAATATACTGATGCTTAAAGACATTCTGCACAGTTGACTCTTGCATTGGTGAGTATTTTATACAGAAAGTTTTATAATATGATGAAAGTAACTCACTTGCTTTCTCAGCCAGCATTTTAAATAGTCTTTTTTAATTCTAACCTTTTCAACTTTAAAGGCAAAGGGTGATGCTTCTAGGTGTTCAACAATAATGTTTGTAAGAGTGGAAACAGACTTCAGATGTTAAAAGTTAGCATCTTTCGTCAGGCTTTGTAAGAAGCGCTGCTCTTAGCATGAAGTTTCCTAGAGGGTGGAGGAGGTTTTCTAGTTAGTGGATTTTTGGCTGGCGACCTAAAGTATTTGAGGGCCACTAATGATTCCATTAGGTGAAGTACTAGATTTTTCTAGTAAGTAACAGTAACATTTTGAATCATCCTACTTAGGGAGTGGTTCTTGCTTCCCTTCCAGGCTGACAAGGTGATTAGGCAAATAAGGGCTAGAAACAATCTGAACCCTTCTGATGGAAAAAGTGTCTCAAATTTTGTGACACAGGGTAGATCAGGCACACTTCTGAGATTCTGTAGTTTGGAATATCTTACACAAGTATTTGAGCTGTTAATCTTTTAAAGGCCTCAAGTCCTGGGGAGATGTAACTTCAACTGACCAGACTTGTCCACCTGATCATTTAACATTTCTACTCTCATTTGCTTCCTCCAAAATTATAATGCAAGCTGATGGCTTAGGAAGCCTGTAAGTCCTTTTAGATTTGTCATCATTTTGATATGCAGGAAGCTGCTAAGCCTTTGTTCTTGTAGCAGTCATTTGCCTTGTGGTGCCATGCTGTCTGTTTTAATCCTCAGTTGCCTTTTGGTACTGGTGTGATGCTGTTGATATCTGGCAACTAGTTAAAATCATCTGTGGCTTTGTTTGTTTGTTTGCTTGTGGGGTTTTTTGTGTTTTGTTTAGCATCTGAAAGCCTGCTTTAGTTATTTTAACTGTCTTGTGAATAGTCTGGTGTTGCTGGTTTTGATGATAAATTTGTGGTGGTGACAATTCATTGAAAACAAGATAACTTTTATAAGAGTACTGATGTCTTACTAAAGGCTGGAAATTCTGCAGAAAAGGTGGTGACTGTAAAATTATGTGCTCATTTCTTTTATTTTCCCTCCCCAGGAGTTTAATCTTTAGTAACCTTTAATACATCTGGTGCTTAATAAATGTTCTAAACCTGAAAAGTGGAAAAAAAGATAATGTGCTACCATGTGGGGCAGTATGGAAGCTGTAAATGGAATATGGAGTGGTTACCTGGGGTGCTGTGTCTGGCTTTGGGCTTCTCTGTACCAGGAAGAGAGAGACTTGCTGAAGCAAGTCCAGCAGAAGGTTGCAAAGGTGATTTAGGGGTTAGGAGAGGTTGAGAGCTGAAGCTTAATCTGACTCTGTTCAGCCTGGCTCTGTGCAGTTTATGTCTTCATGATTCTCCCCAGCTTGTAGTCTGCTCCTTGGTTTAATCACTGTAGTTTGTGGCAGCACCTCATTACTCTGCTTAATAAGGAACTGACTGAAACTTAAGTGTAATCCTGTATATATACATATATATGTTTAAATTTGGCATTGTAAAATGCTTTTAATTTAAAGTAGAATAGATGTGCTCACTAGATGGCAGCAGATTCCTTAAGTAAATGTGAGAATGAAACATTTTCTACTAACAGTAGGTACTTTGGGACTTCAGAGTGCAAATGAACTTTTAAGACTGTATTTATGTGAAAATTAAAATACTAGTTAATAATATGCAGAACTTGATGCAATGTGCAGCTAACATTAGAGCTTTGAAAAGAACTTAGGGATGTGCCTTTTCAGAAGTGTTTCAAGACTGGATATGGAAGATTACATTGCTCATGCATGCCATCATATTTCTTGTTTTGGTTAGACATCTTCGGTTTTTAGCTATCTCGTCTTATAATGCACGATGCAGAAGGAGAAGAAAATACATATATTTTATGAGTTACCGCAAGTGGAGTGCAACGTTAAAATAGCTGGTATCATTTCTCTGCAAATACGTAACTGAAAAATCAGGACTTGTTGATTGAAAATATTTTCCTGTGAGAAATCACTTTATTTTTAGGAGAGGAGTAAGCATACATAATTTTTGTGTAGATGCTTCAAGCTAAGTTTTAAAAACTGCTCAAAATTTTCTTTTAATTTTTGAGTCTGACCTGAGTTTGCTCTTGCATTTCTGTAGCATATGCTCTTTGTGTGTGTCAGTTGTGAGGAAAAGTAACCTTGGCCTGAGGTTTTTGTGTTCTGAGTAGCACTTCTGCATTTTACTAAATGAGCTTTTCAGATGATGAGTAACCTGAATTGGGGAAGTTGGCAGTGCATGTTTGCACTGGAGCCTGTGTTAGGCCGTTAGACTGCATTTTAAACAGAAACTGAATACTGGAAGAGTAGTTTATGAAAAGAAATGGAGCAACGGAGAAAAATTCATCCGTTCAAAAAGATATCAGCCTGGCAATGCATTTCACAAGGATTTGATCCTGTAAACTGTTGGTTTTTTATGTACTTCAGAGGAGGAAGCTGAGGAGATGAGCTCATCTGTTAGAGGAAAATCAAATAAAGGAGTATCTAATGTAACTGTGTCTAGTGAAGCCCTGTTGTTCAAAAGCTCTGCATCAGAAGGAAGTAGCCAAGGAATGCGTGGGCCCTTAATGCAGTTTTATGGGGTTGCCCAAACCAATATAATGATGTGAGTAAGCACAGACAACTGCATAGTGTACTCATTGGGAACTTTTTTACTCTCATGTTTGACTGTTGGACCCATATTCCATCTTGTTTAGGAAGGCCAGTCAGTAGGGTATGACCTAGCAAATTCAGTTTAGAACTTGAAAATTGGTCCTGAGTTAAGATTTCAAGGCTTTCTTACACTGCTTTTTGTAAGACTAGTATTTTAAAGTTTTGCTTTGACTACTTAGGGTGGGGCTTAATTGCATCTGTACTAATATCACAGTTCCAAAATGCTTTTTGTGTATTGAAAATTAAAGATGATAAACGCCACATTTTGTTTCTTGTTGAATGGGATAATCCAACTGATAACTGTAGCTGAATATATTTTCCATCTGTAGAAACCTGTGGGCTTATTTGTTCCATTTTCATTAATACTTTTAGCTTGTATCACACTTTTATAGAAACCTTTTGAAGATGGAATGTGCTGCCTAGGACTTCTATATATTTTCAATGACACTGACAGCATACAGGAAAACTTCTTTTGTGCAGTAGCAGATTTCTTGGCAAAATGAAGATATTTGCATACTGTATGTTGTTTACACAGATGCTTTATATTTAGTGATTTGTTCTACTTAATCTTTTCTCACTCTGAAATAGTAGTCTCAGTCTTCTCATCTGTTTGTGATGTGTGTGTCAAAGTAGGCAGTGATATAGAACTTTTTTGTTTGAGCAGGAATGGTTCATAACTCACAAGAGGCAGATCCCTGAGTGAGTCATTTAGGTCATTCCCACTTGTATGGAAAAATATTACATCATTGCTCTGTACTCAGTGTTCTATTTATACCATGCCAGAATTTTAAGTACATTTTGCTTTTTTTAGATGCTGTAAACAGTATTGGGGGTTTGTCTAAAAGTAAAGTTACTGCTAGGCCATAGAAGGAGCATTACTGAATCAAATATTTACAGAGAGTCCAGGAGTCAGAGGAGCATACTGTCTGCAAATTTAAGCTTGCCAAGGGTGTGGGGGTTGACCTTTGTAGCAGAAAGAGTAAAAGGCAGCACAGATCCATTCTGTCCATAATCCTGTAGCTTTTCATGGTTGTTTTTTTTTTTCTCCCTCTTGTTTTTTAATAGAGCAGTAAATAAAGGTGGAGCATAGTTATGAGCAGGTCTGACAGATATTGGTGAGAACACCTTTAACCTAAAGTTACTCTTTTTTGTTGTAGTGGTTTCTTTTGGTTCATTCACATCTTTCAATTTCAAACATTCTCCTTGCTTAATTTTATGTTAAAAATTGAGTTACTCTGTTAGAATAGATTCCCCTTGTATCCCCCAGGAAATTCTGCAGCTGCATCACTCTGTCCACGCCTTCTGCATTTTCTCCACCTTTGGATCTTGTATTACCATTGTTTGCAGAGTGCTTTTTTGTTTGTTTTCACTAGGTTAAATCAGCCTCTGTGATTTCATTCTAAGACTTCCATGCTGGAAATTACACAGTCAATGCTACTTTTTGTGGCAGACATTTCTCTCACAACAAACTTAAACATTTATAAAAGTGGGGATTTTTTCCAGAGGTTTAGCTAAGAAGGGTACCAATTATTCTGAAGTTTCTTCTGGCATCTTGCATAGAGATGTATTGTCTTTTACTGCAGAACACTAAGAAAAGTGTTCTTTTTGTGTTCTTTTGTGTATGTGTTCTTAAAAATTCTGTAGTATTGCTGTGGAGGCAACATCTTTGAGATGCAGCTTTTATCAGATCTGTTAATATAATAAACTGCACTGGGTTTGGGGCTGGAGTTTGTGTTTTCTTTTGTGGTTTTTCTCTCCCCCAGTTCCTATTGTTATGTTTACTGTAGGGCTTTTGCCTGCATCAAAATGTTGGTGGGAATTATTTCTCAAACTAATAAGTTGCTGTAGGCAAGGTTTAGCTGAGTATGAGATTGAGAGGACTGCAAGGAAAGCTGTTTCATTCAGAAAATGTGGTGCTTTTCCTGTTTATTCTGAATCTGTATTGAAAATCTTCAGTTATAGCAGCGTTGATTGTGTTTAAGTAGTTGAGTATATATACTGTATACTTTATGTTGATACTGTCAAGCATCATGAAATTGGGCAGCGTTAGAACTGTCTTCATGAACAAAAATTGAACTGCTGAATGTCATTATGGTAGGTTAGAAAGTACAAAATTGAGAGTCAAAGGACCTGGAAATGATGCAAGAGAAGTAATTTACTATACCTTAATGGAATTGTGCATGATAGATAATTCATAATGCGCTATGGACATGTAACAAGTTCTGTCACATTTGCCATGTTACAACTGACTCATTGAGAACAATCAAGAGGCAGTCCTAACTTCAACTTGAAATTGAGGCCTTGATTTCTTTTGTGTATTGAAAGTGCCATGATGTTCTTCATGGATAACCTTTAATCCATAAAGGTGACAGTACCTGTGTTCTGGAAGTGTTTTTTCAGTTATTTATGTCTTCTGTGCAGCTCTAGTTTCATTTTTTCCACTGCTTTACCTTGTAGATCCTTGACATTCTGGTTCCCTGTCCTGCCAGTTACTGTTGTGTTTGGGAATGCCAGCAGATTGTCTCCTTACAGTGCAGAGCTCAGATGCCTGGCTCGATGTTTGGTGCAGTGTTTTAAAGCTCTGTGTCAATGCAGACTTTGTGTTGTTCTGTGTTCTCAGGTGACCGGGTCATAGACGTGGGGTCAGAGTGGAGAACGTTCAGCAATGACAAAGCAACCAAAGACCCATCTCGAGTTGGGGATACCCAGAATCCGTTGCTGAGTGACGGCGACTTGAGTACAATGATTGGCAAGGTAACACTGCAAATACTAAATTTTACTGAGTGTTTTTATGCCAAGTACATTTTTATGGATGTACAATCCATTGAGAAACTATACATGTGTATTTTTGAAGAGGTTTTTGCCTGAACTGAACTTGCATGTTTCAATAGTATATAAAATGTGGCCCTTTCCTGGGGATAGAAGGAAAGGGCTAACCTTTAAAAAAATCAAGAAGTTTGCAGTGCTATAGGGTTACTTGCTACCCTTTGATATGTTGCTATGAATAGGAAAGCTGATGGTGTGATTTTAAAAGAAGTATACTTTGACTTAACAAATATATTTGAGGTGGTTCTGAAATTAATGTTGAGATCTCAATAGGCAGTGCTGCCTTTTTTTTGGTAGTAAAATCTGTATCAGATTTGTATTGGAGATCTAGAGATCTCATGTTTTACATGTTCTTACAATTAATGTTAAAGCCCTAAATGCAGAATTCTTTAATGGTGTGAGTGCCCCAAAGAAAAGTATTTAATCTATACTTGCATTGAAATTTTGTGGTGCAGTTGCATCCTGCTGTTTCTCCTGAGAGCAAGCAGGGCTATTCACACAAATGCATTCCCTTTAATGAAGTAGTGACCCAGGTAAGCTTTAATTGTTGAACTTAATTTGGATCTTGCAGTAAAAAATTATTTTTTGTGGATTTCCTGAATGTTTCATGAAAAGGGGTGCAGTTGCTGCTTAAAGCATTTTGCTGCTTTACGGCTTTTCTCAGAAGTTTTTGTCCCAGTGATGCTGCTAGGATGAAGTGCCTAAATATGTACATAGAGAGCAGTGTGTGCAGCATACTTTTCATCCAAGAATTCTTCGAAGGAAGGAAGTTGGCAAGTGAATACTGATGGGCAGCTTATTTTCCCCATTAGTGGAAAGAAACCTTCTTTTTGAGGAATTATCCAAGCAGATGGCTATGTTTTGGACAGCTCCAAGCATTGCTACCTATCACATTTTAGGATTTTAGGTAGCTTTTGGAGTACATTCAGGCTAACAAATTTCTGCGGTGCTGCATTAAAACATTGGCATTGCTAAGTGGCTCAGTGAAGCAGTGCTGTAGAAGTCTTTGGAATTCCAGTTCCACCTATATAGGATGAGAAAGCTTGTAGTTCAGAGGGCTTGGACTTCTGTGGCTGATTTGGTCAGCTGTGATAAAGATCTGTACCTTTTATAGATAGATGGAGAAATGCTCCAAACTTTCAGAGATGGACATTCAACTAATGAAAGTTTTTTTGTGAACCAGAACATCCCAGAATAGGCATGACCCAACTTGCTGTAGCAAAGAGTGCCATTCCATAAAGACAAGATGTGGGAGTGTTAGAGTGGCATGATCTGACCTATGAGAACTGAATAGAAAGTACTGGAACTGCCAGGATTGTGTTGGGGAATGTCGAGGAGGCACTCAGTCCAGCTGCAGATACTTTATTTGCACAGGGAGGAATTGCAGAAGGTGCATTATTTTCTGTGGGAAATTGAGAGTCTCTTTGACAAACCAGGATGTTTTCTGCACAGGAGTTCCTGTGTTTGTCTTGCTAGTAAGCAGGAGCTCTGGGATGTCAGTTCATTGATGTGAGCTCTGTATCAGGGGCTGCTTTTTTTTTTTTTCAGTCGTTTGAAAGGAAGTGAATGGCTTTTATCAGAAGATGCTGGAGAAATCTTCTGTCAGTGCAGAAAGGGTATGAATTTTATTCGTACAGCAGCAAAAATAACTAACTCAGGGAAGTAGTACATTTCTCAAGCAGCCATATGAAGTCCCTGCTAGCAGTAGGCTGGGATGTGGATTGACCTAGGTATACACAGCGGTTGAACATGGGTGAAATTAGTGTAGTCTTGAAGAGGATAAGTAGTATCTGACAGAGCACAGAATAACCTTTGTGAATTCCAGAGAATGAAGCAAGGTAAGGTTATTATTTTCTCAGTTAGCAGTGGTTCTTAGAATGACCAGGAGTGGACACAATATTTGTATGCTAGAGATGGCTTTAACCTTTCACAGGGGGCAGGACGACGACTATTTCTTCTGCTTGAGGTAGGACTGCAGTTAAAATCCTTACAACTGACCTGCTCCACCATCCCAAAAACACTCCCATCAGAAAATCCCCTAAAACACAACCTGTGTTGTGTGAAATCCAAAAGAGAAGGACCTTGATAATTCTCAGGGCACATTATGTTATATCTGTTGTAAACTCCTGGGAACTGTAGTTGGAAATGGAGTATCAGTGAGTTTACAACAGTATTGCTTTGTAACAGTAGAGGAAGAGGGTCAGTTCTGCTTCACAGAGTGGTTTGTGTCTTTCTTCTGGGAAGGCAGGAGGTGCTGCTCTGGGGCCCCTTCCTGCAGGGGTGTGTGGTCTGTGTGTGTTAGCAGCAGAGGCTGTTCTGCCCGTGCAAAGGGATTAATTCCTAATTGGTTTTAATGCTTGAGGAACCCATCTGTCTGAGGCAGCAGCCTGCTTTGGAACAAAGATTAATTTGCCTGTGGAGAGGAGGGTGAATAGCATAGTTGGCAGTGGTGGAAGTGGTTTGAATTCCACAGGCAGATCTTCAGGATACTGGCACAGAACTGTAACTCTGAAATTAGATACTGTGTGCTGCAGTTGATCTGATTACAATGCAGATCAATTGGAGGCATGGTGAAGTGTCATGTTAATTGTGACTTGATTGCCAGAAGGTTATAGTTATTTCTAAAATTCTAACATAAAGAAAAATAACTGAACTAAGCAGCTTTTAGTTTTGCTTTGATACAGGGAACTCTTTTCTATGACTCTAAAAGCAAACTGTAAATTTTGTTTCCTGTCTTGTGGAAAGTCTTTTGTCACCTTTGCTAGTTAATTTTTTTTTTTTTTGTAGTAACTGCAACTCCAAGAGATTTTATATTGGTTGAACAAAGATCTAATGCAATCTCTTAGTGTAGAATTCCTATCCTTTGATCAGATATCTCTGAAAGGAAGCTGGCTGTTGTTAAAGTGCATGACCTGAATCTGGAAGTTCTATATTGATAAGCAATGGGAAGGTATCAGGGGCTGATGATTGAAAAAGGAGAAAGGATCTATCAGACTGATCCGTATGAGCTGATTGTCCTGGGCAGGAGGACTGCTGGATCTGGGGGCATGCGTTGGTGCTGTGGTTAACCACAGATGTGTGATGTGGATGATACTGGTCATACTTACACTTTCTGCTGCTCTGGGGAAATACTGGGGTACAAAGCTGTTGAACGTAAACCTGGCCTCCACTGAGCTCCTTCAGAGATAATCACTATTTACTTGACTGCATTTTTTCACTTCAGCTGCCTTGAAAGTTATTTCTAGGATAGTATCCATGAGGTTTCTGTTCTGTCTGAAAGCCAAACAGGTAGAACTCCCAACTCAAAGGCCACAGCAGTAAACCACATGATTCATAAAGTCAGTTCCATTTCAGTTAAAACTCTGTGGCTTCTGCCTTTTTCCTTGAAGGGAAAGGGACTCCTAACATGGTTGTCAAGGGCTGAAATCAACAAAGCATTGTCCCTCACAGCTCCAGAAGGAAAGTGGATGGTGCATTTAAATAACCAAATGCAGGGAGAATTTCTGTGGTTTATGTAAGCAATTGAGGTGGAAGTGTTTTCCACCCCTTTTATAGTTGTGAGTTGTATATTGGGCATGGCTCTTGAAGAGGGCTCACATCAGCAGCATAAAATCTTTGTCTAGTTTCACTCCACAGCACCTAACAGATGTGGGGATTTTTAAAAATATTTTTTGTTCTCCTTAACCAGTGGACCAGGGAAAATCCCTGTGGTGAAGGAGAATCAGTATTTCCTGGTAGAGTAGTCTCTGATATGAAGCCTGACTAGACAAGGACCTGGGGACTTGCTGTGGTTTGTGCTCACTCTTCTGGCACCTACAAGAGCTTGAGCTCATGCAGTTCCTGTAAGCATTTGTGCATAGCAGTGGTTTAGGAGGCCATAATAAACACAAATGTAATACACTGCAGGAACAGAGGTATGACTGATGGCCAGCAAGGAGCCTTTTGACCTGAGACTCCTGCATACTTTGGGCCAAGGGAAGTTCTGGCATGATTTTTGAATGGAAGGCCTAGTATTGCTCTTTGTGGCCTGAAGTTTGTTGTGCTTTATTCTTACTCTTTGTTTACCTTCATCTTACTGGAAACCTTTGAATAGTTGGAGATGTTTATCCAGCCAAGGAAGTAGGATTGTCTTTGGAGCAGCCCTCTGTTGTGTTGGTGCCACGATTATGTCTGGGTGCTTATTTATTGCTAAAGGATGTTTGATGTAGTAGGAAAAAACCAGGAATGGCTCTGGAATCTGTTGTAGAGACCTGTTGAAGGAGCTTGGGAGACTTGTGAGGAGGGTTCTGTGCCAAAGTCCTTGGTTACCACAGTGGATCAAGGTGTGTGAACACCACAGATGGTGTCTCAGCAGGGAGGGATCCACTGGGGCTGCTGGAAGTGGGATGTCATTGAGGCCTTGGGCATGGGAAGGGGAGCAGTGTAAGTGAATGGTCAAGAGCAAGTGTTACTACTGTCAGTCAGAGAACATGTATTGAGTGCAGAACTGCACCTCAGAGAGAGAATAGAGTTAGAGCCTGTGTTAAAATAGAAGGGCAGGTCTAAGAACATGGATCAGGAATGAAGAAACTGAGCAGCTCAGAAGAAAAAGGTGATGCCAGGGCATGTTCTATCCTTTGTTCGCTGTGTCTTTACCCCACTTTGTACAGCCTGGACATCTCGATCCATTGCTGAGTGTTCAATTTGAGAACTCTGTGTGCAGGTGCTTGGCCAGGTTATCAGTGTATCACAGATCAAGAGCTTTATGTTTAGTGGTTTTGGCAAAATGACAGTGTGATAGTTGGTGTCTGCAGTGGCTTGTTTAAATGACCATGTCTGTCTGTAAAGAAGGCTGGATGCCTCATCCCAGGTAAATTGTTTGAAGGTACCAGCAAGGAGTAAATGTTTGCAGATTGAGAAAATCCAGGTTTCTACACATGATGGAATTGTGAAGAAGTGGTTTTCACTGGAAAGAACTTGGGGCCCCTTGCGTACTATGATAGCGAACACATTTGTAGACAATATAAATTACAGACATTGCGCTTCTGAACTTACAGGACAGGTTGCCATCAACTATTGCTAATCTGACATGGTGTTAGTTGGTTAAGACTTTTTCAATCTGCTAGCAGTCCAAAACACTTTAAACATTTTAGACCCTCTTGGTTGGGCAAATTTGCATATTTAATAGAAGTACGCAATTTGCACTCTCAGTTTTAAGGTACAAGCAAAATTGTACCTTGGAAGGTTGTTTTGAAGTTACCAGGTTGAGCTTGAGGCTCTCAGTTCTCTGAAGACCTCAAGCTTTTCTTTTAAGAGGCCTATGATTTTCCCATAAAGTCAAAATACATGGATATTTCCATTTTCTGGTTAAGGCTTGCAGCCTCTAACAGGCATGATATCAAGTTGGGTTTGACTGGCTCATTGGTTTGTGTGTTCTCTGCCCATGCCTTCACTATGATGGTTATCATTGTAACAACTGGTCTCCAGCTGACCATAAAATTGTTTTTCTGACTCACCTGTCTGCCACAGATGCAGCCCAAAGAACACACAAGAGTTGCATAGAATATCATCCTGGACCTCAGTCCTGGTGACAGGAGTATTGAGATGCATGTATTGGCTATATATTACCTTTCTCTTTTTGACTCTGTAGCTATTGTTGCATGAGGGAAGAAAAAGCCCTTTGTAATCTGTGATCTCTGGGAAGCAATTCACTATTTGAGACTGGTGAAAAGTGTAGAACCTGTTGTGGGAATAGTGCTCGATTGAATGAGTGACTTCCATTGATGTTCATTTGCACAACTGTTGGAAATGTTGCCTTGAATTAAAACGTGTGAAGCTGGAAGATGTTTGCTCTTGAAGTGAGCAGGAAGTTGCTTGTATTATTGATGATACAAATTTTTCTTTTCAGGGCACAGGTGCAGCAAGTTTTGATGAATTTGGGAATTCAAAGTACCAGAATCGCAGAACTATGAGCAGCTCTGATCGTGCGATGATGAATGCTTTTAAAGAAATTACGAACATGGCAGACAGAATCAACCTCCCCAGAAATATAGTTGTAAGTTCATGTCTCCCTTCCTTAAATTGTTCTGGCATTGACTTAGTTAGCATAATATAATGAGCACATGAATTTTTGATGTTGCTGCTAATTAAATGGCCTAGAGTTAATTAAATTTCATCTTCTTGCGTTGAAGGATCGAACAAATAATTTATTCAAGCAAGTGTATGAGCAAAAGAGCCTGAAGGGGAGAAGTAATGATGCTATTGCTTCTGCTTGTCTCTACATAGCCTGTAGGCAAGAGGGTGTTCCAAGAACATTTAAAGGTAAGTTTTTAGTGATACAGATTCAATTTTGCTATGAAGGAAAGGTTTAGTTACTGTCACTGTAGGAGATTGGTTTTCTTATTCCTGGACTTTTTCAAATTGGTTGTTCTCAGCTGTAGCTCACCTCTGAGGGGAGGGTAGAAGAGTCTGTGGGAATTTGTTATATTTGTGGAGTCGGCTCTTGGGTATGGGGGTTTTAGCATTTGAAAGTTATTTTGAGTGTTGGTGAAACTTAAAAGCCATTGCTTTGATCAGAGGATGGTGGAGACTGTTGTAAATGAATTTAACTGAAATTGAGCCAGCAGTTCTGCAGTAAATTTGTGCAACTTTTCCCTAACAGAGATGCAGCTCTCTAGGATTGAGTACCAAATTTCCCTTACTTAAGTGAGCTGTATTAATTGGTGCCTTATGATAAATCTGCACTGATGGGAGTTTCACAAATGGTCAGAGTTTTAGTGATGGTGGCCTTCAGGACATGGGCCTTCTTTGTGGGTCTTAATATATTGAGAATCAAGTTTGATTATTTTGGGGGGAGCAAATGCTGTGAAGCCCAAGATTTAATTTATACTTTTTTTTTCAGAAATATGTGCAGTGTCCAGGATTTCAAAGAAAGAAATAGGCCGGTGTTTTAAACTTATTTTGAAAGCTCTGGAAACCAGTGTTGATTTGATTACAACTGGAGACTTCATGTCACGGTTCTGTTCCAATCTGGGTCTTCCCAAACAAGTACAAATGGCAGCAACACATATTGCCCGTAAAGCTGTGGAATTAGATTTGGTTCCTGGGAGAAGCCCTATCTCTGTAGCAGCTGCAGCTATTTACATGGCATCACAGGCTTCTTCAGAGAAAAGGACACAAAAAGGTAAGACTTGACTTTTTTGGGGTGTTTTTTTTGGTTTATTTTTAGTTTACCATGTCTTTCTTCTTGAAAGAACATTCAGTGTTACTGTAAAAGTTGGATGAGATCTGTGCAAGCAGAGATAAGTTCCATTCTAACTGCATACAGCAAGGACCAAACCAGGATCTCCCAGTCCCCAAAGTGAACATGGAGTAATTGGCTACACTCAGTGCAAACTCAGTTCATTTTCTTCTGGTATTAGAAGCTGGATTCTTGAATGCAATGGGCCAGGGCATGCAAATGAGCATAATAATTTAAGTTCACCTATGCTAATATTTTTGTGTGTCCATTTTGCTGCTCTAAAATACTCAAACACAAACTTGGCAGCAGTTGCAGGGAACACCTGGACTTTGGATTACGTTGACTCTTTAATCATTCCTGCAGCCTGGGAATCACCTGCATTAGTACATTGTCCTTGACTCACCATGAGCCTGTGGTAAAGATGGAAGGTGTGGGATGGCAAGGTTTGTTGGGGATCAGCTGGGGCAGATTTCCCTGCTGGTAGGGTAGCCTGTAGGAGCCAGTAAGGAGTTCAGGGCTCTTGAGCCACAGAGCAGCATGGATCAGCCCCTGAGGGCCTACAGGGCAGCAATGACTGGGGCAAGAAGTTTGCTAAGGCTGCAGGGGGTAGAACTTGATGTGAGAAATGGATCCAAGTGCTCCACTGAGTTGTCCAGTCCAGATTAGAAATGTTGAAAATGTAGCGATTTCTTAATGGATAGTTCCTTTTGGATAAAGAATAGCTTTTATCTGTCAGGTTGTGGTGCTTTGTTCTGTGTTTATAACTGCTTATGTCCCTGGAGCTTCCATCCTGTTGTCACTGTGCTGGGCCCGTGAGTGATCTGGAGCCCAGGAGGTTCAGTACCTTCATCTTTGCTGGTTATGAGCTACTGGGTTGCATCTCTTAAGAGTGATTGTTAAAATACAGCTGACTGCCGTGGACACCATGGTTCCACACTGCTCCAGTGTTTTTGGACAGTGCTGGAGGCTCTCTCATGCAATTCAAGGTTTAAATTCCTAACTTGACTAACTCTTGGATAAAATTTAAATTTCTGTGCATCTCAGGCAAGTGTTCTCTCAACTTGTTAGGCGCCTCTGCCTTCTTTCTTGATGCATTTTAAGGTAAAGGTGTTTCATATTTAACTGAAGGTATCAGTTTTTGTCTGTGACTCAGTTTTTGCTTGTTTTTAGCTTATGTTTAATCAAAGCATAAAATTGAAGAGCCAGAAGTTGATGAATATTGTTAGTCATGTGTAGAGTTTGCAGTAGATGTTTCTTAGCGCTTTTACACTTAGCTCTCTGCCAGTTTGAAGTTTGTTATTCCACGATTTATAGATGAAGTTGAATTGTGACGCGTAAGAAGACAGAGCTATATGTCCAAAATACTAGTCACCACAGTTAGAACCATTTCTACCAGGCATTTGAGAGAGTTGCAAGTGAAGCAAGTGTTCAGTGCCTCCTGATAAGTTATGCGTGTTGGTTTCTTGAATGCAAATGGCAAACGTAAAAACTAATCACTTCTCTGCTTTTTGTTGTAGAAATTGGTGATATTGCTGGTGTGGCTGATGTTACGATTAGACAGTCATACAGGCTGATCTATCCTCGAGCTCCAGATCTTTTCCCAGCAGACTTCAAGTTTGATACCCCAGTAGACAAGCTACCACAGCTGTGAGATTGCAGAGGGTTAATTTCTGTTAACCTCCCCCCCAAAAAACCCCAACAAAAACAAACTCTTTATTTTTGCCTATAATAAAGGATGTACAAAGTGTTAATATTGGGTCTTCGTGTTGTGGAACTGGAGGATATGGAGATGGAGCATAACTGCTGGAAGGCACCGTACATTCCAAGGGTAAACAAGCTCATTGTGTGGCATTTTGTATGTATATATTAGTGGAAGTAAATATTTAATAATTGTTGCAACAAATTTAATTTGATACTGTTCTACTTATTTAGATTTCTTTTGTAGGGATCTAGTAAGATGTATTTTGGAGAATTTAAAATATTGTGTAATTCCCAAATAAACTGTTTTCCAAAAACACCATCTTGTGGGTATGACTGCAATGTGACATGCCCGTACTGTTGTACATGCTGAGAACTGAAATGCACTCCATGGAATGGTGGACTGAGCTTCATACTTGTGGGCTTGATCACAAGGCTATTTAAATGCTCATTTTTTGGACAATTTTTGGTCTCGAATGCTCTAGTAGTTGTAGGGAGCTGTAGTGTGGGTGCTTGCATCCAGAATATAAACAGTTGCTGAAATGCCATTCCAAGTTTTGCACAATGGCTGCAGAATATTTCCAAACTGGTTGCAAAAGGAGTAATCCTATCCTTGGCACAGTCTCCCTGATTCTCACTGATGTTCTCTGCTTTTCTGCTGTGAATTTGATGTAATGACAAAGCAGTTACTGAGAAGCATGAGGACTCACTTTAGTTGAATTCCTGGTAACTTCATGATGCTTAGTACCGTGCAAAGAAAAGTAAAAAGTATTTATAGTGCAAGTTTCTGTTAGATTTCTGGCCTGCCAGCCCACCCTGCAGTTTGGGTGGTCTGTGGTTATGTTCTAAGTGGGCACTTGTTTGAGCTGATAGGCCAGGTGTTGATGAAGGCCTGAAGTTTTTCAGCCCTGCCCAGACTAAGAGCTTTGAACACTGATTGCCTCCTGACAGTGTCCCTTTGTGTACAAAGCAACAAATGTGCTTAACGGGGAGTCTTGTGGTTCCTGAGATTTTGTATCACAGGTGCAAATTCAGTTAACCACACAGATGAACAGCTGAGGAGTCAGCTTGCTGCACATCTGGTCCTAAGCCATCCAAAGGGAAGGCTGTGTCCAGTGCTGTAACTGCCAGTACCCTTCACTTGTTTTTTGCTAGTTGAGCTTTAATCCTCTTCTGCCAGTAGATACTGGAAATGTGGAAATGGAACTTTTTTTGTAAACAACAAAGGTTGTACAGTCCTCTTACACCACAGGAGCTGTTGGTTGCAGCCATGAAAGATTCTGATGCACAGGTTAGAAGGGGTACACTCAGTAGTGGGGAGGGCATGTATTCATTATCTGATTGTATTGCCTTTGATTTTGTTGCAACATTTTCTGTTATCTAGGCATTCCCGGCTTTGGTCTGAGCTACTCCACCTGCATCCTGTGTGGGTAAAGGTGGGATGCTTCGAATGGGCTGGGCCCAACCTTTAATGCATTACTACAGCCTGGGAATGCAAAGGTGGAAATTGCTTTTACTGTGAATGCTGCTTTGCAGCACGGAAAATCAGCATGTGGGTTTAATCTACTCCAGGAAGGCTAAAAGTGACTGAAATTCACAGTGCCCAGACTGCTTATACTTAAATCCTTTCAGGCATTAGGCACGAGCAGTAGATATGTGCTGGGGGTGTGCCTGCAGTTGAAATTGTTGCAAACAGCAAAGATTGCCTGGACAGGAATTTAAATACATCTGTGCAAAGCTCTGAAGTGCAGCAGATGGAGGCCAGGACCTGCAATCCTGCCTTGACCCTGCAGTCCTGCAAGCAGTTCCTTTCTCTCCCGGCGTGTGGAGATGGCAGTAACAGTGCGGCGCAGGGGAGGAACTAGGAGCCTATTTGAAGGGGCAGGTATATTCTGAAGGCCACTTGGTACTGGCTGCACTGTACTAGTTAATGTGTGAAGCATAGTAGGAAAAAATATGGCCTAACTCTGCGTTCGTTTTTAGGCAGCTCTGACCGCTTAGGTGCCAGGCCGGCCAGGGGCAGGGCCCGGCGGCACCGCTGCCCTCAGGCGCGGGGCGGGCTCTGGGCGCTCCGCGCTGCGGGGCTGGGCCTGAGGGCGCGGCTCAGCCGCCGGCCCGCGAGAGGGCAGGGCCACGAGGGGCTGCCTTCCCCTCACACAGGAGCACCGGCAGAGCCTCTTCAAGCCTTAATTCAATGGCAGCTCAGACTAGATCCTTGGAACTCTGGAGCCAGCTCTTTATGGAACGATTGTTTAGCCAGGTACGAAGTGTCTGTCTCCGGCAAAATGGCCGCGCAAACTTCCATGTGGCTCGTAAGAGTGGAGAATTCTGTTGTAAATGCACCCAGAAGAACGCTTCATCCTCTAGATTGTAAAGAACGAGCTCGGTGAGGGTAGGTGGGCAGAGTGCGGTTTGGTTACACAGCTCGCTAAGGAATGGGGGGTAGGAAGGAGACGGTAGTGAAGCAGTTCCCAGGAGCGGCTGGGCTGTGTCCCCTGCCCTCAGGGGAGGGCTGAGTCAGGCAGGCCAGGCTCCACTGACAGGCTCTGCTCCTGCCAGGACTGCTCCAAGCCACAGACTGCTCAGAGGCAGTTTGTAATGTTCTATAGATAAAAAACAAACAAACAAAAAACAAAACAAACCCAAACAAAAAAAGGAAGCCTACTAAGCTCCCACAAGAGACTGGATCCCCTCCTGACGGTAAGATCTTTCCTGAAGTTACCTGTGGAGAAAACATGACCAACCACTTCAAGGAACAGCAAAAGCATATTTGTGACACAATTTACAAATTACTCTATTTAGAACTTTAATTTGCGATATTAATGACTGCAAAACACTTAGAATGACATTTGTTAAAGGCACATTTCATTTAATGCATAGTGTACCATTCTAAAATATCCTAATTTCCTTACAAAGTGCTTGAGCAGCCACATACAGATAAAGTATAGCAAAATATATTTACAATCTAGGGTTTAAATCTTAATCTGCCTAAAAATATTTAAAAAACTACAGAGATAAAATTAGTGCTTTTTTCAGCTTAACTGGGTGAACATACCCTGCCCTCTAATTTTTTCTAATTTTTTTTTTTTAGTGATTTGCTTAGATTAAAAAAAAGATTTCTGTACAAGATGTAGTTACAAAAAGGTATGTTTGAGGATACTTTCGTAAGTATTAAGCACCCTTTGAGATGCTTGTGTATATATATATATTTGGGAACCAAAAAGGGTGAGCTGACTGTACCTCAAAAGTATTGATTTCAGCTAGATACAGGAACATAATTTGTTTCTGATCAATACAGAACCTGGAAACAAGGAATGCTGAGGAGTTGAGTCAGTCATCCCAACGTGATTTGTAGCAGTGGGGAAGGTGCCTGCCCCATCCTGATTTAGACCTAGTAACCATTATTTGAATTTTTTCTCCCTTAAGCCTCTCCCCTGCCTAACCCTGCAGGTCTGTCCAGCATCTTGATTTTAAACCACCACCACCTTAGCATTGCATACTCCAGTGGTTTGTGTTTCTTCCTTGAATTAATAAAATTACCAGTTTTTAATTCATTTGAGTGCGATGCTCACTGCCTTAGCCCATGTACAGCAAACTCCTGGCCAGGATGAACCTGTGAGGTTACAGTGCTGAATAGTGCTAGAGGTAAGGACCACGTGGGAAATTTATTTTCCAAGAGTCAATGTCAAAAATAGATCTTGGTTTACAAATACACACAGTGTCTGGTCTAAATTACTTTTCAACTTTTGAGGTACAGCTTTTAGTGTTAAGGGGTTTATAAAATATACACTGTTTTTATCAAAAATATTTATACATTCTATTACAACATATTGCTTTTTACCCTCAGTAACTGCCAATCCAGGGGCTGGAGGTCAGTGGCCTACATGGATACATTTTTTGTTCACTTAGCCACTACGCAACATCGGTGAAGTGGTACAATTAAATTACTTGCCTGGAGGTAAGAATACATTACAACTTCCAAATATACATGTTCACAGCATGTATACATTGAAAATCCTTACGTTGCCTAGATATGATACTGTACAGCAGAGGGAGGAGGATGGAGGGGGTTGGATACAGACTGGGAACTTCTCTGCCCCCTTGGGGCGTGGGAAAGGCTCGAGGCAATACAGGAGTGGCCAGGCCTGGGTCTTGCAGCTGCTCCTCTCTGGGCTTACACTGAGCAGCCTCCTCCTTACATTCCTCATCCTAACCAGGGCCTTAAGCCGTGCTCAAGGAGTTTGAAGGCAAAACTGTTTGGCAAGTGGCTTTGGTAAACTCTCCGGATTTTTCTGGGTTTTTCTTTGTAATGGAAGCACTTACACAGTTGTTATCTCAAAGGCAAGGTGTTCAACGTTTTTCCTAATAAATACCGTAGAAAATTTACAAAACAAGGCATATCTGTTCTCAATACCATTATTTTAAGAAGACAAGATGAAGGTGTACATAAAAATGTGTAGTTTTAAAGACTGCACAATGTTTAGCTGAAATAATTTGCCTTCTCCGACTAGAACCAGGTTCTGTGTATCACCAGTATCCCAACTTACTTCAGTGTGGCTGAGTGAAGATTACCTAGCTCAAAGTCTGCTTTTCCCACTTGAGGCAGATACTTTAGAAAGCGGTGTTATCTGCTGTGGAAGAGTGAGAGAAACTGTACAGATCCACGTGTGCCCGTGTGCGGGAAGTCACAGCCTGGGTTCACCAACTCAGCTTAGGAACGCCATAGACCTGCTTTCCAGTGCTCAGATAAAAAACAATATACAAAGAGGCCACTCTTCACAAGAGTGTTAAAATAGTACTTAAAAGGATCTTCATGTGATTTTAAAAAACCCAGAAGCTACAGGTGGCACAGAAAGCAATTGAAGGGTCAGTATTCTTCAGAGAGAGGCATTCTTGTGAGCCAGTCAGCTGGGGCTTCACAGTGTGTGGAAGTTAACACCAATCAGCAATGTAATCAAAATCTCTGAACATTTCCTGCTCTTCTTCTGAAAGTATCCTTGGTTCCCGAGGTGGAGTGAGGATAGGTGCTTCAGAGGTAAATTCATCATCAAAATTACTAACATCTTCTCGTCCTCTAATGGTGGGTACAAAAGGAGGCTTGACTTTCTTGGCCAGTAAAGCATGCCAATCTATTTGCTGTAAAAGAAATGAACTCATGTTTAGTGTCTCCCTCGCTACTCCTTTTTGTCCTTAGAAATAATACTAGTTTGTACTCACCCTGAAAAAGTGATGCTTTTTCACATCCTCAGCATCTTTCTCTCCAGCTCCAAGACGCCGCTCTGGATTTCTTCGTAGCAGCTGACAAAACATGCAGAGTTTCAGTGGAGAAATTCAGGGGGAGGGAAAGGAAGGAGGAAGGATGAGTGTTACTGTGTAAGAGCCAACACCAAGATGAGGTGGACAGTGCAGTTTATACTGCCTGACCTGTGGGCAGTCTTTTCCCCTTGAAGGAATGGACAGCATTGCTCTTTCAGCCTGCTAGCACAGTTCCAGTAGCAGCTAAGCCAGGACCAGTGCCAGAGCAGACTCATCTGTCTCCCTGCAGAGTTGTGTGCCATGTTAGTACTGGGCAAGTGCTCAGTACAGAGTGCAAAGTTCCTCTTTGCTGGTGAAGGTACAGATTTACATAAGGCAGTCGTTCTTGCTCAGCCCAGAGAAGAGATTACCCTGCTGTCTCAGTGCTCAGCTCCTTCACAGCAGTTTATTTACCAGGAGAGGGTTCATGGTGTTTCATACATTCAGCCAAAGGAAAGGGTTTCCTGGTTAACTCCAGAAGTTTGATGCTTCCCCCTTGTAAACTGTACTGCTGTGAGCAGCCCCCCATTCCAGGCAGGGCCCAGCAGCAGGTGGGTTGATATTTATGATGCAGCCATCAAAAAATAATGTTATGTTATGAATGAAATTCTGTGATGGAAAGAGCATGCACAGAGCTCCAACTACTAAATTGCCAGGACAAAGTTCCTAATACATGTATTGTGGGTGCAGTGTAGTATCCTGTCCCCTGTGGATACTGGCATGAATTTTCACAGCAAAAATACCTTTCCTAAGTCCTGCCCTTAAAACTGTATTCTGCTTTGTCTCTCCAGGCAAACACTGTGTCCCTGGGACTAAGGAATCATTTTAAGTTACTGAATATTTATGCTATTATTTAGTTATGTCACAGCAGTTACTGTGCTGCAGCACATTGCTGAATTGGGTGCTAAACTGATATTTAGCATCAGACATATATGTGGAGAGGCTGATTCCAAATGCTTTGGCTTTGGAACCACCTTCAGTACTGCCTTTCCATCAACTGTGATAAGGTGCTAACTTAGGTTCAACTGCCTTCCTTTGATAAGAACACACATCTCACTAAGGAATAGCACTAACAATAACCATAACCAAAATCAGCTGTTCTTTGCCAAGAATGGGACTGCAGATGCCATGTGTACAGTGTTCCCTGCCCCAGCTGGAATGAAACCAAAAAGATTTAAAAGTCTTTGAATTAAAATATTCATGTGACGGTGCTAATCTAGCAAATATGTCAATGCAGCAGTGTTTGGCCAGAAAAAGAGAGCTGAACTACTCCAGTTAGGTGAAACAAGGAAACTTAGTTCAGAGAGAAAATAGAGCCTTAAGTGTTTTACACTTTAAAAAGAAAAACTGGCTTCTAATAAAGTGGAATGGCATAGACAATTTTCATTTAAGGTGACAGGCAGCATGGCACAGCATAAATGAAGCAAGTCCAAAATTTAGTGGTCAAAAAAAAAATACGAAGTGCAGGTTCCTAAGTTATTTTGTTCCTCACAGAAGTAATTGTTGGAAACAGGACAAGAGAGAGATACTGTAATAATTATTAAAATGTTCTTACCCGTCTCATTATTGAGATGGCTTCTGTAGATAGAAATCGTGGATATCTTACTTCATCATTTACAATGCTGTCAAACACCTCTTCTTCATCATCTCCAGGGAAGGGAGACTATAATGAAAGTAATTAAAGAAACACTATATAAACATGCTTAAAATCGCAACTGAAAACAACATAAACTCGGCTGAATATTTAGAATCAGACACCATGAAATGAAGTCTTCCTTTTCAGAAACAGATACATGGCTTTTGATAAGGAAGAGAGAAAAGGCAAGTTGGTATTATCCCATAATTCCTACTGAAGGACTGTGTTTTAAAAATGTGCTTTTAGATGTAGAAACACCTAAAACTGGGTTCTTCTTTGAACTCAGGGTATACATGGAAATTATTGATGAGCTCTTTGGGGTAGCTGCCATTCACAAACAGCATGGTCAATTTGTTTTTGTAAAATCTTTAGCATGTTGCAGCTCAAGGATTTTCAAACTATTTTGAAGTGTCCTATCACTGATGTAGGTGATGCTGTACAAGCTCTTTTTCCTTTTTTACCTGAAAGGAAGTGAAAGTAAGTAGAATGACCATCTTTTTTTGAAAAAGAACAAAATTACGAGTTTTTAGCATATGTGCTATCACTGTGCCACCTGGGAGATACTGTTACAAAATGGACCAGAAGGTAGAGCAGTATATGCAATGGCAAATAAACTTCTCAACAGTGATTTATTTATACCAGCTCATTTACATGGAACTGAGGCTTTCTATTTTAGTGTGCTTGGCATAATCTTTCACTGCTATCCAGTTTTATGTGTTAAAGTTCACTTCTGTTCAAGCTACAGGGGTTTATTTTTTCCCCCAGAAGTATTTGAAAGCAGAAGACTGGTATTGCTGTGCACATTCAGATTTGGTAACAGATGTGTCCTGGAAACCTAGCTCCCCCAAACTGTACGTACAGATGTACTGTGCTCTTATTCAGAGACATTGATATTAATATGCCATTACCGGAATTTGATTTAAGACATAATGATGTAATTAAAAACAGAGTAAAGCAAAGTTCTGTTACAACTTGCTGGCTTCTACAATTGCTGATAATTCAAGCTCCAGACATGACTTGCCAACTTCTCCAGTGTTGCAGCAGCCAGTATCAGGTGAGTAGCTGCTCAGTATTTCTCACTTCTTGTTCTTGATGACACATTAAGATGCTCACTGTAAAGGTGGGTATGTCTATGGATGCTGTATAATGGATAGTGATAGTGTGGCAGGTAGAGCATATGAAGTGTTAACAGGCTGGTACCTGGAGGTTTGTAACCATTAAACATTCCTTTTTATGACTCTGCTGTACCTTACTAGAACTTACCTCACCTACCAGCATCTCATAGATAAGAACACCAAGACCCCACCAGTCTACAGCTCTTGTATAGGAGGTTTCTGTCAGCACCTCTGGAGCCAGAAATTCCGGTGTGCCACAGAATGTGCTTGTTCTGTCTCCAAATCCCATTCCTGAAAGTTACAGATAATGAAAAGTAAGCAGTATTTTCTGCCATTCCACAACCTATTCCTTCAAGCAGAACTTCTCTCCAGAGCAGCTTCAAATGATAGTGTAGTTCTTAGGGCCTGTGTCCTGAAGTCTCAGGCTAGTGAGGTAAAACATTCTCTACTCCTTTCTCCCCATGTGCCTCTGTTTCACATGCTATCCCTTGCTATATGCAATGAACCAGATTAAGGTTCCAGTTACACTCTGTTACCCAGTTATCTTTGTTTAGAAAGATACAATCTTATGGTCCATTTCTACCAGTTAGCAAATGAAAATGCAGTACACACTAGTTTAGCCAAATGTGCCCCTCCGGATGCTTCTGTAGCACAAATTACATACAGTAAACATGGAGTGTAGTGAAAGAACATGGAGCAAAACAAGCCCTGTGGATTTGCCAGAGTGGCACAATTTGGGACATCAGCACCACCAGGCCTGATGTGACGTGACAACAGGAGCTACTGCAGCAAACTTGGGAAAACCATTTACTGTAGCAGTCAGTAAAGGAAAGAGCTTTCCTTCTCATTTTGTTTTGTTATTTACAGAACTTACGTGTAGCTACAGTCACAGGACTTGCCCTGACACGCATGTCTGAAGACCTACTGAATTTACCCAATTCCCTTTTAGGCTATCTTAAAGGAAAACATATGAAAGAGAGGCTATATAAACTGAAAAAGGATCTTTGCAGTTTATACACACAATGAGTTTTCAGAAAAACACTGTGATAGCTACTTCTGTTTGGTATTTGCCAGTAGTGAGATGCTTGAAAGTAACTTTCTAGGCTTCCCTTTTGGGACAATTTCTCAATTTTACCTGTAATATACTTGGCACGTAATTCCCATATACTCAGATATGGAAACAGCAACTGCTTCTGAACTAAAAAACAGAAAATGAATTTGCAAAAAAGCAAGAGCTCAGGGTGGATTATAATGGCAATTGACTTTGTTGTGCAGTGTCAAGTTGTTTAGAATGAGGAAACCACGTAATGCTTTTTCTACTCACTTGCAAAATGCATGGTGTGCCACGTTAACAAGATCTGATGAAATAAGAGTCAGAATAGGTGATGCCCACAACTGACAAAAAAATAAATAAAAAGAGCAGGGCAATGCTCACATGCTCCTGATATTTCCCACTAAGGAACTTCCTCCTATACAGAGATGTATTTTTGTTCCTTCAAATGACACATGGTAAAATAGACCCTACACACATCTGGCAGTCCAAAACCTTCAAGGAACAGTCAAGTCTAGGACAGATTATGGAATTCCCCTAGAAAGAAAATTTAAGGGCCATTACCTTCTTTGCAAAGACCAAAGTCGGCAATTTTCACAAAGCCTTCCGTGTCCAGCAATAAGTTATCCAACTTCAAATCTCTAAATGAATATTTGAGAACAAAATTGCATCACTTGATGTTTCTTCAGTACTATTCAGAACAGCTGAAATCCATCTGCTGGAAATGACTACTTACCTGTACACTATTTTGTGCTCATGTAAATACTGAAGTCCAAGAACCACACACGCAGCATAAAATCTGTTGAAAAAGTTAAAATTACAATGGAATTTTGTCTTGCTTTTCAATTATTGTTGATTTTTTTTATGAGCCAACCTTTGAAGATTACCAATTGGTACAGATTAGTTTTATACAAGGCCAGAGTTTTAAAGCCAGATGGCTTTTGCATCTTTTAAACTGTAACATGTTTGCTTGGGCTGGAGGATAAGTTTTCTGTAGTGTTCACTGCTATAGTATTAAAGGTTTTCTAAATCAGCTTACTATTTTCCTTTTTTAACCTTTTCTACTATTTTAACTCTTCATTCAGCTTTTTTATGTGATCTTAAAAAAAAGTATTATAAAAATAAATACTTGTATATAGATTTTGAATTCAGTGTAAACCTGCATGTCTTCTAACAAAATCAGTTAGAATCTCCAACCCTTTTAGAAACTTAAGCAGCATTTACTGAAGTGGCATAATGTGGTGGCATATGGTGATAAAGCCCTTAGTTCTTATTCACTGAGCAAAGTGCCCTTCATTTAATGCACAGGAAGGGAGGGATACTCACACTGCTCTGGGTTCAGAGAAGACATCAGTGTGAATGTGCATCATCAGATCCCCACCAGCAGCATATTCCATTACAAAGCACACGTGATCTTTGGTTTGGAAACAAGCAAAAAGGTTCACCAAGAAGGGATGTCTTACACTATTCACAGTTTCAAATATTCGCTTTTCACACATCAAGCTGCAAACAAAATCAGGAACAATATAAAGCTCAGTGCTGAACCACAGTTTTTCAATTCTCAGAAATTACTGGTATTTTATACTTAATGTTTTTTTGCTCTATTCCTCAGGATAAGATAAGAACTTTCGTTTTTTTGGCTCAAGAGAGAGATTTTAATATCAGAATTTCATGAATTTATATTTAGCTTTCTCAAATGAAAAGAAGAAACCTAGCAGTCCATGAAAATTATGCCCTGACAATTTTCCTTCCAAATACTTGGATTACATTAACTATGCATTGGTATCATGTGACATTCATTTAAATCAATTTTTATTTTAATTGTTTACAAGATGTAAAGTGGAAACCCAGTGACAGTATTACAGATATCTATCTATAGTAATTCCTGATTATTTTTCCCCAAACCAATTGTTTAAGTTGTAGGTTATTGTTAATACAGCTATCCTTCTTCCTGCAAATGGATACTTAAAAAGTCATTTTTAAGCAACTGTAAAAACACTTTCTTGCACTAAAACCATTTTGTAGTGGCCTCTACATGTCCAAGCAAATGAAAAAAAACCCAACCAAACGCCAGAACCTGAGTTTTGGGTCAGGAAGATTGAAAAACACCCACCAATGGAGTATACAAGGGGAAAATATGATGGACAGAGCATGACAGTGTGTTACAGGTTCAGAAATAGCAACACGGGTTCTGTCAGCAAAGCAAACAGTCACTGTTATCCCCCTAGTGTGATGGAAGTCATTAGAAGTAATTAGAATAAATAATTGCAAGAGAACCTGAAAATCAAAACCAGGATCAGCTTTAAGTGAGAGCTGCAGTTCAGGCATAAGAAGGGCACTAAAACAAACCAGGAGTTTCTCTGCTCCCTCCTTGCCCCACAACAAGAACACACATCTACAGCAGCCAGCTAGGCAGGAACAGCTCCCTGGTAGAGCTCACAACTGATTTATGGAATCCATGTTACATTGTACAAACTGACCTGTCTACTTCATCACGTGCCACAATATCTCCTTTCTTTAAGGCTTTAATAGCAAACATCTCATTTGTGTTTTTGTATTCTGCCAACAGCACCTAAAACAGAGCAGATAAATTTAAGAGCTGTATCTAGTTTTTGATAAAGCCCTGACACTTGAAACAGCCTTCTGACATTTACCTTTCCGAAATGTCCTCTGCCCAGTACAGCGCAGCATCTGAAATCCTTCAGACTGAACTGAAATCTTTGTTGTGGTCTATGTAGATAAAAAAAAAGTCACAAAGTTTCTAGTTGGTTTGTTTAAGAAATGTTATTCAGCTCGAAACAGGAAAACCATTGCTTTTTTACCTTCTATCTTCAGACTCTCTGGTGTTGGTGTATTTCATGTCTGAGTGGGGAACATCAGACTCACAGATTATTTCAGGCTGGAGTTTTGGAACAATACTATTTCTGCCATTTTCAAAATCAAAAGTTGTTACTTCATCCTGTGAAGAAGAATAACAAACCTGAAAATTTAAAACATTGTGAAGGCAAATGAATGCAGAAATTTTACTATAAGCACATGAAATTCTTTATAGACCCATTACCTAGGCTAAAATGGCAAATTTCCAGATGACACAGGTAAGTAAGATTTTAACAGACTGATGAAACCTACTGCTCCAGTTGTTCTGCTCTTTCTTAATAGAACCATTTTATCCTGAATACTCTAATAGTTTTGGAGCTCTGGCTTTTTTTCTGTGGTGGAACCAATGACATGAAGTGTTAAACACACCAACCACAGAAACAGTTTGCCACCAAGAGCAATCAGAGCATTCTATTTACACAGTTCTGTGCGTGGAAGTTAAGGGAGCATGTGCTGACATACATAAAAGAAGAAATACATCATAAAGATGCCAGTATTACAACCTTGTTAAACTATATAACCCAAGATTCTTAAAAGTTACTTGCCTGAGAAGGCACTTCAGGAGCCTTTATCTCAGAGGAAGATTCACATATTTCCCCAAGGGAAGATGCACGGGGTGGAGCAGGTGGAGGCTCAGGCTCAAGTTCAAAGTCCAATTTGGCTACAGGAGAGTCACTGACAAGAAAATAAATAACTCCTCAGTGCATAGCAAAGACTATTTTAATACCTGTAGATTTCACCAAAACCAAACCTTGTGTATCAATCTAGCTATAGAACAGTCTTCCACAACTAAAATATGGAAAGGTCAGCAGCCTTGCAGGATAAATCAGCTTCTGCACACTTTCTGTACATTAGGGCAGAAGCCTCTCAGGGCTCTCTCCTGCCCTCAGGGGTACTGCAAAGCTTCAGGAGTGACTTACCCGGCTGGCAGGGTCAGTTCAGCGAGCTGGGCATCCACCACTGACCCTGTGGCAGGCACTGGGGCTTGGGGGCTGAAGGTGCCAGAGTGATTCACTGTAGGAATAGCTCTTCTTACCAGCCTTCCCCAAGTGGCAATATTAATATTCATCTGAGGAGCTCTGAGAAATGTTTTGCCTACAGATATTGTGAAAGAAGAAAACAGAGCACAAGTAGTTTCCTTACTCATTACCAAAACCAGTAATTAAAAAAAACTCATATTAATTAATTTATAGTTTATGAAAAACAAATGGATTTTGTCATTTTTCTTAGCAATTTCTAATTATTCACAATTAAATGCTAACGCATAATAAGAAATTTTAATACAAAAGATTTCTAAATGCAGTGCTAAATCCTTCATAATCAACACCATTATTTGAAGGCAAACATTAGATCTCTGTATGAAAATTTCACAGATCTATACAATTTCTAAGCTTTACATGTTTATATGAAAGAATCACCTTGCTGTTTTGAAAAAATTTTCTTCTGCCTCTGGAGTTTTGGTCTTCTTTCAATAACTGGATTAAAAAACGTAACCTGCAGTTCAAATAACGTGTGTTATAATTCAAGTTTCAGAACAAAATGCATTCTTACAAGTTCAAGGAAAACTTGTCAAACTATTCTGCCATCTAATACTTGCAAGTATGTTCAAGTGCTTCAAAGAAACATTCTTACCTCTGCAAACAGAGTGCCCTGGGGTTCGAGATAGAGACACATGCCATGCCGTTGGTTGTCCAGGAAATCTTCCAACCTCAGAAACTTTACTGCACACAAAGATCTCCAGTCACGCCAATAAACTGAGATTTCTAATTCACGTGACTAGGACAGGAAACACAGACACAGGAAATCACTTATTAGTAATTGTTCTGCCAGAGTTACCAGAGCACAAATTTAAGATCAAGGAACTCAAGGACCAAGATGTAGAGCTGTTTTAAAAAGCTTCAGGGCTAACCAGTCAGACTGAAGCTCTCTAGGATGATCACAGCATTTAACTTCAGTTCAGATGAGATCTCCAGTGCACAAATTAAAAGCACAGGTGTAAAATTTCCGCTGAGAGTAGAAGTGGAGAGCCACAGTCACCAGACTTTTTGGGTCAGTCTAACAACACTGCTTGTTCAAGATGTTTTAGCTCAAGCTCTGGCAACAAAGTGTAAGTTGTGCTTAGAAACCTCCACTGTGGTAGTTTCTGTATTTTTTACAAGTATCAACTTCATTTTAGGCCTGCAGACATTTTAGTACCTGCATACACGCGATGATGCAAAACTTTATAGAATATCTCTAGAAATTCATACACCTTTTGCAACACGATTGTAAAGAGGGGCCAAAAACTTTAAACTACCAGGAACTACTGCTGCATCTTGCTGATGTGACTTATGTATTCTTAGAGTGTCTTACATGTGTGTTACAAAACCTGTCCCAGAAGTGAAGAATTCTGCAATACATGTGAATCCTACAATGTAACAACACCATTTGTGTGTTACTACTTCAATTCCATCATGATACATCAATTTACTGTCCACCATAGCTATGATAGGTTTTAAAAGAAGTAGAAGTCAAGAAGAAGCACCAGATTAAAAAGTAACTTTTAAGCACACAAGGATTCACAGAATATTCTGAGTTGGAAGGGACCTGTGTGGCTCATCACCTCCAACTCTTAAGTGAATGACCCCTATGGGGATTGAAGCCATACCTTGGTGTTACTGGCACCATGCTCTGCCAGCCTCAGGATATGTGGCCAGGAACAGCAGAAGCAAAGTCCTTTTCTGGCACCCGAGTTCTTAAATAGAGCCCATGACACATATGAGGCTGGCAGGAGCAGCTACTACACCAAGAAGTTCTAGTCTTAATCTGAGAATAACTGAGGCTTCAGGGCTTCACAGCTACTTTGTTTTTTCCTGCACTACTCCTAACTGTAACCTGAATTTCTCTACCTGCAAGTCTAAAATTGCTTCCTTCCTAGATGGAGGGAATCTGGATTGGGGCTCGGCAGGGAAAAAGCAAAAACAGGGAAGTGGCTTTTCTTTTTTCTCGTGTGAGAAGTATGTACTGGAGTAAGCGTGTACTGGAGATAACATTTAAGCTCCTAAAATACAGTCTTATTTTCAGCCTATATTTAACACTGACAGGAAAAAAATAAACCTTGTACCTTAAAGTACTAGAACTATCAGGTATCTATATAACATCTATATAACATAAATTCTACTTCAAAAGTATCAGTTCAATACTTGTGCCTTCCAAGTAACTTTGAAGTTACAAGAAAGAACTATTAATGAATTTATTATTCCTGAAGAACTGACCAGCTTAACAGGAGAATACTTCTATAAACACTGGAAAAATTCTATGACATGGTTTTACCAAAACATCCAAACTGATATGATATCACACTTTACTGATAAATAATTAAAAGCTGATGATCCAAATAAAAAGCTGATGATCCAAATAAAAAAGTAAGCACGATCTCTCCCATCTCCCATTTCTGAAAACCCACTAAGGGTTAGATTTTGGCAAAAATATTACTATTGGTTTGTAAGTCAGAAAAGGTAAGATTTCTAGAATGCTGGCCCAGCACAACAGCCTAAGCCCAGGGAGCTCATTCTAGTAAAGATGGGAATATTGCACTTACAAAATTTGAACAAAATGACAGCAAGAGGGAAAAAAAAGCAAAATGAAATTAATACAAGAATTAACTACAGCTGTCAATGAAATCAGACCACACTTTTACCCTGTCTAGTTCCAGTGTAAATTTCTGATCCCATGACTGATTGGAAATCGGTTTCCAGCTAGTTTGACCAGCCACGGTGTTATCCAGCTTCAGTACAGCACAGACTTCATCTGTAAGTAAAATACACAAACTCAGCTTAAATCCTTAAGAGGATTTTCCACAAACAAAAAATCTGCAGTAAGTTTCCCTTAGAAATGTAATCTCATATTTAATTGGTTCTTACGGGCATAATAGTGTGGTTGTGCTTTTGCTTTTGTTAACAGCTTAAGAGGCGAAGAAACACTTAAAGTTTTAAAGCTTTGAATCAATTTAATATTTTAAATTACAGAACAAATCATGCCCATGAAAATTTAAATAAAAGCTAATGCATAAAAATAAGAAAAGTAAGGGTATACTGAACTGGACAAGTCATCAGTTTTCAGAAGGTTTCTACCACTCCCACTTTTACTTTTACTGGGTCTGCTTATGAAAGATGATCTGGCTTCATTTGGACTCCAACCAGGTAAAGTAATTGATGTGGCTTTTGATCGACCAGGGACACTTTCTAAAATATCTTGGCAGCCCATGAGCCTCACTTCCAGGGTACCTAGAAGAAGACAGATAATAATTTACGAAAAATTTCTGCTCTTAAGTAAACCAAGTGAATGACTAATGACTGATTGATGGCAATAGCTCACATTCTGACTCCCACAGGGTATAACAGAAAGATCAGATGAAATCAAAAGACAAATCTAGGACACACATATATACTGAAAATAAAAGCATTAAAAGTCAGCTATGTGGGACTCAATCTTCTAGGGAAGAACAACAGTTCACCAAGATCAAATAAGCTTTTGTTCTGTCTCAGAAGTCTTTTTGTTTTCTTCTCTTGGGAACCTAACTGACTTGGGTTTGAGTTGTGAACAATGTCATTTTTTTAAGACTGACAAATTTCAAGTTTCTTATTAAAGAAAGAATCTTGCAGATGGAGCAATAACAATTTTATTGAGTTTTATATAACTAGTTAATACTGGATAAAAATCAACAAAGTATTGAGACTACAGATTTGTGTAAGAAATCACATTTGCCTGCTACACCCTAAAGTCAAATTTGTGTTAATAGGTAATTTAAAATCATTAAATTGTTCCAATTTGACTGAATTTGGATTTATAAAAGCTGAGACAAGAAGCTACTCTTCAACAAGCTATTCTTACAAATCTTTGATGTCTTTAACCAAAAGAGGTATAGAAGCTGCTGTTCTAATTGAAGAGTTTCCTCCAGCAGCACAAAAACATCTCAACCACAGATGGTTACAAGAATGGTAGGCTGGCTTCATCCTGTACAAGATAACATCTATAAAACTGTGACACCACTGACTGACAAAATCAACTACTAGAAGTGGTGAAATTGGCCAGTTCATAATCAATGTCAGCAAGAATGCAGCTCTGAAATGCAGTCTTGTTTTGTTAGCAAATAAACTTAACCATGAAACTTAAAAGTACTCTTTTGTAACAGAAACTTAACTCAGACTTAACCTAAAAATGATCTGGCAACACCATAGCCCACAGAACAGACAGCAAGAAACCAGTCTAAGAAGAAATCCCAACCTGTAGGAAGCTAACAGCCGTAAGTGACAGCTAAGCATTAGGCTATGAAGATGCTATTGGCTTCCGAAACAGGTTAAAAGGTAAAAGAATACTTCATTCCCAAACTCTGTTTAGAAAAAAAAATAAATATTAATAATCAGAAAAGCTATACTCTTGTATAAGGAATGGATGCAAATCAGAAAGTTATGTCGATGCACTTTAAGAGGTATGACAATAGCACTGCTCTATTTCTCACAAAGCATTAGAGGCAAAACACAGAGACACTGTTCATTTAAACCCAACTCAATACAAAAGCTCTTTGTGTAGGCAATATGAAAGTGAAACTATGAAGAACTTCACAAGCATGTAGCTTTATCAATTTCTATTAAAAACTTTTCGTATGTATCAGTAAATCATATTTAAGGGAATTGTCACCATAAGGTATTTGACTCTTGATTATGTGTTACAGGAAACAGAAAAAAGGGCAAGTTGTTTTAAACCTGAGGCATGATACTTCCTGCCTACAGTCACTGATCATTTGAGATTTAATTTGATGAAAAAAGTTCTTCTTACCACACAACTTTACTAGGACTCTTGGCTGAGGTCCTGATAAACCACAGTGCAAGAGAAATAGACTTGCTCCATATTATTATTATTATTATTATTATTATTATTATTATTGCTAAGCAGAAGAGCTCCTCTTTTTGTTTTAAAATATAACCCCACAGTACTTAAAAATGAAATTCTGTTTCAATTCTACATGTATATCCTGAGTAACACTTGAATTACAGGTAGTTTTTTCCTAATAAACTTACTGTTAATAATAGGCTTAATAGTTACATGTAAAATATGTTAGGAAACAAAACAAAATCAAACCTGTCTGTTATAGGAATTCTAGACCACTGACTAAACAAATTTAGAATAGCAACATACCCCCAAATAAAGAAAAAACCATGCTTTTGATTAAGAACTTTCTGAGGCAAATGTTCAAGACCTTTGTTAAAGTATCACTTATCTGTTGAAACCTTACTTTCAATGAAGGACAATTCCAGGTGAACCCAAACTATGAGACGTTCCTAAGTCACATTTATATAGAAATGTACGGGTTCCTCACAGTAGGCTAAGTCTCTTTAAAAGAATCAACCCAATCTTATTTGCAAGGAAAATAATTGACACCAGCAAACAAAGAGTGTCCCATGGTTTCATGTATGTATGGTAAAATAGGAACTGGGAGAAAACCTGGGTGCCTATCTCCATCTCTGCCACCTCTATACTTATATGATCAGGGCAACTCACAGAACCCTTCTTCCATTTGGTTTCCCTATTTGTAAAATGGGGATAATGATACTTATCCACCTTGATGATAAGTACTTGATAATCTCAAGACGAAAGGCATTTAGTAAATGCTGGCAATATCATTCCATAGGGAGCTCTTTAAGACTAGAGCGTCACATTTTCAGTAACATTATAAAAAGGTCAACAAATAAAGAAACTTATCTGCATTTTTTGCAGTGTATAGACACTTGGAAACTCTAAATGCCTTTGTCTGGGAAAAGAACAACAATTAAATATGTCCAGTAAGAAATATAGTTGGCATTAAAGGCCTGTTTTAAACTGTTAATTAAGATCAAAAAAGGAAAAACAAAACTGCTCTTTAAATCATACCTGTTAAAGCTGCTGGTTTGGACAGTGTACTATACTGGTTTTGAGTAGATATTACACTCTGACGAGGACTTAATGTGGGTGAAGAGACTAATGAAAGCTCTTCTATAATAATACTGCTTTTGGGATGGTTTTTAGGAAGTTCGTTCAATCTCTGTTCCAGTGAATACTTCAAGAGGTCCAGCTTCTGGCTTGATTCATTAAATCTTGCTTGAGCCTTTTCAAAATTAAAAGAAATTGGAAATAATTCAGTTTTTTTCCTTAAAGAACCTTTAAAACAAAGTATCAGAAATTGTAATGACAAATTACTTCTGAAAGTGCCTTTCTGTCGGTAACTTTCCCAGATCCAAGTAATTTCATCACATTTTTTGCACCTTCTGCTACAGCATACTCTATCCTAAAATGGTGCCGTAATTCTTCCATTCGGAGTTCAAGAGGGCTTATCACAGGTTTTGCTGCAAAGAGATATAAACAAACAACTTTCATTGAAGATAACAACCAGGCTTAATTTCTTTAATATCAAGCCCTCCTCCAAATAAACAAAGGGGAGAAGAAAAAGGGAAAAAAACCAGGAGAGATGTATATTTGGTAGTCAAAGAGAAACTTGAAGTATGTAACAAAAGCAAAAAGTAGTATTTTAAGCATCTGCATTTGAATGAAGAAATAACTGATCAGGGCATCAATTCAATAACAGCTCCTACTTCCTGAAGAGCTGTAATTGCTAGAAGGTGTGAGAAAAAGAATATATCTTCAGGGGAGTTAAGGGACAAAACTGAAATATCCCAAATATTCAACTGGCAAGGAAGTTTTGGGATTTCAACACTCCTGAACTACACTGTGAGCATTTATCTTTTAAATTGCTCTGTAGCAAAGTAGATCCCTGATCAGTTTCTGATAATCCCCCTGCTTCACCTGAAATCCCATGGAATCTGGCTTTGCCAGCACAGAGAAATAAATACGAGAGATTCCATCCACTGGCTTTGCCAAATGGTCTGGGTTAACCATTCTAATGTCCACATCTTACAGTGCTTAGATATCCCAAACAGAACATTTCCTGAATATATTCCTTTCTGTTTAAAGCACTAAGAGTAGTAGGAACACAAAAAGGTATTTAAAAGCCCTTTCTACCTTGAATTTCCTTTTCTTTTAAACAAATGATATACGTAATCCATGTACTAAAATGGGGTGTTAACAAGTCGTGTGGAAAAACAAACACAGAAACCAAACACCTCACACACCAGAAAACAAAACATACACACATATTTTTCATTATCTAGGCTATATACAGGCCCTGACTACAAGCATTGTCATACAATGTCAATATTCAGAAATGGACACTGAAATAAAGTTCAAGACTTAGAGATATACCCATATGCCCATAAGTTTCTAGTACACTCATGCTATTAGAGCTCAGGAATATTTTTTTTTTTTGTTATTTGCAGATTTTCAATTAAATACAAGCTTAAAAATACTTCTGAAATACAGCACGAGTATTTCAAGCCATTTTAACAACACTTGGTTGCTTTATCTGTAGTTGCTTAGCACTCAATCTAGCCTAAATACCAATAAAGCCAGGAAAAACTCTCCTCCATCTGTCCTACCACTAGAAATAATAAGGTCAGTCTATTTAAGTATGACAAGCAGGCTTTGTACTGGCATCACATTTTTTTAGCATCATAATATAAAGATTATATGCTTTAAAGAAAAATCACTAATTATTAAGACGAAAGCATGCACAAAGGGAAAAGGTAGACCACAAAGTAAAAATTGGATGGCATAAGTTATAAAAAGGGTGATAAAGAGAGATGGTATTTCTCTTCATTACGATGAAGGTATTTTCCTTCACATCAGATGTTTTTGGCACCCTAAGACACATGAAATTTTGCCTAGTCTCTAATTATTTTTGGTTCACGCAAGATGTATCAAAACATTTCTACCAGAAATTTACGATAAGTCTGCATGCATATGGGTATATATCTATATGGCATTCTGACATTAATGATTCATATTTCCTTTCTACACCATCACCATTATCGTAAGCCAATTCATTGGTCTGGACTGCCTGAAGAATCTGCATCCTTATAACTTCTATTTTTGTCTTGCTGTCCTGAAGCATCTGCTGAGCTGTGGCAAGGAGTTTTCGATCCTATTAAAACAAACAGACAAGTTGAAATCATAAACTTTTTCATGGAACAAGTCACACTGGAAGTTTCAAAACACGCATACTTAGGAACAAGAACTAAATCTGCACCTTTCATTTAGTATAGCATTAGGCAAACTAACCACATTAGGATATTGGTGGAAATTAACTTGGGACAGAGGCATTCGTTGATTAAAGACTGTAAGTCACTCCCAGGCTAACTGTATGTGTTTCAAGGTGAGTAAAGGAGACATGATCTAGAAACATTGCATGTGTAGATTAATATTTTGTTATCTCACAGTAAGGAAAGGAGAAGGTATTAAGTGCAAAATACCTCCAAAAGTATGTAGAATGTCGCAAATTTACTTTGAGTATAGTAAAAACTCTTGTAATAGACAAATTTGCTAGACTAAGCCCACATAAAAGTAATTGTACTATTTAACCTGAGCTGATTTTCGATATTGAAATTAGAAATATGATGTTGTATTATACAGTGTATAATGAATACAGTGTATTTGTCCCGTCCATGCAGTCCCTATCAATCACAGTAATTAAGAGCAGTCAGAGCAGATGTGTACCCCACCCTTCTTACAGCCCAAAGGATATTTTGGTTAACTCATTTTGCAGCCACTCTGTAACCTTGTTAATAAGTTACTTTCTCATGGACATAGTTTATAATTGTATTTTTAATTTAATAATGAAGTTATCAACTGTTTAAGAAGTTAAAGAAATTAAATTCTTCCCTTGTCATAACCAAGAGCAAGAAGCTCAGATCCCAGAGCTGGAAATACTAGCACCAAGAAGCATACTCTAAGAAAACTGTATGCTGAGAAATTTACCTTCACAGAGCTCCTCTAGGACCTTGCACCTTAATGCATTCACTAAGATATTTTAATGCTGCCCTATGTTCTGCAGGGTAGATACACCAAGATCTACATATAAAAAGAGTGGTTTTGTGGAAACAAATTGTGCCCCCTGTGCACACCATAGTTTCACAACTCTTGATTTTAAGTTTTAGTAATCATTGCCATTTCAAGGAGATACCACAGTTTTCGTATTTTAAAATTCCATGTTATCTATCCAATTAATGATCATGCTGACTTTCCTAAAGCAATACTTTCTCAAATACAGATGTGAAATTTTGGAGTAATCACTGACTTTGGCAGGGTATAGGATTTAAGTAACAGATTACAAGTCACTCTAAAATCCTGTATTAAACCTTATCCGTGCATCATTCTGATATATAAATATGCTGGAAGTGTTTCTTCCTCTGTATCTTCACTTTTATCTTATTTTTGATCTTGCTGCTCTTGATTATCCCTCACAGTCTCTTACTGGAATGGATTTTCTTGCTCAGGAGCAACATTAGCCCTTCAATGTGTAGAGTGGAGGCAATCCAGCATTACAGAGATATCCTTACATTTTAAAGACACAGAAGATCACATCTTCAGAATCAAAATGAATGTGTAATGCTCAGCAGTTCTCTTAGTGTTGGAGGCTGAATACAAAGTATTTCAATGCATCTTCTGAGTACAGAAGAACTGACAGTGCCTGTAAAACTGATCTGCAAAGCTGTCATGGGATCTCAGAGAACCTACACACATCCAAGGAAAGATGATCCTTATCTCAGAATGTTTAAGTCCAAATAGGTTGAGCTAAATGTTACTGAAGCAAGTAAAGCACAAAGGGAAAAGCTTCCCATGAGATGATGGGTTTATTAACAGCCTGCTTTTTCATTTTTAGAAAACAGATTATAACCTCCCTCCGTTAAATTTAGGTCTCAAAATAATACAACAGATTTGAAATTAGATCATACAGTACACTTGAAGAAAGGTCACAAATGAGTGTAATATGTTTAGAGACGGTCCTATGGCTACTTTTTAAAGAACTACTGGATTACTGGGATTGGATTCAAACTGGGGATTTTCTGCCCCTTTTGCCCACTCCATCCAGATGCTTGGATTCTTTTAAGCTCTGCATCCTCAAGTCTACAGTTCAAACCTGCCAAACTAACTCACTGCTGAGAAAGGCAAAAAAAAAAAAGAATGAATACCCACCATTTCCATCCTGTTTGCTGAAGTGGCTGGCAATGCTTTTGTGCTTTCCAGCGTGCTCTCTCCAGCCCAGTTACTATATAGTCCCCATCTGGTAGGCTCATTTAAGCATTTACCAATCGCAAATACAAGATTCAATCATAGATTTTAATTACATGCCTCAATCTAAAGCAAACCAGAATTTATCTTCTCTACCTAGCCTGATCAAAGCCTGCTACAAATGTCTAATATTACATCCTCAATGTTTAGTTAAGTTTTTCAGCCTGTTATAAGGTCACTTACCAAGGGTTTATTAGAAACCTACTTCATGTACATCTTTTGATCCATTTGGGTCAGCTAATTATTAGTTTTAAGTGTACCTGATGTTAAGTACATGGCCCCAGAGGATGTAGACTCCAAGGAGCTGAGGGACTGTGGTGGATGGACAGCATTCCCAGGACCTTAGTCAGATATTTCTTCTATTTGCCCCCAGCTAGTACGTTACAGTCACTTTCAGATAAGGCTACCTGGGACAGGAGGAACTCGATGGCACCTCTGGTCCATTGAGTCTAAACTCATTTGCTGGAAGAAAGCAGTGCTCCCTGCTATTTTTTTCAAGGTGTAAGGAAGTCATGCAGTAGGCAGTCACAAACTCCCCCTCCACCAACACCTAGCCCAAATTCAGTCAAAAACATGAAGTTCCTTTCCAACAGTTGCTGGTTAAAATCCGTTTTAAGGGGTAGCAATGTAATTCCCAGATTCCTATTCTTCTAGCCAAACACTTCTTTTTAGTAAGTTTACTGACCAGAGAGGTGTTGGCTCAGCTAAAAATCTTAAAACATTTCGATTCTACTTACTACTGTCTGGACAAAAACATCTAACCAAGCCACTACACATTATTTCTTAGATCTACTCTTGTGTTTCCCCTTAGTCTGGAAATTAATCTCCTTAATGATTTAGTAAAAGTAAATGAAAAGAACAGCTCATAAGTAATGAATGAAAAGTAAGTAGAGGATCTTTCCCTCCCTTTTTTCTCATTTGAGAACTATGACTGCCTTATACTCCCCAAAATGTGTTGTTAGTGGGGGGTTTGTGTTAGTTTTGTGTTTGGATTTGGTTTTGTTGACTTTTTAAATCTTGTTTTGTTTTCTTTCATTTCAAAGGTTTGGATTGTCTTTCCCTTGAATTGAGGCATCCTTAGATTATGATGAATTTTATTACACAGAAAAGAATATGTAATAAGTTGAACAGAGGTTAGCAAACACTCCACCTCCTTGGAAAAATTCTGATGCTAGCAAGAGAGAATAGTAACTCAGATATAATAGTAAGTGTGGCTTTATTTTTAATTTCACTTTATTCTGTCAGCTGCTACCTCTAGATTACCACATTTTGATAAAAAGAAATTATTTCAATGTGTATTTTATGTGTATGTGTATCAATGCAGGTTATGACATCTCTATCAGAATACTACACACATCCTATTGAAGCTTTTGGCACTGATCTTTTTACTGCTAACTACAACTAGATGACACCTCAGAACAGACTTGGCAATACTGCCTTTGTTGTAATTATCATGCACATTACAATGTAAAACTAATGGATCTTATTTTTTTTTTTTGAGTGGAGCTAGGAAAAACACCAGACACCAATCAGTCCTACCAAGCTTTGCTGCTAAGTGAATCCCACATGGTCAAAGATTACTAGATGTACTAAATTTAGTAAGCCGGATTTATTATTTAGGTTGAACTGCATCTGCACAAACTGATAAAACGATCATTTCTGTGGCTATCAAACCACAACAAAAAATGGTATAGTAATTTGAAGCAGACCTGATGTAACTGTTTAAGAAAAATATAGCCCAAACTAAAAATTGAAGTTGCATATTGTTTATACATTGTACAGTTACATTACAGCAATGTGAAAACCCATATTCATTTCATGATCTTTAAGCATTCCAAAACCTTACCTTTGAAGAGCCATTTGAGTACATCTGTATCATATTTTCTGCTCCCTGTTTTACCTTCAGTTCTATATCCAACTGCTTCTTTAAGGCCATCAATCTGTTGTTTGTAGAAAACCGAGGATCGCTATTTGGAGTATCAGGAGTGCTAGGACAATCTGTGAATTAAAGGTAACATATAAGCATGCAGAAAGAAAACAGGAAGAAAACACCCAAACCACTCCCCCCAAAACCCACCTTACACTCTATTCTATGGAGTTACAGGTTAAACAGAACTGGAACATCATACTTGAGAATTAAGAGTGACCCTCCTGTCCAGAGCTACTTTGCAACAGCACTGCAAATGCGCCTTAACATGAAAAGCCTCCCGAAAGCCCTGTGACTCCTACACATGTCCTAATTCACATGAATCACTTCCGGGAGTGGGCAAACAGGCAGGTTTGCAGCTGAGCCTATTTTTATTTCAAATGAGTTTTAATTCTTCTACAACATCTTGATTCAATTAAAAAATGCAGTTTTCCATTAAGCTTTCTTACACTCCTGATTTGAAATCAAAGTGTTTTAACAGCAAACCTGGATAATAGTAGTAGATACTAATGAGCACTGCCTGAATACAGCCCTTGAGTAGATCCTCATCCACTTGAGTGTGAATACTGCAGACATTGTTTATGCCAAAATTAAGAACAGATAAAATAAGCCTTTTTTTCTGATTGTAAAGCTGAATGTTTTCTGCTCTGCAATCATAAAGAAATCTGGGATAACTGGATATATAGGTACACAGGTTACTGAAAAATGGACTAATCTATGGGAAGGAGAAGGTTTTTTCATTTAACAACATTGTTGTGTTTGGGTCTCCCTCTTGTTGGATGAATTTCATGGAATGCAAGTTAATTTTACCAATTAAATTATAAAGTCAAACTCCTTAACTTTTCATAACCAGTCTATTAAATAACTTCATATTTCAGCTTCTGCAACATGAACTGTTAGTAAACTGAAAGTAAGTGGCCACTGGACTATTTCCAGCACATCTGTCCTTAGAGCTAACTATCTTCTTCCCTAACAGCCCCAATGACTTCTCTTCCAACCTTTTGGTAAAACAAGACAAATTACTTCTACTGTAATAATTAAAAAAAAAATTTTTTTTCTACCCCAACAACTGAGAGATTATGTTCTCTAGGGACAAATGGCACTGGATTCTTGGAACATATTATTTACTGAAAACAGTTACAATCTTTTTTCAAATAGTAATAATCTTCCTTGTATTAAAACTAGGATGAGGAATCAAGTTCCTGAAATCCTCAATTACCAGAAAACACAGGCAGTACAGTAGTATCTTACAAATTTTTACTTATGAGGTGTCAAGGGGAGATGTCTTATCTGCCATTTCATATTTCTTCTGTAAAGGCTTCTGGTAACTACTTTTGGAGATTTAATACATTTTGCTTTCAAGTTTGCTGGGCAATTTCCTCTTAAATTGCAGTCTTTGTCGAGGCTACATACAGATTTCATGTAAGGAGTTTTAATTTCCTCTGCTGCTAATTCACTCTTCAAGCCACTTCAAGACTCTTACTGCATCCTCACTACTTAAAGGTAGGGCAGAAAATACCAAATGCTAAAAAAAAGAAATTAAAAAAACAGATCTGCATTACTCCTCAGCTGTTTAGTCGTTGATCCTCTCCTCAATGTTTTAGCTTGGTTGCTCTGTGGAACTGTACTTGAACAGCTTTACCTTAAATCTGTTATTAGTAAAACATAGATTAACAAAATGCTTTCCTATCACTAATGTCTTCACTTTCAACTAATCCTCATCTAATAATCTATTCAAAATTAGAGCAAACATGAACTTGAAAGTCACAGTGCCAAGTCTCCTTGAAAAGTAGATTCATCATATAAATAAATATTTACCAGCTTTAGATATATGATGCAAGCCTCTACCACTTAAAGATCCTGGCCCTCTGATGATCCCCGTGAAGGCTGTGGGGCTCCTGCAGTCTGTGTTCACAGCTTTTAAAGATCTACACCAGCAGCCTTTCTTTGCATTAGAACAACACTCAAGCTGCGAGTTAAGGACTAATTAAAGATACCATGTTTCAGGCTGCCCAGGCAGCTGTTATTATCTGCCTTTGCATGTCTCTGCTGTGAAGGCGTAACCACACCACTTACCTGGGTCATCTCAAGAGTTGGTCTGTACTTGTGGGTGTAACCTACCCTCTACTACTTAGTTAAAATTGTTGTACTATATGCTTTGTTAATAACTAATAGCAAAGGAAACTTTTTCTGCAATAGGGACTAATTGCTAGGAAGAAGTAATTTTTGCCTAGAGGCATAATAGCTGCTAACTAAGCTCCCAATATGGAACAACATGTTTCTTAACATATTATGTTTTTAAGAAAAAAACCCCTAACAATAGCTTTTCAGAGATGCTTTCCAAGGGACTCCTTCTACCATCCCCCCAACCAGCCTCCCCATTACTACTCAGTAAGCAGCTCGAGGCAGCTTCTTATAGAATTCAGATTAATTTTTAAATCAGCCAGACAAACCGGTTCTATTACAGAAAGCATTGACAGTCTTAGCAGCAACACTACAAGCTACATCTGTATTAGCTGTTTCCTTTTGTCTTTGTTCTGGAAGGTTGTAATGACTTTGCATGGCTAGTTATCTCAGATTAGTTTGTGTAAAGCACTTTACAGAGGGGGTCAAATCTCCTCTGAAGGCATTTAGTTATCTTCATAGTACAAACAAGTAATAAATTCATCCAGGTAATTGCAATCAATGGGATTTATGTATAGGCCTGAAGTTAAACAAGAATTAAGTACTAATAGCAAATGGATATTTCACTGGGGACTGGGGAACAGAAGAGATTATTCTCCAGTTTGCCCCATTTGTTGGTTAATAAGGGCAGTACAAGACTTGCCATTTCAGACACATTCAAGTACAGCTTTGCATCAGACAGCAAGGGCTTTGCTGGGATACAGGTTCAGACTCCTAGGCCCAAATATTCCTGACAGTGACTATTAAGTAAACTTGACTTCAAGAAAATAGATATCTTATTATGCTGAACAACTATGAATGTTGTTGCTTAATACTAGTGAGTGTTGTGCAGCTTGTTAGCACACCTCCAGGCTGCTGGGAGAGCTGCAGTGCTCCTTCCCCAGCACCTCAAAAATCATGTTTTCCTAAAAATATACTCACCAGACTCAAAATAAATTAATAGGGATGATTTTTTAAATAGTTATATAATTATTACATAGGGACAATAGCAGTTTTCAGTCTGAAATGCTTACCTGAACTGTGATCTTCTGAAAAGCTTTTCAGTTTGAGTTTGTATAGTGCTCACCAGCAAAAACTTCTTGCATTCTAAATTGCCTTTTACCATCACTGCCATCTAAATTATATTTATAAAGAGTAGTTACGTAACTCTACTCTTCTGAAACTGCTGCTCATTCCTTTGGGATCTCCTCCCCAGATGCTACATATGCTATTTCCTCAGTAAGCTCAGTGTGAAATCTAGGATCCCACATAACTTTCTGAATTTAGGTTCCCAGATGGTACTGCAGCGTGCTGCTTAAGTACTCAATTACAGCATTTCAATTAACAACTATTTACCCTTTGGTAAATAGTTCATTTTAATCTTATTGGAGGATATTTAATTGAAGTTAGCCTCATTGGTGACATACCCAGCACAAATACCTGCAATGCATTTAGGCATTGCTGAAAGGAGGAAGAAAGATGCATTGTCAGGCTTTTCGCAGGGAGTCAGAAGGTTGGATCAGCACTTGAATTAAGTCATCAGTAGGTCCAAGGCAGCAGTGGACATTTAGAAATCCAGCAATGACCTCCTGTAAACTTCACAAATTCAATTGAATTTCCATTTGGTAACAACTAATTTTAACTACTGAAGAAGTGACAGGATATTGTTTCAAATTGCATCAATAATATTATTCTATACTGAGATTCCAAAAAGTTGCCATGAAATTCCTATGGATATGAGCTTGTAGGTGGAGTCTGCTGTCTAAAAAGTCACTACCTATTATCAGTTTGGTTGCTGGCTCTACCAGTTTCCAGTAATTGGTCTTATGTGGACACTTTGGTGTCCAACAGATTAACCTAGATAGTCACTTGTAAGAACAAAGAAATCCCCCAAACAGTCAGCTAAACATATTCTTAAACAAAATAATTTATTTTCTTGGCAACGCCTACAGCCAAATCTGATGTAAAGTGGATGGCTTCCATATCAATTAGGAGGATGGAAGAAAAGGCATGAACTTGTCTTTGAGTTCATTTTCTCCATGTTTTCTCCAGTTTTATCAATTCGCTCAAAGGTTTCCCTCTCATTGCACCTCTCTATCCCCCCTAACTTCAGCCCTATGAAACAGACCAATTTCCCAATTTATAGATGTTCTATGTATTAGCTATATGTCTAATTAAATCAGTAACTTCCTGTAGGTAAGTTATTTCAGTCTTACACTTCCCTGAGTCATATCAGAAACCACAACCTGTACTGCTACTTTTGACACAAACACAAAAACACCAATTTAATATCTGCTAGTGTGTAGAAGTATGTTTTCTAGACATATTAGAAGTAAACAGACATAAAGCAGAAGTAATCATCCCCATGTCACACATTTCATCTCTCAGACTTTCAGGAGTAATGGTTGCTAGGCTTGTCCTACTCATTGTAAGTTGATGGATTCTGTTGCACTTTTAAGTGTTGACCTACAAATCTTTAAATTCTGCATCCTTGTATGACTAATACACTGCACAACAGGGCAGATTTGGGTACAAAGTCTCACTTCTAAAACAAACTTAGATTCATCAGCAATCCCTATAAGGAAAAGTACACCTATGTTATGCCAAAAGTTGTTTCTGAATCCCATACTCGCTGTCAAATCTACCCTCACATGCTGTAATAAAGCTGTTTGACAAACTGCACTTCCTGGTAAAAGTTTAGTACCAATTCTTCAAATAATTGTGAACTTTCAGCTCTAGGCAAATTTCCATAAAAACATCTAAACTTGCTTGGAATGGAATGTTTTTTAAACACATTTTTCTACAGTAGATTCATTAATGCCACATTTAATGATTTAAACATGTATTGATTATACCGTGCTGATTAGAAAGCAGTTACATTATAAATTAGTGGTTTGTTAAAGTGATAGAAGTTACTGCTCGATAGTGTAAGCAACAGAAAGATTCACAACAGCCTGTATAGTATTTCTCAGCTCTAAATTGGGAGCACTTTGCAAATACATGTTCACACCCACTTTTCAGATACAGGAACAAAGGAAGATTAAACTACTGTTCTAAGTTACCAAAATGGTCTCTCAACCAGTCAACAGAACAATCAAAAAATCTTTAGAGTTCAGGTCTGACAAGTCAAAGGGATCAGCTCAATGAATCTCAATTCTGACTTTGCTACCTAGAACCTGAAAAAACCTACACAGTATATTCTGTTAGACAGGGGAAAACACAGGGCTTAAATACTGAAAAGTGTTAAAGTACACAAAGAGAACAAAGACCTTGACTCCCACAGCTCTTGAACCCTCTTCACCTTATTTTCAGCATTCATGATCTGTGGAGTCTAAAAATTTCGCATATATTTCCTCTTTTTTAAATAACTTGTTACTAAGTAACCAGAAGAAGGTCAAACACAAGCTGAAGCGAAAAGCAGTAACAATGAATAAAGATAACCTCTGGAAACAATGAACTTTTTGGGGGAGCTCCCATATTCACCAGTAACTAGTTATTAAATGCATTGCCTATTTCAGCAAAAGCAAGAATCCCTGAAGTGAGGCGTCTGTGACCTGAGGTATCTTATGTCAGATGGCAGCGACCTTTAGAGTTATGTATCTATGTACTTCTCCAATACTGTGTGTGTATTCACGTGTACATGCTGTAACTTTTGTATTACCAACTTTATTTATCTCTTTGCAAAGACCAAGTTCACCAATGCCTTAAGCCAAGCCCAAGACTTCAGTATTGAAAATCAAAATATCACCAAGATGACTTGTAGCCATTAGTCTCAAGACAGACAACGTTTACTCATAGTGCTCCCCCTCCATGAACTACTGACCATGAATGAAGAAGGAAGACAAGCACCTAAATTACAAGGCAAACATTACCAAAAACTCAAGCACTTCAACTTTGGAGTATGGGTGCTCCCAAATATTTTATCTAAAAAGATGTATTAACAGAATTAAAGATTACTTTTTTTTTCCTCAAGAAGATTATGCAAAATATTCTCTTAAAATGAGTCTTGTATGGGAATACCTGATGTGATACTTTACAGAGAATATAAAGATCTCAACAGAATTTACAAGTCATATTTCCATTACTAAGACTGTACAGTCTATCTACCACTAACACCTAGAACAGAATGGAATTTAAGAACACAGCCCTAAGAAGTTTAGTGTGCATCAAAACCATGTAGAAGAACGTAAGAGCAACCATGATCTTTTGTCCTTTGGGTATCTCTCTCCTGCATCCAAGACATGCACAATGACAATATTGCTCATTAACTCATTATGATAAGGCTTTTAAAAATGCTACATTGGAAAGGAGCATTCCAACAAGAGCTCATTACTGTGCTCATCCACTTTTCAAGTTCTACTGCTAGATGAATTTTGCCAATTACGTCGGCACAGATTTTTAATATTTGGTCTATACACAGTTTGTATACAATTCTTTTTCTGTTCCACTCTTCCTGTTCCTTTAAAAGCCACACTTCTGTCAACACTGAAGCAGATTTTCATAAACCTAAGCTGACATGGAACAGAATGCTTCATGCCTACCAAAAGCCCAATGGCTATCTAGAAGCATTCATTATTGTATTCATTTCCATTTTATGCTGCAGCAACCACTTCGCCTCACTAGTTCCAGCTGTGTCCCTGCTCCACCTCTTGTATCCTCACACAGATCAAATGCCAAAAAGAAACTGCACAGGCCACCATGAACATTTGAACACCTTTGGAGTATGTCACTGGGCCAAACTATGAATTGCTGACATCACCTGCCAGCATTTCCTAAATTCTCACTGTAACCAACCTTTCATCACAAGGATGATGCAGATTTTTATTCTGCTGCTCAAGCTTCCTTAGGCTTGGCATTCACTGGAATCTTCAATGGCTTGTGCACATTATTAACTTTTTGCCAAGAAGAGTCTGTGCAATGTGAAACCACCAGGCCGGCAATATCTTCCAGGCCACTCCACAAAGCTGAAAGAGGACTGTTTACTTTCACAACATTCCATCTTAAAATACCAATCTGGGTATTTTTTTTAAAATACATTCAAAATTAGTACTGACTCACTGCCATGCCACAGAAAATACTAATTAAAACCATTAACTACAGCCATCCTGCGAAAACAATTTCAAATTGTCTTTAAAATGGTAGCTTTGCTGTGGAAAAGATTGGAGACTTAACAAATTGTAATAAATGTCACTGTAAGAAATGTCTGATAAATTAAATAACAGTACAACAGAAAAACAGATATTTTCTAAGTTAAGTTTTAAGAACCAAAAACCAACAAAAAATTTAAGTATAAATGCCCACATTGAATAAAAAGGTGCATCAGTACTAATGTCTACAGCACAATTCACAGAAAGTCACTGGAAGAGTTCATGAAAATTTCTTTCACACAGTGAAAAGCTACTAGGAAACATTACAGTGACTGAGAAAATATTTTAGTATGCTAAGAACTGCATGTGAAGAACTCGTAGTCCATAAAATACACTGTTCCCCAGAAAAGAATTTAAAACCCAAAGGTACTGGATATTGATTTGTGAATCACAACAAAGAGACATATATAAATAAGCTCACCAGGTATGGATTTGCTCACTCACAAAGCAATTTTTTCATGTGAAATGGGGAGAGCTTATCTCTGCTACAAAGAAAAACTGATTTCACAGTAATGCATAGTACCTGCAACATCTTCAAGATCTGTTACAACAATGTGTGCATTTAGCTCCTGTAACTTATGATGCAAGTCTTCTAACTTCTTATTCGATTTTTTCAAAATGTTGTCCACATATGCCAAGTTCTTTTTATCCGTTGTGACCTTCCTGAGGTTCTCTGCTCCCTCCTTGATTTTAAGTTCCTTTCTTATTTCTCGCTTGATTTGGTCCTTTATTTCATCCAGCTTCTGCTGTACCATTGTATCTGAGAAGTCCAACTTCTGGCCAGTACTCAAATTCTCATAGGTTGCAAGACCTTTGGCATCCCCCTAGGAAGAAAAACAGTAATGTAATCACCAGGCAACACTGTTTCTGACAACACACACTTACAGAGCCCAGCACTCAGGTCCCCGTACGTTAACCCTGTAAGGTCATTCACTAACCTTGGGTTACACTCATATTGACCTAAAGCAACAATACCACAGGGTTAACTGGAGCTACATTTTACAACAGATTTATTTTAAATTGAGTGACATCTTTACTATGCCTATTTTTAACACCAAGAGATTTAAATACTTTTGGATTTGTCATGGCTGCTTGCCTGGCAGTTATATGCCTCAGAGCTAATGAGTCATGTTTGCAATTTTATAGATTTGTGTTTTAATAGACAAGATGGATAGAGGAAGGAAGACTAACTTCTAATAATTATAATCTGTGATGAAATTTTATACATTCTTTATAATAGGTTGCTTTTAAAGATTGTTTAAAAAAATAATGTAGTGATGTTTGCAGTTGTTTAAAGAAATACTGACATATCTATAAAGATCTGTGAAGTTGTTACTAGAAATACATTTACCAGGTCTTTTTATTTTTTTAATCCTTCAAGTAAAGCCTTTCACTTTAAAAATAATAATGATTTAAAAACCAGATCTTTCTTGCGCAGGCAAGCTAGGCTGAAAAGAAAAAAAAAAATTGCAGTCATGCAACAGGAGTTGTGTAGTAAGGGAGCAGGAGATGAAAACTCTTCAGACCCCCAGCACACAGGAGGTGATAATTGTGCCTACTATATATTCACAAAGCACTGAGAAGAGCACAAAGGGCACATTATAGAACCTGCACCAGCGAAGTTCATATACAATTAATTACATATGTGACAAGATTTCTGTGCCTTATGCAGACCCTGGACAATGAGCAGACATTAGGTCCCAAAAATTTCAGCTAGAGGTAAATGAGTGAAGACCAAAGAAGGGCTCTCCTGAACTTGAATTTGATCCCATCCTAATTCAGAATTTATTTAATACATGTCTAGCCTGATTTGCACGCAACTACCCAAAAGACCAAAATTTTCTTAAACACTGTGATTGAGTTGCCTTGAATTCTGAAAAAGGGGGTGGGCAGAAAGGTATTTTAAGGTATAATTAAAATGTTGAAACTTTTTGTCATAAAATCACTTATCAACACAGTAAACAGTAGAAGAAAACATTCTGGAGGGAGTTTGAGGAGCACAGCATCCAGCTAATAAACCAAATAATGTCCAGAATATAAAATCACTACAGATACTCTACAGTAACTTGGTTTTCAAAAAAATTTGAGTCACAAAGGTTGTGGCTGGAATCTACATGTCAACAAATAATGTTGGTCAAACTATTTCAAACTGTGTATATGCCAGAAATACTGCCTTGCATCAGCAAGATCCAATCTACTAGTCCTCAACGATTATTTCACAAGTTTCCTGAATCTCTCATTAAAATTTTTCTACCCATAGCTTCTACTCTGAGTGCAAAAAGTTAACAACTCAAAGATTCTTAAATATTCAAAGTAGTCAGAAGTGCCATGTTGCCACAGTATTTGACTATCTAAAAAAGAGAGCAAGTAAGCAATTTAGAAATGACAAACTGAGTAAGAAATGAAAGGGAAAAAAAACTCATGCAAATTTACTTTAAGTGCACTTGTGAGTGCTTTTCTGTCAGTGCAGATTAAAATAAATAATTATGCATATGTAGGGAGGCTATTAATAGCTGTACTAGGAAATACATGACATTGTTTCCATATACAGGCACATAAAATAGAATGGATTATTTTTAAAAAAAAGAATAATCAATAGCAATGAGCAACTAGTACAAAGGTTCATATCCATAATGAAGGAAGCCATCTGCCATGTGTTTAGTTTTGAGAAAACTGAAACTGAAAATAAATCGATATAACAACTGTACAGCAAACTATTTAAGTAGTAAGTATATCCAAATCAGATTAAGATCTTTGATTTCCTTGTTTGTCTAACATATAAAAATTAAGGATGTCAAAAAAGAACATCAAGATTAGTATGCTACTACTCTGCCTTTAAAACAAGATTTAAAAAATATTTGTAAATAAAAAGCCTGTATTTTTACAGCACAATTATTCATGCCTGTTCTGCAAGCTTTCTAGAAATAAACTTATATATCATCTGCTTCCTTAAAGCAGGATATTACACTTTTTAAAATTCAGAGAAAGACAAATAAGCAATGTAAAAAACCTCAAATCAAATAACAAAACCACCAAAACCCATCCTAAACCCCAAAGAAAACCTTTATTCTATGCTGTAATAGCACCTGAGGTTTGCTAAAATTATGCCAAGAATGTACACTTCTCAAACAGAACAATGTTATTACGATATAAATAATTCAGAAATATTATTCACTGGGGTTTACCAAAGAGACTTCAGTTAATTGTTCATCCATTGAACAAAAATGTATTTTGTTACAGGGGAGGTTTTTATCCCTCTACAAGCCCATATCCCATCTGTTAAAGTGATGCGGCATTCTTCCATAAAAAGGTTTTTGGAGTCCTTGTTCCAGACACAGTCCCTAGTAAGTCTTCAATGAAATTAAATCTCCATGATCATTAGTAATTTGCCTTCTGAATTTGCAGTAATTGAGTTAAAGTTCTCCTCAGCCTTAGCAGTCTCAGCAGCATCTTTGTCTCCAGATTTAAGGGTTTCAGGATAGAGTTGTTTCTTTAATCTGCTTTTGAGACAGTAGAGAGTTCAACAGTGTGGATGGTAACACTGGAAGCTGGTCATACTGCCTGTACATTTAAACATTTCTTTTTGAATCCCCCCAAAAGCCACAGATTATACTCCTTCTGCCTCTCCTGTCATCCACAGTTAATTATACTTTTGAGCAAAAAGTATTCTCTCACCTAGCTATCCAGAGGTCACCTGGCACAAAGGTCACAGGGAAATAAATTCTTCCAAGGAGGCAACTGTGCACTCAGTGAACCTCGAAGGTCATTGTGAATGCAGTGACATCTTGCAATGTGTTCTGCAAGTGAAGCTCCTCTGGTCCTGCTCTGATGTGCTTTGCTGCTGAGATGCAGCAAAGGTTTGCGACAGAGCTTCATGCTATTAAGAGCAGCCTCAAAAGTGTTCCAGTTTAAGATGAAGATAATGTCAACAATGGTACAACAAGACAGAACATCTAATAGCTAAATCAGATTTTTTCTTTAAGAAAAGCACCTCCAAGTGCCAAAATCAAAACTATACTTTTAAACTGAAGTTACTTAAAACACAGCATATTCCAGCTTTATTAGATGACATCCTATTACAAGTCTGCATAGAGTTGAATATTCTTTCCAAAAAATATTTTTCTGATTTGGATAAACTCCCTCCCAGGATGAACCTCACATCCTTTAGGTTGTAGGTGCTCTGCCGACTCAACCTGAAAATTCAGTGTAAAAAGAAACAACAGTTAGGGGCAGGGCCCAAGTCCTCTCCTTTGCAGTGCTAAAACAAGCAGTGTGCAAAGACAGAAGAAACCATTCACATTCTCTTTGCCAAGAAGCCATAAATGAATTTTGCAAAGCTCTTCCCTTTACTCTCCCTCTCTAAATCACTTAACATAAAATATCTTAAGAGTGGAAATGCTCTGAAACAGATAATGACTAAGCCACTCCTGCTGGCAAAACAGAGAACAGGTCCCACTGCTTCACAATCCAAGGCAAAAGAATGGGCAGCCAGTTACTGATTCTCAGTTTCTTTTTAAATTCTGGTAGTGCTTTGATTGCTGTTTAAAAGAAAGGGGCCAGTCTTTGCTGGGTGGTCCCAGTACTGGTCAGCTCAGCACAGCATCCTTCCCCCCTGTGCCACAGCAAACTGCTGGGGACCTGGCTCTTGACCTGAGCAGCAGTGAAGGACAGCGTCACCATCCTCCCACCATGGGAGCAATGAGAGACAGCAGTGCACACCTCTTTGCAGTGGCAAAACACATGTTTCAGAGCCACTGCAGATTTCTGAAAATTTCAGTGTGCAATGAAACTTGAAGATATGGTCATTGCAATGAACTATCAAGGACCACAAGCTAGGTACTACTGCTTATTAAAACAAACAAACAACAAAAAAATAAAAAAACTAAAAAACTGAGTTCATTTATGCAGCCTTCCCAATGCAATAGACTCAACCTCACTTCAATTGCGGGCTCAAAGACAATCTGTTTATGTAGATTAATTCAAGATGCCAGCCTTCAACTTCTGTACTTCTGGGAAATGTTTTAAGTATAGTTGAAGAAAATAATGAGTAGTGGTCTGAGCATGTCTTTTAATAATACAGTCTATTCTAGCTGGTGTGGTGAAAGAAAGTAATAATACTGATAATGAAAACCATGCAGGGCTTGTACTTTTGCTTCAGATCAGTTCTGAACCAAATAACTGGTGAAGCAGATGCTATGGCATACTGCATTTTCCACCAAAACCCCATTTAAGAATAAAACATACAAACTGCATGGCAAGGGCAATGGTACTGCTGAGCAGAGTACCATGAAGCTGAACATACCAAAGGTTCTGCTTAAGTTGTGTAAACCAAATGGCTTTGAATTATAAATGAGATTCTCAAGCTGCCCTCTCTTCAAAGGTAACACTAAAACTCTGGGCGTTAGTAACTCCTGAAGACTTGCTCCTAAGAGCACAGTACAACTTCACTGTGCTATACCATATATATATTATAGATAATATTGATTAGAGCAAGAATTTAGATTCCTCATTTCTGTTAGAAGTTGTTATAGAAAAGTAAGTGGAGCTTTAAACTACACCATGCTCAACATCTGATGAGTGCTCATGCACAGTATTATTCACATTTCACGCTGACGTGCTACTAGCACACTAAACCTGCCTTCAGGAAAAATCCCAAATACAGACCTTATCAAAACTCACAGTAAAGTTGCTTACATTTTTTCCTAAAAGTATTAGCATTTCTTTATATATGCTCTTGAATTTCAGTAATCTTTTCAACAGACAATGAGCCAATAAAAAACCTTCTTGACAAATATTGCAAAAAATGCTATATAAAACCAGGATTTTCATCTTATGTATGATTTAAAAAGTTATAACCCAGAAAGACAAAATGTTTATCAACTTGAAATTTAATTTTGAAGAGCTAGAAGTACAGATTTGGAACTACTAGGTATCTTAGTATAATAAATTTCTGACTGATTTTTTAAGGAGAAAAAAAAAAAGAAACAAATTCTGCTTTTCTGAGCCAACTGCCAAGGTCCCCAAAGTTCTCTACAGTAATTCCTAAAGCTAGAGTAGTCTTTGATTTTATGAACAATGTTAATCAATTGCAAACTTCCCTTCCCCCCTGAAGTCATTCATAAAACCAGATGTGATGGCTTGTCTGGATTACTGGAACTACATAGACTATTTCCTCCTGCTCAGAAGCAAATGTGATTGTGGTCAAGATCTCAGCACTCACCCAATGTCAAGAACTAAAAAAAACCCCAAAAAACAACAACTTGGAGGCTTAATAGATTTTGGCATTAGTTTGCTATGCTAACATGTCACAAATCAGGATTTAAATTTAATCTAAGTCACAGCTTTCTGCTTTGTAACAAGAGGCTGTTTAAGGCAGAAATATCCATAGTCCACTACATTATACATGGATGGATTCAAGTAGGACGCTGATTAAATGGTATTCAATTCCTGTGCACAAACAGCGAGTGCCCAACTGCATCTGTAAGACATGAAATAGATTTAAAAAAAGGCAAAATGTGTTCCTTAAATAGGGAGGTCCTCAATCAGCTGGTCACCTCTGCTAAGCTCTCCCAGTTTGAGCTGTTGTCCTGATGAATACTTTAGGAGGAATGTTTGCTTTCACTCACACAATAGCTGCTGGGTTGCAGAAGTTGGTCTGACAGCTCTGGTATAAAAACTGTGTGGCCTGACTCAGCCAGAACACCTCATCTAAACAGGTAATAAAATTCCCTGGGGAGTCCTTGCTATCATCTAGCTTCCAGCCACTAAAAATCCCTGATTCAGCCAGAGTTTTCTAACATGAAGAGCTTGGCCCCCAAAAGGTGCTCCAACTGCAGTAAAGACTTGCTTACAGAACTAGAGCTTGTGTCCATGCAGTGCTGTGCCAACAGTGATGAGAGGAAGCAGCATAAGAGAGATTTCTTTACTACAGGAGGGAAAGAAAACATTTACAGAAATGTTGCTTTCAGCTGCTTCTCGTTGTAGCAGCTCCTGATGGTTTTACACTGGGAAAAGTACCTGCAAGGATGCTTCCAAAGAAATGTGACATTGAAAGAAAATCCTCACAGTGACCCTTCTCATGATCACAGAAACTTGATGGAGGCGATGGCACAACACAGGTGATGAGTACTCCAATGGGAGATCAGCAAATGGCTACAGAATCCAACAAGTATGACTACATATTCTGGCAACAGGCGTGGTACAGTCACTTCAGCAGTTTCCAAACTTCTATCTATAACTTGAAGTTCAGACTCCAAGCCAAAAATTCCAATAGAGTCTAGTGGAAACAAAACTTCCCTTCTCTAGTTTCAGATGTGCAAAAAAGAAAAAAAAAAAAAAAAAAAGCAAAATCCTAGGGACTGCTGTCACAACCTTTATTAACATGTGCCCAAGAAGATCATTATATGAAATTATGTCTATAATAATGTCACTTCTCCATTCTCTCTCAGACTTTGCTTAGTTTTCATTTAGCTTCTCATCACATATGAGAAGAATATACTCAGAAGAAAACTGCATTTTATGTAAACAGTACAGTTTCAAGCACACCACATGGTAGGTAAACCTTTATTAAATGCCAAAACATAAACAATCCCTTTCAGGATACAGGGAAAAAGATTTTATGAAATGTTAATACCACAGTGCATGCTGAAAATATTGCCAATAATGATGTACCATAGAACTGTGCCAAGAAGACTGAAGTAATTCCCCTAAAACGCAGCCTCACCAAGATGCAAGCAATCAAAGCACTGAAATGATAATTTCTCATCTAATGCCTGTAACCTTAACATGGCATATTTTAATAATGTGGTAAACACACACACTCTCCTCTAAAAGATGAGGAAAACAGGTGGATTAAGTGACAGTTCAACAAATGAAAGAGAAGCAAGTTCAAAGAAGCACAAAATATTTCAAGACCAAGTCCCTCAGTCACAGATACTGAAGTGGAGTTGTACACTTACTGTACTGGACTGGGCAGTGAAAACAGACATGTATCTGTGTCCTACTTCCTACTGCCAACACAGGAATTGCATGCACAAACTTGTTTTGCATTTTCTAAATTTGAACAAAAAAAATCTAGTCTTCTTTTGAGAAATGCCTTGGTGAAAAAAAATTTGAGATCCCATAAAATATGAAAACTAGTAAATAGCAGATAAATGAGCATTTTTGTGTGTGTTTGACAGTTGGAGGCTTCTTTAAAATAAAAACCCCTTACATTTTAAAATTATAGCAAAACTATGTCTTGTGAGGGACTTAGGCATCTTTGAATTTTGGGTTTTTTTGCCTGTTACTTTAAACACTTTCAAAACACCCTTACAAGTTACTGTTTTGTTTTTTTTCATGAGAACACCTGCAATTTTCTCTAGCATATTAACAACTTCATCCTAATGGCCTAAAATTATTTCTTGAACGTATATAGAATGTACTTTTAAAATCTGGTGTATTTTAATACACTTGCCAAACCGTACATAGGGGTACCCATGGTATCCATTTCTTTCAGAAATTCATATACTCATTGTGAATTACTGCCAGAGACTGAAACAAGGAAAGGGGCTTGAGAGAAATTGTTGTCATGAGATTTGGCTCAGTTTGACTTGACTGATTTCTCTGTAGTTACATTAAGCTCAAGTTTGGTGCTAGCAGTTGTTACAATGCTTTGAAGTGCTTGAAGTCTAACATAACTCAGGAAACAGAACTATTTCAGATAAAGGGAAGGTCATATGCAAATGTTGTGTGGTGACTTTGCCACTAAGTACAAGTAATACAGAAATGAATCTGTCCAGCAGGGAGAAACACTCTCCCCCTTCCCCATTCTGCTTCTAGCATAATCAGTAAGATATCTGGTGAAGTGCATGTTAAAGCAAACACCTAAACTCAAGAATTTCTGCTACTACTGAAAGTTAGCACAATTTTGTTCTATGTCACCCCAATATAAATGTGTTTACTGAATTTTTTTCATATAAAAAATTCACCTGTTTTTGTCTAACATTCAGAGCCGAGTGATATTATACATGTAGCTCAAGATGTTTGAAAAAATAATGTCACTACATTATCCAAACTACAGGATGTGGCATTTAATTTGGTAGAAGAGATTTTCAAAGGTAAAAAGGTCAAGTCAACAGACATGAGTCACCTCTTATGACTTTGATAACTCCTCCTCAGACTCAATGCACACTGTACAAAGGTGACAATTTGGTGGGCATGCACCCAAAAATATACTTACTTTAAAGAGAAGTTACCATTGCAACCATACATTTTCAACAGCTGTAATGTTAACATTAGGATAAACATTGTGGGTAAATTTTTGCTTGTGAAGGAGTTTTAGTTACCATGCAGAAATACAAAATTAAAACCTCAAGGAACCCAAACTCAAATTTCTTAATGCTTAATGACAATCAGGTCCAATTCTAGTGGTATTTTTCTTGTATTATGATAAAAATGAATTAGATAATAGCTACCACTAAGAAAGTATTATTATCTGTCCTGGGTAACAGATTGACCATTCTGCTTATCCACAAATCAGTATATCAGCTGTTGCCACATCTGTTATGTGGTGGTACTTTAGTGTAACACACTTTACCTAAACTGCCAGAGAAGAATGCTAAAATGCCATACTACAGAAACAAATCATTACAATTGGAACTTCTCTGTTCTTTCAGTGCAAGTTAAAAATCTTAAACATTGAAATGATGCAAAAAGAAATCCTCAGAATAAACAGGAATTTCTCAATAACACATGGAATTATATCAGGACATTGTTAAAGACCAATATACTGAATTTCTTTAATCTGAAAAGTACAGTAAAGGGTCCCTGTCTGAAAAGCTCAATTTCTGAGATGGATAACTAGCAATTGAAAAGAAAAACTCTCAAATTTCCTTTTTTTCTGGCAATTCCAACTTTCAGCATAGGCAACTGATATGTTAGTCCATTTTACTATGTTTTACAGGAGCTATTTTTAGCCATTTCAAAACTAATGGAAGAGTTGATAGTCTACATTCCACTGTAATTAAGCCATCATCTTTAGCAGCCAACTATTTTGTACATTATAAATGCAGCAATACATATCAGAGATAATACTAACATCTGTTTTATAAGGCAAGAGGCCAAGTGGCTAAATACTAGATCCTGGCGAAGGAACCAGATTTTTTGCTTTCTAGGACTGTGTGCAACAGTGGCTTCACCAGTGCTTATGGGTTTCCCAGCCTGGTAGCTGAATCTGTAATTACAGGAAAGGGATGTATGTTTGTATTTATACCAAGGATCTGTGTCTTCATACTCTACGATTGAGAACTTTCCCAGTAGCTTGGGTTGTTATATCTGAAGTTACTGAAGTTCACAGCCTAGACTCCAACCAGCTGGAAATCCTGCTCCTGCTTTCAAATCCAGCAGTGAAAGAAGGATGGGAAAGTCTCCTTAAATCTTTTCCTCATCTTTTACAGGTGGTCTGTAGAAAAGACCCTTTTTCCCTATTGGGACTGCCACACCCAAAATTCCACTTGCAGAGATGCAGGCATCTCATTCCATGCTCTTCCAGTAAAAGTTTACGTATGAACACAGGGTTATTTATAGAAGCATTACTTCACTCCAATTTGTCTGAAACTTCTACAGAGCATCACTGATGCACATTGTGATACATTTGAAGAGTGTTTTTGCAATCCTTCTTTCTCTGACCCTTAAAATATGGTAGAAAGATTCTTACTGGCTCTTAATGTCCATTTTCTATTTAAGAATTCCCTAGGCATTATAGAATAATGAAGGAATAGAATCCTGTCTTAACCTACAACAGAAGCCAAAAGAAAATTGCCTGACTTAACTGCTTTACAGGCAACAGCAATGAGAAAGAGGCAGGTGATTTCACGTACTACATGGATTACAAAAAAATTCCTAATACATTTCTAAATACAAATCTGCCTAAAGCTTTGGTTTTAAAACCTTCCTACATTTTCTAAGTTTTTAGGAGCCTTGATTCCCCACTGACTGCAATACAGTACTCTAAGTAAATCTACTTTTTATGACCTAAAATGAACATATGACTTACATATGAAGTTTGCAGTAAAAAGTGTAAAATAAAAGCCTAGGATTTTAGCAAAGGATTTCTTACTGCATATTGAACACATTTTACTCTTTATGTTCAGTCTCAGCACCATCTCCCAAGTAAGCTGTTTCCTGTTTTGCACACATACTTGTACAGGACTATCCTCCATCTAGCTCTTGTTACTAGCACAGTTCAATATCAGTTAAATAGAAAATGGGAAGCATTGGTTTCAAACTAATCAATACACCAATGAGACCTGTAACATAACAGCAATAAAGCAGAAAAAAACAACAGTTTTTCAATGCATCATGTATAGACATCATATAAAACTAAATCTCAAAGGATATCTTATAAACTCATGTACACATAACAATAGCAACAAGGTCTCACAACTGCATTAAATTAGAAGAATGATAGTTTTTTATACTGTTGAGTATTCAGAAAACCCACAATGAGACACAATTGTTAATGAACTCAATACTCTTCCTTTTTCAGAGTGGCTAAGGTTACACATGCATGCTATGTGTTTTCCAGCAGCAATCATGTGAATGGAATCTTGAATGTGGTATGTAACCTTGTTTATCCTAAATTGACCCATTTTTTAATACTAAAAGCGTCACCCTATTCTACAGGGCACATATAAATAGCAGTTTTCATATACACAATTTCAAAAAACGTCCTAGAAATACTTGTTGCCAATGTGAATTTGATTTTGGTATGCTTGTAACTTTTGAGGCATTTTTCTTCAAGACTAAAAGTTTTCCACTTCATTCCAGTTCAGGAGCATTTCAGTTAGCAGCCTGAGAAAAACCTTCCGGTACTACTAGAAACTGTAGCATGAAAAATATGTTAAGCAAAAGTAGAATATTCTGCTTTATTAATAACTAAGAACTACCGAAAAATACTCTAGATGTGACATTGAGCAAAATCTTCATGAAGAAGTGCCTTAAGGTAAGAAAGTACTGTAGTCAGAAGTTATTTATGGTTGAAGTTTAACCTGCTGCATTCCCCAGAGTATCTACAATGTATTCCTCTATAATGACCTGTCTAATCTAAAGCATGTCATCTTCAGGAGGCAAAAATACACAAATACTTCTGACTGAAAAATACCAGCAGGAAGATGACTCCTACTTGATGGAAGAGACTTGCATATTTTGAAATTTAAGTGTTAGGTGGTTGTGGCTATTTCCTAACTGCACTTGGAAGGGGCTGATTGTGAGTGGGTGGGGCATGTTTTTTGATGCTCTCTCAAGTATTGTATTAAAGATGTCAAGAGTCACAGGAGAAAAATAAAAATCAGCCTCTATAATAAGAAACTAAACTACAAAAATAAAGTACAGTCCCAATCTGTCAACACTGTTTTCCAAACTAAGCTACTATATTTAGCTCAGGCTACCATCCTCTCAACTCCAAACATCTCTGACCTCTTTGAGCATTACTGGTTTCTTTTTCACACCCTTCGTACTGTTTTACCCAGCTAGGACACAATGAACCAGCATTATTATGAACATTCTGGGGTACAGCCAATGCTTCTGCCTAGGCACAGGTCCTTCCCATTTTCTGAAGATGCCAGAACCACAGCCAGCTAACCCTGAGTGAGGAAGAGGCAGCTCTGTTCATTCCCAGTGTATGCCACTAAACTGCACACTGCCTTTGTATCTCAGCTTTGCAGGAATTCCCAGTAGTTGTACTTCCCTATGTACTAAGTACATTCATTGCAATAAAGAAACATACATATTTCAGGACAAATTATTTTAAAACAGTGGGAAAATTAATAGAAGCAATTAGAAACACCTGACACTTGCAATGTACATTGACAGCAAAGTGCAAGACCAAAATTAGTGAAAGAATTTGCAGAAAAAAACACATGCCTGATAGAAATGAAGAAGAAAATAATTCAGCTCCATAGTTCAGAAAATGTATGTGAATCAATTCAGAACGCAGATGCCTGTAGTTAAGTTTTAAAAATCCGTTTACTTTAAGTACTGTATAAACCTAAAATTGACAATGAATTAAAGTAGATGCAACAGATGGGAAGGGAGGCAAATGCTAAAGAAAGGAAATGCTACTTTTGAGCTCATAAAACAGTATAGTCTATTGTAGAAAGAAAAAAACTTGCAAAAATGGGAGGCCATTAGTAGAACTTGGATCTCCCAAGGTCATCTAGTTCAAGAATGACACTGGAGTTAAATAAATCAATTCCCATGTGCACAGAAACTGCTGCCCTGACAGTGTCACTGAGTTACTCCCGTCAAAAAGAAACCTTTCAAATTAGTGCTGGTTGCTAACCTGAAAAATATATGATGATACTGCATACCCCTCTACAGTAGGCCATCAGTTCTTTTCCTTCTGCACTTCAGAAATGTCTAATGATTTTTAAAAAAATCTATTAGAATTAGTTGAATTACAACTTGAGAATATATTCACTTGCTTTCTTGTATGAAATCATAATACATTTAAAGATCAGTTTCTAAAGCAATTAAATTTAAAATTGTAAATTGTTTTTGCATTATGCAGCATGTTACAAGTAAAGGCAGAATTCAAGAAAGGAGTTTGCTCCCAAAACAAAAATTAACTGCAGATAAATGCCGTGTACTTTGACATAGATTAATAGTTTATTTGAAAAATGCACATAGAAAAAGAAAAGGGAAAAGTCGGTTTGAGATATTCCTTTGTGAAGTGGCTTGCTTATATGCTGAGGAATCACATTTGAACCAGCTTGATAAAAATGAATAGTTAAAACTAAATTTCTCACCCAGCTGAAAAATACTTAGCTTGACTCATACTAACTTGCATGATTAAAGAAGTATAGTACAATTAAAAAATCCTCTGAAAGAAATGATGTTGTTCTAATGTTGAAGCACTGTCTGTTTTAATTTTCGAAATGTCATGTTCCCATCTCCTCAGGAGAGGAGAAACTAAAGAGGCAAATCATAGCAACTTGAAGAAAACTCCCTAAATAATAAGTTTCAATTACAAAATTTAAATAATCTTTCTGAGGACCCCTAGTTATGGATATTATAATTTGCAAATCATAACTTTTGACATCCAGGCACTCTCAGCCTAAAACAACAGCTTCATATGAGCTTATAAATAAGCAACAAACAAACTCAAATATTGAAGAAAACATGCTTCCATTAAAGGCGATTGCTGAGTCCCAAATGGGCAGCAGTTCAAGAATGCTACATGAGTAGTCAGGCATGTACGATTTACAGTACTTTTACTTTTCTACTGCTGTCACTAAGTTTAGAATATGTCTACAAAAAGGCCTTGCTGGCTTTAAAATGAGATCTGCACACTTGTTTTTTTATTTTTCAGTACAAGTCTTTGAAACTTTGTCTGCAGTAAGATTTTGCAAGAATCTGGTTTACTGTATTGGGTCTCCCCATCCGATTATGCCCATGTAATTCCCTACGTGCTCTGCATGGGTTGCAGGCAGCACACACCCCTACAACTTCAGCAGTTAACAACACTTGTCAGAAAAGCTGACACTTTGTCATAATTTATCTTACAATTTTAGCTTCCACAATTTGAATATTAGGAAAGAAAGAATCTTGTCATACCATATGCAGATCCATCTATGAAGGAAATAGCCTCTTAAAACACATTCCACTTAATTGTTTTGCAGTGTCTTCCTATATAAATAAACATAAGAAGTTGAAAAGCAGTGGATGGTTTTACATATTGTGCTTGTAAAAAGCAACAGGCCACACAGTCAATTTGTATTCCTTCTAAATTCTCAGCAATAGCTTTGGATGCTTTCAGGGTTATGTTACTCAAAAATCCAAGTGATAACATGTATCACAGTGATGAAAAAGAAACTTCGATCTCCTATCTAGTGATGTAAATAGGGCAAGTCCTAAAACCTGTCATAAAAGGAAGAGGTTATGTTCCTCTTCCTGCCAAAGAGAAATAAGAAAGGCAGAAAAACAGAACCAAGCAAGTTTTTTTCTAAGGACTGGCATAAAGTTTCTAGCCTACCTTACAGAAATAAGCCTTGCTGTTACCAGAGAGCTTTGGAACACCTGGAATCACCAAAAAGAATCTCTTTTTGATTTTAAACATAATCTTTCACCTAAAAAGCACAAATATAAAATAATACATCCAGGGTTTGTAAGTACAAAGAGAATGAGGAATAATTGATAATTTTTAAATTAATTCAACACAAGAACGTTGAAAACATTTAATCCCTTTGGTACCTCAAACTTCTTACTTCTGCATCAGATTTTTAGGCCTTTTCTCCCCCAGATTAGGCTAGGCCTCTGAAACACAGCATCAATCTGGTACACAGCAGTTCAAAGTCCTCTAAGTGGTGCTTTAATTGATGCTCATGTCTCCATTCAGAGATATTTTCTTATTGCAAACATTGAACGCATCACTGTATGGGTTTTTTTCCCCCCTACTGAATAATCAAATGTCTCACAGTTATCAAGCTACTCATGAACTGACAAATGTCTTCATACCAAACTGTATCTGAACCTCAGTCTCTTCATTATCTTTATGGGCAGTACATTCACAATATTACTCGCACAGTACTTTGCCTTCACTCCCAAATTCAATCCGATCCATTTCAAATGTACACTCATATTTTCTTCTATTTCAGTTAGAGAAATAACAAAAAAGACACAAGATTTTTCAAAACTCTTTCTTGTATTGAGTGCATAAAAGGTTCAACAGCAAAGGCTTACCACTTCTGAAAGTCAGCTAATAAACGTGGGGTTATACCCCTACACTGAACCTCGGGTTCTGCTACAAAACCTTACCACTGTTATCAGCCTTCAAAATCAAACTAAATGTAACCAGATCTTCCATCCATGCATGATGTCCAAACCAATTCTATTTTTAATGCTTTTTCAGAGAAACAGGTTTTCACTGTCACATGCATATTTTGAGACTTTCTGCTTGAGGAATGTTAAAGCTAGAAAAGAATTGCCACAGACAGTGCTTGGACTGTTCATCATCTGCATATTCACCTTAAGCAGAATTGGACTCTTCACAGTCCTTAGCTGTGAATCTGTAATCTGATAAACATTTTACTGCATGAACCACCACTGCAGGCAAAAAAAGCATCCTAAAGAACCAGCAGTTCTGACCTCCCCTAACAGTTTGTTCCTGCCCCAGACCATTCCCTGATATATGCCAGTACAAACCTTTATATGGCCACACAGTGAACTGCAATAATCAACCTGATCTAGCTGAAAACTAATCTAGGGATGAAAAAACCCACCAATACAAAACAACAAAATCTGTTCACCATATAGCTGCCTGTGCAAATGTAAAGCAATACAATATGGCACACACTCACTTCCAGCAGTGGTACCAGCTGACAAAGTCTTACACTTTCTTTGAGCAACAGACTCAAGTCTGTATGGGCAAAGCTTCCAAATCCAGCATGTGACATCATCAACGAACTAACTAGAACTTTTCCATCCTAAATTTATCTCCCAGACCTGCCTTTACTGCAGCAAAGAAAACCAAATTGAATATACTTTTAACAGTTTTTCAAAAATATATGCATTAAAGTTCCTAAGTTCACAGGTCAACTATAGGACCAGTGATATACTAAACCATATCACTATTACCTGTTAATTAGACAGCTTGTGTTTGGGACTTTGAAATAAAAAAAAAAAGGACATTTTTTCTGATGTTTTATACATCAACTCTCAATTTCTCCTCAAAAGTTACATGAAGTTTATATACAAAAAAAGATATACATACTGATCAAAAGAATAATTTCAGAACACCTGCATACTGCAATTATTTACATGTACTAGTTCAGGTAAATTACAATGAAACTTACTATTACTTCTTATTAATTTTAATAACCTATTTATTTCAATAGTCTAACAAATATGAGTACAAACGCTATTGCATATGCATTTATGAAGTTCATGTACATGCATTTACTTTTAAAATTTCATTAGAGAAAATGTATGTGGTAGTAATGCTCAAGTACGTTGAGTATTAAGAGGTAAAAAGCCCCCAAACAACCACAAGGTGTATCAGCCCCCACATTCCAAGTATTGAGCAATATTCTCTGGGTTTAGGGCTCAGAAAACTACTGCTGTTGTATTTACTCACGGGAGAAGTTCTCCTTTCTGACCTGATCTGCTTGGGAGTGTTTCACCATGATAACAAAGAGAGCTCCACAATATTCCTGAGATTTATCTTAGAACTTTAATACAATCTATTAGTACCTTGGTATTGCATATTAATTACACCTTCTCCTGTTAGAGATCTGTTGCCTATTGCGTATTTTGTTACATCCTAATAACAAGTGTGGAAAGTTATGGAAAACTGTCTCCCTGGTTCTTCTCAATAGAAACAGAACTGATTCTGCTACTTTCATTTTCAGGCTAACATGTTTCTTGTGTTTAATGGAAACTTAAAATCTATGAACCCTACTACCACGCTAACAAGGCAACAAATGTCAGAAAAACCTCAAGAGAAAAAACAATCAGACTCCCATACATAACACCACAGACAGGAACCAGGTATGAGAGGCTTCTGATTCAAGCTCTCTGATCTGCACTTACTTAGAGAAGAAGTCAGAACCTCTCTATCATTTAAAAACCAATGCATCTCCAGGGAAGAAAACAAGGTTTAAAGGAATTGGAGTTAGAAATAGTGAGCTAACTTAGTCACGTCCACATTATGGTTTTTACTAACCCTGATTTGCATATTGGGCCAGAGCTCACTGTCCCTTTTTGCCACATATCAACCTTTCTTCATGGCACAAAAAAAGAACAGGGAAATTCTGCATATATTAAACTTTCAGAGCCCAGCGCTTTCTAGTCATCATTTATTTGGTACCTATCTGATAGCTAGTTATGTATCTACAGTAAAATAGCAAAGGCTTTTAGTACAGATATACTTGGCCTAGGAAAATACACTTCTGCTAATATTCCCATTTTTTCCCAGGCTGCCAGTCAAAGCAACAAGCTCCTCTACTGAGAGCAGAGTCCTGCCATCTCCGTGCAAGCACTCCAGAAGTGCTCTGTGCACCGCAGCAGCAGTAAACAGGAAGCGCAGCCACAGTGGGCATAATGCTGATACAAAGTATAGGAAGCTGTATCTATACCTGACATCAAGAAAAAGTTAGGGCGTGGCCTGCTCTTAAAAAACAATCAGCTCAGCACTACCCAGCTGGTGGTCGCACAACTGAGCCACAGCAGCTGATCACAGGAACCCTCTCAGCTCACCCTCCTCATGAAGTTAAAAGCATTACTCGGACAGCTTCATTTCAGCCTCTTCTATTATCCAGAGCAGAACAGCAGCAGAATTCCCGGCAAAGCTGGCCCATTTAGCTGAACATAAGCCTGCAAGTGTGCACTACTATCCTGCTCATGAGTGTCTCCCCACCACCGTGTGAGTGAAACCTCAGCCATCTCACTCTCACCAGCTACCAGAATTTGCACCGGCAAATTTGCACAGATGCCACAAAACTTCCTTAGTGTGACACACAGACAGAGAATTCCTGAAAGTTGGGAAAATCAGCCTGCAAAATCATGAAAAAACCCAGAGAGCAGTACTTTGCTGCAAAGGATGTACTCCCAGACTGCCACGCGACTAGTTCAATTCACTGGTGAGGTGTCAAACAGTAAGTAACTGGTAGCTGTAAAACGGCAGTAACAAAAATGGTGTCAATTTGTGTCACTGTGACATAATTTACATATCACTGTGACATAACTGTATTGCTGCAGTTCAAATAAACAAACATATCAGATCTACTGCTACTTGTAAGCACAGGCCTAAAGAATTTAGTTAGCTATTAGTTTCTGTTTCAATGTAGTACTTCTCAATCCTATCTCAAAGTAACAGAAGCCATGGATTTGATTCTACATAAATCTAACTTCTTTAAAAAGAACCTCCCCCACTCACACCAAAGACTAGCAAAGACGCTTTTTTGCTTGTGCCAGGAACTGCAGACCAAGCATTAATAATTAAAGTTTTGAAGTATACCATACAAATGCTTTGCCCCTGCTACAGTGCAGTCTCATGAGAGATGCTTCAGCTCAGTCTGTTCCTGAACCCATTCACTTACTAGACCCATGTAGCAAAAAAACAAAATAAGCAAAAAGCCTACCATCAACCAATGTATACCAGTTGTACAAATGATCTCTAGCAAAAGCAAAAAAACTCTACTGCACATAACACATACAGAACACATATAAGACTTTGCTACACTGAATCTGTGTAGAGGTCTTAGAGTATAATTCAGCACCGAGGCACTGATGAAGAAATTCTTGATCCCAGCATGAAATCCTCAAACCACTGTTTCCCAATGTAAAGGACATATATATCTATTTTTTATCTATTTATTTTTATCTATATTTTACTGCAGATTTTAGGTCATATTGTAATGAATGACCTTCACAATGTATAAAACTGTTCCAGAAGAGCTATTATATATAGTGTAACTAAATATTTTTCTACTAATCACCACTAATAATTTATCTTGAGTTAAAGTAACAGACCTGGGTCCTAAAAAGACAGCTGCTCTGATAAAGAAAATTCAGTCAAACACATACAAGTCTACATTGTATACAAGTTACTGTGTTAACAGGAACACTAACAGAATTTCAAAAAAATTGAAAAAAAAAAATCCCCAAACCAAACAAAAAAAAACTCCACCCATGCACCTACCAAAAGGTATTTTAAGGACTGTTTATGTTCCACTGAGAACAGGATGCAGATTTTGCTAATACAAGATTTGAACAGTGGACTGTTTAAAGAGTAATATACATCCGAAAATGGAAAAAAAACCCCTGAAGTGGTTCTCTAAATCCACCAAATGTGAAAGCATTTGTGGGGACCTAAGAAGTCCCAAGCAGCTGTACACACATTTTCATTTCTAAACTGCAATTGACAAGTTCAGGATATTTTCACCTGAATGTGACATTCTTTTCTCCTGAAAAAACAAAAGTCATTCAAAATTATTTAAAGCTAATCTGTCCTCGCTGAATATTATTTGAAGGCAGTCTTACTGCTGAGTGTTTAGCCCAATTACAATGTCTCTTCAAAACACATTAATTAGGTTACTTGTACCTTTTTACAGTGTCCTTAGGCACTTGACCACAGCTAATAATAAATACCCAGTACTTTCTAACTTCAAAAAAGCAGACATTGTTACCTCTATTCTAAAGATGAGGAAACTGAGACATGAGTAAGCAAAGTCATCTGCCTAAAAGTCACCTAGCTGAGAACAGAGAAGCCAGGAATGAAATACAGGTTTTCAGAATCCCAGCTAGTAGTTCAACAAATACAAGTGCCCAATTTTATACACATTTATATACAAAACATAGTCACGTAACCTCAGACTCCAATGTCCAATTTGAATCATGTAGACCAACAAAATACTAACCATTGTTCAGTCACATTAATTTGACAAATATCCTTGCCCTAGATATGAAATGGAAAAATTAAAACTATACCGGATGTGCCATCATATAATCATAATTTACATATATTTCAGTTGTGGTACTGTTCATCACTATTTGAAAAAAAATTACTGTGGCCTTTAAACATGATTCTGTCAGGAAATTTATGCTTTACAATCCCTAAAGTACAGCACCTTAGGAAATTATGTGACCAGGGTATTAAAACAAAATATCCATTAAAATATCCAAATAGTATCCCTTTATCCTGACCAGTATAAAGACATTTTCCACAATGTTTTGTAATATTAAAAATATGTATAATGGTTGAGTTTGAAAAATTAATTTCAATTAGAGCCTTTAATATTTCCATTTGAAGTAATGGAGGATTTGTTACATGTTTATTCATTTCAGGGCATAGCCCAAGTATCTTGACCAAACAGTTTCAATTAGGCAAATAAACCCAAATAATACACTCCTTTTCCCCTGATATTAAACAAGTATTGCTTTGCAAAACACAACATTGAGTGAAGTGAAATTTTTTGTAAAATAAATTGTGTAACATTAACAATAAAAGCCTCAAGTTTAGATTTACAGTCCTGCCTAGAAAAGAAGCAGTAGTGAACACCTAGCAGGACACAAGTGTAATCACTGGGCATACACAATGGTTTCATTTAAATACTCTCAGTAATGATTTCTGTTAACCCAGCCATACCAATTTACTTCGCTGACATTTACCACTACTGCCAAGAAAGTATAATACTTTACAAAAAAAAAATCTTTTAAATAATGATTTGGGAAAAAAAACCAAACCAAACGTTTTTCCATAAAAAACTTTAAAATATTTTATTTTGTGGATACCTTATTTAACAAATTACAGTACTGTCTTAGAGTTTAATTTCTTTGAAGAAACAGAGTTGCCAGTTCCACCAGGAAGCAAGGGGTTAAAGACTGTGCAATTAAACTGAGAGCAAGCTCTGGAGGCTAGTTTACCTGGTGTACAAAGTTCTAAGGGATGCAAGCCCAGAGGACAGCAGAATTTCAGAAGGGAAGGCAACATCAGCAGTACTGATTCTTACCCAAGCTCATTCCTCCCCCTACTAAAGAACATATACTGGAGATAAAAGGAAGTAAAAAAGGGTAATCTGGCTTTATGTAATCTTTCAATCTTTAGTAATCAGGCAATTTTGCTGGTGAAGCTACCAGAACAAACTAAAAAGAGGATTTGCTTATTGCCAAGTTTACCTTGTACTTTGCATTTGCTAACTACTGAGAAATAAGCGTTGCATTTTTCACCTTGAACAAACTTAGTTTAAAACTTGCTAACTAGAAAGATATACTTTCCACATCCCACTATCAGTCAGTAAAATGTTTAAAGTAAAATAAAATATAGAAGAATGGATACAATATTTTGTAGAAAAAGTGGGACAGAAATATTAAGTGGATATTTGCTAGCAGAGATTTATAAGAAATTGCTCTATTTGATATGGCATCACTTACTTAAGTTACAAAACTTTCATTGTGAGAAGTGAGAGCTAAGGTCTATTTAAGGCCTGTTTAATTAAGCCTTTGAAATAAGTACACGTACCACATCTATGTTTTACCACTTTCTTATTAGCAACTAGTTATTTTGCTCTTTTGTTTTTCATATTTTCTCAGAATCCACTTCACATCCTGTTAGTCAGTAGTTGTGACAGTCTGCCAATCTTTCTGTCAGGAGTATTCAATTGATTCCTAACTATTGATCCACTTCTACCAGCTTCACCCCAACCTAGCAGTTTTCTTAGAGCACGCTGCAGTACACAGGACTGCCATAACCAGGTGCACAGAACACACACCAGAGCACAAAGCAAGGTGTGATATTGATCACTGACTGGTACTTTAGAGTCCGTGTCAGGAACGAGCTTGGCATGTACACTGGGTTTAGCTTATTTTCAGTAAATTTTCACATCTATGAACAAATCTAACCCACACATCACCCATGATCTACATCAACTCATGTACTTGACCCTTTAAACCTTTGCTGTAGCCATGAATTCTACAACTTCCTCATCTTTCTGTGCAGGATTGCAATATGCAAGCAAAAGTCCGTTTCACATATAAGCACTTTTTAAGTTAGAGTTCTTACGATTGAGGAAGTTCCCTCCTGAAGAAACACGAGTGAAATGGCGTATCTCACACTTCACTGTAGTTCCCTTTACTTTCAGACCATACCACTAAAGCAACTTTCATGTACAGGTATTTGAAGAGCAATTTGTTTTCAGGTATTCCCAAGCACAACTGTATTGATGCCTTTATATTTCACTGCTAATATACAGCAAGGCAAAAAAAACACCATCTTTACAGCGGTTCTTTCTGATATGAAAGTTCCTCTTAAAAATACCTAAAAGTTAGCACAAAGCCTAAACCCCATTGGCATTCCCATGTTAACTTAACCTTTCTGTCTTGTGCAAGAAACTGTATTTATTGATAGAGAAGTTACCATATACAATGGAAGAGACAGTGCAACCAAAGAATCTAATCCATCCTAATTGGACCCACCCTGGTTGGTAGGCTTTTTGGTGGTTGTTTTTGGTTATTTTTTAAAATCAGTATCACTGTCAGTGTCGTTTTTCAAGAAAAAAAGTAACAAAACAAAACCAAAACCAACCTTTCTGATTCCCCCAAACAAAAATCTCCGCTCATTTCTGTTTAAGGCAATCAGAACCCTGCTTTGAGTACTTCTACAGAAATGTTGCCTCCATTTAGCTTACTTGAAACACGACTATGGTTAGTTATTCACAGAGCTCTCCACTTCAAACAGGTTTACCAGCTTATATATCATCGTATCAAGTTTGTATTAACATACTGATTCTTCCTAGGCACTTATGAGCCACTGAGTTCAGCATTTTAGATGGATTCTTAGCCTTCAGCCATCTCATGTGCTACAATATTAAGTAGATTCCTACATCTGTCGTGCCTTCTCTTCCTTTGCTATTCAAGTGAGTACACCTCCAACATTCAGAATTACAAAGCTTAACAGCATTAAGGAAATATTTTTTTTTAGACATGCCTTTCTAATTTTTATTTGACCATTATTTTCAAAACTTTCCATTTATGGACTTCTTACTTTGGTTCATTGTCCAACTAATAAATTCAGAGACACATTCTTTGCCTGGGTAAATGCAACAACTTGCATGGATTTATTGATGTATATTAAAAAAACAAATACCAACAAGAAAAATAAAGCAAGCTTGCTTTGGAACAAGGAAGCTGAAGAGGTAGCAGGTTGTGCTGACTTCTAAAGATTAGACCACAAAAGCGAAGCTCCGGACTTGCATCTAACCTTGCAGCTGACAAGCAGAAAAGTAACAGTTGCACAGGCAACCAAACCCGCTCAAATTACAGGGATGGAAACCTCTAGTGTTGCGGGGTCTTTGGGGATTGTTTTTTTGTAGCGACAAGAATCCTTGCCGTGTGACAAATAACGTTGATCGCACCATTTTCTCCTCTTCCCAAGCTCGGCGCCCAAGGCCTACAAGAAGGAAGCTGCTCCGGCTCCTGCGCGGTGCCATGTCCAGAGGAAAGAGAGGCTCTTTGCCTGACCCTGACGCGGGCGTGGGGTGGCCACCGGGAGCCCTCCGGGCCCGGCCCGGCCGAGCGCCGTGCCCCGCGCGAGGGGAGGGCGAGAGCTGCGGCCCCTCTAGCGGCTCCGGGCGCGGGCAGCCCTGGGGCGGGCGGGGGGAGATCCCGGGGCCGCGGCCGGGGCCGGGGGCGCGGCCCGGGCAGGCCCCGCCGGAGGGACGCGGCCGCTCGGCGGGGGAAGGAGGGAGCCGAGCTCAGACAAAAGCGGGTCGCGGCCGGCGGCGGGGTGGGGCCGTGACCGGGCGGCGGCGCCTCCGCTCCCGGGGGAGAGCAGCGGGAAGAGGCCTGGGGTGGGCACGGGCTTCCGCCGGCCCCCCGGCCCCGGCTGGGCTGGGCAGGGCTGGGGTGGGCGTCCCGCGCCGAGCGGCGGGCAGGGGGCGGCGGGGCGCGGCGGCTCCTCCGTCCTCCCCGCCAGGAAGGGAGGGGAGTGGGGCTGGGGCGGCGCCCCTCGCCTCTTACCTGTAGCTCGGTGAAGAGGATCTCCCTCTCGGCCGCGTTGGACGCCATTTCGCCGGGGTTTGAAGTCCGCACCTGGGCGCTGCTGCTGCCGCTGCCGCCGCCGCCGGCGGGGAGGGGAGCGAGGGAGGCGGGTCCGGGGCCGGGACTAAGGGCGCATCGGGGGCGGGGGGAGCGCTCCGTGCTCAGGCAGGCGGGCGGGGGTGCGCGGGGGGGCCGCCGCTGACCCCTCTACTCTCATGGGGGTCGCGGTGGGCAGTGGGGCGCGGTGCGGCGCGTTCCCCGCGGTGCGGTGCGGAGCGGTGCGCTCCCCGCGGAGCGGAGCGGCGCGTTCGGAGCGGTGCGGAGTGGCGCGGAGCGTTCCCTGCCGTGCGGCGCCCGCGGTGCGCTCCCCGCCCGGGCGCGGCGCTCGGCCCTGGCAGCGCTGGGGCCGCCGCGGCTGCTGCGCCTGCGGCCGCCGCCGATGTCGCACCATTTGGCTGTCACCCTGTCGCAAAGGCGTCGCTGCTTTGCGGCTCCCGGAGCACGTGACTTTGCGGGAGTAAGAGCGGGCTCGCTCTGAGGCGGAGAGCGGCGCGCGCCCCCCGGCCCCACCTTCCCCGCGCGGGCAGAGCGGCGCGAGGCGCCGAGCGCGGGAAGGCGGGCGCGAGACCCCTCAGCCCCTCACTGCCCTCAGCCCCTCACTGCCCTCAGCCCCTCACTCCTCTCGCTCCCCTCCGCCCCGCCACCTCCTTCCCTGCACACACTGCTCATGGCGCTTCCCCATCCTTTTGGGCTCCAGCGCTGCGAATGCTGTCGTTTCCTCCTGTGGTGGCCGGGTTTGGGGGGCGTGTGGCACATTCCTGGTGTTGGGGGCTGCAGGGACTCGGCTCTCTCGGGCCCGGGAGACAGGAGAAGCCCTCAGTTTGTTGAGTAGCGAAGGCAGGTAGCTCAGGAAGGAGAGTTCACGCTTGTCTCAAGCAGCTACCTGCCGCCCTGGGGACCTGGAGCAGTGGCCCAGGAGGTTGTGGTGAGTGGGGGCTGTAAATGCCGTTTTTAACAGTTTAAAGGGCTAAACATTTATACTTGGGATGCTTGGTGAGTTTTTTGGGGGTTGGCACTGCTCAGTTCATCTGCAGAGTAATAAACTTCTCGGAGCTTCAAAATCGGTTTGAGTGTCTGGGGGGAAATGGTTTCTCTTTCCTCGTGACAGACACTGAGTGACATCGGGCTTTTCAGCTTCCTGCTTGTGTCCAGGGCTGGTGCTTTTCTTCACCTGTCCATAAAGCTGTGCTTCTGTTGTCGATTCTATTCCCTCATGCATTCTCATTTCACCCTAATATTGGATGTTACCTTCAGCTAATTGGACTAATGCAAAATGCTTTGTGAAGCAATTATAGCTGCTTGTTTTGTTTTGTTTTTTTTTTACTCTATGCAGTTCATGTCAAATTCATAAGCTGAGGCATTCTCCATAGACTCAGCTTAATGCAAGCATCATCAGCATTTGTTCTGTATATGCTACTGCATCCCTGTTTGGCTCCAGACCAATAGTAGTCTGTTTGCTCTAAACATGCAAGTTAAACTTTGGAGGGTTGGGTTGTTTTTTGTTTTTATAGGGAAATAGGAATGGCAGAAGTCAACATTAAACTATCACTACTGTTGCTAGCAAATTTGAAGCGTTTTAAGTGTGCTTATATTTCCAAAGTTGAGCATCAAACAAACCTGACAGTCTGAGGTACTATCATGCAGTAGAAGTTTATGAACATATACACACAGTTAGTTTCACATAAAATAAATATTAGGTTAATTCTACAATATCAATGCACATTTTTACTGAAATTACAGTTTCACTGACGTATATGTAAGTAACTGTTTGATAGAGTTCATAATCTTTCACATACGCAAATTTACATCTAGACTTAGTCCACCTGAAGACAGTGGCTTAATTTCTGCTCTATGTGGCTGGGCAATTGCAGGCTCAGAGGAAAACTTTACTTACTTGTCTAAAAGTCACTATTTTAGAAAGGCTCTTATCCAGTGAGATCTGTGTTAGCACAGCTTCAGTGTCAGTGGTATGAATCAGTGTTATTTTAGTGGTCCCGTGTCAGCAGCCATGAAATTGCCTATGGTGCACGGTGCAGTTTTGGGCATGGGATGGGGAAAGAAAGACTTTTATACAGTAAGTTCTCATTTTGACCATGATGGAACGATTTCAAATGTTTAAACTTCATTTGAACCGCTTTTGAGAACAGATGTTGAAGGATATAAAGAAGTAATCACAAATTACTGGATTACTGTGACTTAGTGACTTCATTTACTTGTCAGCATGTATGTGGTCCATTACTGCAGCTCATCTCCTTGCCTGGTCCCATTGCAAAGGAGAAGAATCAATGTGCTTGCATGTCTAGTTTACAAGATGTGGTCAGAGGGAAACCCAGATTGTGCCCCAGAGAAAATTCATAGATATTTGAATGGATGTCAACGAAGTTAGTGAAGCTTTGAGATTCTCTCTAAAACAGGCAGCTGGCTTTGGTTCAGGCGTAACCTAGCCTGCCTCTTGAGCCTAGAGCACATTATTACCCCTGTCAAGACAAGGCCTGTAATCTTTTTTTTGTATTCCAAATGTTATTTACACAGCTTGGAAGGACACAGTCCTAGATTTTTAGATGAAAGTGTAGTGGCACAGTGGCACACCAGGGAGAAGCTGGTTTGGTAAAACAATATTAGTTCAGCTAAAGCTCTGATACTTCCTAATTCTTCCTTTAGAGTCTGGAAAGCACGAGGCAGTCCTGGACAACTGTAGCTCTGCATTTAAGTACTGTGACAATGAACCACTGAGGAAGAGGGAACATTCCAAATGAATCCCAAAATAGAAGGCAGTTAAGTACGTAAGTCGGAGAATTTAGTGTTCCATGGAGTCCTGAGTTCAGCCTGTGCCTTAAAATATCTGAATGCAATTTCTTCAGCCATTATTCTGATCGCTCATTCCTGCAGTCAATTAGCAAGCTAGAAAAGCAAACTGAATGTAATGGATGTCAGTAGTGCTGTCTAAGGTCTTTAGTTGTTTCTTTTCTTCAGGTTGTGCTATTAATGTCTTTGTCACAAAGACCTGGAAAAGTGAATAGCTGAGGGGTTCAGAGTTCCTGGTACAAAACAAACCTTATGAACCCTTAAGCACTGTACAGAACTCTCTAGGTAAATGTTCAGGATACTGCAAGCAAAATCAAAGGTATTTTTTAGAATACTTCTAACTAGTCCAATGTATCACCTAAGAAAGAGCTTACTTTCACTTAGGAATGCATATAGAAATGAGGATTGACATGTGAAGAGCACTAGATAGGTATTAATTATATTAATATACTCACTATTGGCAAAACTCTACCAGGAAAAAAAAGTAATTTCTTATTTAGGCTTCTGGTTAATCTTGCTTAAGTTAGTGATGTATGTCTAGAGGGACTACCAAGTAGAGATGTGCCTAGATAGGCACAAAATTAAACTCTTGGAAAGGAGAAATTGGTTGTGATTCTACATATGCTCTTAATAGATGAGTGGGTAGAGTAATACTAGGCCAGCTCACCACCTTTTAAAGCACAGAACAAGATCTAAAAATTAATGACCTTGTTAATGGGGTGGGTTTATTTGATTTTGCAAGTAGTATTGATACCTGTAAAAGGAAATCCTTGTCTTATAAAGCAGGAATGCTAAAATTCACATTTGAAGTCTACTTTGGGATAAAATTTAAGTTCTTTCACTTAGGAATAAAGACAACTAACTATATGAAATAAATGTAGCCTCAACACTAGGATAAAAAAAACCCCACCCCAAACCACTACCACCACCACAACAGATTTTCAATAATGTAACCATTAATAGTCTCTGACTTCTAGACAAAGCAGTGTTACTTTTGCATAGTTGACCCTCTAAGTTGGATCCTTTAAAAACGTTATGAAATTCTGCAACTATGAGGCACAGAAAAATGATACAAAGAGTGTATACATCTTTGCCTTCTTTATTTGTTTACTTCAGCCAATGGTGTTGAAAAAATGTTATATTAATAAAGAATAGTACTTTCCATCTTCCTGTTTTGCTTTGCAAATAATTGTGGGAATAGGAGGAATCTTCATTTTATAAAGCTTCCAATACTGTATCTTCCAATAAATTTAGGAATGAATATGTCTAGGTCAGGTTAAAACTTGAGACAAAAAATAAATTTATATAATAGTCTTTCTTAGACCAACAACTTGCGGGTGTTTATTAAAGAAAATGACATAAAGGAGAAAATAAAAAATTGAAAAAACCAAAAGTGTGGATAATTTTCTTTTGTTTTGAAAACTCACTTCTTTCATAGCACTTCTAAGGAGTTACTTACCCACCTTTCACTCAGATTTCTCAAAGGGAATTCCAAGTAAGAAAAAGCTCCTGAGAGCTCTCTGAGCTCTTACTGAGGTACCAATGGCAGTGAAAGGGACAAATTTATGGCACGTCATAAACAGAAAACTAAAATGACTACATAAATTTATTAAGCTCTTGTGGTGTTTGCAAATTTCATGTATACTTAAACTATTCCTTTATTACTCCTTTAATTACACAACTAATCTTACAACTTCTATGTGGATTACTGTGATGTAATCATAACCCTCCTAGCAATTGCTGCACACTTTCTACTTAAAATTTGTCTTTTATGTTTACATACTATTACCCAGGGCTAAGTGTAGGCAGATGTTGTGAGGTGTGGAGTGTAACAAACTTTATCTTGCTATCTATTTTATTAATTCTGGACCCTGGGAAGACTTGCAGTCAGAAAAGAGTGCTCCAGGGGAAGGAGGTTCATTCCTGTTCATTATGGTCTCCTGTTTTTCTTTTCCTTCCTTCTCTTAGGAAGAAAAGTCTGCATTATGCCAGTTAATGTCAGTGGTACCTTGAGGAGAGGAAAGCCCTACCTGTGCAGAACCAACTGTTAAGATCAGATCTCATTTCCCTAGAGGAGATCAACTTGGATTATTTGAAGTAATAACAAAATGCATTATGCCTTTACATTAAGGCTATGAGCCCACAAGTGGATCAACATTATCAATCTCTACACCTATGCTAAGTCCCAGTGATTCTAATTAATCTTGATTGTAGGATCCAGCTTATTATACTTGGTGTTGTTTCTGCAAATGAACTGCCCAGATGGACTCTTGTGCTTCCTTTGAATCCACTGAGGTGAATAGGGCCTGGTACAGCACTGGTTACATCAAGACCTCATTTTCCAACAATGTAGATAAGAGATCAGTCCAAGCAAGGTAGCTATATCTTTGGATAATTCCTGGTCTCGTTGCTTTATTTCTGTAAATTCAAGCACGTTACTTCAAATGGTGACTAGAGGAAAATATCTTAGTTTGTTACAAAAACAAGGCAAGATGACAAATATGCCATCCTGTTATGAAGACGACAGATTTCCTGAACGAATGTAGGTGCCTGGCTGTGACCTAAAGTTGCTATAAATAAACATCAGAAAATTCATGCTCGAGAGATAATTGAAGGACTTTCTTGTGCAGCAGTAAGGTGTGGAACTTCCTATGATTCTAGGAAAATCAAGTTCCTTCAAAAGGTTTTTCAAATATAAAACAAAGGGTTTTACAACTTCAGCTGAAATCCCAGTCTGCATTTGGAGGAAAGGGAAATGTATTGCAAAGGATGAGTCAGACATGGCTTACCCAGAGAAAGAGTCTTTGCAAAAGAGATCTGTGCTTGAAAGGCTGCTGCAGGGATGTCTCTTGCATGCTTGTAATGTGAGGTTTGACCTGCCTATGGGCAGTCTGTTGCTTCCAGAAATATTAGTCTGCAGATTTGCTAGCAGCTCACAGCAGGGTGTTCAGAAGTCAGAAGATTGTGTCCATTCTCTGCATCATGCTATTGACAGACTTGTCTCACCTTGTGCCGTAGAAGTACTGTGTGTGAATTTCTGGTTGTCCTCAACCAATTTTAACTTTGAAATCTGCAGCAAAAACTGACAAAACGAGGAAGTAGTCCTTTGTATGATGTGTCTGGTGACAGAGCATCTATCCATCAGTGTTTTCTTAGCTCTAATATGTTTGTGGACACATAAATAACTATGTCAAATGGTCCTGAAATAGACTTCATCAGACACTCAGTCTTAGATGGTAATGATTTCTGGTCATGATTAACTCGATGGCTGTTTTTTTTCTCCATGTCTTTATCTCTTCTCAGAGACAGTAGCCTGCATATGTAACTCTGTCAGGGGTTCAAGTCCTAAGTAGTTATTAACTTGTACTTAGTAGGCAATGTCTCTGAATTAAAAGGGTAGATCTATCTTCATCTAATGAACACTTAGAACAAGAGTTACCTGGCAGGTTTGTAGCTAGCTCTAATTGCATTCTTCTTGCTCTGCTGGGACTGACATCCTCAGGAGAGAAGAGAGCTTAAAAACTTTCTGCGAAAATGACAGTTGCATCAAACAATGTAAAGAGAAAAACATTCAAAAAAGTTCTAATATCAAATACGTCAGTACTTCCCTCTCACTATTCCTTGTCTTAACTCCCTCATTTTCTGGTTTTTTATTTTTAGGCTGTGGCAAATCTGCTGTCATGTAATTTAGTGCAACTTTACATTGCTTTTATTTATGTTCTGCTGCTTATGAACCCTGTGGTTCAGAGATGGTTTGTCACAGTGTATCGCCCTTATTTGTTATTTAAGCAAAAGGGGAAGTAAGACTAGCATCTCTCTCTCTCTCTCTCTCTCTCCCTTCCTTCTTTTTTTCTTACTTTTTTCCTTCTTTTTCTTTCTTCTTTCTCCCCCATCCCCAGAGAGGGATTGTCATAACACAAGCGAGCAGGGAAGTTAATCACACCTATCACATTTGGGATATATCTTTTTAACTACCTGTAATTTCCGTGCATTTCAGGTTCTTTAAAGGTGGTTTCTCTTGTGTGAATGAATCTGCTGGTGTTTTCATGTGTTCTGAAAAATACCACAATGTAGAAAGGCTTAGGTGAGATTTCTGTACTGAAGCCTAGTTGCAAAGTTACTTGTGGAGTGACTCTTCTGACTAGAAAGTGATTAGGCATCTGAGAGATTAATTAAATTCTTGTGCTTCTCTTAATTTGCTTAGATACATAGATGCCAGTGATTTTTTAAAGTGTAAAGTGTTTTCTTGTAAGGACCTAGTGTCATGGATTTTATGTTCTAGGGCAAACACTGGAGGTCTCAAGGACTAAGCTGAATCAGTTTGGGTTATGTTGCTTGAAATGAATTCCCTGAAATGCCAGACTGTTAGTCTGGCCTCAGCTTTGAATTGTTTATTATCATCATGTAATGAAATCTAAAACACTTTCAAATTGATTTGTCTAGCAGGTGGTTTGCAGTTAGTGAACTTGTTTGTTCTTTATAAGAAAAATGAGGCTAGAAGCCACTGAAAAGTGTGGGGAAAAAACATTTTGGAGCCTGTTTTCTGTAGCTACCCTGTCAAGAGAAAGCAGTCAGCCAGAGGCAATCACTGAGGTGGAGTTAATGGAGGAGAGATCTGAAGTATACTGGTTTGATATTTGAAATGTCATAATGTTCTTTATGTTCATTTACATCTTTGCTTGCTGCAGTGTTAACATGTTAGCTTTAATGAAGGCAGCTTTTACACAAGTGTCAGAAATGTCTCCAGCTAATGCAGCACACCCTCATTCTTGGCTTGTTCTTTGCTTTCTTCTCTTGCCCCTCTTCCCCCCAGAAGTAGTGCAGTGATGGGGCAATGCATAAAAATAAAGTGTGAAAGTTTTCCCTCCTCCTTACATGCTTTCTCTTCATTCTGAGAATGAATCTAGTAAGCCATGGAGCTAAAATGTCCTTCATGATTATTTGATTGAGATAAGAGAATTTAGATTAATTGAACCTGTGCTAAATGCAGTCATCATAATGATGGACATGATGGGGATATATCAATGATACATCTTGAGAATCTTTAGAACCATGGCTAAATTCTGTAAGAGAGAAATGCACAATTACCTTAGTAGTGTAAACAGCCTAATGTTTCAAGTTTTGTTTATCATAAATCATGACAGGTAATAGTAACAGTTGTTAAAAAAACGCACCACGTCTGGACATTAAAAGATTGGATTTTCACCATGGACCTAAACACAGCAGTAAATCCAGTTGCTATTTGTATGTGCTATGCAGGTAGAGGTTGATTTAACATTAGAAAAGTACAATAATAGGAAGGATATTAAAATGTATACTGTATTATGATGTTTGCAGACTTTAGATGCAGCAGACAGTATAACTTGTTTTCATGATGCTTAGATTATCATACTTATCAATCAGAAATATGAATATTTCATAAGTATGGTGTAACAGAAGTCCTTTAAAAGAAAACAGTGACACAGAAGCCAGTTTGGGATTGCTGTTTGCAGGCTGTCCTTAAGTGTGTTTATTGCTTCCCCTTTTCCCAGAAAATCCAGTATTTAAGAAGGATTGTAAGACCCATGTAATCATTGAGGATTTACTTTCTTGGTGCCTCAGATCTGCATTCAGCAACAACATCATTGTTTTGCTTTCAAACATACATATCACCTTCACAAGGAACAGATATATGTTATCAGGTGATATTTTGGATAGTAACAACTGTAAATCGTTGCTTGAAATTAACATTAGTAATTTAAGTAGACAAAGGTTCAACTTTTGGTCTTACATTGACAGAAGGCACTGTAGTTCTACAGCCATCTTAGATACAGCTGATGTAAATTTGGACTCAAGCTAATGAGGTCAAGTCTCTTTTCCTTTTGTGTCAGTACAAAATATTCTTAATTCTCAGTTCGATCCTAAAATATAGAAGTATTCTAAATATGTAGTAGTTAGGCTAAGGTTCAGGGTAGGATAGAATAATTTCTGCTGGCAAAAGGTTCTGGTGTCTGGTGAATAGAAGGCATAGTATTCTGATAAACTGCTTAATATTTCTTAATGCTTAATGTTTCTGAAGATTAGGGAGTGTAGATTGGTGGATTAATTAAATTAACAGTTTAACAGCAGTGGTTTAGAATTGCAGTATACCTTACATTGTTTCCAATCTTTGCTTCAATACAGGCAAAATATACAAACATCAGTGTTTACTCATCTGCAGTTTTCCTTTTGCTTGCGTAGTATGCAAGGACACGGTATTTCTAAGTATCCTTAGCATAAAAAGGAAAAAATAAATCGGTAATGGGAAAGGTGAAAGAATCTTTATAAATGGAATTTTAGTATTAAATTGCTCCATCTAGTGGCTATCTTCTAAAACTGACATTTTTCTTTAGTGATTCTTACCCTTTAGTAATGATTATGCCTCTTAAGTATTTAAGATTGAATTCTTCTGTTACATAGGAAGCTCTCTACCAAGGAAGCTGCACATGTGACAAGGTACAAACTTTGATTTTCCTTCCAGTTTCTTCTGAGGATTTTTACAATTTACTTCAATGGAAGCAAGCCTTATGTGACCAAGTGTCTCAACTGGTTTTGAGATCTTGATTTTAGTGCCTTACTATCTTTGGTTTGGGTTCTTCTTGGGCCTGGGAGGGAAAACAGAGAAGCTGGATTGCATAAATAGTACAATAAAAATGAAGTCAAAGAGTTAAAATACACAGTGAATCATGTACTGAGTCCAGCATAGTGAGATGCATCTCGTGTCCTAACATGGGAGTAATAGCAATTGCAGATCGTTTCATTCAAATGCCTTAACTGGCACTGGTGCTGTACTTTTCATAATAATAATGAATAACTGAATGATTTGTTAATATTTGTCTAAATACTTTGTAAGCAGTTGGAATTCTTATATCAATCAAGGTGAAAACACCTGTGTTGTATGAAAATAGGGAGAAAATTCAAAAGAAAAGTGTTCAAGAAGAGATTTAATCCAGACATCTCTGATTCTTTTTTCCTTTGAACACCTTGAAAAGACAAAAAAACCAAAACGAAAAGGAGGGGCACATGAAGAGACCTGCATATTTCTTGCTGCCTACTGCTGTGATCCCTTGTGCAGCTGGCTTTAAAAGGAACTGAGATGCTTAAGAATGCAAAATCATAGAACAGTAGATCACTTTCGGGGTGATTGTTTGGTAACCAGCAAGTGAAGTCCTGCAGAACACAAAAAACATTTTAAAATGAAAAGCAAGAAAAAGGGCTAACTGAAATAGTCTAGATCCAGATTTTAAGTACTAGATTTTTAAAAAAGAAAGTTATCTGTTCTTGAAAATTTAACAAATGCATTACACTTGCTTACTCCCCTGTCCTTTATTTTTGTCATTCATTTTTCAGTTTTGGTTAATCTGCTACCTTTAACTTCCTGGTAGATTAATTCTCTCCTTATTTCATGTCTAAATACTTCTTTAATATTAGAAAACTGTTCTATAAGACTAGAAGAGCTTCATTGTATTCCAAGACTGTTGTTTTTATTATTCACTTGAATAATGGAACATAGACCATGTAGTGCACTTTTCCAGACTTCCTCTTCCCAATTAGTTTGGTCGCTTAAAATTGCAGATTGCTATTCCTATCTTCCTTTCCCAGGCCACTAATATCACAATTGTGTAACTTCCCTACATACTAAGTAAAGTTTCCTTGCAGTGTGCATTTTAACCTCAGCTGTTGTACTTTTGGCTTAACTTGCAAAATTTGAAATGCGAGGTACCGCATCCAGATAATAGTGCATGATGAAATAATTAATGGCTGTGAAATGGAATCGTGTTTTATCTTAGAACAGTAGAAATTTCCTTTGAATTAATTAAAAATACATATATGATATATTTCTTTTTTCCTGAGGCAGATATATTGTCAGAGTATGCCTTACGATGATTTGTACTGGTTCAGTTCTGCTCCTCTCTGGGGTTGCTTTGTTGTGTCTTTGTAGTGATTTTGATATTGGAAAACATCTTTACCATTTTACTTCTCATCCCTTCGAAAATGCCTGCTTTTTGTAATGCAACAGAATTGTTCCAAGCCTGAGCCAAACAGCAGCAATCCCAGGAAACAGTCAGCATGTGCACTGAGGGAGACAATATTTAATGTATACTCCTCTATTTTTTTTTCAAGATGTGCTCATCAGAATTTGACTGTTACCCACATGCAGTGTAAATAAAATATTTGGCAATGACCACTTTTTCTTTAGGCTTCGTCTTTGCTTCTGTAATTGTTCCTTGGTTTCTAGCAGAGTATGTCTTTTCAAAAATGTTATGGGTGGATGCAAAAATGGTGAGCATGTTTATCTTTTTGCAGGTTACTGAGAGTACCGGTGCTGATCCATCTGATCTGAGCCTTTTCTCTGAACAGCTTCCATAGGACAGTTCAGACCTGCAGAGTTATTGGGGTGTTTTGGCATTATCCTGGACCTGAAGAGCTTGCTTTTCTCCCAAATTTCTCATGCACCTTCTTCGTTAGACCAATGCCATGAAGTTTTGATTCTGTTCTGTGGCATTTTGCATTTTACATTGTTTACAGTATCAGGTTGCTTATTTCATAAACTTAGTGCTGGATTGTGTGACTTAATTGGGCAAATAACTATTATTCTCTTTCATCAAAAAATGATTCTAGATCTCCAAGCATGGCTAACCTTTCATTTTGGATTGTAATAAAGTCTAATCTTACTGATTATTCAACCCTTTTTGATCATATAGATGTTATCTCCCCAAAAGAAATAAATGCCACACTTCTTTTTCTTTTTTTTTGTCTGTTTCTTTCCAGTACATTCTTACCATTGATGATTTTTCTAGTTCTGTCAAATTTAATTCCTTCTTAAAATTTCTTTCATGATTCCTATTGAGTATCATATTGTAACTTCTGGGGTGTTTCCATGGTTGGCCTTCTCTTAGCTAATTGAAAAGAACTGATTTTCACATCCACGTCTAATCAAAAACTGTCCATTTTAGTGGTGTGTACTGTGCAAAAGAAAACCAGTATGTGGCTTCTTGTCTTTACATATTTCCATGCTGACTGATAAAAAAGCATTCTACTCAGTTGTTCTACTCAGGCTCGTTTTGGTTTGAGCTTTTAACCTCTGATACGGTCTTCAGGAATAATCTCAGTCCTAATATTGTAGCTAATCTGAAATTATTTCAATTATGTCTCTTCCATGACTGCAGAACAGATAATGGACCATTCTGGTGCTGCTTTCTAGATTCACTGCTACCAAAGCAGAAGACCACATTGAGAAGCATTTTTTCAGTCCATCAAGCTCCTCATGTCTGCATTCATGTTTCTGTGAAATTGCGAATCAAAGCTTTAGAAGCAGAACATCTGAAGCAGAATTAGGCATTCTTATTCTGGACAGGTGGAAACACATGGTATTTCATTAGCATACCCAAGAATTCTTATGTAGAAGTCCTGAATGTCTGTTCTGACAACCAGTAAAAAGAACCACTTAAGTACAGAGCAGAGAAGTGACACTGTGTACTTGGCTTTCGCCAAGACTTCTGACACTTCCTGTGTTTATTGCTAATGTGAACTTCCCACTGTTTAATTAAACATGGCTGCTCATAGCATCCTATTTTCTTTAGCAGATTCCAATCACAGCAGTTTTTGTCAGACTTGACAGACTGGCAGCTGGAGATATGAACCAGGCATAGCAGGGAAAAATTTAGGTGTTCAAGGACTTCTAGATCTCTCTTGTCTTTTCGGTTGCTTTTCTTTTTTCCCCCTGTTTTTCTAAACTGATTTTTGTCCTGTTATTCTTCTAGAGTAGAATTGTGGGATTTAAATTTTCCCTTCTCTCCTGTGTGTGAGAAGTGAGTTACGATATGCAAGGTGATTTGGAACAGAAAATAATAAGGGATTGCAATGGAGGCAAACATTCCCTAGAAATAGCATTTTTCAGTCTACTTTCTGGGTTTATTATTAGATTTGTGTGTTGGAGTGTAGAACTGGACATTGTACAAAGCTCCAACAAAAAGCCAGGATGTTCTTCTGAAGCACATAGGTGTTATTTAATAATGCTTTTCTGGAAAAAGTCTGTATATTGTGCCCACAACAAGCAAGACAAGGAATTCAACCTCTGGTTAAAGGCCCCAAAAAAGTTCTTGTGGGAATTGAGCTGAGTTATATGTGCAGATGTAGCTGCTATATGTATCAGAATGTCTTGTGCAAACTGAAGCTAAAAGTTAGTGGTTGTTGTATTTGAGCAAATTAAGAGTCTGAAATGCTTATGTATCTGGATCATACAATTTTGTGTCTGCTAAGAGGTAGCAGGCCTGTGTTACATTACAAAACTGTCAGAGGATGCAATATCCCACAAGGCTGTAGGAAATGTACCTGAGTTACTGAGAACCAGAAACAATACCTGCGGCTTTCTAGTGATGAGATTGTTTCCTAAAGCTGATAGGATGTTTTGCTAAAAAGGATGGATAGATTATGTTGAACTTAGTTTGAAATTTGCCTCCTTTAAACATAATGTTATGTCATGTTTGTTTGCTGTAAGACAGTAATCACATACTTCTCTGCATGTTCTCCTGCAAATAGGTCTGCATCATGAATTTCCTGTGCACCATCACATTTATTGTTTGCTGCTTCTAGGACTTTAGAAATGCTTTCCAGTTACAGACCTGATTCTACAGCTCACCAATGTAACTTGCCATCCTCACAAAGGCTGCAAATCTGATCTTATGACTATTTTCTTCCACACGAGAAGTGTCTTTGAAACAACCTAAAACAATTGCTTTACTGTGTGTGGCAGTTATGAGAAACACTTGGGTTGTGGTGCTCAAATAGCAGGGTCTGCCACTCATGTGAGGATATGGAAAATTGTGGATTCTCAGCCTCTGAAAACAGATATATCATTCTTTTCTAACTTAGTAAAAGCTTGAAGACTTGGCAAAAATAACTGGGTATTAGTTTGCTGAAAACAAATTTGGCAGGGATGACAGGAGAAGCTAGGAAAATCACCAGCAAATGTGTTAAACTTTGATTCTAAGCAACCAAAGAATAGCTCTCCTCGTTACTTGTGTTAAGTCTTTGTCATCACTTGGAGAAGAACAATGTGACAAATAACAATCCAAATGGATTGGTTATATCATCAGTATTATCAGTCATATAATCTTTCTTGGTTTCACTCCTTGATTGGATAGCTATTAAGTATTAAAGGTTTGTATACGTTTGTAATTTCTGTTTCATTTAATTCAGAAAGTGCAATAGAGAATCTCTGCTTTTCAGAAAGATTTAATAACAACATACAGGAAAAGGATACACAGATTATCTGACTAACTTATGTATAGTAATGCTAGTTTTGTTTTTGAGGCCTGTTCCTATGTGCATGTGCTTTAAAGATGGGACCATCTTACGGCGTTTTTGTGTGCTCTGCCAATTATTTATTTTATCCAATAAGTCTTTGAAGGTAGGATTGCAGATAACTTTTCTGTTCTGAAATTCCCAGATGCCTAAAGGCTGTAGAATATTGTAAGCCAAAGCATGGAATCCTATACAAAAAAAGGACTTCAGTCATAATGTATCTTTTGCTGCTTAGCATCAATGAATTGTTATCCCACAGAAAGTCAATAGGAAATGACTTTGTCTACTTGAGAAAGTTCAGGAGCAGCTCATTAGCATCACATAAGTAAAAGCAGAATCAGGTTTGTATATCAAGGAAGTTCATTTGTAGAAGACAATTGAAATAACAGGAGTGGTGGTTTTTTTGTTTCACCTTATGGAGAGAGATTAAAAAGATATTCTTTTGTCCTTACAGTGAGTTCACTGAAGGCCACTAATTTAAATTCAAAAATGCCAAACTTTTTTGGGATGAATCAGAAACTTTGCCTAGAGCATGTTAATAGCTCTCCAATGAACGATCTTCCCTTCTTTATGGGGTAGTTCACCTTATTCAGTTTGCTTTTTTGTTTTAACCATTATTTTGAAGACATATGGCCAAAATATCATCTGCTGCGTATTTTTCATACCTTTCTGTTCTTAACAGAAAGTTGGGGTCCTCAGTCTTTCTTATATTGATTTGATGTTGTTTTTCTAGGTGGAACAAACTTCCTTAATAAGTAAAGTAGAAAAATGGATGGAAACTGCTTTCTAAGACTATTTCCAGAGATAGTGGCAAGCACTCATTGGAGGCTTTTGGTAATTTAAATTGTTGAGTTGGAAGTCTTGGCCACTCTCTTCCCCACTAGGATGGGGAATACAAGCTTTTCCATTCCCGCTATCACCACACATTGTGTCACTGATGAATGAATGGGCAAGATGCAAGGATAAAGGAAGTAGCTGAATTACTATGCTCATTTAGTCTTCTTTTAACTCTTGAGTTTTCAGGTGTAGTTCCAATTAGAAAAATTGCAACTGCAGTCTTGCCATTCATATGAATTTAGTGTCACAAGTGAATCAAATTCTGTATTATGACTTTCCTGCAAGGATTCTAATTCTGCTGGTTTGACTTGGGCAGAAGCTGATGTTGAGAACACCCCGTAAGACCTCTAGGATCAACATTTAGTATTTGCCTCAGTTCCGTAATTGTTTTCTTTTATGCGACTTTTTAGAGTGCTCTGACAAGGAAGGAATGAGCAGCTTGTTTTATCAAGATTTATAGTCAATAGCTTCTGTAGTCTTGTGAGGAAGACATGTGCTGTGCAAATAGCAAGGTTAAAGTGATTGCACATGAAGTAAATACAAACTTCAGCTAGTATTTCATCCTGAAAACCAGTCTGAACAATACTTAGATAACTTCATGTAATGAAAGCCCTTTCATAATCTTGACCCATATACAACTTTGTCAAATCCAAGGTCAGATAGAATTTAAAAAATAAGCTTTATTTGAACTTCTGTAACCATGATTTCACAATTGTAAGCATGCTCCTTAATAATAAAAAAAACACTAGTACTGTGTGGTGGGTTTAAAAAGAAATCTTATATAAGTCTCAGAGTTTGATCAGTTGTAATAGAAAAGAAAGTATTATCTATTTGTTTAGGGAATATCTTCTAAACCATTGCAGCAGCAGACAAAAGGAGTTCATTTCAAATTGATTAATGTGCTATAAGTACCTGGAATTGCGTGGTCTAGTCACTTTGTTGCTTTCCCATCTCTCTGAAAAATCAAATGAAGCATCTGAAGATACCTGATTGATGCAGTCAGCTTTGTACTGATATTACAGTGCATTTCAGGAAATGTTCAAAGTGGGGCAATAATTTTCAATCTATTTTCAAGCACGCCACAGTAAAGTTCTTCTATCAGATTATACAAAGTCCATTTCCCAAAGAACTGTGGGTTTTTGTGTTGTGCATTTGTGGGCAGGTAACTTTTATGTGTGGAGCTTTATAAATATGTATGAGGAAACGATGTGTCGGTGATATTGCCTACTGTTATGGTATGCTATGGTGCATTTTTTTTCTGCATAACCCATACTGCCTCTTTTTCTTGTATACAAGCTTTAATTATTTTTTTTTTTCCTCAGAAGCCATGTGTAACTTGGTTTTATTTTGTAGGTATGTACAAATTTTCCAAATTGCTGCAGAATGTTTCAGGACCAAATCCGGTAATTCATTGGTAAGAATGTTAAAGTACAGGAAACTGTAACAAAGAAGATTGTTTTTCTCCTAAACAGACAATTTAGACAAGATAGTATTACTATTCCTATATTTGTTTTTCTCAGCTTGCAAGGAAAGCATGAATTACCTTAAATTATCAATTCCACATAGTCATAGGTGCGGATGTGATGGGGCCAAAAGAAGTTCATGCACCTAAGCTACCTTATGCTGTATAAAAATCTTACTGTTGATTTGGTTTCTTTATAAAAGTGTTCAGTGAAAGAACAGCATAGCCTTTAGAATCCGTAAGCTGTACATGCAAACTCTGCAGGAGATCTTGAGCTGCAAGACAGGTGGAAATACAGAGAAACTGTAACATTCTCTCAGGAACCCCCTCCCATTCATAGCAGAATGACTGGCTGCTTGCCATGCTGTGATGGGCTGCTGGCCAGCACCAGTACTCTGTGACCCCTTCTGACACAGCTCACAGGGGCTGGAGGATGAGATAATGCTGCTTCTAGCACCATTAATGAATCAAATTTTAAATGTGGATTCTCATCCACAGTGATGTGAGAAAGTCCATTGCTCTGAGAAGAAACCAGGAAAGAGAAATGTTTTCTTAAATTTAGATTTTGTGTAGCTCAATAAAAGGTGTTTTTTTTCTTCTGCTCACCCCTGTAAACAACATTGTTGGTGTCTTACAACAGCATGAGAAAAGAAATAACTGATTTTATTAGCATATGGCCATGATTTGTATAGCATATCTTCTATGTGTACTCTGAAAGCTACCTGATATACAGTTTTCAGTGTTCAATGGAATATTCACTGGTTCAGGATGAAAAATAGCAGAACACATTTAAGCCTGTACTTAACTCCCATTGACTGTGATGAGGTTAAAAAAAGACTTGTAAATTCCAGTATGTGTAGGTATTGTCCTGTAGAAATACTTAGGAAAGATGATTTCAAGATATTCTCAAAAATTGAATGACACTCTTAAAAATTTATTGAATACATTTTGTAAAAAGTATTCTACTGCCTTTTGAGAGCAAAGCGATTCTGTCTTGAAAATCTGAGAGTGGAGCACAAACACGATGAAATCAGTCTCAAGATCGTTTTGATACAGACCTTAAATAGGGTCCCCTAATGATAATAATTTACCAAAATTATTTTTTTTAAGTAGCTGAAGCAGTAACATGAGTGAATATTCTTTTGCAGTATAATTTGTGTTCAATTCAGTCTCTATTTGCTTGCTTATTGCTGCAGTGAAGGAGGCAAAACAGTTGCATAATCAAGTCTTTATTGTATTGGTGTAATTTGCATGTTTTCTTTATTGTGTCAGAGCCATCACAAATTATTATTAAACACTTATTTTCGTGCTGGATGGATGATTGCAACTGCTGAGTGAATTTTTCTGTAATTTGGGGGTTGTGTGATAAGGAAATATCCAAAGACACTAGTTTGTCTGTTACACAGCAAAGTATGTTTTGCTCTTTTTTTGACCTTTAGCATATACAGCCTGATTCTTTTTTTCTGAGGTGATTTTGTGCCACAGAGTTTATCAATACTGCTGTATCCTGAACACCTTCCTTCCTATGACATACTTGTACAAAACTGTGCTTGTATGAACAGGGCCATTGTTTTCAACTTGACTAAATTACAGGGATATGCTCTCTGTAAATCTGGCCTAGTGAGACCAACTGCAATGTAAATGGAAAATTCTTTTCTTGAATTCACTGCAAGTCTGAACTGGGCTTACAGTGGTACTAGTTAGGTTCCCGCATGCTGTTTGAAAATGTACTCTTCAAAAAGAAAGGCATAATCAATAAAAAGGTGGAGTTTTTTGTTTAGTTGGTTTTGGTGGGGGTTTTTTTGGTTTGTTTGGGTTTGGTTTTGTTTGGGTTTTTTTTTCTGTTTAGATGTGGGGAATGTCAGCGGTTTGCTTAATAAAGTTGTTACTGCCAAGAGCAGCTCTGGTCTTAGTCTGATCCTACTCTGAGGCTTAATTATCAAAGGCTGTTCACTGCCCTGTGCTAATCACAGATCAGTTTGTGGCCCTGTGTGTTTTGTAGTCCAGTGCCCCATAACTCCAAGTACATCACTCCTGTTCTCTGTGTGCAGCTAAATATTGTAAGCAAAGTTCCAAAATTGTTCCAAAATATCATAGTTTCAATAAAATTCTACCTCCAGTTTTAGGTTATTTTCTTATGGACTGTAACAAAAGACAGTAATTTTCAGTGTTCAGGTGTTTGCAGTTCTTAGATCAATCTAAATTCAATCATTTACAGAATGCTGCAGTTTAGCTAAGACATTTTTTTGATATAATAGTGTATGGCACTGTTTTTCTTCCAGTTCTCTGAATATGTTTCTTTTTCTAGGTTAAGGACAATTAATTCCATCTAAAATTGTCTTCTTTCTTCTTTTTTAATTAGGCCTGGAGATGTTTTGCATGACATTGTAACACTTCTTTTCCGTTCTATTTTTGTTTTGCGAAGTGACATGCTGGGTCTGTGCTTGTATTTTGTAGTGTTTGCCTTTGGTCGGCACTGTGTCAACGCAAAGCTTTAAAAACAATAAAATACTGGCTTTGGGGGAACAGAAAGGCTGAAGGATTGCCTGTATATCTCTTTAGTTTTAAAATTATAACAGTAGTCTCATATACAGTTTATATTAGCACCTCTATCAGCACTGAGCCACCTTCTCCCAGAAAGTACATCTTGCAGACCTCCTGAGTACATGAAACAGTTCCCTTAAGAAAGCAATTTCCCTGCAGAACCAGTGAGCTTTGCCACCTCCTTGTCCTTCTTGAAATGTCCTGTACTTCTGGCCCTTTAATTTAATGTGAGGTATTCCTTCACTCTGGCAGCAGAGAGACAGATTATGGCAAAGGCAAATCAGTATTATGAGAAACATGTAATGAGCCATACAGCCTGCAGAATTCTGGACAGCATAAAGGGGAGACACTTAAAGACAGCTTTCTCAAAGTCATCTCATTAACCTGGGCACCAGGGCTAAGAGATAGGAGAATTCTTAATCAGAAACTGGAATTTGCTTCTTGTGTTTATTGGAAGCCTGTTTTTCTGAAGGTTGTACAGTGTATTTTCAAGGGGTCTGATAACTAACCTGTAGTAACCTGATCTGTTTTGAGTTTCTATCGTTTCTGCTTGCAGACTGTGAACTAAATCCCAAATGGTAGTTCCATAAAACACTAACTAGGGACATCTGAAGGTAACTAGAATTTATAGTAAGTTTGGATTCTAGAATCCTTGCATTAGTAATCCTCTGAAATCAAATTGTTTTCACACAGGTAGTGCAACCAGAACTGGATAGAGAATTCGGTTTTCCCCAAAAGCTTTTCTTCTATGACTTAATTTTAACATTAAATACAAAGTTGATAGAGGCTTGAGCCTCAGCTCCTGAGTAACAGTTATACTTTCCCCTTCAAAAGTATGTTTTGGAACTAGTAATTGAGATCACTATGTAAGGATTTGAAGTATATAAGGATAGGAAATATAATTTGGTGAGATTCCTTAAATAACTGGAAAAAGCTTTTGTTCTGGAAAGAGGAAGTGTGTAGGTATGCAGGGGTGGGAGGGAGAGGGAAGGGTGCATAATAGTTCCCACTGTAGCACAAGCTATGCAGGAACAGAGCTATCAGCAAAGTGGAAAATAGGAATCAGCTTTGCTTCTAAGGAAAAACAACTCCCAAGAGGAAGCAAAAGTCCATATGTAATACCATAACTGCTGATGTGCTGTTACTTCCCACAGCACAATGAAAGTTCAGCTCATTTTGTTTCTTAAAGCGGTACCTATGAAATTATGGAAATTCTCAAGTACAGCGTTTAGCACAGGGCATCTGCTGATACAGTGAATCACCTGCTGCAATGTGTATTTTCCTCTGTTATTCATCTGCAGAGGGGGAGATAACAGCAAAAGAAATCTCATGCAATATGGCCTGAAGGGGTATTATAGCATTTTCTTAACCAGACCTCCTGCCTCAATACAGTCAGTTAAGCCTATGACATGCCAGAGAATCATCAGTGTAGGAGAGGTGACAGTTTCTGAAGGAAAATTTTAGCCTTACTTCAGTGTCTAGCTGCTCTTACTGAACCCATGCTTTTAGATCTGTATTTATCTTATTTGTTGGTTCAAAACTTTGTAATCCAGTAGAAAGGTGCTGTTGCTCATGTCTTGCCATTGAAGAGGCAGGAATAAATGTTCTCTTGTAGACCTTGGTGGGTGGACATGTGATGAAACTTCTCTGACTTCCATCCACCAAGGAAACTTATGCAGCAAAGTGGAGGTGCTGGTGTCCTGGAGCCACATGTGACATGTGGCCAGGGAAGCTAAGCTTCAGTTGATAGGAAGCCTTTGCCCCCATAAATACCCCAAATGTATTGTTTCAAAATTGTTGCATTGGTAAGTATCTAAGGTTGTAGTTATGCTGCTGCTGTCACTTGTGGGAAGTAGGAAAGCTGGGGTGACATGAGGTATGATCTCTGCTTTATGCCAGTAGGAGTTTTGTGTACATGAATTTACACTGGCAAAATTGTTGCTGCTGTAATCTGTTCTGTGCATTATGGCTTAACTGCATTGGTATAATGCACATCCCTGTTACATTCACAGTAGGAGAGCTTGGGTATCCCTGCATTAGAGTGCCTATAGTAGAGCTATAGAACAAGCAAATGGCAGGCACGTTTCTGTATGAGACGCTAATTCTTGTTTACTCGTGTTGCTATAGCTTCACAGTGGAGTCTGAGGCCCTTGCATACAGAGTAAGGGAGAAATTTAAAATCCTGGAATATCAGGGTTTAGCACTTACAGCTCTCACCAGGAGGCTGCTGTCACGGCTGCTGGGAACAGATTGATGCCTGAAGTGCAGCCACGGAAAATATGTTAGTTGAACGCCCCCTAGCTGAAATAATTTTCGGAACACGGCTAAGAAAAAGGTTTCCTGGGGATTTCAAAATACAGCTGGGGGGAATTCCACGTTCAGGCTTCCTTGTTTGTTGGTTTCAGCTCAGTCAAGCAGTTACTCGGAGGATGGATACATTTCAGTTCATATACTGATCATTTTTGAAAAGTATCTTGAATGAAAAAAGCAACCTTAATTTTTTGTTAATTAAGTTGGTACAAATTTGGACATAAGAGGCTGTCCTTGCAAAACTCACCTGAAAGCTAGATTGGCATACATGTGCTTCTAGTTTAGAGCCAAATTAAGCAATCCTACAAATACAAGTGTCATAGAGCTCTGTGCTTTCTCTGTTGTCATGGATTGTACAGATACTTCTCAAAGCAAGAGAACTCTGCCTTTCCTATTACTAAATAGACTGAACTTCTAACAAGCCAATAGCTTTGGCTTTATCTTCATTGAAGTGGGCATTTTGATATAGGGAAAGAAAAGAAGGAATACTCCTTTCTGTGTAGTTAAGAATTTGACTTTATTCTTTTCTATATACATGGCATTGATTCTACTTCTTCCTTGATCAGATTGCTCAGTGTAGACCCATCCACAGGAATTCCTCAGAGTCTGCCAGCACTGTACACATTCAGAAGTTTTGATGCATCCAGTTAATGAATGATTTTTGTTGCTCATATTCTCTCTTTCTCTCCCTCTCTCTGCCTCTCTCTCTCCGTAAGTCTCATTTTTGATGTCAAGTTAGAGGGAAATGCATGGCCAGTTAAAAAACCCCAAAGCTACACAGAGTTAAATATCTCAGGTGATATGTTTAACTACTACTTGATTTTGGACAGGCTCTACTGTGAGAGTTTCTTTAACCATTAAAAAAGTGTCACTTAGCTAGGAAGTGGGTGTTAGGCTTGTTAAAATGGTCATACAGCCCTTCCTTTGCAATGCTGACATCACTGCTTACACACACAATAGAGTTTTTGAGAATGAAGCAGTATAATAACAGTAGATTAGCCTGGCAGTTGCAAAAATCAAGCTATTGTAGATTAGAGACTCTCTTTCCTGACATTATCAAATGAAGTTTTGTTGTCTTATGGTTTTCTGTGCATGTAAGAGTGCATGAAAAGTTGGACTGTCACCACAAGCTGTCTGTATTTTATTTATTTATACTCAAGTGAAGTATACAGCTCTGAGCAGGAGTAATTGATAATACACTACAGCAAATGCTGTCTTCAGGTTTACAACAAGCATAACAAAAGTATTTTCAGCATGTCTCAACTGCTAAGCAACAGCAGTTGAGAGAAAGAAAACTGACAAAGGTTCAGTGCTTCCATCCCCTCCAATTAGTGCTGAGTAAAATCTGGCCTCACTTCTATTTCAAAAAGCAAAAAGTAAGCTTTTAAGCAACTTGTAAAACAACTTCATCCTGGCATTCTGCAGAATGTATAAAAGCAGCAAAAAGACACAACCTCTGTGTTTGCTTTGTGGATCCCTGTTGTGTTCAGAGATCCCTTTTCTCATGGCTGCAACTGCAGAAGGCAAGTCCAAAAGTTGATGTTCTGTCTTTTAAGGCCCTGGTCTTTTTTTGCATTTTTGGGAAAGCCAAGACTGGGAGATACACGATAGACTACCTGAAAGCATAAAATGGTAGATGATTTCCAGCTGCAGCTACCTAACATTTGAATGGCTACAGGTGTATTTCCAACAAGTACAGTTGTTTGTTGTTATTTTTTTTTTTAATGAAAATCAATGAGATCAAAAAGTGAAATTTGTAACTTAGTTTTGCACAGTTCTTTATGAAGTGTGATCAGAATATGGTTTATTGGTAAGACTACAATAACAAGGCATGGCAATTATCTGAAAAAATCCCTTTACATTCTCACAGGGTTTTTTTCTGTATTAATTATTCTTTATTATAATTTGAAAAAGGACAAAATTACATTTCCTTTCTTCCTTCCTGCCTGCCTGCCGCTCTTTGGGAATCACACTGATAACAGGCTGCTAAGTAGTAAGGAATTAGTACATTTATCAGGTCATCCATTTTAAAGCAGTTATCTAAAGCATTCTGCATATGAAAATCCTCCAACAACTACACTGGTATTTGTAGTTTTTGCATAAATAAAGAACTGATGGGTGCATCTTATATATTTTATGTATACTACTTTCAGTTAAGAAATGAATTTGCTGATAAAACACTTGAGAAGATGCTTAGACTTGAAAAATCAAGAAAAATATGTTAGACAATACCTTACATGTATTAGTCTTACAAGTGTTGAATATGCCAAAATGCAATGATTATTGTCAAATATTACTGAACTATCTACCTCCACTAAAATTTAACAAAGATGACACAAACTATGAATTGCTATATTAACATTTCTGAACTGTTATTAACAAATTCCACTGCCACCTATTAATTAGTTACTGAGACCTGAATCTAATACAATTGCTGGTTTGTATCAAAGTAGCACACCATTATAAAGGAACAGAGGAAATTAAAGTTTAAGCTGTATTAGTTTAGCATGTGTTTAAATCATGCTGCCAAATTATTTCTGCATTTAGCTAAATAGGTAACTGTAGTCATGAAAGCTCAGCAAAAGAAATTTACTCAATACTTAAATACTTAGAGTCATACAAGTTTGAGTGCATAACACTGAGGCAGGATATTGGCTTATCCCTGCAATGACATCCTTACTACAAAGATCTTTGGCTCCCAATTCTTAAAAAAATCTAGTTCTAAACCCTTCTGTAAAAAATACCAATATGATGTCCTTCTGTAACAGGCACTACAGCATGCTCCTATTACAAACAGATGGGTTATCTAATACTCATTAGTGTCTCAACCATGAGGTTTTGTTGCCTTTAGAGTGTAATCAATCAGGAGGGAGAACTATTTGGTGCTTTTTTAGTGCTTTAGTAATTCATTTGCTGTAGATCCTCATTAGAACGGAAAATTACAGCTGTAGAAATGTCTTTGTTTCAAGAAACAGAAGCACTTTTTTCTTTCCCCTCTTTTCAAAATATTCCATGATTGTAGGTGAAGGACATGGGCATTGGAAGAAAAGCATCAAATGGCTTCTGGTAATTTAGTCATTGCATTTTTGGCTATGAGGGAAGTTCACTGTTCTATACAGCTGTTCTGGTTGCTGCTTTAAAACTAAGTTCTCTAAGTTCTACACTGATAGAGGAGGAAGAACCAAGGCTGAGAATCAGTTACTTTTGGAAGTAATGACATGTGATTTTATGAAGGGTCACAGGAATTGCAGCATTTATTTCCTTTGCAGACTGTTCTATAAAAAGGAAAGAAAAATAAAAAAAATCAGGAAATCAAAAGTCTGAGCTCATGGTGTTTCACATTATTTTCCTGCAGAGAGCAAGAAAATTGGCCAGGATTTTTTACCACTGCTATGGTATAGTATGAATCCACAACTATTAAAGTTTAGTGCAAATCTAACTCAGCTCTGCAAGTGTGAGCAGTGTTTGCATGGTGGAAGAAATGTTAACAGCAGGCCTCTGTGCTAGAGGATGTGTGTCCTCTTATGGCACCACTTGCTTAGTCTCAAGTGTGGGCTGAAGAAAAAAGAACGTGCAGGCAGAATAGGTGTCAGAAGACAGGATTAAATGAGAAGTTTATGTCCCTGAGGTGGCTGCTCTTTGGCTATTTTCCTGTAATCACACTTTAACATAGAGATAACCACAGAACTGCATTTCCATAATGCATGTCTTGGCTCTCCCTCTTGCTGTAGTCTATATTTCTAGTGGGAAATACTAGATCAGGCAAATAGGCTTCCATGGATTTGAAGAAAGTTCCCTTGCTTGACCAAGGAGTGTGATGGCTGATATAACATGCCAGTGTTAGGCCAGACCTATGCAGGCCAAATTCAATCTGTAATGTAACATGACTAAAGCTGATAGACATGGTCCCATTTGCATAACACATGCAGAAGTTTGAGACTTCACTGCTCCTGGCTGTCAGTCTGCTCCTTGCACTGATGTTACCACCCCTGAGGTAAAGCTAGCACAACAAGATAGGTGAGTTTGCTCTCTGCTTATATACTTTTCAGCCTGATGGATTAATGCAAATTCAGTGTCATTGTTCATGTAAATTAAGATCTCAGGTTTGGAGTGACTAGAGAAAGGTGTGGACTTTCACCTTTCTGCTGTCCTTGCTTAAGGGAACAGCCTGTCACAGAGATAGGTAACTTTTACGGGCAGCAACACTGATTTGCACTAATAAACTTGTGGAGCCTTCTCTATGCAAGCTGTGTATTTGAATTATTTTCTTCAACTATTTATGGATCTTCAACACATCTCAAAATTAACAAGAGCAAATAATACTTTTGCAATTTTCTTAAGGAACTGTTTCTTAGGAAACTCCTGGCTTTTAATGATTACTGGGATAGCTGACCTTGGATTTATATCTAAAGCCATTAGAGATTTGACTGTCTCCAATTGCCACTTCAAGTGATAGTCAGATCAACATGCCTTGTATATTTAGCAAGTCTAGGTTTTTGGAAGCTGCTTGAGATTTGACCTTGCTTTTTAAATTACTCAGAATCATTTCACATATCTAATTAGTATGTGAGAAAATCACTTCAACTCACCTCATTTGACATTAGTCCATTAAAGTAACTCATGAAGTTTTGCCTATTGTTATATATTACTGTCAGTTCTACGTGAATAAAAATTCAAAAAAAGAATTGCCCTAAACAGAAACTATAAACCAGTGAATCATGTGGTCTTTATAGCAATTTTACTTCAGCCAGCAAATTGTCATGTGTCAATTCTAAGCAAAAGAAACCCAGAAGGGAGAAGGGTCTGGAGACAGAAAGAGAAAAAAAAAAGCTGTGCTATGCTTGTAGGAGATACCATTTAATCAGCTAGACCAGTTAATAACTCTCAATGCCTTTTTTATTTGTCAAGGGCTCAATATTTTTTCAATATGAGGTCTGCTTCAGTGTGCTTTAAATGGCAGTTTATAATTAATGGTACTTGAGTGTGTCTCTTACTTCAAAAATTCATACAATATTCTTGGTTACAATTTATACATGATTTTAAAGTATAATTAATGTTCAGCTTTACAAGATATATGCAAACAGATATGCAAATTTGGAAATAAATATGCAAACATATAAAATGTTGTTGAATTAAGTAGTCCTTAACATTTTTAATGAAATCAATATTTTATTCATATTTTGCACACAATTTTGAGTACTTAGTGACTTGGTAGTTCTCAGACTTTTGTGGACCATGGCTGCAGCTTGATTCTCTTGTAGCTTATCTTGTCTTCCACTCTCCTGAACCTCATACTTTCTTTATGGAAAGCAGGAGCTAATCCAAACCACTCTAAATTATTTGGATTCTTGTTAATTATGCTTTGTGGATATTTGGGATAGTACATTTAACATATTACTCAAACAATTGAAAATAATCTTTATAAAAACCTCCATATTGAATCACATTAAAACTTTGTCTAACTCAACATCGTATTTCTAAAAATAGCTAAATTAAAAGGGAAAATATACATCAAATATATCACCTAGATGTTTTTCTAGCACACAGCCAACTATGAGTCAAGAAATGCTTGTGTTTATATATATATATGTGTGTGTTCTACTTGTCTATTTTTGTATATATGTATATAAAAATGAGGAAAAATACACACCAGTTTGCCGTATTCTTTGGGTGGTATACATCCCAACCCCAATTACACTGTTACAGATGTGGCCTAAGAAGTGATGAGTTTCTCCTCCCTCAATCTACTGATTATGCTGTTAGTCCAGGATGATGAGTGCTGTCTTCACCAGATGTAATGTGAGCTCATTGCTGCAAGCAAGGACATTGCCTCACCTGCCCCAGCCCCAAGAAATGGATCCTGGCAATCCCTGCAGCCCCAGACCTGAAGATTGGCATCCTCTGCTCGGGAGCTCATACAACCCAAGTGTTACCTCTGAAGGACATGTAGTTAAGATACCCAGATAGTCAAGGTAGAAAGATGTGCAGAATTTTGTACTTAACTGATAAGACAGGAAAATCCTCAGGAGTCCTGAGAGAAAATCAGGGTTCTGGATGTAGTTGCTAGTAAATAACTAGCTATTAGTACTGGGAGACTGATGGGCGTTGGACAATTGTTGCAGACTGAACTAGGAAGTCATAAAATATTAGTACTTCAAGCCACATCCTTTATAATGCAATAAGATAATGCATGCCAAAGAGAGGCACCAGGAGCAGTTGAAGGTTTTGTTTCAGCTAAAGGCTGAAGTAGCAGGCATGGTGTGAAGGCAGGTTTCCATTCTGCCTTCATTTCCATCCAAAGCATGCTTTACAGTTGCGCATTGTTTAACTACTGAAAGAATTTGTGCAACTGGAGAAAATGGCTGAAATTGGCTGTTTCTTCAGACACCTAAAGTCTGTTTCTTCAGACACCTAAAGTCCTCCATCTGGAATTCTTCTGTTAATGGCATTCAAGTCACAATGCACCGTAGAATGCAGGAGGTGTACCCTGTTCAAATTTCAGTCTCAGAACCTGAGTAAATGTTGCATTTTAAACTTCATATGCTACAGATTCCACAAGATAACTATCAGTTGAAGACTAAATATGGTTCCCTATTCTTGGTTTGCAGGATTACTAATCAAGATCGCATTCCTGGGCTTTAATTCATTTAGGGTTACTACACAAACTTTTTACATGTGAAAAGAATCATGCTGAAATTTATGATGTTGATCATTTAAAACTTGTGCATTTTAATAAAGTTTGTAGATTTGGTCGCTTACATTTTTTTCAATACAACCCAGAGTATGTTTCATTTAGTTTACATTGATACATAAGTAATCAAAATCATAGTTATATTGCTAAAGAAACATCACTTAAAAATAGGCATATAAATGCTGTTTTGATCATTGCAAACTGCTATTTGTGGTGCAGTGTTTTAGTTATGAGATGCAGAAAAATTTATCTGCCTTTGCAGGTGTGTACTCACAATGTTGTTTCAGGGCAAGTAGTGTTATAGTATTTTTCTGAGAGATATTGATTGATTTATTACTACAGGTATAGTGAGTGAAAATCAATACAGCTGCTTCCCTGTACATCTGTGGTAGTTTTCAAATTTTTCAGAACATAATTGAAAAAACTAAGAGCCTGATATACTTAACAAACTTGTGTTCAGAGCTGTGCAACACCCTCTGCCTTCATACCAAATAACATTGGTCTTTAAAAGACTATATCTGTCCACTTGCTTGTATATTTTTTATTCTCACAGCATACTTCAGTGCTGGGTTCTTGCAGGATTTTGTTTCTGTGAGTTGGATTTCCTCTCAGCAGATTGCCCAATCCCTTCTTCCTTCTATTGTACCTGGTTTTTGAACTGTCTCAAATTCACCAGTGGCTTGACGACAATCTGACAATTAACAATGGCCTCGTACTTGCACAGGGCTATGTGATTCACAAATTCCTTTCTTAACTGATAACTCTTTCCCCCTTACTTCCAGCCAGGTAATCTTGTGTGCTTTTTGAACCAGTATAGAGGTGGTAAAATGTGTATGTATTGAAACTTTTTCTTCCTGGCACTCACTTGGAAAGCAGTCTGAGGCTTTTCCATAGGCTGATGTATTGGCAGTACTTTAAAGAAAACCCCAAAAATATAGAAACATGATTTTTGATTATGCTATAAATTGGGATTATTTCCTTCAGGCAGGTGGAAGGACATGCCAGCTGGACTTTACATGTTGGCTGTTAAAAAGCTTTAGGAGCCAAAATTATAATTAGCTCACTCATATTAAAATATGTTCTCCCTAGCTGTTTTATTTTTTTGCCAGAGCCTGATGCAATTCCTGAAAGATGCAATTTCCCTCAGCACAGGAAATACTCATCACACTGTTGGCATTAAGCAACCACGCGTGCAGTGGCTGTTGCAGTGCTTGCAGGGGGAGCCGATGCATCTGCTCCCTGGCGCATTTCGGGGCGTCTGGCTGCAGGGCCTGGTGCACAGGACTCAAACTGCCTGGGACTGCTCAGTGCACAAACTGCAGGGATCTACACTCCAGGCACAGGGGGCGTGAATCCCCCAGACTTGCAGGAAATGCTTTTAGAAGCACATTGGGTGAAAAGCAAGGCTAGTCCAGTAACAAATCATCAGTGCAAGAAAGTTGCTTGTATTTCAGCAGCACCCAGTTTTATGTATTATAAAGTAGTGCTTAAGAGAGCTCATTGAGATCCAGCTGTCACCTATTCAAAGTTACTATTGCACACTGTACTTAAGTGGTGGGGGTGAAGGAGGTAGGCATGGCTGGAAGAAACTTTATCAAGGAACTTGGACAGGAAACGTGGACTACAACACAGGAAGCAAATCTGACAGACATCATGGATACTTACTCAGACAACTAAAGTGTTGAGCAGACCAGTGAGAGTAAAACTGGTCTGGGAATGTTGTCATTCATCCTCCTCTGTCACTCTTGATTTTAGCAGAGATGTGTCCGCTTGAGAACTAGTCCATAACTTCTGTAGCTCACCAGAGTTGAGAAAGAGAATGGAAGATTCTGAGGCAGACAGGATAGCAAATGAGATTTCATAATGAGTCAGACACAGCTCTGCAAGAAGAATCCAAAATCTCTTGTTTCACAGTTCAGTGCCATCCAGTGATTCATTTTAATTTGATCTGAAATTGTTGCTAATTTCTTTCCCCACTATTTGGACTTTATTTGCAAGATGGATATTCAATCATATTAGGGGTGGTAAAATGCTTTTCCCTGAAAGTTCTGTCAGATTCTGTGTTAGGTTAGTTTCTTTTACTTGCTTTTGTTCTTTCTCTCTGCTTTCCCGTGAATGGGGAAGTTTCCCAAAATGAACCCATTTTAAATTCCATGTTGGATATCTATGATGATTAGATAGTTGCATATTTTGAATATTTTGTTTTGTTTTGTATGAAACACTCTTATCCAACTCTCCATTTTACAACTTTCTTCCCAAAAGAATACAAAACTTTCTTTAGGAACATCATTTAGTTTGGATAAAAGACTCAACTTCTAGCATTGAGGAAAGATGAAGGGGGAGTTTTTCTAGTAGAAGATATTATGTCTGTGCGAGAGCCACACACTGGTGGCAGCTGTGGTCTCTTCCCCAGCTGTGGCTTAACCAGCTGTTCCCCTGCTCTGGTTTAGCCAGCTGTTCCCCAGCTGTGTTTAGCTGGCTCTTCCCCAGCTGTGGCTGAGCCGGTTCTTCCCCAGCTGTGGTTGAGCCAGCTGTTCCCCAGCTGTGGTTTAACCATGTCTTCCCCAGCTGTGGCTGAGTCGGCTGTTCCCCAGCTGTGGGTTAGCCGGCTGTTCCCCAGCTGTGGCTGAGCCAGCTGTTCCCCAGCTGTGTTTAGCCGGCTGCTCCCCAGCTGTGTTTAGTCAGCTGTTCCCCAGCTGTGTTTAGCAGGCTGTTGCCCAGCTGTGCTTTAGCCTGCTGTTCCCCAGCTGTGGGTTAGCTGGCTGTTCCCCAGCTGTGGCTTAACCAGCTGTTCCCCAGCTGTGTTTAGCAGGCTGTTGCCCAGCTGTGCTTTAGCCTGCTGTTCCCCAGCTGTGGGTTAGCTGGCTGTTCCCCAGCTGTGGCTTAACCAGCTGTTCCCCAGCTGTGCTTTAGCCGGCTGTTCCCCAGCTGTGGCTCAGCCGGCTGTTCCCCAGCTGTGCTTTAGCCGGCTGTTCCCCAGCTGTGGCTGAGCCAGCTGTTCCCCAGCTGTGTTTAGCGGGCTGTTCCCCAGCTGTGTTTAGCCGGCTGTTCCCCAGCTGTGCTTTAGCCGGCTGTTCCCCAGTTGTGGCTCAGCCGGCTGTTCCCGAGCTGTGGGTTAGCCGGCTGTTCCCCAGCTGTGTTTAGCGGGCTGTTCCCCAGCTGTGTTTAGCGGGCTGTTCCCCAGCTGCGGCTCAGCCGGCTCTTCTGCTGGCGGGGCCAGGCAGAGGCAGCTGCCCTGTAGTTTCGTAGGATGTGCACGCACAGCCTGGCGGGGGCTCCCGGGTACAGAGAGCCCTCCCAGAGTAGCAGCTAGGTACCCACAGGACTCAAGAGCATTCTAAAGAGTACTAAATAAGTTTATTGTATTTATTATTTCAGCATAAAACCTGATAGTATGTTCATGAATTGATTAACTGATTTTATGGACAGCCTCCCTTCAGTTTAATTCTCTAACTAGTTTTGAGACTAATTCTTTGCAGACACAAGAAACACATGGAGAATCATGTTCTTGCAACCACAGATCAATTCAGGTATTTTGGCAGACAATAAGAAAAAATTCAAAGCTGGAGTAGAAGAAAGAGCTAAAAATTAATGGACCATTTACTTTGAAGTTTGAAGGCCAGCCATTAACGTTACTCTGTGAGGCTGACAGTAATCCAGCAAGTTTTTTCCCAGATGCTGGATTTGATGCTTCTCTTCTTAAAATGCTCTTTTTATTTCTTCTGTTGAAAGATTACAGAGAGAAATCATGCTTATAATGTTTGAGTTGAAAACTTTCTTACTAATATTAGTAATATTCAAAGGGGCAGTTGAATGCCAATTTGACATCTTAATGAACAGACATCCAGTATCTTAGTTTAGCTTAGATTCCTGAATTCATGAAATATCTGTTACCATCTCTAACTCTGATTTTTTCACAAAGGAGAATGAATGCTTTTGAGTTTGGTTCTACCTGATAATACTGAGCCACTTAACAGAATGAAATGTTTAGAATTAGAACTCCAGAAAGTAAGCATGAAGTTTTATTACTTGATAATTACTGTAGTTTCCAGTATTTTTTTAGTGAAAAATGTAGAAGGATTGTAATACAGTTTGTAATATCCATGAAATGCATTATTTTGATGGATCATTTTGTATGTTTTGAAATCAATGAAATACAAATGATTGGAACCTAATAACAAATATGAATGGGGTAACGACTTGAGACCTTTACTGCTTGAAAAAGGAGAGTACTCAGACTTTCATGATTTATGTTCTGGAAACTATTAGTAGCTGAATGAAAAACCTTAATTTTCCTATAAATTATACAGTGACATACTTGCAAAAGTAGTATCTTTTCTTTCTCTTTAAAGCTGGATGTGTATTATAAAATTAGTTGCTTTCCACATTTCTTATTGACTTCTTATTTTCACACCTTTTTTTTTTTGGAACTAGTTGTGTATTAAAATACATAATGCCACAGTAATTCTCTCTGTTGTACATATTTTCACAGGACTGCATGTTGCCAGTTAATTTTGATTATACTTTCAAAAGTCTCTAGTGAGCAAAATGCAGTTCTAACAAATACCTGTTTTGTGCTTTTGGAGGAAATACATATATTTGAGGAAAGGAAGAGAAGTTCTCACGTGGTTAGACCTGATTCAAGCACTTTTGTTTAGTATAATAGTACTGTTTTGCTATGTCCCAATTGATTTGCTACAGAACAGGAAATGTGAACAAAGATCAGTAATCCCCCCAATGCAAGTTCAGTGCTAGGCCTTGCTAGATTCCTACCTATTGTTTTTATGTAGGTATGACAACATATACAGAGGAAATACATGTTTCACTAAGGCTGTTTGGTCTGAATTGGGTTTACTTTGAAAAGATTTTTGCTTTTTGGAGTTTGTCTGCTTTGCTGTCTTTGCCTATAGTGCCAAGGCTACTCCACCAGCAGAGGATATCTCCATTGCAGCAGTTAATGTTTAATGCATGGACTTTTTGACAGTACACTTACCCTAGTGGACCTCCAAGTAAAGAGCACTGTCCTAATCTAATATTTCAGGAAGATCATCTGCAAACTCTGGCTGATGGTGACCATGCTATAGGAGCCAGCAGGAAGTCTGTTATGCTTCCTGCATGTATAGTTGGTTAACCATTAGCATTTACCAAAAATAGCATTACATGTACATATACAGTGAAAAAGAAGCTAAAACTTTTTGTTGGAAAAAACAATGTAAGAGTGGAAACTATGATGCAAGAAGTGTAATGCTACACACCCATTCAGAAGTTCTCTGTATTATTTGGTGGTTTTAGTACAGAGAAGTGGCTTTGTGGAATAACAAACTATTGTACCTCTGAATTTACCAATGAATAAAGAATCCTCAAAACCAAAAATATGAGACCATGAATAAATGAATAAGCAATGAGGTATCAGCTGAAAAAAAGCAATGGAAAACTAGGAAGAGAGACAGAAATGGAGTTGATGCTGAAAAACAAGGTGCCAAAATATCAGGGTCTATCAGATTGGTATGAGCAATAATCCCTAGTTCTCAATAGCTCCATATACAGTGCATGCTGACAGAGTCCTTTGGTCCTACATTAATTTACTGAGTCCTAATTTATTCTTCCCAAGTTACTTCCCTAAGTTACTAATTTGTTCTTCCCACAAGATGTGCCAGTGGAGACAGAGAAGGAAGGAAGCACTGTCTAGGAGCAGTCATGTAACAAAGGCACAAAATGCAACCAAGGGTTCTAAAAGTTTACTGCAATGCATTTCTTGTACAATGCAATGATCAGATCAACAGTCTCTTTTTATTCCTCCTAGGGCTTCTACAGGTCACCAAAGAACATAATTTTCTAAGTTCTGCCACTATTTATATGTGGTACTAATACTATAGAGATAGTAAATGTACTTCATTCTTTTTATGCAGCTCAAGTGACATTGAGGAGAAACAGTGCAATTTTCCAGCTGTATCCAACACCATTAGGGAGCTTGTCCTGGATCACAGGTAAGTCAGATAAATATTTTGGCTTTGCTTATTTGGGTACAGAGCTTGTGGTCAGCAGTTGGTGTTTGGCATGCAACTGTCTACTTTATCCATTTTTATGCACCAACTAATTTCCTTGATGTAGGGATTTGGGGATGGTGAAATAATTTCATAAATTATAAGCAAAAAAAATAATCTCTTTCATCTACTTCATTCTGGATAGTCATTGCATAAAACCTGTGAAAAACATATTGCTTTGGGTTCATCCCTGCTGCAGTTCCATTGATTACAGTGGAGTTAAATCAAAGATGAATCTGTCTGTTCAATTTAAATCTAATGATTGGTTAAAAAATTGGGGGGAGAGCCCTGTCTAAATCCAGGGCTGTTTTATCCTTGTGTCAGCATTTAATTCCATTTGCATATAAGCCTATTTCCCTTCTCTAAATTTAATTTGTTAGAGCTTGGCCCTCAGCAACAACAGCAACAACAAAGTAATTGCATGCACTATTGGGCAATGGTGCCAATACAGCATGTGCTATAAAAATGTCTCATGCAAATTTATAAAAAGTAGGAATTAGTGACACTCTGCCTGGTAACAGGTATCTGGATACCTGAAAAAAAACTCCAAGCTTGAGCTTCATGGATATGTGACATCTAATAATATACATATGAAGAAGCCTTTTTTTAATATCAACCATTAATTGTGGCTGTTTCACCAAAGGAAATAAGATATCCATGTCTTGTATGACCAATGGGTACATTCTAGAGTTTCACTGTGATGAGATAAAACTGATGGAGGCTTAGCTTTCAGGCTGCACTAGATATCATCTGTGGCTTTGCACAAGGTACTTTTGCAGTGTGACTTAGCAAGCTTGTTTTAAACTGGGGAGGAGTGGTTGGCATTGTCACAATATACCTTGTTTGTTGAGGTGCTACACTCCACTGCAGTACTGTGTTCTCGTACCATGTAGCTTCAAAACACAGGGCCTGGTCTTCACTGAGACCTTTCACCTGACCATTTTTGAATAAAAAACTCTTCTTATTGAACTTGACCTGATCAGCAGTCATTCCAATTCAGCTGTTCTTCCTAAGGTAGTGGTACCTGCCTGAAGCTGATAGAATCCTTTATTCTCCTTTTCCCTCTCCTAAATATTTGATTGTACCCAAAGGGGAAACCTCAAATCAAAACATTTTGTAGAATTTGAGTTTTTCTTTCTGCTTTAAACCCCAGCTTTTTCATCATACATTCTGATGCATTAAAACTAATAATCGTCATAGATTCTTATGTCTTGTCAATTTTGCACAACTTCATGATGTGTTAAGAAGAGGTCACTTCACTTTCACCATTCTTGGAAAGAAGACACCGATGCCAAGGGGTAAATATATTGATCTGGGACATTGTACAACTTTATGCAAATAACAAAACCTGGAAGAGAAGCCAGGTTTTCTGAATTAGGGCAGCAAGATGTGGGACTAACTTACAGAGTGGAGAATAAACACAGATCTTCCCACTTTCTGATTTCTGTGTTTAGATAAATCAGGTTATTTCCTAATGTATCAGGTCTTTTAAAAGCTGTTCCTCATGTGGCCAGGAAAGCCCACTATTACCTCTGTTACTTGCTCCCATTACCTCCTGATGCACTTGCAGCCTATCCTCAGCAGGATTAGAAGGCACTCAGGACCTTTGAGGAGGCACTTACCACTTTACAGGATTAGGATAAGCCTGCCTTTGATGTTTTTGTGATCATACCCATCTGTCATAACTGAACATAGTGAAGTAGGCTTTATTTTTATTTAATGTTCTAATTATGTAAAAGGTCAAATATAAAAATATTTTTTCTCAGTTTGCCTACTTTTCTTTAAAAAATCAATGAGGAGTGTTGTTTTTCAACACATATGCTAATGTTTGAAAAGTGAAAAAACCCCATGGTTAGAATCAGCAAATAAAGATGTGGTTTCATCTCAATTTAAGGTTTAACAATTGTACCCTATGTCACACTCCTTCCTCTTCTTCCATCCATATATTCATTACAAATGTCAGATAAGGCTAATCCTTCATGTGACATTACTGCAGATGGTTACATTGGGGACTTAAACCAGATGCTGATGGTCTGGATAATCTGGATAAAAGCTGGTAACCCAAAACAAATCCATTTTATGTATTACTCATGGTAACAGTTAAGATATATATAAAATCTTTATTACCCTTTAACACTTTACATAACTCTTTTGCTTTCCTCTTTTTATACTTTCAAAGTTTTAATTTTAGACAAGATTTTTCTTCATCTCCCAGTGTCAGTTAAATCATGCATGCATGTATGTAATAAGATTTAAGGAGGGGAAAGACGCTTTATAGATAAGAATGAACATTACATTTATCTTCTGTTTTAAAATTCCCATTGGGTTAAAAATTGGCACTGGAAAGTAACTTTCATTTACTTTCATAAAGAGAGGTTTAATGAAAGCATTAGCAGTAAAAAGTGACTCCCTTCTGTACTTTTGAAGAGTCTCTGAAATCCAGTGTTTAGGATGGGAGCTGATAGGGATGTCTTCTGGTGAGTGGCTCAGACCCCTGACTAGACTTGAGTGTTTGTAACCCATTTTTCTGTCTATTTAAGAGTAGTAATATCCTATCTTAGATGAGATTAACTCTGAATATTATGTATATGTTTGTTCTTTCATTTAATAATAAAGTTTGTGTTTCGAACTGGGGGATTCACAAGGACTTGTTAGTCTAGGAAGAACTCTTGGGTGTATGCTAAGCAGCTAATTATTTACATGAGAAATTCTGTGACATAAACATACTGGATCCTTCCTTGCCCACCTATGACTATCACTGAATGCTGCCCATGGCTAGAGGAATTGGGGAGGAAGATACTAGGCTATTGTTTATAGCTTAGTATAATGCTGTTTGGGACTCTATCAGCTGTATTATTTTTTATTTATTACTAGGTTTTGTTTCTAAGCTGATCACTAGTCTGGAAGTATAGGAAAGTAAGTTTACCAAGCACCTGAACTATGCAATTATTGCATAGCTTTTCATCTGTTGCTTAGCACACTTGAGATTTAGATTAGGGTAAGCAACTTGAGCTGGTCCCCATACAGTAAATGATCTCAGGTCTAATCTGATCTCCTTTAATCCAGTGAGCTATGAGGGCAGTGGTCTGGAGCATGGTTCATGGAGCATGGTTTCTGTGACTTGCTTCTAAGCTTGTTTTGCCCCTAGTGTGTACTACAGGAGAAGGTAAAGAAATCAAGGTCCCTGGTCAGGCAAAGCTTGTGTGGTACTGAGGTTTACATACTGTAATTTAATACAGCCTTCTGTGGCCAGCCAAAGCTCTCAGCTGGACTATTCTCATAGTCTTTAGCAGCATATCCAGTAGCTAGTAATTACCTCTCTCAGAGTCCTTATTTTTTCACTGATTCTAAAAGCGTATAGATCATGCCATTGACTCAAATCAACACAATTCTACTGAAATCAGCAGATGACTTCTACCAGTGGAGAACCTTGATCCTTCCCTTCATGTATGGAATGATACAGCAGTGAAGTATATTGCTCAGTGGGAGTCAAATATTTCTCAATAAGTTGCTGAAATTGTTTAGAAGAGTAGTCTGTCAGTAAGGCTTAGAGCATACTGCAAGGATATATGGTGCAAACCTTCTGCATCAAAGGAGATGAGTAAAGACTTACTGTCCAGATATTTTCTGTTAATATGTGGTTATCAAATACCATCATAACTGTTGTTCATTTTGGAATCATAAACCTTTATAGTGCAAGAGAAGGTAAATACTTTGGTCTGAAACGTTAGCCAGAGGAAGACAAATCATTGCAGAAGATGTGGAAGGGTGAAGAAGGTGAGTAATTACATGAACTATTGCAAGCAAGGAACCAAACTCTTATATTTATGTGTTTTGTAGCAAAGGCAGCCATGGTGGGCTGATACACATTACACTAAATATCATAATTAATAGTGATAATGTTATTTTAGTGTTTGTGGTAGTCAAAGACTAGAGTTGATAGCAACGTTTGACTAACTTTTGACTATTACTTTTTGAAGTTTAAATTTTAAAATTGTGACTTTAAACACCAGCAGTTCCTTGATGATTTATTTTAGAGGCTTACTGAAAGTATGAAAATGAAGTTCTATTATTGACCATATAAATGTGGTTGAAAGACCTGTGCATGGGGCAGATATTTTGCTACCATCTGTTCCATCTTAGAGGAATTGCCCAATTCAGCAGAGCTATTTCTTTGGATGTTGTAGGTCTGGAAATGCCATTTCAGCACTATAAAGTCTGATTCATCAAGAATGAAACGTCACTTTCAGGAATATTGGAGTGTGTATGTATGGAAATGATGTCCTGGTATAGAGAGGGTCCTGGGTTATGGGTATTTTATGATCCACATATCTCTAATTCATCTTTTGCTTTTGAAACATAACACATGTTCTAGCTGCACTGATACGGGTTCCTGCTTATTATAGTTAATGGATTATTCATCCTCTTTGTCCTTGACATAATCCTAAGTATGTGCATAAAACTCAGATCATGTTGCCCATAAAAACCAATCAGCCCAGAGTTCTTCTGCAAGGTGTTGAACATTCACCCAGAGCAGATGGTAAAGATAATGTTTAATAAAGAGTTAGAGGATTAGTTGGAACAAAAATAAACTAAGAGAAAGGGATAATTTCATTTCATATGAAACTGCATGACATTTCATGTACCCAAGGACTGATTAAAATTATGCCAAAAGCTGCTCTTTTTGGCCAGTTTGTCCTAATACTGACCCTGCTTATGTTGTCAGCTGCTGTATCTGCATGTCTTATTTTACCACTTTCTGAATAACTCAAAAGAAAGCTCTTCTGATTCTCCTGTGGCTGGCAAAAGTAATTCTTTATTAAATAGGAAGAGGAGAAATTATAGGATTCTGCTAAATGTGATTAATATATTTAAACAACTGATACCTCAACTGAGGTTTAGAAGAAAAGTTTTATAGGTCATTTGAAACATAAATAAATTTTAAATGGTAGCTCTCATAATATGTGGAGTTCAGCTTTAGTTTGCCTTGAATATTTAGATGCTGAATGGAAAACAGAGCAGGGGATAGTCCATAAATGATTTTCAGTCGTTTTAGGAAAATTTATTTTTGCTATCAAAAATGTAGTGAAGTAACCAAACTTCTACATTTGCATATTGCACAACATTTGTAATGAATGTCCATTATTCTTTAAAAAGGCTTAATAATAGGAATTGAATAAAACAAATCAGAAGCAAATATTTTACAGTTATGGTATTTCTGGGCCCATAGTTATCTGCTATAAAAGATTTATAAAACAAAATCTCTGACAAAGTTTGTCACGTATGGATGCTGCAGAAGCAAGTAAGTGGAGTTTAGTGTAAATGCTGTATCCTTTGTTCTGAACACAAAATTTAAATTATTTGAAGCTGTTCTTATAAATAAACACACATTCTTTTTAGAAGACATTTTGGAATGGTTGGTGGGAGACAGAAGACAACTATTTCTTTTAATTTTTATGGCACAAGTGCAAAACAGGATCAAAATCCAAGCTATTAACTTGCTTTACTGAGACTCAGTGGCCACTGAAGCATAAAACCAGATGTGAGCATCTCTGGACTCACTCCAACTGAAGCTTAAAGCTGTGACCAGTCTTTAATGGTAGAGATCTGTTAGCTGCTTCTGTAATGCAGGAAGACAAAACTATTCTAGAATCAGCGTAATGGCTTTTGCACTGAAGTGGGCCAAAGCCAAAACCTTTGAAAGCCTCTTGATATTTGCTGGCTTGAGTAATATTACTACCTAGTACTTCCAGAATTCAGCTGAAATCTTCTCAAAACCTGCTCTGCATTTTCTAGCCATTTCCTCTGCTTAAGACAGTTTTTGGCTCCCTAAAATAAAGAGCCTGAAGTAGTTTTCTGCTGCAGATTATTCCTAACTTAACTTATGCTCCTGTTGTTTCTCTAATTAGTTACTTTTGAAAATGTTCCATTGGGCACTTCAAACAGCTGAGTATATTTAAAATAGTCTAAATTAACATAAAAATAGCAAGACAGTTAAGAATGAACTGAAAATTAATGAAACCTTAATTTCACTGACAATAATTGTAAATATTTTATTACAAGATGCAGGTTTAGCTGACTAATGGTTGTGAATTGCTATAAAACTTATTTCCAAATTTCCTTCAGTCTCTAAATACTCGTCCATACTTCGTTGTAGCCACCTTTTAAAATCACAGTGGCAAGAATAAAGCTCAAGAAGTCTGTCAGCTGATACACAGTATCAGCATCAGATAGTGCAGCTCAGCAAGAAGAGAGGGTCCTATCACACAGCTGAGATGAGACATAGATAAGTCTCTGAAGTCTCTAAGTCTCTAAAGCAAGTTATGGCTTTATCTCATCTTAACCTTGAACCAGATGCCCTTTCCAAAGCCCTCCCTTCCCCCTCATCCCCCCGTGTTTGTAGTGCATTGCAACTGTGCTGTGACAAACAGCTAGAATTAACAAAATTGGAGATGGCAGAAAGGTGGCCTTAAAAAGGATATTTTTTATTCAAAACATATAATAGAAATGAATTGATTGACTAGCTGAATTTTGAAATCAATCAAGCAAGTCAGGTATAAAAGAACTTCTGTTTAGCACTTCATGTTAGTAGGAAAATGATAGCAATGAAATGTATTGTGAAACAAAATATTTTAACTTATTCATATTTTTAATTTAAATAATATTCCCACCACAATAAACCCCAGAAATTATGGTCATTGAGGAGTGGGTAGGCCTGCTAATTCTTTCCCAGATGGTGAATGATTAATGTACAAGTGATTTCTCCCAGCCCTTGGACTGTTGTTCACCTTGTGAGTCCCTTCAGTTACTCAGTCTCCAGCCTACCAATTAGTGTGTTCACATCATTCTCAGCTAAAGCTTTTTTTTCCCCCCCATCTGTATTTTTTGGTCTTGGTAAGGAAATGTCAGAAAATACACATTGTTTTGATTTCGTTTTTTTTCAACCGCTGCCTTTTCAAAAGTTTTCAGAAATCAAATGTGTGTGGCTGCTTTTTAATTCCCATTTTAACTGCAGTGGTTTCCTAGCTTTCATTCTCCATCTCTAATATCTCCTTTAGTAGCATCTCTGTGCTATTTTTCTCATAAGGTGAACACTTGCTTCATTTTCCTGTCTGAATTATAAACTTGTACTTCATTAAGAGATTTTTGGGTTTTGGTAGCTTTGGGGTAAGTGAGATCTTACCACTAAGCAATACCACATTTCGGATGCATTTATGAAATGCATAGTTATTGCTCTTGACTTAGATTAATAATTTTTATTTTCTCCAAGGCGCTTATATTCAAATGCATAATCTCTTTTTTCATTGTTGGATACTTGTCCAAAGGAAGGTTAAAGTTATGCTTGAATATCATGAGACAGTAATTTTTTAACAGAAAACCCACAAATTATTCATTGGCCCAGTGTAGTCTCTCTGGAACACACCCTTGTGAAGATAATAACTGGGATGATATGTGCTTTTCTCTAGCAATAGTTTTATTGGCAAATCTAATGTTTTGCTTCCTAGTTACATCAGTGTTTTAATAAACAAGATATCATGCTGCTACAAGAAACTATCTAATGATATTTCAAAAATGCTTTTTCCAACAGGAAAGAAAGCCAGTAGCAGCCAAAGTCACTGCTTCTCATTACAAATATTCTTAATTTTTATTTCATTTTAGACTAGGGGATCTCCAGAATTACACAGTATACCACATATGTCTAAAACTCAGAGTACAGCTGAATTTTCTCTGCCTCTCCAGCTTCTGAGGTCCCTGCTGAAGATTTACTATAACTGTCTTACCAGTCTGATATAAGTTCATACCCAAGACAGATCTCAGTCTATAGCTGCAGTTCTATACCCAAAAGTGTAACCACAACAACTTAGTTCCTGCTGTTAGATTATTGCTGCACCTGTGACTTCTTAAATTAGCCCCAGCTGGACTAGCTGGGACCTACCAGCTGCCAGTGGGGAGCAGCAGTGTGCTCCAGGAACTCTCCAGCTTCTCCATCCCATGCTTTTGAATGGAAAAACAGCACCGAGGCAGGAGAAGGGCAGTAGCAAACTCAGGTTCTTTCCTCTTGTAGGAAATAACCCTTACTCACTTTAAGCTGAGTCAGAGCCATATTCTCATACCCACTTTCCAGATAAATACTCAAATTTCTGCATACTGCAGAAGTATAATTGACATACTTCCTTCTTATTTTGGAAGATCTCCTAGTCACCTGAAGTAAACGATCATTTTTCACCACTTGTGGCTTCTGCTTTCTCCAGATATGCAGGATAAAAAAAAAAAAAAACACACAAAAAACCCCACCAAAAAACCCAAACAAACAAATAAACAAACACCCAAACCTGGTGCAGAAGAAGAACTGGAAAAATCCCATTATAAAAAAGGATTTCAAAGGATTGGTGTTTTTTCCATCCAGTTAATAACAGTTTATTTTTTAAAAAAAGTACATGCTATGCCCTTCCTTAGATATCCTCTTCTGGAAAACCCTATAAAAGAAGAATGAATTATATGCTTTAAGGATGCCCTTCATTAGCATAATTAGAGAAGCAATACTGTCTTCTGCTTTCTTCTGAGACAGCACTTATCACCTGACTTGACTTGGCTTGTCTATGCAAGTCACACTGAGCTGGCTGCTGAGCTGGCCAGTGAGAACATGGAGAAGCTAGATACAGAAAAGATTGGATCCCCCAGTTTCTAGTGACATTATGTTTTTCAACTTCCTTTCTCAAAGGTAATATAGGAATTGATCCAGGTTTTCAGCGAAGAGTGGTAAGATACAAAATATATTCCTATTCCCCTGAGGTTAAATTAGTGGGTAGGAAGGGTTACCTGATGCCTTGCTTGCATGTAATTGCCAATTAAAAAAATTAAAGGAAATATTTTGTTTTAAACAATTCTATCCCCTTTTGAATGTGGGCAGCTGTGTACATATGAAAATCAAACTTATAATATTTCCAATGCATATAAATTCAAGTATAATACTTTTAATCTTTAGCAGATAAGTATTTACTAGGGACCTAGATTCCTTCTATTTCCTCAGCTGTGCTCTTGGTGGTATAATGGACATTAGGTGTGGTGGATTTGATTTTGCTTCAGGTTGACATTTCTTGGCACTAAGTGTGAAAAATTACATCCTCAACAAAACCTTCCTTGGTGGAGCTCTTGGAGACAACAATAACCTTCTCATGCAAATTGGAGCCTGTATGGTGTCTGAGTGGCTGCTTCACTGTTCTTTTTTGAGTCTGACACTTACACTGTTGCCATCAGATGCTAAAGATAAGGTGGAGGAACAAAGAATGCAGAGAAGGGAGAACCAGAAAGGCTACATACTGGTTTTGTGAACATTTAAGTGGCATTATTTTATCAGGTCAGTTCTCTTGCAAATCAAATGAAAATGAAGTGAATGGAGGAGCTGGAATAGGTATATCTGTCATTACTAATCTGGACTAGGATTTCTTTCTGTTGAAGTACAGGAAGTCATAAATAGGAGATAGTTTTCATTAATTTTCAAAGTTTCCGATATGTATATTTTAATATACATAAATGTCTAATTGTCAAGCATGATGGAAGTTTGTAGAGACTGATTGCCTTGTGAATCAACAACGAGGCCTTTTCTTTATGCAACTGAGAGCCTTGGATTACAAATCAAAGGAAATGAGGGCAAACTAAGAGTTAATATATGGCAAGGTTGCTTAAGATCAGGAGTGCAGTCTGTCTTTTACAGAAATACTGGTCTTATTGAGGCAAAATTTGGTGATTCCAACACATGTCATTGCCACAGAGAAAAGCTAAATTTAGATTGAATGATTTCTCAGTTAAACAGGGACCAACAGGGAATTTATAATAAAACAATTTATGCTCACTTTGGAATATGACAATGGCAATTTTTCTTGTGCTGAAAACAAACCATTACTGATGCATGTTTGTGACCCAGCAGGAAGTTTTCTAATGCAGACTCTTTCCACATCTATCCAGTAGCAGATGTAATTTTTCCAAGTTGTGTAGCAGTATATAATACCATGTATTATTACTCTTGTCACATTTTCCTATCATGGTGAAAAATTTAGATTTGTTATGAATCCCCCAGAAGTGACATATGTCTCTCAGCCTTGAAAGTTTAGCTCTTAATGAATTAAAGGCTTAAAATCTCTTGTCTGTTTTTAGGTTTCATTAGAAATATTTGTGGTGTAATATCTGATTCTAAAAAATTTATCAGGTAACATTTTGACATATGTAATAGCAATTTTTCATTCACATGCTCTAATGTAAATCAGGAGGGGTTCCTTTGTCAATGCAGTAAATCAAGGTGAAAGAACTGACTTCCTTTTTGCAGGAAATTTTAGTTGCATTTGAAATGCCTGATGCTGGAAATATAAATATTGCTTGTGGCTTACTTTAGCTGTGTAACAGGAGGAAAGATTGTCAGTATTTCTGATCTAAATCTGAGGTCTCAAATTTCTGTTTTTGTAAGTATGGGTACAACCAATCCCACACAAGATTGGTACAGTAGAGATTGTGGACAGAGAATTGCAGGTATAAGAGCAACCAAGCTCTCAGGCTATGTCCAGGATCACTTCAGGTCAGATGGGACTATTGGTGCTCCTTAGCATTGGGCAGAGACATTTCTAGGACTTTCTTGCTGAATGAGATGACACTGATACAGGTGATTCCGAACTAGAGAAACAGCTGCCATTTATAAGCTTGGGATCTTGAAGAGCTGCCCATCTAAAGTAATGCTTTGGTTATTAGGTGTTGGTGTGCACCATTGATTTATGGGAGAAAAGTTAGCAGAGATTAATTGTAAAGTATTGATAATTGCACTGAAATTTCTGTGCAAGCCCAAGAGGAGCTCATTCTTCTGATTTCTAGATTATATATAGCAACATCTTGATGCTATTATGGTGATTACCACTTTGCAATTGGTATGTCTTAGCACAGGAACATAACATTCCTAATGAGATATGGCTATAATTTACCTGTCACAAGATGATCTTTTCCCTCAGAAGTGACAGTGTCTTGCTGTTACAAATATGTGCCCATTGACTAAAGCACTAATGAATACAGGTAGATAGATACATATTAGATAGTTATGCCATTTGATAAAGTGTAGAACTCGATCTGGATCAAAGGTATTCATATAGTGCATGAATCCTAGTGCATGAATAGTTAAGGCAGTGAGGATATCTTTTTTTTTTCCTGGCACACAGAAGGTTTGAACTACTCAGGAAATAGCTGAGGTAAATGAAGAGATTTTTCAGAGAAGACTAGAAGAGTTACGCATTGCAGTCTCAATGTAAGTTTTTGTAAGCAATTATTTTTGGAATCTCTGAGCCATTGTTCCTGAGGCTCAGTTTTGTACTCCTTCTTTAGGCTTTGAGCCCACAAATTTATGTGGGATTAATTTTAAAAATGTGGGCCTGTGGCCTTCAATATGCACATGTGTATGCATTTTCAGAAACAGGAGAGAGATTCCCACTTACTTTGATGGGAATTCTGCCTGAATGCAGTTTGAACTCTTGTGTTACTAAAGCCATTCTTTGACACTCCAATTAGACCGTTGTAACTAGGGAGAAGTTAATTCAGTGAGAGATGGATATTGCAAGTTTTACCACACTTACCAGAGGAAAACTGTTTTCTTACTGTTGAATTTCCTTTGTGATGTAGATTTAAGTGTGCTTCATAACACATGGAGTAGCTGATACATAGTTTAATGTCACTATTATCTAAATTCTGTACTGTTGCTTTTGCATTATTTTGTCTCCTATGAGTGTGATTGAAGAGATGGTACAAATCTTCAAAATACACATTTTATGTGTAGTGATATGCATCACTGTGAATTATTTTATGACCATTCTACCATTTTTAAAAGTACTGTAAAGCATGGTATTTCTTTGCTATATTGTAAGTTTTGGTCATTTTCTTACAAAATCAGTGAGGATGACTTTCACTACCTAGATAGGGTACAGGTGTCAACCAGATGTTTAGAACTGTGCCTGTAACTGCTGGTCAAAACCTAATGACATTATGTGGCTCAAATTTGCAGAATTTGGAAGTCAGTTTTTAATAAGTATTTTAAGATTAAGGTTTCTATTTTAACATAATGCTACACCTCCTGCATATTGGTTTGCAGGACCTATTGGAGATCTGGGCTTCAAAGTATTGTATTATTTTGTGGTAGTGCTGCACTTACTGGCATGAATGTAGATATTGCAGTATCTGAATAAAACTAGGTTTTGAGGTGAAAGAGAATCTTAAGGTGCAAAATTTCATACATTTTGTGAATAGTGCACGAAAGCTTGTGAACTACTCTTCAGCAGTGCAATGTCTTTAAACATAGAGAGGGCAGGGATTATGATTGATAGTTACAGGACTTCAGACATTGCAGCCAATGCACCAGAGTTCCAGTGTGCACTTCAGCTACAGGACTGGGTATGATTTCACTGGAATCATCTTCCCCACAAGTTTTTTGTCTGAGTGGAGAAAATGATCTGAGTGTGCATTTGAGTGTGTACTATTGGGAGACACATGCTTGCTCCAACTACAGCCTATCTTTATTTACAGGGACTGGTTTGTATTATATTGCTTAAAAAAGCTCTTTAATTTCAGAAAACATTGAACTGACTTTACCTCTGTCAGTACTATCCCAATATGCTGCTTTTTAAAACTAGAAATGTTTAAGAGTTTCTGAAAATTCATGTCACTGGTACTAGGCTGTCACACTGGCTCTGTTCAGTAGCAGCAGAATGCAAAGTCAAGCATGCAAGCCTGATCCATGAGATGACACCAAGTACAAATCCATGTGAAGAACTGGGCAAAGAGCACAATGTGAGATATCTGAGGTGGTTGATAGGAAGTCCTCTTGGATAGCATTTACCTTTTCCCACACGTTTACATACTAACATTAAAAGTGTTGATGAGATTGAACAGAGGCCTTGATGACCCATAAGTCCTTCCAGTATATAACAAAATACTGTAGTATTGTGTATCTCCATCTGTTTCAGTACTGGTTTCCTACAGGGAACTTAGACCGGGTTACACCTGATCATTTCTGGACAGTACTAAAATAGAATACATTCAAACCTGTACTATGGAAATAAAAAACTCTATTTGTGCCTTGACCCTCCATCAGCAGAGTTTATCCAGGATTAATATTTTTTACTAAAGGCATTAGAATCACTTGAATAATTCTGACATAAACTAAGTTTGGATCATCTTATTCTAACACCTCATCAGCCAGAGTAATGTGATGAAAAATGTAACTAGTCACTTTGTCTGGGAAGATTAGGACAGCACTTCTTTAAAGTGATTGGAAAACCTCTGATATGTGAGAGGAAAAGAAAACCTATTCCATTTTTACTGAAACATGCAGAGAATCTTTAAACTGCTAAAGTGGTCCATTATTAATATTGAGCAAATATGTACAAAAAGAGCATACAGAAGGTATGTAATGTAAAGCAGATGTGAAATATTTCTTCAGTAGTATTACTTGAGTATTTTCTGTTACAAGACCATATTTGTATTTGCTTTCTAAGCAAACCATTTTCTTTGGGGAAAAAAATCACAACTCACACTTGACATAATCTCTGCTACAATGAAATGAACATGCCTTTAAAATGCTACACGTAAATAATTTCTTCACAGCCCCCCAAAGGGTGGACTTAGACAGCTGAAGAAACTGAGGAAAAAAAATTAAATGTGAAAGTGCATCACTGACCCAAATGTTCCCCATATTTGGGTACTTAGTCTTTTGGTTCTGATATTGCAAAAGCATAAATGTCAGAGTTAATTAGCAAAATAGGAGCAGCAGCAATTTTACATCTGTAAAAGCTGATATAAATTAATATTTTAATGATGTATACTAAAGCTTCTGTGATTTTGAAAGTGTCTATTGAAATAGCTATTGACAAGTTCTTTTATGTACTCAGTGTACTACCTGCTCAGCAGTACACTGTCATTTTAGAGTAATTGCCCAGCAAACTTTTAAAATGCTGTCACAAAAAAATTGCTAAAACAGAGGTAGCTCTTTAATTTGTCTGTCACTTTTTCTATCACTGCTACTGCACTTTGAGTGCAAGTTTAGCTGTCACATTTGAAGTTCTTCCACGTATTTTTTTCAGATTGGGTTGAGACCATGCTGCCTATTTGTCTTACAGTGTTAAGAAAAATTTTAAATAAAAATATGTTGTTCACACTTCTTTTACTTGTACACTTTAACACAGAAGATTGGAAATTATTCCTCCCATAGTTGGGGAAACTATTCTGTATTTGTAAAACAAAATGAGTTTCACTTGAGATGATGATTTGTCCAAACCCAGCTGTTCACAAGAGAACATACTTGTGTGTGTGTGTGTGTGTGTGTATGTGTGTGTGATTTTATGTGATGCTTAAGGCTGGTTAATAGTTGATGTTCTGTCCAGGTACAGGTTCTTCAAACCAAGATTTTCTGTTCATAGAAGATAAAAATGCTACAATGGGAAGTTTGAAAACAATTTACCTCAGGCTTCAAGTGGCCAGGATGCGTAGCTGGAATGTGAGAGAATGCTAAGGGAAGAACTAGAACATGCTTGTGTGGACTGTATTTTTATAGTGTTCACTGATTTATTCAGATAGGAAACAGTAAAGCATCTGGAAGCTTTGAATTTTCGTAACATGGGAAAACTTTTCTTCACAGTTCTAGATCTAGGAAGTTTCTTGTGCATTAGCTATTCTTGTTGATGCTGGAGGCAAAAAGGCAAAAAATATAATCCAGTTTTTTGTATCCTTTCTAAAAGATTTTATTTTCTTCTTGCTTTTTTAGGAAGACCCTTCCAAGCAATAAGATTCCATGTTATCTCCCAGGGCAGAGCAGAGGTAGAAAGCAGCTATGTCAGACAGCAAAGTCTGTGCCAAGAAATGGGTAAAAGTTGCTTTAAGGCCAAAAGACAGTTATGCAGTCATCAGACTTCCATGTAGTTAGCATTGTATTTTGCTGGATATTGTGAGATCATGAACAAGCAGAGGAACTGAGTCTATTATCCTTCTTTTAAAAGGAACTTAACTGTGGCATATATTGCAGACTCCACGATTGAAATTGAGTGTAAAATTCTGAATTGCAGCAACTTGATCAGCTAAATGCTCTTACTGCTAGAAAATGGTTTGTGCTATCTGAATGCCATCACAGTTGGAAACTGTATTAGGAGGAAACAGCTGAAATTCATTATCACATGGATCACTTTTTGTTTTTTTACTCCTTAAAGACTTCTCATATTTGGCTTCCATACTTTTGGAAGGTAAAATGGTAAAGAAAAGAATTACTCTTTATAGGAATATAGAAAGTTTGCTTTTTGATTTTCACCATCATTCCCTCAAGTAAATAGTTACAAAAGTAAAAATGAATAATAAAAAAATATGAAGAGCCAGATATGATTTATCCATTTAAATGATGGAAAAAATCCTTCTTTTAACATACAGAGTTACTAACAGTTTACACATTTGACTGTAGGGGGAGTGAATATTCATAATAGGAGAAATTTCACAATATGAAATGTCAGTAGTGGTAGATATCAAAGAATGAGCACTGGCACATTAATAAGGAACTTAAAAGGAGATCCACAGTCTAACATCTTAGGAGCTATAAAACTACAACTTCTACATGAGTCATATGTTTGAACTCCAAACTATCTTATAAAATTTAGCTGGAACACATTTTTCTTGACACAAATGAGTATATTAATTTCCATAAGATATTATCTCTTACCATATATTTAATTCAGATTCTCTTTCTACTCCCACTAAAATAATTGCTTACAATATATTGACTTGATTTTATATGGCTAATTAGAGCAGTGCATGGAAAAAAAATAGGTTTTCAGGTAATAGTGAAATTAAATATGTTAATCTGTAGCTCAGTGCACACATTTTGTATGAGCTTTAATTTGCTATATAAATTATAGTTCTGCATTTATAAAATGCCCTTGAAAGAATGTCCTATTTTTTTGAATACTAATACCATAGGGAAACAAATACACAAAAATTTTAGCTATAGGCTATATTTGCATAAATTAAGAAAACTAGTCAGTCTGAATATCCAACTGCAGATATACTTTTAAAAGATACTCTGCAAAGAGTTGGTAGGATTCTGCACATTTAAGATTTTCATTCAGTTAGCAATGTAGTGGCCCTTCATAATAGGCAAGTACATTTTGAACAATGAGGCATAAATAGTATCATAAATAGGCTGTGGTTTATCAGCTAGAACACAGAACAAATATTTCAAAAGGTTCTGACCTCATTTCTCCATGAGCTGGTAGCAAATATCTCCACTACTGGTCTGCTTTACAAGTTTATTCTAGAAAAAGCTGGTATAACTCTCAGTGTAGCTGCCCAGTGCAGTGTGTGTATTTTGTGACATGACTGCAGTGACACGTGCTATTCTCCACATAGATTCTGCTAACCTCAGCTAAAAGACTGGTAATTTCAGCCTTTTCAAAAAAATCCTCACTGTTTAGAAAACTCTTCATTCACATGAATTCAGTTGATTCACTAATGACAGAGAGAAGGCAGTTACAGAATTTGTGATGCACAGTATGTCCCAAATTCTGCTTACAGAGTTTTATTAAGAAGGACTGAGACATATGCATGGCAATGCACTTCTATACTTTTTTCATAGTCAGAGTGGTCAAAATATTCTCTCGTGTTTAGGCAATGGCAGTAAATTGGGATCAAATCCTTAAATGTGTACAAGAATCAAAATCCTTTCTGTATCTGGCTCAGGAGCAGTACCTCTACTGGAGTTATACATACACATGTTGTGGAATGTATAGGAAACATTTCATGGCATTCAAAATGCATCCCTGGGAATGTTTATTTTGAACCAGCATTCTAATTCATTTTTATTTCCCATGGCTCTGTATCAGTTACCAAGGTCTTGTATGCTCTAGATAGAGCAAAGTATCACTGGTCAGAAAGTTTTTGATCAGTCTATGACTTAGACATTTAATAGTGTTAGACTATTAACATTTCAGCTATATTTTATTGCTTCCTTTACCATCTTAAGAGGCAGCAATATGCTCTGAGTCTTTCCACTAGCTTCACAATAGAGCAGAAAACTCAGAGATAATTTAACCTTCAGACTGTCAAAGTAAAATAAACATTTTTTAAAATGAAAATAGCTAGCCGAGAATAGTTCAGAGTGAAGAACTTCATTTTTTATTCATTCTCTTCATACAAGGTGAAGATCATACAAGTGAATGCCTAATATTGTTCCTCTGAGGGAGTGTCATTGAAAGTATCACCTAGAATTAATGGTTTGATGATGCTGAACAAGCAAGAGAAAACTGCCCCTGAATGTTTTTTAGTGACACTACTATTCTTGGGTGAAAATTTCCCCCTTAGATTTTCTTCATTCTATATAATGCTGTTTGTGCAATTAAATAGTGAATTTAACATTCTGGCAAAATAACCCTTCAACATCAGCTTTCTAATAAGATTATTGTGATTGTCCATTGCTCCTTGCTGTTATATAGAAGTTAGCACAGTGTGACAATAAATTTCCTTTACTAAAAGAAAAAAGCATGTTGCATAACCAAATGTCACCAGCTATGACTAAATATGTGACAGTATGAGCCCTAGCTATGAGAATTGTTAGAATAAATACAGTCACTAGTGATACCTTCATCAATCTTTAAGCCAGGTCAGAAGTTTATGTGACACTTTTTTATCTGTCTTCTCCAATACTAATCTGGGAATAGCTACAGTCTAGCAAATAAAAAGGAACATTTGAAATATGAAAACTGCCACAAAACTCAACTTTAGACAATGTAATGGTGTAAGGTTTGAAGAGAAATCTCCCATAGGAAGAAATCTAACCCAAAAGTATGATAGAAGTCGTGTCAGCTGGCCAATTTTGAATTTTACTTTTTCTTTGAAATATGGCAGAACACTTAATTGAAGTTTACAGTCTTTAGGGCCAGTTAGCATGGAAGAACATCATACACAATTTCGAGGTGCAATATAAAAAAATCATCTGTAATGGTCACAGGAACCTTGTTTCCTAGTAAGTACATTGACAGGTTAACTGTGACTATAGAGGGAAACATGAATGGTAAAGGCAGTAGAAATAGTCTAACACAGCTTCCCAGACTGACTTAGCCCATGAAGACATTGGCTGGATTTACTGAAAGGCTCTGCAGATAAAACCCACAAACTTCACTTAGGAACAGTAGAAATCAGGGGTGAAGGAAGAATGAGCCTTAATCCTTTCCTCCCATTGCAATGAGAGCTCATCCAATCTGTACTAAGAGCAATGTAGTTTTACTTCTGCCTGAAAACTGTCAGCTAAGACCAGGTGAAACTTAGAACAATTTCTTGCAAGAGTTGCTAAATTCTGTCACTCTTTCTTTGGAAAAATGGGGGACAAAACCAGGGATGTGCTGAAGATCTGTATTTTGGGATGCTCTCTGGGTAGAGTGTATGTAGATGCAATACTGGATTGTTTGGTGGAGCAGAACATGGGATTCATTGGCATTCTAAGAATGGGAAAGCACAGGAAAGGGAGAAAGGAAGGAAAGAAAAACCCCTGTTAATAAAAACTGTTCCTGCTTTTTTAAATCATAAGTTTATCCAGATATTGCACAGTCTCAGTATCTCTGAATTAGTGTTTCATTGAGGTGAGAACTTAATAACATTTTAAAAAAGTATTTTGGATGGAAAGGCAAAGAATTAACAATATATTTATTCCTCTTCAAAGATGGAAAATACCTGAACTAAAACATGCAGAGAATAGCAAAGTAGAATGTTTTTTTCTGACCAAAAATGCTGTAGGGCATCAAAAACAATCAAAACACTTGCATCTGATACAGAATCCTTTTAATTAGTCAACAAAGGTCAGGTCTTAAGTCAATGCACCAGAGTCATTAGACAGGACTGGACTGGACTAAATCTAATTATTCCCAGTCCTACTGTCAGACAAAGATGTTTTGATAATGACTTCTATCAGAGTAACAATCATAGTGCTCAAAAAAAAGGAGGAAAAAAAAGATTATTCTTCAAAATAAAATCAGATTTATATCAACGCATGTTATCATCTGAGAACTGCAAATGCTACTTAAATCAATCAAACATCTGCTTTTTGATTGTTAAAATCTGTCACTACTATCCTACTGAGCTTCTCCATTTCTTCTTACTGTAAGGGATATTGTCAAAGCCAGTTGTCACAGTTTTCAAACTTTCTTACAAGGCACATCAATGCATTTATCCTCTGCTGCACTCTTTTCACACACTTTGACACGTACTTGTACTGTTGAACACATTTTACTGAGGCTAAGAAGTAATTGTGAATCTGTCACACATTGCATCCCACCTTTGGGCCTTGGCTGAAAGAGAGGTCTGTCTGGTGCTGGGGAAAGACAAAACGGAGAGAATCTTGCCTTTAATTCACTATTTAATTCAAGCTTTTTAAAAATGGAAATTGGAATGGATATCTGCCTTGTTTTCAGAAGCTCCCACTCACACATGGAATCAGGTTTTTCTGGTGTCACTTGTTTTTGAAAAATACATTAAACTCCAAAGTTTTGGGGTTTTAAAAAATTTGGAAAATGTATTAATTGAAATAATTGGAAATATTTTTTAAAAAACCCAACAAAACAAACCCTGTAGTAATTATGCTAAGTACTGTCAGTATGAGGAAATACATGCAAATACTTCAGCTACAGAAATTCTGGAGTACATGGTATTTGAATCATCAACATGTAGTACTCTGATTTAGCTGCTAGCAAATGTATGTTTTAAATATCAAAATTTTGCTATATAAGCATAAGGATTTTTTTTCAAGTGATCAAACAATTTTAATGACAATTGTTTAAGTTAAAAATTACCTCAAAACTGATCTAAAACCCCAATAATTACATGTCTGTTTAAGTCCTTACATGCCAAGTGATAGCCTGATATCCAAGACTAAGTATTTAGCTGTTAATAACTCCATTAAATCCTCCTTATGATTGTTGGATCAAACCATGAAACTTTTGGTTCTCCCACCTTCCTGTGATTATGAAAAGTGGTCTATAGGTCTGGATTCTATGCAAAGCAGAATTGTTTAGTGGAATTACTATTTTTACCAAGATACTTAATTGTGAAAATACAATTAATTCCCATTTAATTACAGATTACAGCCTAACTGTATAGTAGAGCTATTTGAGACTACGTTTTATCACAAAACATTGATCATTGATGAGAAAGTATTGAATATGCTGGATTTGAATATTTTTTGGACTAATTTCTAGGCTGGACCATGGTAGAAAGCATGGAGATGTGCTAGCCACAGAGAAATGCAGGTTCAAGTATCAACTCTTATAATTGTTTGTGCAGAAGAGTCTCAACAATTTCCCTTTCAGAATCACCACTGATCTTTGGGATATGATTTTGGCCCAAGAATTACTGATGATGTTGAAAACAAAGCTCAGCTCCTGAGTGAGTCTGTAGTTTAGGACAGGGATCAAAATATACTTTTGCCTGCCATCTGGAACACACACTGTCTCTTATCCCATATCCTCTGTGAATGCTCTGAGCACTTGGTGTTGACTTTCTGTGCTTGTGGCCTCTTTCCTTCTCTTCACACATATCACTCAGGGCAATCATGGGATAATCAGTTCTGCTACTGAACCTGACCTGTAACATTGTTCAGAGTGCAACTCTTGTTTGCTTCTTTCCTTCTCCACATGGAATATAGCAATACATTTACACAAACAACAACACCAGTTTTTGTTTTCTTGTCATTGTGGGCCTTTCATTATTTCACATCTTGGCAGTCATCACATCCTTTTGTTGACTCAGAATTTCATCAAGTTGAGAATAGAAATGAGATCAACCAGAACTCTTCTGTCTGCTGCTTTGACACCAGTTTGAGTGTAGCTCAAGTTGTGAGTGACCTTAAAGTCTGCTTTAAACCTACATAAAACCCAATTAATTGTAATAGCTAGCTTTGACCCCAAATACATCACATGTACCAGAAATCCAATCCAAAGTTACATTCATACATATTTTTTTAATGTAGTCTCCCTTATTAGTTGCATCTTTGGCTCCTCCATTTACAACTCCCTTGGACTCAGGATTCTTAGTGCTGTTCCATGGTTGTTGTACTGTTTGGTGGGAAGATTCTTGGTTCACACAAAACTGGTTTATGTTCCTCAGTTCTCCCTTTGGCTCTTGCCTGTTTTGTACTTATGTGCAGCAGATGTTTTGCTTCATTGATACACAGCCAAAAGGAGGATCCTTAGGTTCAGTGGCAAAGTTGCTGAATTTGTAACACTTCTAAGGCTGCCCTGACTTATGTTTGGAACAGAATTATTCCTCAAGTATTAGAAGAAAATAAAAAAAGGATAGAATTAAAAGCTATTTTCCTAGCTGCAAAATATAGATTTGTATTCTGTATAGTGGGATCTGTCCGTATTTCCCTAATGGAACATTCCCTATATGCCTAATAACACAATCAAACCTTTTTCTTTCTTGCCAAAGAGCAGTCTTCTTCATGTTTAAGGGAGTGAGGTGGTGGTTTTTTCACCAAATTAAATAAATGAAACTGCAGCTTAAAAATGACCATAAATAGGAGAAAATTATTTTTTTGTTTTTCACCAGACCGATCCTTGGAGTGTCTAGTATTGAAATTTCCATTCTGTAATGAAATACATGCCCTTTACTTCAAACAAATCCTATTGTTAAGATGGATTGATCCATAATTTGAGTAAAAGAATTTGTGCAATTAAAATAGAGTATCTTGTACTTTGGCTGTAAAGCACTTAAATACTACACACAATGAAAAGCTCTTGTTCCATGAAATTGTTTAGTGGTCTGACAGACCACTTGTTTCAGGCAACTGAATAGTAAACTATCTACAGATTAACAGTTGGGGCTTGATCCTATAGATAATCCTATGAGTAATCCCAATGAAATAATTTCTTCCTAAATGATTATTTCTAAATGCTTTAAAAGACTGTAGTGGTTGTATTCTGAAAAGATACTCTTTTTGGAATACTATCCTGCTTTCAACGCATAATATCCACTGCCAGCCTACACATCAGCTTCAGGAAGAAGCATAACTGTTTTCTCAAATTTCTTTTATTTTTTTTTTTTTATTTTCTTTTTTTTTTCCCAATCTGTGAAAAATTCCAGTCTTGTGAAAAGCACTAATGAATGCCAGTGAAATCTGTGGAGTTGGACCCTCGTGGGAGTAGCTAAATCAGGGTAAACCGAGTAGTATGTTTGAAAGTAGTGTTTTATGGCTACCAGCACTCGAGGCAGATAGCAACCTGGCCGACAGTTCTACTTGTGGCACTTCCAGTTCATTTGTGTAGAGCACAGACTGATGTGTGAAGTGTTGGGCCATGCCTTGTGTCATGGGGGGCTCCATCAGTCAAAAGGCTCGATGGCTACACACGTGGCAAGGCTTATCCTTAGATAAAAAGGGTGTTGGTAGGACTGAAAGGCTGCGCTGGAACTGCGGGTGCTCATGGCCCGACCTTTATCCAGTCTTGAAGGGCCCTACCAGGCAATGACACATCGGGCCCTTGTGGGAGGCTGGGAACTGCGTTTTCTAAGAGAGGCCTCGGGCTTGCGGTAAGATCGCTGAGCAGGACGCCGCGGTTTGCTCTGGGCAGCCTGAAGGGCAGAGCTTTGTCCTGGCCCAGGATCGGGCCAGAGGGAGCGGCCCCCGGCTGCTCCCGGCCCCCGGCCGCTCCCGGCCCCCGCCGCGCCGCCCTGGCGGACACGGGGCGCACGGGCGCTCGCCTTCGCTCCGCGGCTGGGCAGCATCCCTGGCCCCGCCGCTGCCCCGGAGCTCTGCCCCAGGACCAGGACTAGGACCAGGGCCAGGGCCAGGTGCAGGGCCGGGGCCAGGCTGCCGCCCGCTGCCGGCCGCCGCGCGGGTAATCACGCGTCCCCCCTCACTGCTGATTTGCAAGAGCAGATTAATCAGAGCGCGCGGCTTGATGAAATTTGCTGTTATTGTGCCCATTTTTAGAAACATCTTTTATTATCTTCATTATTCATTTACAGGGGACCGGCATCAATTATGCAAATGAGTTCACAGACTTTGCAGATTACTTCATTTGCCGCTATTGTTTGTGGAAATTTAATTATTAAATATTATTAAGCTTGCGTTTTCTTCAATTTTCCGAGGCTTAGTTTCATTTGATTTTTCCTCCAGCTGCTCTCGTTTCCTTTCAGTGCCAAAACAGCTCCTCATCAAAGCAGCTCTGGCATGTGAAGACCAAATAAAATCTCCTCAATTTAATAATTTTGATGTTAGTCCCTTGTTCTCAGCTGCTTGCTCAAAGCAATGCAGAGAGAAACGCAGAGCACATTCAATTTAATGAGTAGAAATTGAATTCAAGTTTGTTCGGAATTGACTTCAATTAAGCAGAGTCTTAATGATAAATTAATCTCTTTTCTTTATTCCCTAGAATTTGTTTTTCAAAGTAGGAAATTGGACTACATTGAAAGACCAAATAAAGAATACCAATTTTAACTAGATTATGGAACCGATAGCAAAATTTAATTCTTTATAGTAACGTACTTGGACAAATAGCATTCACTCTATGGCATGTATTATAATTTATATTCATTGTTACCACTCACACTTTCATGGCATGGATAAAATGGCAGTTGAATTAAATATGGGCCTGTAATAGACTTCAGAGTTTTAATCTTTATTAAGAAACTCTAATTGAATGCATAATTAGCTTTTCAGGGTCTAGGAAACTAGGTTTAATATCTATGTGGGCTGAAAACATAGATCAGGCATTTTTTTAAGAGCATTTTTCATGAGTTTATTTTTTAGGAGAAATTATCTTGTAACATGGCTTGTATAAAAAGCCACATTTTAACTTCATTAGCAAGAAGCTACATATAGAGGAGGGGTAACAAGGGTCTTTTGTGCTCTGAATGCCCTAAGACAGCTCTTGCATTCTGAGTCAATGGTGGGTAGTGCAACCTTCTTTCATTAGAAGTCAAGATAGCTTGTGCCTGTCCCTGTTGAAACACATAGGCCAAACAAGTCAATGCTTTTGAACAGCAGTGTGCCCTTTTCCTTCTGTGCTGCAGTTCTACCAGGCTTAGACACCTTAGTATCTTTGTTATTTAACTCTGTGTTATTCTTGTGGTATGACTGCCATATGCTCTATATATTTGCTATTTCAGAGAGCAAATCATTTTTCCAAGAGTGCAGAGTAATTTGAGTTCCCGCTCTAGGTTTTCAAAGGTGATCTAGCATCCCTATGATATCTTAAACTGGCTATCTCATGCCATCGGTAATTTATGAAACTGATTCTTTTGCCTCTCTCCTCAGTGATAAAGATATAATTAGATAGGGGATCTTCAAATCAAGCTCTGCCTCATATATGCTTATATTTATGTTTAAATGAATAGAATACCAACCCATAATATTAGCAATTTAGAACTATTCTGCAAACCTTCTAGCCGGTGGTGTCTCAGGTGTGGAAGGATTTTTTGCTAAGATTAATTAGAAGTTCAGGAGGGGTCAAATTCCGTGCTTTTGGTTTTCAGTGAAGAGAGTGGTTAAGTTCAGCCAGATGAGAACATTCAGTCTTTTGCTTTACCTACATGTAAATTTGGTGGTTCCCAGGCATTATTTTCCAGGGAAATACAAGGCAAAGGTTTATATTGCTTTTTAAATAAGAAGTAATAAATTGGACAATTTCCGTTAGACAGCTTTTACAATCTGCACTGGACTTGTGAGCACCTCCCAGTGTGTGTCCAGCACTGGTATGTTTCTGTTTTCCCAGAGTTTCCTGTTCTATTTTCTTGGTGTAAAGGGTCAAGGGCCTGCTAACAGACTCGGCATGGCACGCAATTGAAAATATTTATTAATGCAACATGTTTATTTTTACAGATCTGGGAGATTAAGTTTTACTGCTTCAAGGATACCCATGTTTCAAAGTTTTACTTCAGTTTTCTGAATGTGTTTTTCTGTAAATAGCCATTTGAAAATGGGAACCCACTTTCTCTGGAAATGATAAAGAAAGTTTTGTTAGTCTTAACTTCCCGTATGTTTTGTGGATATGGTTTAGTGGTGAACATGGTGGTTCTGGGTGAACAGTTGGACACAATGATCTTAGAGGTCTTTTCCAACCTTAATGGTTCTATGGTTCTGTACTTTAGAACTGCAGTTATTTAGAAAGGGATGAAATAAATGTTTTTGCAAGGAATTGCAGCTGCAGTTCATACATAGCTGTGTTGTTCCATGTAGAAATCAGTCTCTCTGTTCCAGTAGACATAGACCAGATTTATAAAAAACCTAGGGTGCTCAGAGTCACAGAAAGCCTTGTAGAGGTGAGAGATGTCAAAGCTCCATCAGTCTTTGCAGCTTAGATGTCTGATTGGACCTGGCTTTAGGGATGACACTGAGGCATCACACACACACACACACACACACACACACACACATGTTCCAACAATTGATTACATTATAAAACATCTCCAACGAAGTCATTAAGGTAGTGTTCCTGTTACAAATACCTGCACTGTAATAGCACTGTGGTACTCCATATTCCCGTGTATATCACTGATCCTCTTATCAGTTTCTTCAGTGCAAAAGCATTAAAGGCTTTTATTGCATATAGATCTTACAAGTTCACTTTAAGGTCTGACCATTAAACCAAGCTGTTTCCATCTATTTGTCATCATTTGCAGTAATGGTTCTCTGGTTTGGTGCTTGTCTTCTGCAGTCCCAGTGTTCTCTGATTAGACTCCTGTGGACACCTGTGCAGATCACACTGCCATCTTTTCCATTCATCTGAAAAAGCCCTACAGGGCCCTATATGTGGTATAGTGAAACAGTTTTCTCAAAGTCACTTGTCTTATGTACAAAGAAAGACCGTATGTCAAAACAGCTTTTTTTTTTAAAAAAACCTTAAAATTACTTTCCTCCTTTTGCAACTGAATCTGATCTTGGTGAGCATGTCCTTTCTGTTACCTGGTACATTTTCACAGGAGATTTGACTTTTTTGAATCTCTATCAGGCAGAAATGGGGTGGCTCCATAAGTAAAATTCCGCCAAAGCAGTAAGTTTCTTGGAGCATAAAAAAGCCATAAAAGCAATTTCAACCAGTGGATATATTCTGTGCCTGATCCACAGAAATACTGTGCATATATTAATATGCCTTTTAAAATGAAAAGTGGATGTTTTACAAGAGACATTTGTGTCAATTTTGGCTATGCTAGGGGGTATAGTTACTAGCAGATTATCCAGCCTGGCTGGAAGCTTAAGCTCCCAACTTCTCAGAGAAAGGTGAGGCAAGATACTGTAAAAGGAAATAATTTGTTTCTACAAGAAAGATGAAAGTGGAGGGAATGATCACCTTCCTTAAATTATCCTTTACCCATATGGAAGAGTTATTGGTTAGTGTCTACACACCCATCTGAAAATTATGCCCCCCATGACAGGACTATAGTTATTTTATATTCTGAGTTTATTTTCTGGAGATTTCAAAATAATACGTTTCTTATGATCAAGATTTTACAGCTTTCTTTAATCAATTCCTAATAGGCAAGATTGCTTTCAGTGCTGGTCTTTTCTACTTCATTTTTTCCCTGCACACTCTTTCAACAGCCTTGATGGTAAATGCATGACACAATAGTAGGGTTAAGTATTCAAAAGGTAAGAAATGTCACACTTATAAAATCCCTCTAAGAAGCAAATCTTGACTACATTTTCAACTACTATTTCTGAAGTAAAATTATTATATCACTTCAGATAATTCTGAATTTTGTACTGTTGAACACTTTGAATATGCCAGAAAATCTGGCAAATCTATTATCTACTACTGCAGTCTCCAACCACAGGTCTCTCTTCTGTTCTCATGGTCAGGGCAAAGCATGGATAGGCTGATCAACCAACATCTGAGTACTTTCTAGTCAATAATTCTGTAAGTCACAGCTGGTTTGCAGGTTTATTCTACATTACAGGTATGATTGCACAAATTTCAAGCCTGGCAGATGATCTGGGTAGCTATGTTCAATTGACTGTCAAGGACAGAACAAAACTGTGTTCTGGATGTATTTTTAATTTTCTAAGATGTGAAAAAACATTATAGAAATTTTTCTCAGCCGTTTATTCACTGTTTTTGTTGGTCGTGGGCTGGCCCATGTTGCTGCATAGTTTGACTATTTGATTTATCAACCAGCTTAAGAACGTTGTGAGATGTGACTTACATCTGTAAGTCACATTTGATACCTGTGAATGCAGCTAAGTTAGCTTCAAAGTAAAATCTCATCTCAAAATTGAACTTAAGGCAGCCTTGCTGCTGCTTGAAAAAAGTCTATAGTGTATGGCTGCTGACTAAAATAAAATAAAATTTTAAAAAATTACTGAGGAAAGATGAGAATTTAAACACTGAAAAGTATGTTGGTAAAGATATACTGGAATGTTATGGCAGTGAAAAATATTCTATAATATTTTGTCTATGAATTTGTGGGAGAAAAAGTATGATATTGACAAGGAAGTGATTATGTAATTAGACTGTACTGTAAACTATACAAAAAGGGTGTAGAGCTAAAAAGATTTGGAGTTTCTGGTCTTCCATGTGGCATTCCAAATATAGTTTCCTGAAAAATCTCAAAGTTGAAAATATTGTACTGTGTCAAGTAAAAATATTAAAAACCAAAGTTTCATTGTGTGGAGTTAGCCTTATTACTGCTGGAAGGCTTGATTTCATGTGCTTCAAGGAGACCTTCCCTTTCCTGTAAAATTTGATGCAGGCTTTATTGCAAAAGATCTGTGCTTTTTGTGGAAACTCATTTAAAATCTTCTTCAATAAGTAGCTTCCTTAATGCAGGGCCTTCTCCTGGAAGATGTGGAAAAGGACTGTTAAGAGTTTTTACCAAAGGGGAGCTGGGGTCTGTTTGCTCAGTTTTCATGTGAAGTCTTGACTAGAGATGAAGAGAGAACAAAAATCAGGCCTTTCAGCCCCTGTGAAACACTATTTTCCACATGAAGTAAGAGAAGAGGGACTTCTGTGATATTACCAGGGCTCTGTCTGTATATAGACCTTTGGATTACTGTAGTTCTCTTGTTAATTAAGATCACTACCGTCTGTGTGGTTCACAAGCTGGATAAGTGTGTCCTTAGGTTCACAGTGGCTGAGTTTTGCTTTCCATTCTGCCCTTTTAAACTAAAGACAGTATACTTACTTTTACTAGTGTTTTCAGTAAGCATGAGCAAAAACATTTCCCCTGAATAAAAATTTGTGGGCCACTTGGAAGCACTTCTTAAACACTTCTTATTTATGGAATAAATGCATATTTTTCTCTCTTGCCTGTAGCGGTGTCCTGAGAAGTAATTTTAGTTGTAGCCCATGCTGGAATATTACAATTGTATCAAGTGTCACTGGAATGGAAATTTCCATAATAGAAACATCCCTGTGTTCTTTGAAGTGATTACTTACTGTTATTTTGTAAATGTCTGTTTTTATGGTAGCTCTGCTTAAAATCACTGTTTCCATTGTTTGTGTTGGATGACCACATTGCAAGTTATATTTTGTTACTGCTTACTGGTTGGTTTCTTACACCTTTCCCTGGAGCATCTTCCCTGCAGGAGATATGATGTGAGACTAAATAGCCTGTGGTTCTGATCATCTTTGGCAATTCCTGTGATCCTAAGTTTGTGTACTGTATTGAAACTCTTGCATTAGATGGGATATGGTTGTATTGCCCCAGGGATGCAAAGCTAGAGTACCAAAGGAACAAATTAACAGGATGTCACATTAAAATAATTTTTCAACTCTAATTTAGGTAACTAGATTAATGTGAGTTCATTTAGGAATACTTAAATATAATGTAATCACATCTAAATGATGTACAATATCAACAATAATTAAGGTAGAAAAATCAAATTTATGTAAAAAGGAGTCTAGACTTTCAGTGTTTGTACATCTCAAATACATCTGCTGAAAGAAAGTAGAGTCAGAAATGAATGCTTTAAATTCCAAATCATGCAGTAAATGTGAGTTTGACTTTGACTCTTGGAGTCTTTCTGTAAGGAATTTTTTAAAACCTGACACTGTCTTGTGTCCTATTTTCCGTTACCAGGACTGGTCAAGCCTTTCAGTCCACTTGAAAACATTTCAGAATTTCTAGTAAGTACTAAAGCAGTGTGACCATCACCTATAATAATAATTCCTGAAAATATGTGTATTTTAAGTGTTTTTTAAAATGTGTGTGCTGTTCTATATTATGAAATGTACAAATGGCACAGTACCTTTTGGCATTCATGTTTTAACTGCAAAGCAAGTTTTAAGGGTGAAATGCAGAGATGGGTTAGAAAAAAAGAGAACCTTTGAAGCTTGTGATGTAAGTGAAATAGATTAAATATATGATTAATAAAGTGGAAAAACTAATTTTCAAATGGTTTGTTGAAAAGCAAGGAATTACATTCACTGGAGTAGGTTAGGTTACCCTGAGAGTACTAGCAGTATTAATTCAGCCTGGGTAAACAGCAAGAACATCTATTTTCATTTTCCTACTTTTAAATTTCCTTATAAAAAACCAATCCTGTTTATCTATCCAGGAACAAAATTCTTTAGGAGAGTGTCAATGGTCTTTACTGTGCACCATTTCATCATCTTACTACAATACAATTTTATATTACTTTTTTTTTTTACTTTTTACATTATAATTTTAACTTACATTGTTAAAGTGCCTTAATAGTCACTGTTAATAATCAAATAATAAATTTTTAACTGTGATTGTTAAGTCACTTTAACAATGAAGAACTAAATTGAAAACTCCAAATGAAACTTGGTCGGTTTTGATGCTACATGAAAAGGAAAAGTCATCCATTGACTGATGAGAAGCTGCTGTTTGAAATAAACATTTTTGTTAAGATTTAAGGCTGTAGGTGGTTACTGCATTCCATTGTGCTGCTTCCTGGAAGTTTACCTAATTTTAGTATTTCTATTATATTGCACAGAATAAACTCAGTTTCCTGTCTGTAAACTTTTCTGTGTAACTGAGCAATCGGTTGGCTGAAATACAAGCTATTGACATGTGAGAGGAGCAGGCAGGTATTTAATCAAGACTGGTTAGATGGAAACTGAACCACTGCAGAATATTGCTCACTTCTCTGTGTAGTGCATCTTAATAGAGAATATTCACCTCTGTGCCAGAATTTTAATCATGTGAACTTTTGGATCCAAAGCTTTTCCAAACCCATTTAATAGGTGAGAGAAATTTCAACACTGAGCGTGAACATCTGAGTGATTTATAGCCTGTTCAACACTACTGGTGTGGTAGTTTTGCAAAGGATGAGATCATAAGCAAGCAGAGAATTTGTCCTAATTAAACTATATATATATATATATATACTGTGTCTAATATGAAAACAACCCAGAAGTAAACCAAGAGAAGTCATTATTAGATTCTGTTCCTCAGAAGCTTGTTTTATTTGCTGTTAATTTTCATCTTATGAATGCCATTGAGAGATCTACCCTTAAAATATCTGCTGAAGAAAAAGAAATTATTGCTTGAACTTTCTTAGATTGCAACCACAAGCTCTTTCAACGGAAATGTAAGGAAATAAGGGAAACAAAGACAATGGGTGAAGGAAACGTGAGTCAGAATAAACAGGACAGAATGAGTTGGAGTGTGTCAACAAAGGAGATTCTGCTGAAGCTGCACTCCTGTTCACATGGGTTTGTCATGGTTTAACCCACTTGGGAACTAATCTCCACACCCACAGCCGCTTGCCCACTCCCCCACCAGCAGGACGGGGGAGAAAGTCAGAGAAGTAATAGTCAGAAAACTTGTGGGTTGAGATAAAGTCAGTTTAATAAGTAAAGCAAAAGCTGTGCATAAAAGCAAAGCAAAACAAGGAATTTGTTCACCAGTTCCCACAAGCCGGCAGATATTCAGCCGTCTTCAGGGAAGCATCAGGCGAAATGGTTACTAGGGAAGACAAAAAAACTGTAACTCACAACATGTCCCCCTTCCTTCTTCTTCCCCCAGCTTTCCATGCTGATCACAATGCTACATGGTGTGGAATATCACTGTGATCACTTGGGGTCAACAGTCCTGTCTGTGTCCCCTCACAGCTTCTTGTGCACCTCTGGTTCACTCACTGGTGGGCTGGGGTGAGAAGCTGAAAGGGCCTCGATGCTGTGTAAGTCCTACTCAGCAATAGCTAAACCATCCCTGAATTATTAATGCTGTTTTCAGCACAAATCCAAAACACAGCCCCATATGTGGAGGATGTGTATAGCATGCATACATAGGATGTGTAAAACTGTCCTGAAATGCATCTCCCACACAATTAATAAAAAGTAAGTCTTGCTAAGAAAAGAAAGTGACAATCCATGAAGTGTTGCAGTGTTCTAGTGCAGCAGATTTTCTCCCATCAGGCATGAGTTACAAATGGAAGTATATGCGTGTCTAGGGACAGAAGTGTCACCAAGGTGAGTCACCTCAAAAGAGAACAGTTGGTGGAAGTGCTGCATTCTCCTTGAAGGAAGAGGCACCAGTTGGTGGCTGAGGATCTCTAATTAGTTAATAGGAAACTCATTCAGAGACCCTGTCTGAGTCAGCTATCTTTTAAGCCTGCTTCTTAAACAGATTGCCCAATGCCTATCCCAGACAGAGGCTGCCTAGGAGAAGGTTTGTGTGTGATACCAGCTGCCTTATCTATGGGTGAATTAACTTGGTTTTGTTCCATCAGCATAGCAACTTTCATCAGCATTCAGTTCTTAGAAAGTAAAATGTTTCAGACTGTAACTGAGATTGTTCCTGTTACCCACAACTTCTATAGCATTAGCCTTGGTTTTTTACTCTGGCAAAACCTATTTTCCACTTTAGCTTCTCAGTAGTAAGTAGTAATTATTCAAGGTCTAGACTTGAGATTCATAAAATAACCAGCAGTATCATACCCACTAAGCTGTCATTTTTCAGCAGGGCACTTGTGATATAACCTATGGCTTCCTGTCTTCCTGACTTCCCCCAACAATCTCCTCTATCAGCTGTGTCTCTTATGCCCTAGAAACTGCTGTCAGAGGCCTGGTGGATGGCTCATTTGACATGTCTGTCATGTTGTGAAGTGTATGTAACAGCTGTATTAAATGAAGAGAAGGTTGGCTTGTCTGACTGCCTACTGAGGAGCTTCAGGTCAGGAAAAGCTTTCTCTACGTTAGAACTGCAGTAATTGGAAGAGAAGAAAAGTAGAAGGCAAGGACAGCTTTGTGGTGAGGTAGGGAGAGGGAGGCAGCAGAGACTGGGTGGAAATGGCTGAAGTACATATGCTGTTGGAGTATCTTTCCAGTGCCATATTGGAGTCTTTGAGAACTTTTAAGGAAATAATTTACTGTCAGCTTTTTCAGCCTTAGACTTTTAGCACACATTAGGCTCCTCCCAATGCTTGCAGGCATTAGATCTTCCTGCTTTTTGGGCTCCTCCATCCTTCCTTTTTGGAAAGAGAAAACAGAAGTAGGAGAGTGATGTGGAAGTATCTTTTTGCTGGTGGATAAAAAGAGTGAGGCACCTTTCCAACCCCCTTCCTAAACCTGAGTCTTTTGTGGAGCTCACACTAAGTTGTAGAAAACTCATCTGAATAGTTCTGCACTCTGTGGATGTCAGCTGCTTTTTACAATAGGTTTATGATGTTCCCAAATACAGTGGTGGTACAATGGTAAGGTAAGCAGTGAGAACTTCTGATACATTTTTAACTAAAATGAGAGAGCATTACCCTTAAAATTGCATTAATGAAAAGCCATCCCTTTAAAAAAGAGGAGAGTTATTTTTATGCAAGTGCAGATTTTCGATGCCAAGACAATAAAGTAAAACCACAGTTTGTTCCACTAAGCTTGTATCATATTGTCAGCACTTGCCCATATGGAAAACATATAAATTGTCATGAAAACATGAAAATGGGACAATTCAGTAATGTTTTGAGTAGACTTTGTAAATATCATATGTATTTTTAAATACATAAGTGATGCAGTTTTGAACACAAAAGAGCCACAGTTGTGGCAGCCAGATTTTGCTGTGTTCCCAGAGCAGCAAAATTAGCAGAGCTGCAAATGGAGTTATTCAAAAGTTGAAAATTTGGAATCAGTTAGAATTATTAGGAGATTTGGTGGGAAACCAATGAAAGCCAGAAGTGTCACAAATGCACATTCTTTTTTCTCACCAGAGGTCAGAATTTGTGTGTGTGCTTTTAAATTTAACTGAGCTTTTTTCTTTTGTATGAAGACTCAATCATTAAGCTTGACAACTTGGTGTCTGGGGCAAATTTTCACCTCATGGGTGGCTGAAGTTGTGGTATTGTTGGGCAAAGGGTAGAAATGTGAACAGCTCTGTGACCTTTCATCACATTATGAGCTTGTGTGGGTCTGGAGGGTACTGGGTCTACAGGCTTATTCTTAACCAGCTGTTAAATGTACCAGAGGTACAGAATGTCAGAGCTCAATAGGTATGAATGGAAAAATGAGGCTATGCATTAGCTGAGAAGGAATCAAAAGCATCTTCATAGTTTTTTTCCCCTTACCTTATTCCACTATATGTCTTCCCTGTAGGTTTTGTGTTGAATTTGTGATGGCCTCAGTTTCAGAAAAAATAATTTTGAGCCCTATGGAGTATTATGGTGTGTGTATTTCAGTAATTGATGCAGGCCAGAGACTGGGAGGTGTTTGGCTAGCAGTAGTGTTATTTTGGGATCCACTGTGCCTGGGATTTCTTCACATGCTAATCATTCATTAGCTTTCTGCCAAAATCCATTCTGACTTTATTCTCTGTAGAATCAATAACATTCCTTTCTTTCCCACCTTGTATAAGCCCTTCCTTATGGAGTTTAAAGTCTCCAGAGCACATCACATGCCTAGCTAAGGTCTTGTAGTACTACTCCAGTGCACCTCCTAATGTATTAAATTGTCATTCACTGGTGTTCTGGGTCTTGAAAACAATGTCACCTGATTGTACTGGCTTAGCCTGAGAGTCTCCTGAGGCACCATCTGAATGAGAATAGCTCAGTCTCTTCTCCACAAAGGCCAGCTGGTGTGCAAACCCCACCTTTTTGTGTCTCCCTCAGGATTTGTGACCTACCAGATGGGAGTATTGCATCACTGGGGAAGTTGTGCTTCCAGCTGTGGATTTTTTACTGTTTTTCACCCTGGTGCTATGAGAATCTGCTTCCAAAGCTGAAGAAATATAACTCAGAATGCCAGTGCTTTTCAACTATATTGTAGAGGGATTTTGTGCTGGAACCTCCTGAGAGGGAGGAAAGAGCTTGCAATTAAAAAATAGTAATTCTTGTTGTTAGTCACATGACAATTATAACAATGTCTGTCTTTTAAAAAAATTCCAAGGAAGTCCTACTGATTCTTATTTATATAGGAACTGATATTGGAATGTTTATTTCACAGGTAGTGGCCAAGGGATAAGATAAAATTCTGGTGCTGTATTTATATTGTGTTTTGCAGACATATCTAATCTTCAGTGGCATGAGAAATGTTGTAGAAAAGTATGTCATCAAAAATTGCTTCAGCATCATGCTTAAAAATCTGTCCTCTGGAAAACAGGTCAGCTTTCACTGTAGCTTATGGTAATACACACAGACACCAGAGGGTATTTTATCTCTTATAATGGAGATAGTATAGATAATAATATACTTTCATCTATTACTTTTATCAGTTCGTCTTATCTCCTTTGTGGCATCAAAAGCATGTATTCAGAGAAGATTGAGACAGAAGTGTCTGCTTTATTTAATACGCACATGAAGGGCCTGATTCTGTTTACACTGAAGTCAGTGGAGATTTCTGTCCTTGATGGGAGCAGAAACAACTGTCTGAATTCTCCTCACAGCATTTCATTAGTGTTCTTTATGGTATGCACGTGGGGAATGGAGACTGACCTCTCAAATCATGAAAATATTGTTATAATTGAAAAGATATTAGTGTTGTAACTTTGTCATCAATTAACAACCTGTCACTTCTGTTCTGTCAGAATGTGTGCGTGACCTCTCAGTGTTATGTGTCCGAGTTCTGGCAGCAAAAAGAATTCAAAGTATTCTCTTTGTCTTCCAAATAATTTTTCAGAGTTTCCAGAAACGAATGTCTTGTTGGAGAAGTGATAGTGCAGGGCGTTAGTGATTGTCACTTTTCTCCTGTTTTTCAGTTGTCTTGAGTGTGGATTGGTAGTTTTTGCTTTGTTGTAGAGTTATTTGGAAGATGCTGTTTATGTTTCCTGCAATTGTTCCAATTCACCATGTAATACTGATTTTTCAGTCAATGGTATGTTAAATTTTTTTGGAAGTATTTTTTATGTTTTGAAGAATTTCAGAAAAAAGACTAAAGTTGTAGAGTATCTGTGAATCAAGTATTTGGCAATGCAGCAGACAATAAGCTTCTGCATTTGGTTTGAGAGGAAAAATACAAGTAATTTCATAACATTTTCTTTTGTCCAACAGTTTCTTTTGACTTTATAGTAGCAGTAATAAGCTAAAATAACTGTCTTTTTGTGGAGTCTTTATTATGGAGTATTTTTTCCCTGCTGACCATATTATTGCATATTTTTAGTTCCCTCTAGGGACTAATGTTTCTGAGAGACTTCAGTTGATCCCAGTTGTTTGCCCTTCTGCATCTCCCGAGGAGTTTGAAAGCCAGCTATAAGTGACAGTCTGAGATCTTTCTTATGCTTCCAGAATAACTGCTTAACTGTAAAAGTCAGAAGGTAAATAGGCAGTACAACTCTCAAGCCAGTATTCCTAGGCACCTGTGAAATCAGACCAGTTGAGAGTCACTTTTTCAGAAAGGTTTTAGAAGCACAGCTCACATAAGCATTAAATTATCAGGATATTTCTCTCAATTTCATCAGTTTCCTGAAACTGTAAATTGAAAACTCCGTCACATCGGTAGGCTTGTGAATCAACCCTTCTTGTTGTATTTAGAATTATTTTTTTCACCAGAACCAGGCTGGGTAAGAAACTATCAAATTCTTCCATAAAATAGTTGAAATTTTAATTAAATGCATTAATCTTCTATTGATCTCATTAAACAGGTTAGTATTTTGTTTTATCATACTTTTTTTGTCTTTAATATTATTGTAAATATGTCGTATAGTTCAGGAGCACAATGACAGGATTTTTTTTTCTTTTTGGAGACACTAAAAAAGATTCTTAATTTTAAAGTAACTACAATTTAGAAAATGCTTTTCAAATTCAAGATCCAGTTAGATGTCTTTAAAGCTTTGGTGAGATTTCTTTGCTTTCATTGATGGGGTATGGAGAAAATATTTTCCTTGTTTTAGGTTGCTTTAAGAGACAGAAGACATCTGTGTTGAGTCATGGAGGAGTTTAGCTGTGATATATTTCTAAAATGCATTTTGGCAGCAAATGGAGAGGTAACTACTCAATCTGTTGTGAAACAAGAGAGTCTTTCAGCCCATTTTTCACAGTGCTCACAGTTCCCATTTGAAGGCAAGTCAAACAATAAAAGTAGTGAGCAAAGAAAATTAATGTGTATCTGGAATACTTTAATTAAAAATAATAATTATAATGGACCCATGGTGCTCACGAGCTCCTATTTTCTTTTTATTGTTGATTGATTCTGCTAAATTTTTTCCTCAGCAAATTATGTTGCTGTTCTGTTACATTTAATATTTGATTACTGAGAGATAGTGAAACAATTTAAATGGGACTTTTAGGGAAAAAATAGACTCTGGTTTTGAATTGAAACAGTATCCGTTAAAATAAAGAAAGTTGTTTTAGTACAGTGATTATTTATAATAAAAGATTTTACAATAAAGATCCCAAGCAAGAATTAAATACAAGAATTAAATAACTGGACGACTCTCCTGAAAGCATGAAGCAAATGTTAACTTCCAGGAAATTAAAATGCAGCCTTGGTAATGACAAAATTTAAACAGAGTGATTATAGAAAACAATGAAATTATTTCTCATACAGGCTTTGCTTCAACTGTAAGTTCTCTATTTTATTCTTTATCCTGGAATGCTGAGTTTCTTCTGAGTGTGCTGCCTGCTCTACCACAAGAATCCTCTCTCTGTTAACAGCACAAGCTGGTTGTGCACAAACTGTTTCAGACTGGGAGCCTGTTCTTCATGTTCTGCCAATAAAGTTAAATTACACATAGTTTTGTGACTTGATGTACATCCTTTAGGACAGAGCAGATCTTTCTTCTCTGATTCTGTAACTTTAGAAAAAGCTGTAATTTCACCTTAATTTGCAGCGTTTCATGTACTTCACACTACAGTCCAGAATGGTGTAGGTATTGTGGGAAGAAGAGGAGAATGACTGTCAAACTGTCTTTAACATGAAACCATAGAAGTCTGACACTGCAGATACTGAGGTGTATGAGAGTGACAGAGTTTGCTATCAGAGCACCAGTCTTTTAAAGAGGATTGTGGTTCAATTGTCACAGCTTACTGGAAACAAAACACTAGTTATGTAAGAACACTATCTTTTGTTATGTGCTCAGTAAGACAGAGAAAGTGACTCAGAGCAAATCCGATCTAATTCTAAATAATCTTCTCCTCCAAAACTTGAAGAGAATCCAAGTAGAGTCATGGGCTTCAAGCAGTATGATCACATTTACGTTTTTGTATTTTTTCTAACTTCTCTGTGCAAGAAAAGGTTATTCCATAGAGTGAATATTGTCAGAAACTTTGAAAGTCCATACTGAAAAAATACATTGACATTTCTCAACTTTGTACTTGATACTGGACATCAATGAACTCAAGACTGTGACTAAATTTATACATGTTTTTAAAGATATTGCTTGAAGTGGCATATGTCAAAAGATGTTTAGAATTTGAGCCTCATTTTCTTCATTCAGAGAGAGACATTGCAGTAATATGCAGGACTGTTCACATGTCTTCAGATGGTTCAGTTATGGCATAAAGTAAGAGTGGAAAAATGAGCCAGTTTTGCATACTTGAGGAAAAAGGAAAGAAGAATCACAGGCGTTTGTGGGGAAAAGGTATAGCTGTGTAGTTCCACTGATATATCTGTGAGCAAAATGTATCCACTTCCTCCAGAGACTGGCAAAATGGGAAGAGCAAAAGTAATGCTACCCTACATTACAGCATAAGGTGACAGTGGATTCAGCTTCTCAAGAAGAGAGAAAACAAGTCTTAAACCACAGGAAGTATATTGAATGGAAAGTTTTCATGGTTAGACATGATTTATTCAAAATATTGTTTTGTAGTTTTCAAATGCAGTTACATCCTGAGAAACTCAATCTGTTCTCAGTGTATTTTCTGGCTTCCTTGTTTTCTGACCAAAATAGACTTAATGGAGTCTGTCTGTTATATTTTGAATACGAGATCTATCTACAATTTGGTGGAAAGGATGTGTACAGAACAGTCACAGAATCAAACATGCAAAATTCAAGTAATATCTGTATCTGTCTTGCAGTTTTTCCTTTTGTTTTGCCTGAAACAAGGGCAGTATGCACATAACTAATTGTGTTCAAACATAGTAATTGCAAAAGAAGGATGGCACATCAGATATGGAAAAAGAACATAGGAAAAGTTATTCTCTGATTATGCTTTTTTAAAAATAAACTGTTAGAAGAAAAAAGTTATTAAGAAACTTTTATAGTTATTTAGAACTCCAAGTAGATTTTCGTTGATTTGATTTTTATAGACTAGTATTCTTTAATCTCCATTGCAGAATCTGAAGTGTACCTGTTACATACTGGTAAATTAGTTGCCAATCCCTTGGGCAGTATATTTTAATATCAGTATTATATGGTAGATGATATAAATCTTGTATATGGTATTATTAGCTTAGGCAGCTGCTGACTTAAAAAGGCCAGTTTAACAAGTCACCACTGTATTATGTTTAATTAGGTACAGTTTATATAATGAGGTGTTCAGTTCTAATGGAAAGACATGCTGTGAGCAGCACATCTGCAGGAATAACTATTACAATCAGCATTGCAGAGACCCATGGAACTGCAAATTAGACTTACTTATCTAGAAATAAATTACATCCCAATGCCTTCATAAAGCTCATTAATTAATTCCACTGGCATAAAGGTCTTTTTCTTAATTTCATGTTCCATTAGCATAATAAACACAATTTGAGTTACAACAGTATGATCAGTTTAATGGATGCTATTTATTTTAGTTTTTTATTTAAAGTCCCGGTAACATAGAATTAACATCAATATGCTGTTTGGTCCTTTATTAAAAATTCCCATAGGATAACCAGCACAGATGTTCAATACAGCATCATATATTTGCTGCATTTTATGACTTTACTAATTGGCCATATGGAAAGGTGTTGCTTGGATTTCTTTATTTTTTTTTAAATCTGATAAATTATATGGATTGTAATAGTCACAATTGGTTACTATGTGAAATTGGACAGGTTAATATACACTGCATGCTGGGAGCAAAACAAGAGTAAGCAAAGTTTTTATGTATGTGGATTCATAGTAAATAGTAACAATGTACTTCCTGGTGTATTACAATCAGCTTCATTTATATGTAGTTCCTGACATAATTGTAATTCTTTAATTTATGCAGACCCTGTCTAATTAGAATGAAATGCTGCCAGCTATTTATTTAGTCACAGTTACCTTATAGACAACCTAGTTGTTCCATTCAGCTTTTCTTGGGTCCCACTTTTCATGATAAACTACACTGTTAGCAACATTTATGGTAAGATGTTGTATGTTACTAGAACAAGGGGTTTCATTATTCATCTCTCTGATATTGGTTATTTTAGATGAAAACTATTATATCTATGATTTTGTTTATTTGTTGTAGACTAGAAAAATGTCTTTAAAATGTTGGTTTTACTTTATATTGCCCATTTTATGCTAAAGCCTAACTATAATATAACCAAGATAATTTTGTCATCAGCTTGGTAGAAATATTTTCTAAGGCTTGTCTCTTACATTGTTTTTGCATTTCCTGATTGTATTTCTCTTCTCTGCATTTAGTATCAGTGACTATCTCTGCTATTATATTCTTCAGCCTTTACTGCAGCCCCCTTTGAAAGTTACAGAGTGGCTGGGTAGTACTCATGCATCATGTAAACCCATCATTTTTCAGGTAAAAACTGATTTCTGTCTTTACACTGTAATTCACCTTTCTATTTCTCCCATGCTTTCCAAAATCATCTGAACCGGTAATTTATTTTTGCCAGTGTGATTTCCTTCTATTACATGACCTCAACTATGTTACCAGAAAGAGTTGCACCAGAGCAGGTGAGGGCAGGTTGCACTAATACCAGTGTGTATGTCTGCATGGGCATACACATGCACAGGTGTACAGTTCTCAAGGATCACATGGAAGAATTTTGCTTTAAAGAATACTCCATAGCTCACTGTATTTTTTAATACCCCCAGCCCAGCACATGCCCATACCCTTGGGATTTCTGGTTTAAGCTTGTTATTTTTTTAACAATTCCATCTCATATATTTAATGACTGGATTTTTTTTTGGCATTTAAACATGGATATAATCTTGAGAATGGAATTTTACCTTGAAATTTAGGGTTTTATTTTAATTGGAAATTGTCTAGCAACATGCAGAAAAAGAACTAGCCTTTAGTATCATCCCTTGTGGGCAACTCTGAACTGTAGGAAGCACAGAAGAGTGCAGGTTGCATAAAGCAGTGAAGTTGTATGACCAGAATAATGTTCTCTTTCTTTGTAAATTCTGTTTAGTGCAGATGTTCAAATGAAATTTTTAAAATGAATCACTATTTTCAGATGTTTCAGTGTTATGGGTCCTAAGACACACATGTCAACAAAAAATGATTTTGCACTGAAGGACAAAGCTAACATTATTACACAGCTGCATTGTCTGTGAATATAAAAATGTCTTTTTGTGCACTGTATAGTCACACTCTGTAAAGATAAAAGAGAGGTGACAATAGAGGATTGATTCTGTCCCACATTTAAGAGCAGTGACTTGAAAATCTTGTACATTTTCAAATTCTTACATAGATATTTGTTATATGGCTCAAGCTGGAAATATGTGTTACAGGTTTTTGACAACAACAAAAACAAGCTGGACAGATAGTGCCAAGTCGTGGCCTTTTCCAAGTGATTGAGCTGGCTGTGTACAGTCTTCTTCAGCAGTGTAAAATGAACACTGTTCCAATTACATGGGTGAGTATAAGCTAAACCTTGCTCAGGTGGCAGCAAACTGCTAGAGGGGATGGCCTGAATGCATTTGGAACAGAGGGAGAGGCACATAGTACTTTTGGAAAACTGAGTATCAGAATGATTCAGGTGATGATAGCTCTTACTACATTGCTATAAAGTGGGAATGAAATAGGAAGTTGAGCAGTAAGAATGGGGACTCTGCAGCCACCTATAGAGCTCTATGTTGGTTCCTTTCTGCTTTCTATGCCTTGCTGTGAGAGCTTAAACTTATCTCTTGCTGTTAGCCTGTGTTATTAAATCATGTTACAAGGGCAAACATATTCTAGAAAATTTTATCCTCAGGAAGAAGGTAAAACCACATTACTTTACACCTGGTTGTAGAGGTTGTATATTGTTTCTATATATTATTTGGATATCTGAATCTGTAATTCCAATTCACCTAAAAATTGTATTTGTAATGACAAGTAACTGGCATAGAAGATTGTGGAGAACCTTCTACCTGCCTTTCAACTGATCTCAAAGCACCTGAGGTATCAGCCTATCTGGAGTTGAGCATTTTGATTTGTCTGGAAGTGCACTGGGCATCTGACAGCTTGGGGTTTTTTTCCTCAGCCATCTTTTTGTCATAGACACCACTATCCTATCTCCACTTCTAGTACCAGCTTTGCACTTTGCAGCTGGACAGACAGTAGTTGGCTTTGCAGGGTTGAAAGCCTGAAATGCACGTAGCAATTCTCTTTGATCTTTTGGATTCGGATGAACAGAGAAGTCTTGGGATCAGAGAGAACAGGTTCCTCACATTGATACTTACATACTCATCTGATCTCTTACTCAATTGTATCCCAATAATGACTGGGTTTTCTTAAAATCTGAGTAGATGGAGAAAGAAAGGATCATACTCAGGGCATAGATTAGAAGGAGATGATTGTTTATTGAAGGGCAAAGCATTCTTTATACTGCTGCACTGCATATAACCCTCTGTAAGCAGGAGCTCTGATGGAGGGCTCAGAAAGAATGAGAAAATCTAGCACAACACAGAAGTTTCTACATATAGCTTTAGTCTTCTTCTGAAATAAGACGTCTTTTAAATATCACCTGCCATCTGATAGAGAGAGAGAAGTAGCAGAGAATCAAAATAAAATTGGCTTCTCACAATGCCTGAGGCTTAGGATAGAACTTTGTGTCACTGAGGAATACAGAAAAGCATAGCTGCAAGTATCATTTCACAGACATGGCTGGTCCTGGGAAAATCTGGCTAGGGAAGAGGCAAATGGCTGTTAACTTTCACCAGAACCTGATCAGACCAAATACAGTTGAGTCAGAATAAAACATCTTTTTCATATAGACATAAGTGTCATCTGAATTCAAATGGAACTGTACTGTGTTGAGTGGTAAGTGAAGCTCTGGCAAGAATATTTTTACAGAAGTTGAGAGCTTTTTCAACCTGTCAGTGATGCCTAGAGACTTCTTATCTCATTAGTGTCTCAATAACAAGAGATGGGAGATTTCTTATTTATTTAAAACAGTATGGTGAGTAATAATGCAATTGAAATGCTTTGTAATGTAGCCTTAATACAAGCATTGCCAGATGCCAGGTTGGTACAACTAAGTAAAATGTTAACACAGTCAGGCATGTTTCTTAAAGTCATCCAATGCATGTTATTTCCACAGGGTGTTACTGATGATTTATTTGCACCTTGGTGATAAATATTTGAGGAGCAGAAATATTATTTAAAAAGCTTGTAGGACTACAGGTGTCACTTTTCGGAATAGAATCTATTCCCCCTAGTTTTGTCAGGGATCCTGTAAGTACCCTTGTATGTATTTCTTTTTGCTTAGGGGTGCTCTCTGTAGTCTATCCGTTGTATGGTCTCCAGGAGGCAATATCAAGTACCATGCTCAGGCCTTAGACTTCAGACCAGAAGCTGTAGGTTTCTGATTGTTGATTTTTTTCCACATTTCTTGCTTAAAAAAGGTGGGTAACTTTTAGGAAAAAATCAGAAATCTGTAGACAAACTGAACAGTAGCACTAATGTTGAATCCACAGACCTTGTAAGCTGTTCCATTTGTTTAAGCAGTCACTTTAATTATAATAGTACTGTTGCACTCAGGTAAACATTAGCGATACTTGAAAAGGATTTGTAGAAATTCAGTACATATAGCTGAACTCTGAGAAGTTGCTTTGTTCTTGTCATAGTGCTTGAAGTTAATGGACAACTGAAATAGAGTGGCTGTATGTGTCATACATTGAGTGAAGAGGACTGACTTAAAGCCATTAGTGTCCAGAAAAGAAAGACAAAGGCAGAAATTATATTGCTTCCAGATGAATCCTAACGTTCCCCAAATTCTGAGTTAGCATGACAGGCTATAGGAAGACCATTAATCAGAAGGTCAGATAGCACAATTTTAGTCAGATTTTCTTGATTGAAAAAGCACCAGGAAACTCTCTAGAATGTTACAGAATCTACAAAATACTTTTAAAAAACTGATTTAATGGCTTGATGACCGAAGTGACAATTCTACCTGTCATACTAAAAGGGAAAGTTAGCTTTCAACACTGTGCATGGTAGAAGTGCTGGAAGAGCTGAGTTATGCTGCAGTTTGAAAAAACCAGTTAATTATTTTTTGTTTCTTCAGAATTCTTTAATGCAGTTAAAGCATAAACCTTAAAACTCCATTCCATTACTACTGTTCTTGAACTGATTTAATGTCAACCCTCAATAGCTTCTTTGCTTCTGAAGATGTATTTTGGTAATAGATCTTTATCAGCATTTTCTCTTTAACAGTTTAAAAAAATAATAATTTGATAGTTAGCTCCCCCACATTCTAATATATATTTTTAAATAAGCCTCATCAACCGTACCTACTATAATATAATTAAGCTTCATTTCAAAACATCAAATACTAAACACAAAGCAGGTACTTGAATATAGGCAATATGCAAAACTCCACTGTAGATCATTTGTGTTTTCCTGTGAAAAACTTGTCTCAAACCCTTCTCTTCGATTAGCAGATGTGTTAGCTAGAGCTTTTAGTACTGAAATCTGTCCACAACCTCCTGTCTTTTGGCTGTAGTTTCCTCCCACTTCTCAGTCATTATAACAGCCTGTGTATTTGCTGGGCATCTGTATAAAGTTGGTTTAGAAGGAGGCATGGCTGTCTACTTCAGTTTGCCAGTCTTGAAATTCTGAAGTTAGACTAGAGCTAAAATAACAATGGAGAGAGAAGGAAAATCTTAAAATTCTCATTTTGCTAACCAGTAAAAGTTGCTCAGCCAAAAAATCTCTCACATTTATTGCCTCATGTTTAACATAAGGCAGCGTTTGCTCTTAGGCCTTTTGTCAGTTTTGTTCTCCTGTCACTGCTTTTCATTCTTTACTCTCCTCCTGTCAGTAAACCCACATGAACAGTAAGGGAAAGATCATTCTGTTAGTATAATAAATACTATAATACATCATTGCTTGAGCTGACTTATCTGCTGCTTGAAGCTTGAATGAATGTCCACAAGTTGCAGTAAATCTGTTTCTCTGTAATGGAGCAAACCCCAAATACTGCATAGCAAGAATCATTGAACTAGAGTCACTACAGCTCTAATTCTTGTATCCTTGGGCTCTCAGTACATGTTGGATACCACTTGCAGTTTTGGATGAGAAATTGGACAGGCTACAATAATAAGTGGTCTAGTTAGTGCTGGCTGCAAAATAACTACTTGTACCAAACAAATGGTGTTTTGCTGTAAGAAGGGGAAATGCTACTGTTTTAGATTAAAACCTTTCATTTTCCCATTTTGGTTGCAGACATTTTTCTGTACACTATGGAAGTGCAGTTCTGAGGAAGGTAGAGCAGATGTGTGTTCAGGCAGTGGTATTTTGTCATTTGACATAGTGCAAGGAGAACTAGGTGACATTTTAAAGTTTGTGTTATGTAGAGGTCAAATAAAATCATCTAATGATGACTTCTAGCCTTGAAAATTAATTAACCTGTATTATGGTGCATTTATTAGATAAGCTTTCTAAGACCTCTTTTTAATTTCATTGTATTAGAATGTAAACAGTTTTCATTAGTAAAATTTAATTAGTAATAGTTAATTTGTGGAGATTCTGACACATTCAGACCCAAAATAGGAAAAAGATGATGATGCAATGTTTACAGTAGTACTCCCGCTAAATTTTCTTACATATAGTGATGTTGATATAGTGATATTGGATGAATTGTGTTCACAGTATGTAAAAACACCCTTTTTGAAGTGAGAGAAACTACCCTTTGTGCCACTCCTAAATAACCTAGTTATTTTTTTAGCTTTGCATTAAATACATGTGACTTCACCGTTCATATAGCTTGTCATGAAAAATATCAGTGTCAACTGTTCCCTTTATGCCTAGATATTATACAGTTGTCAAAGAAAAAAATTGCATTCTTTTTTTCCCTTAATATTTACCAGCTTAAGAGATTTTGTTGTCTGTTGAGCAATCTCACAAGGAAATAAATGACTACATAGGATGGAACTTCCAAGTGTAAGACTCATTGTCTTCCTTTTTATTTCTTAGGCCATTTTCCATCAATGCAGTGAAATGGAGTGCTAGTGCCTGATGTGTTGCAAACTACACTGCTTTCCACTTCTGTTTTGCTTTTTATTTTTTGCTCTTATTTATCCTAAATAAAATTATGGCTTGTCTTGAGACATTTATCAAGTAAATGTGGCAGTGTAATCAATTTTAGGAGTTTTTAAGCCAAAGTGAAAACCAAATTGCAGCTGAGGGCACTCAGCACCATATAGGGTGGGGCCCATAGCTAAAGCTGACGTTTGAAGAATAAATATTGTATAATAGTTTTAAAGAATTGCGAGATTTCATTATGAAGTTTTGTTTAAACCGATGGAAAATTGTCATGGATAGAGTCATGCACTTCACTTACAAGAAAGAAGAAACAATGCATTTTGTTTTTATCAGGCAGTGTGTTAACAAAGTTCTGTGGTAAATGTGACTGATAAAAATCCATGGCAGGGTACATGTGAGTGTTTACTGCTTGTGAAAGAACTGACTGAGTGACTCCTGTTGAGTCACGAGGTTCAGAAGAGACCCCCTTTCACTCTAAACTTCTCAGAGGGGAGTTTAGATGCAGCTGGATCCAGATTTAGTCCCAGACTTGGTGAATGATTTATATGCACACTCTTTTCTCTGTATCACTTGGATTTCAACATTTCAGTATGCTTATTGCCAATTCACTTACCAAGTATTTGATACAATAAGGATTACTGTAGGATTCCTACTCAGGGACTTATCCTAATGTGCAGCCCATTGCCATTCAGGAGAGCTCAATGAGCCCTGTCCATAAGTGTGTGGAGTAAGATGATTGAGTTGTAGTCATATTTATATACTGCCTACAGATTTTAGCTTCCTCCAGATTTGGCTTGAGTAGGACATTGACCAGCACTGTGGCTTGGAGTGTACCTTGCTCCAATTAGCCTTTGGCTATTGTGCTGTTATGTCTCCCTGAATACACTTTAAGCCAGATGCAGCCATCATTACCAAACCATCCCTTAGGGCCACCACTGGTGGTTATCACTTGAACAAGTTTACAGGATATAGAGGTCAGGTTGAGACAGAGAAGGAGAAGCACACTGTCACAAAAAGCTTGGCAACACAACAGGATGTACATAAAGGTGTCTCTTGTTTTGATAGGATAAGATGACTGCCCTGGGCAAATAATATACAGTAAGATGTATGTCCTGATTTTAGATAATACTTTAATGAGAGTTTATAATTTGGAAAGCACTCCAAGCCCATATATATTGCATCCAGAATATGAGCCTGCAGGTTTCCTTGGGGTTTTCATTTTTACTCTCACATGACAGCTTAACTTGTTACTACTTGATTATAATTAGGTACTTGATTTTCATCAACAATAATTTCTAAGTGGAGTACTTTATGTCTTTTTAAAGCAGGCTTTGCTTAATATTGTGTGATTTCAGCCAAGAGCATGAATTCCTATGCCTCAGTTTATGTTTTCATACTATGAGTAATTTATCTAACTAAAATGTAATATTCAGCATAAAAAGAATTCTATGTAACATTTTAAGTTCCTACTAATGCTAGGAGTAAATTGAACTTATCCCTCCTACTATGTCACAGTAACCTCTGAAATCTTGACTGAAACTGATGTTTCAGGCCTTGAAAAACCCACTGTTATCTTTTGTAACATCTCTTTTCTCTTACTAGCATAGCATTTATCTGTTTTAATTTTGTTGAACAGTTCTAATTTCAAAGTCACATGTTTGTTGAGTTTCTAACCCTAAAGAGCTATCCAGGATTAATCAAAGCTTAATCGGTGTAGAGAGTCTTTTGATTCTCTTCTTTTGCTGTCTTTAGCAGGACATCACCTGTGTAAGCAAAATCAATGTTAAATGCTTGTTAGAAGTGCTGGGAAGTTAATGTAAAAGGTTCTGTCACCCAAACGAGGGTCCTGGAGAAACTGGGAAACTGCTTACGTTTACTCAAGTTTTGCTTAGCGTGCTGCAGTCTGACAGGGGCGTTCTGGCAGCACCCAGACATGGGCACATAGGGCTGAGTTTTATTAAACATTTTCCATCCAAAGTAAAGGTAGTCAAAAGAAATGGTACAGTAACGTCTTACTGGAAAATTATTACTGAAAAATTGCTTTAATACTCTGTGTATGTAAAAGATATGAATCCTGATTGATTTCCATTTATGTGCTAGAGTCTGTTTGAGACTTGTCAGGACACCAATGGAAAGATGGCTCAGGGTTATAAAGAAAAGAAAATTATAGAAACCATTTTAAAGGATGTTTTAGTGAGGGAAAGGTATGAAGAGGGAAATTCATTGTAGAGCCTGCCATGGGCAAGCAAGTGATTTGCAGGCGAAAAGGAAAAAACACATTTCAAAAGTGAGTGTGGACTATTAGGGAAAAAATGTTGGCTACTCAAAAGTATGTATCTGAGAGAGAACTAACCCATGAGACCTGAACTCAGAAAAAGGTTCAGGAAACAGAAATGGATGTGGATTCTTCTGCTCACCCAAAAGGAACTGTATGTGAAAATTTTGTAAAAACCTCCATGTTTGCTAGCTTTGTTATTACATGTATAGGACTAACTTACAAACTAGGGAAGGCAAGTGAGTACATATCCTGGAGGGAAATCTGGTAGTCTAACATGGGTCTTGATGATGAGAGCAGAATCACATAGAATGTGCTGATAGGAAGGGACCCATGAGAATCATCAAATCCAACTCCTGGTCCTGCACAGCACCACCCCTGCCATGTGCCTGAGAGCACTGTCCAAATGCTTCCCGAACTCTGTCAGGCTGGTGCTGTGACCACTACCCTGGGGAACTCTTCCAGTGCCCAAACACCCTCTGGGTGAAGAGACTTCTGCTGATACCCAACCTAAATCTGCCCTGACTCATCTTCAGGCCATTCCCTCGGGTCCTGTCACTGTCACCACGGAGCAGAGATCAGTGCCTGCTGCTCCTCTTCCCCTCCCAAGGAAGCTGTACCTGCAGTGAGGTCTGCCCTCAGTCTCCTCCAGGCTGAACAGACCCAGTGCCCTCAGCCCCTCCTCACACGGCTTCCCCCCAAGGCCCTTCACCACCTTTGTTGGCCTCCTCTGGACACTCTCTCATAGTTTAATGTTCTTCTTACACTGTGGTGCCCAAAACTACCCTCAGCACTTGAGGTGAGGCCACCTCAGTGCAGAGCAGAGCGGGACAGTCCCTTCTCCTGCCCAGCTGGCCATGCTGGGCCTGATACCCCCAGGATAGGGATGACATGGATGAGGGTATTGAGTCTTTAATTAGTAAATTTGCAGGTGACGCTAAGCTGAGAGGGTGTGCCAATCTGTTGGAAGGTAGGAGGGAGAAGGCAGAGCCCTGGAGTGGTTGGATAGATGGGCAGAGTCCAAAAGGATGAAGTTTAATAAGTCCGAGTGCTGAGTCCTGCATTTTGGCCACAATAATCCCTTGCAGTGTTATAGGCTGGGGACAGAGTGGCTGGACAGAGCCCAGGCAGAAAGGGACCTGGGGGTGCTGGTCGACAGCCAACTGAACATGAGCCAGCAGTGTGCCCTGGTGGCCACAAAGACCAATGGCATCCTGGCCTGGATCAGGAATGCTGTGGCCTGCAGGAGTAGGGAGGTCATTTTTCCCCTGTACTCAGCACTGGTGAGGCCACACCTCGAGTGCTGTGTCCAGTTCTGGCCCCTCAGTTTAGGAAGGACCTTGAGACACTTGAGCACATCCAGAGGAGGCAACAAGGGTGGTGAGGGGCTTGGAACACAAACCCTGTGAGGAATGACTGAGGGAGCTGGGGTTGTTTAGCCTGGAGAAAAGGAGACTCAGGGGTGACCTTATCATTCTCTACAACTCCCTGAAAGGTGGCTGTGGTCAGGTGGGGGTTGGTCTCTTTCTCAGGAACAGGTGACAGAATGAGAGGACACAGCCTTACACTGTACCAAGGGAAATATGGGTTGGACATTAGGAGAAAGTTTTTCATGGAAAAATAATAAAGCATTGGAATGGTCTGTGTGGGGAGGTGGTGGAGTCACCATCCCTGGATTTGTTTAAAAAAAGACTGGATGTGGCACTTGGTGCCATGGTTTAGTTGAGGTGTTAGGGTTGGACTCAATGATCTTGAAGGTCTCTTCCAATTCAGCAATTCTGTGATTCTGTCATTCTGTGATTCTTGTGACATGGTTGGCCCTTCCTGGCTCTCGGGGCACTGCTGGCTCATATTCAACTTTCTGTTGACCAGGGCCCCCAGGTCACTTTCCCCTTTCCAGCACTGCTTTCCAGCGTCTCATTGCCAGGTCTGTATGTACATCTAGCATTGCCCCATTGCTGTTCTGAGAGGGTTGTATGGAAAGGGGCAGAGAGATGAAGACTGCCTGAGAAGTGCAACACGGTACAGGAGAAGGACAGAGAGTAGCCCTTTTCTCAGAAATTTGTATCCTGCAATGCAAACCACAGCAAAATAGTCTGGGGAGTGTTTGGCAAGTGGATCTCTACATATTTCTAAGTATTATGAGTTTTGAAAGAGTTGAGAGGTTGAAAGATTTCCCTTAAGTGGTCATTAGATACTGATTGCCTGGAATATGGGTTTTTTTTAAGCCACTTTTTCTGTGAGGTATTCTAATTGGGCAGTGGCTTCATTCTCTAGCAATAACATCTTGTGTATTTGGCTGTTTTGTATTTTTCACAGAAGTGCCTGCTTGTTACACACACAGCATTTTCCTTTTCCCGGAAACCCTTGTGATACACTTATGTAGAATTTTATGTCTTTTCTGATTCAGACAGCTGAGCCTGAATCCCAGCATGGAGGAGAACAGCTTTTTATATTTCATAAGACAAGTCAGTGGGCAATCATCATAGGAACTTTATTTGAAACATTCTGTCCTACCCCAGCAGCAGTGCTGGAACCCATGAAGTAATTTCTTATAAACAGACATATTCTTTTGGGTTAATGAAAAGCTACATTCCAAGTTGTGGAAATGTGAACAATGTTACAGAGCAGATATGAAAGTAAGATTAAAAGATGGGCTTTCTGAAATACATGGTTAGAGACTTTGCTGGACTACTCAGAAAGTGATAGAAATAAATTCGTGTCCTGTTCTTCATGGATTTTTTGTTTTGGTTTTGTTTTTCTTGAACAAGAAAAGTTCTTTTGGATAGAAATCACATAAGTAGTTAAAATCTTAATTTCCTTTGTTGTGTCTGTCCATGCATTCATATATGTGTTTTGGGAGAAAGAGTGAAAAGGCAAGAAACATTTGTTTCTTGAATATAATACATATTGAGCAATGACCAAGGTGGCAAAGTTTGAAGCTCAAAGTTCTAAAATTGCTTGAGGCTTATCTGACTCTGATGCTGAAACCTATTATCAGTTCCTGCTGCCTTCAAGAAGAGCAGAATTAAATTAATACTGAAAGTTTTTGAAAATCAGACAAAATCATTGCTTAACTGGAATTGAATAGCCTGACCTGGTTCTAATAAGCCATGACTGAAAAAGGTAAGAACAGTTTTTTTAATATATGAAACTCGTTGAACACTTGACTATTCTTTTGTCTTTTGAAAATCCTGCTACCTGCTGGTGGGAATCTGAACCTGCTTGAACTGCTTAGAATGAGATGATTCCAGTAGTGTGCTTGTCTTATTGGAATGATTCTGGGGAAGAGCCAAAATGCTACTGAGGATGCCTAACTGCCATGCTACTGAATTGCTCTCTTGGAAATATTTCTTTAAAATCTCTGCCAGCATCTCAGAAGTAAAGAATTTTAAGAGGTATAAATTACAATTACTATGTAATAAATTATTCTGTTCTATCAATAGCTAACTATGCAAAGTAAGCTACTTTGGGGGAATGAACTAGAGCAGTGTTTTGCTCAAGCTGTGTATTTAAAGGACAGTTATTCATAGTGCCCTTTTTTTTGCCAGATTCAAACAGCTACTCAAGAATCATAGATCTTTAAACAGCCTGAAGCATTTTGTTTTTAGAGTATGCAGTGACATTTATCCTTTTCCTCAGAGGATTTCTTAAGACTGTTCTTATTAAGGATACTGTGTTTAGAAATATTAAAGACTTTTTATTCTAATATAGGAATTTAGATTATTTTTTAGCTTGAATCTAAAGCAGAGAAAGGTGACTGGGTAACAAAAACATCAATTTCTTGGGCTGACAAGATGATTTCAGCAGTGCTGATTTCAGAAGTTGTCAGTAAATTCTGCCAGAATTAAAATGCTGTGTTTTCTTCAGCTAAGACATGTCTCTGGTGAATTGCTCAGACTGAGGTTTCAGGGCCTTTTATACCAAATTTAGGGTTCATCTAGTTTGGCTGTTTTCAGAACAGGTTAAAAGTATTGCAATCAAAGTGAAAAGCATGAACTCATAGATCCTGGTTTAGGAAAAAGCTCTCCCTTAATCCAGAACAGTACACAAGAACTGATAGCATCAGTAAATCTTATCTTATCCAAGACCTGAATCTTGCCCACTTTTATGTACCCTCATAAAATGCTCATATTCCTATTGACATTGCAAAGTAGGTGTCTCTGCAGGATCTAGACCTTATCATAGCTGTGGAAGTTACTGTTCTCTGGATTAAATATTCCATATGTGCTGGCAGACTCTCAACCTAGCTGATTACAGGCAGAAGTTACACAAAGTGTTTGTTTACAGTAAATTCACGAATACAAGCCGCACTGAGTATAAACTGCATCTCTGGGTGTTGGCAAATATTTCGGTTTTTGTCCATAGATAAGCCGCACCCGAATATAAGCCGCTCTGTCGTTCGCAGCGAGGACCCGCGTGCAATTAGTAACAGAACCGCGGGAGGGCGGGGTTTACTGGCTGAGCTAAGGCTGTGCAGGCTCGGCCCGCTAGGGGCCGCTGATGGGGCCAGGTGGCCCAGCCCGGTGCTGCCGCTCGGGGCCGGCCGCCGCTGCCACTGGGCTCGGTCACCCCCGGTCGGCGCTGCCCCGCGGTGGCAGGCAGGGACGGAGCTTCCCCTGCTCCTATGACAGCGGCGGCGGGCAGGGACGGAGCTTTCCCGTGCCCGTGGCGCCGGCGGCGGGCGCGGACAAAGCACCCTGCCTCCTCCCCGGGCTGCGGCAGTGGCTGCGCGGGGCTCCTGTCGGCTCCCCGAGACGCGGCAATGGCGGCGCGCACTTCCCCCCCCCTCCCCGGGCTGCGGCAATGGCTGCGCAGGGCTCCCATTGGCTCCCGGAGCTGCGGCAACGACGGCGTGCACTTCTCCCCCCCTCCCTGGAGCCGCGGCAACGGCGGCGCCCCCCCCGCGTCCTCCCCGGGCCGCGGCAATGGCGGCGCGGCCCCCCCCTCTCCTCCCCGGGCCGCGGCAATGGCGGCGCGGCCCCCCCCCCCCCTCCCCGGGCCGCGGCAATGGCGACGCGGCCCCCCCCTCTCCTCCCCGGGCCGCGGCAATGGCGGCGCGGCCCCCCCCCCTCCTCCCCGGACCGCGGCAATGGCGGCGTGCCCCCCCCCACCCTCCCCTGGGCTGCGGCAGAGGAGGGAAGAAGAGAGCTCTCCCGCCTCTCTCCCCGCCCCCCGTACTGCCTGCAGGGAGCCAGGGCAACACGGTAACACTGTAACAATTGCGAAATGCCGGCTTTTACTGGCAGGTGCTTGGCTCGGCACTCTGGCTGGCACGTCTGGGGTTGTAAATGTCAGAAAATTATTAACATATTAGCCGCACCCGACTATTAGCCGCACTTCCGGGTTTCCACCAAAATTTTTGTCAAATTGCTGCGGCTTGTATTCGTGAAATTACTGTATTTATTTACCTTTAAAATACTGTTTTGTGGTTTTAAATCTTCTACCTTTGTAATTTTTCCTTGATAGTTAAGGCTGTTTATTATGTGGAAGAGTACCTAGTAATACTTCGTATAAAAAAATGTGGATGTTTTGAAAAGGAAGTGACATCCACTCTTACTAACTGCAGCTTTAATTTGGAAAGATGTAATATTTGCAGACACATTTGTCAGAAATTGCTTCACACATACATTTCTTCCTCTGCTGGGCTAGAGTCCTTTTTTTTTTTTTTTAAGATGTAAATGAAATAGAATTTAAAAAGTTTCACTAACAATTAAAGATTCAAATTTGTGATAAGTGTTATATTCTACAGTTAAGTTCTCTAGCTGTGTTGTTGAAATTTTTGAGTTAATCATGAGTGCTCTGCCTGAGCTGATCTGAAACTGGATATACTATGGCTGAGTTTACACAGTTCTGTGTTCTGTGGTTTTGCTTGGATTGTTTGGGCTGGATTTGGGATCCCTGTATTGCAATATTGCAAACTTTTCTCCTCCCCATCAAAACTTCATTTTCTGTTTCATAATGTCTGTAATTTTGCTTTATCTGGGTTACTTTGTTTCCTTGTATTATAAAGGGATGAGCTGGATATTGAGTTAGTACTTTCAGTATTGTTCCCTCTCCCTTTCTCAGAGTAGCAGGATACAGTAATTTCATGACTATAAGGCGCACCAGACTATAAGGCGCACTTTTTTTTTGCAGCGAGGCTCCGCCCCCAGCTCCCCCTGCGGCGTTGCTGGCCGAGGCCCCCCCTCAACCCGGCAGCCACAGGTCCCCAGGCCCGCCTCCACCCGGCTGCCACGGCACTGCTGGCTCCCCCCACGGCTCACGGCTCGCGCTTCTGGGGTGGCAAATGTCGCAACTTTGTACATCATATAAGGCGCACTGGACTATAAGGCGCACTTCTGGGTTCGGGGGAAAATTTTAGTCAAAAGCCTTATAGTCGTGAAATTACTGAACCTTACTTGGTTTGTGGTCACTGACAAACAGATTGCTGAGCAACCCCAGCCCTGCAGCTGTATTCCATCTGTACTCCTGGGGCATTCAGACTGCAGTATGCAGGCTGAATTGGTTCTTCCAGTTCATGAACCTTCACTGATTCCTGTAGTATTTTAAGTGATTCAGTACTGTATTGGAGGTTCAATAAGTGTACTTAAATCCTTCCATCAGTTACTCAGAAGCGTCTTATAATGTGACAGGTACAGGTGCAAATGTCTTCACTCATATATAATCCCACTTACAGATCAATAACTATCTTACATATTAGAGCTATGATAGATTCCTTGGAAAATTGCATTCACCAGTGAGGTGCAGTGGGGAGTATAGAAGGATATGAAGTAGGTAGCTTTTAATACAGAATTTTCTTTTAATAGAGAAATTATCTGTTATTTAATTCTATAATGAGATGGGTAGGCAAACAAGTTACTGCCTCCATAAAGCAAAAATATGTACTAGCAGCACCACGCTGCAAACTGCAGGCTTGATTGCTCTTAACTCTAGGTAAATATAAGATAACATATTCCTCAGTAATGTGGTAACAATGGAGGAATTAGCAGAGAGAAACTGTAGTGTGTAATAACCCTCTCCAGCTTACTGCATCCATGTGTTTACTTGTCCATATTGTAATTGTTCTCTATACCTGAATATTTTTCCTCTTGGTTTCTGATTAGGTAATTTCTCTAATAACTCCTTGTTATTGTGGAAGAGCTGCACAGCAGCTTTTGTATTTCAATCTGCTTCTGAAGCATTTGTTCACATCACATTATTTTCCTAAGTAAATAAATAATGTTTATTAACAGTGTAATCCCAGTGACTACTGTGGTGAGCTTATTGTGGGCATGGCTTTAGCAAGAGGTTAAGGGAACCCAGAGGGTGTTTGGGCACTGGAATGGCTCCCCAGGGCAGTGGTCACAGCACTAGCCTGGCAGAGTTCAAGATATGTTTGGACAGTGCTCTCAGGCACAGGGTGTGACCCCTGGGATGTCCTGTGCAGGGCCAGTGGTTGGACTTGATGATTCTCATGGGTCCCTTCCAACTCAGCACATCCCATGATTCTGTGATTCTGTGTTTCTATGAATATCCTGCTCTGCACATGTCTTGGAGCCTGTGTGATCACACCCAGAATGCCACATAGTACAGGGAGTCTCTTTTTCTTCCTCCATTCAGATTGTATCTGGATGGGGCCATCTTTGACCTCTGTCATGGAAGGTGTGTATTCTTATTCACAGTGCCTTTATGCCTCTGAGGGAGATGGTTTTCCCTTGGTTTTTGAACCAGACTTTGAATTTGGGATAGAAGTGTGAGGAAGTTTGGATGTTCTGTTTGTAAATTACAGATCACTGGACTAATGTGGGTTAGGTCCTGCAATTTTGCATTGATGTAGAGAGAGAGGAACAGATTCCATTCTGCTTCCAAACTTGGCATTTATTTTTGTGTGGGCTTTCTATTCTACCATCTGAAAATATAAAGACTTCTCCACTTTGGATCCTAGCCCTAAATGCCCTTATTCTGGGCATTTTTCAGGTGCAGACTTATGGGCATACACATGAAACGTGGGATTTTGTGAATAGTTGTTCATAAAATATAGACAGTATTGCATATGTGTATGTAAATTATATAGATTTTGAATCCAAGTGATACACAAATTGTCAGTGAAGGGGTTGTAGAACCTAGTGTCATTTATTTTTATAGCTAATGACTTTTTTTATATTCCATTTTCTACAAGTTTTCATTAAGCAGTGCATGTAAAGTGCTTCAACTTGACTTTGATGTGCATTCAGTATCAGAAGAAAAGATCGGGCCTTTTATCTCTAAACTACAGATCAATTACCTTTCTAAACACTTACCTCATAATTTTCCTTTAAATAAAACAGAAAAAAAAAGGTACTACAATCAACTGTATTAAGGACAAGAAAAAATGAACGTGGTTGGAAAATATGGAAGTATCACTGAAGATAAGATCTAAGGGACTATGGACCTTATAGGATTAGATACTGGTGCACAATTATCCCATAGAGTGTAAAAAAAATAGTACCTTAACATTTGGAAGTAAAAAAATCTGTAATTTGTTGAAGCAAGGAGGTAGCTGGCCTGCTAATGAATGAAATATGTGACAGCTTTTAAGTGAAGCACAGCTGCTGAGTTGTCAGAGCAGGTGACTTTATCATCAGCAGATTTTGATGGTATTATGCTTAGGATGAAATAACCACTTGTTTCAAAAAACAGCCTCTAATATCCTATCTGAAGGTCAGTCTCATAGATTTCATTCCTTAATATTCTAGCTGACATTCCCATTTTCTGAAGTATGAGTCTTTAGATACATAAGTCTTGGATATTGTAGTACCAAAAAGGCTACTATGTGCAGCATTGCAATTAGGTAGAGAAAATCCTGTTACTATTACATCTGTAAGCTGTAAACCAAAAGTTCCAATTTTTGTTGTTTATACATTTTTACTGGGGCTCTCATAATAGTACAGTCAGGTTCTAAATAGGAGTGGTTTTGATTCAGCACTATAAGACTTTAAAAAAATAATTCAATAGAAATAGTGTTGGAGTTCAGTGTAGGTATAATACTAACATCCTCTTACACAGCTCTTGACTGTGTAGGTTCAACTTAGGAGGTATTTTTCTTTTGAAGTGACATGACATTGAGCTACTATTTCAGAAAGGCAGAAAAGAGACTTCTGTTTTATTCATTTATATTCCAACTATATTAAACATGCTAGTTTAGAACACAAGACTCCCCCTCTTTGAAACTAACAAAATAGTCAAATGCAGAAGAAGCTATTCAAAATTGTCTTTTAATAAAAGTTTAAAGTCTTCAAAATATATTTGCCCCTGGAGCAAACTTTTTTCATTTAATATTGTGTCTGTTAATTAGTGCTTCAAATTTGCAAATTCTTTATTGGTTTATATCAATGTAATACCCAAAGCTCATCTCATTGCCAGCTTTGAATGAAATATGATCCTGTTTATTCTATTAAAACGAAGGCTTGAAATTGTTACCCAAATGCCACAGGAATTCTTGCCATTTTCTCATCAAATTCCTCATCAGATTTTTTGTTAAAGTCACATTGTTTTAGATTTTGAGCCTTGGCATTTAAATGAAATTCAATGTGCCCCACTGGAGAAAACATCTACAGGGACATATTATGTACAATATCCATTCCAATCAAGCAGGAGTGCACTGTGTGACTGAATGAGAAGCTTATTCTTACTCCACTTAGGTTTACCCTGATGTGGCTATTGAGTCAGTCTGTGACAAGAAATGTTTAGAAAATTAAACTAGCAGAACAGCAATGTTTTTTTTAATACTCAGAGCAAATGCTTCCAGTTGCACAATATTAATTTAAGAACGACATTTTAAAAAAGAACCTGGAGGAGTTTGGTGCCAAATTCCCTCAGAAATTCAATGGAACTTGGGAGTTGGAGCCTTCAGGTTGCCTTGGTAAATCTGAGTGATTATTATTAGGGGCTTTCTTTGAATATAAAAAATTGTGATCTACTGATACTGAAGGGAGTAGAGAGGTGTTGGGGGAGAATGAAAGGAAAGAATAGAAAATTTAATTCTGTAATACAATAAAACATATTAAAAGGTAGAAATTCTTGAAGCATGGGGTTAACTATCAGTACAGCTGGCTTGGAACAGGTCCTTTTTTTTCAGAGCAGCTGGTTTACACATCAGGAGTGTCCCCTCCAGTTGGTGGGCAAAAAAGGCAATGTGGAGGAGCAAGCTCTTCTACAACAGATGTGGTAATTTGCTGAACTTGCTCCATTTTCCAGTGTAGAATTCTGACCAAAAATAAAAAAGTCTCTATAAAATGTATTCATGGTGACAGAGTCCTCTGCCATCCTCTGAAAGATTTCTTGTACAGACAGAGCACCTGCCTGTAACATCTCTCCTGCTGCAGACCTGTGAACAAGAGCTGTTGTTATGAGCTTTTCAACTGCTTTTTAAAAACTAAAAGAGATGTGGCAGTGGAGGCAAGGGATTCACTCTAGAGAATTGCTAGAATTTATCTGTCTTTATCACTACAGGCAACAAGGACCACATCAAGAATACCAGGCCTATTTTTGGGACCCCCAGTACATTGGAAGGACATTGATAAACAGGGACAACTACAGCAGAGTCTGGCAGGATGGAGCCAGGCTTGTTGACGGTGGGACATGGTGAGAGGGGGAGAAACAATGGCATAAATTAGAGGAAAAAAATAGAATTTCTGGCTGGATGTAAGGGAATACTGCTTCCTCTTGAGGACAGACAGGCATTGGAATAGATGATGCAGAAAGACTGAGCAGTCTCCTACTATGGAAGTTTTTAATGTCGAATTAGATGAAGCCCTGTTTAACTTGATCTGACTTCAAAGCTGTCTCTGTTTTGAGCTGAAGTTTGGGCTAAAGACATTCTGAGGTCTCTTTCAACCTGAATTTTCCTATGATACAACTGGATTTGTAGAGGAGGTTTCATATTTCTATTTAAAATCTTCCTCATTCCTTTCTTGTCCTTATTCTACCTGTTTATCTCAGTTTATTATTTAGAGTTCAGTCAATGGATCTTTCAGTGGTGTTTAGTTCCTTTCAAGAGCACTTCTGGAAGAACTGATTAGTAATGAAAAATAAAACAAAACAAAAAACCCAGAAAACAAACAAACAAACAAAGCCTCCCACCAACAAAAATCACAACAAATCAGAAAATACAGTCAGCAAAATGTGTCCAATATGATTGTCAGATAGAGATAATTCAATCAGTAGGGTACAGAGGAAAAAGAAAAGAAGTATAATGGTAATGAAACATTAAATTTATGGTAGAATTCCAATTCTCTTTGTAACTTTGTTTACAGAATATGCCTATTTGAAAAAAGCAAGCCCATTAAAGCTTGTAAACATATGATTAACCCAAACAGTGCAGTTCTAAACTTCTCAGGTCACATCTGCTTCCTTCAAGTTTGATGAGATGATAGTTGCACACTAAATTTGGAATTCAGGAAAACTGTATAATAAAGAAAAAAGGTGTTACTGAAAATATTATCCTTGAAATCTCTTGCATTTGATACTCAGAAAGTATTCATGTAATGTTAACAGCTGATCCTAGCTGTCAGAGGAGCCATGCAGTAAACAAACACTTTCTTAGAAATTAGGTAGATCAGATAGGAATTGGGTAGATCAAAGCCCACTACAATGAGTAGTCTGTGCTAATGGAAAATAACTGGTGCATCCTATAGCTAACTGCATGAACAGGGTAATTTTAAGCATGAGTTACAACATATGGTCTTAAGTATTCTTCAGAATCTTTTTTTTTCCTGATTTGAAAGGATTTGCAAACTCTTAACTGCTTTCACCCTATTGTACAGGTGAGATTTTTTAACTAACTATAGCTCTCTAGCTTAGCACAAGAAGTGAAATTTGGTTTTTTTCATAATTTGCATACAGCTTCATTGAGTAGAAATGGATGATGAAAAGGAAGTGTGAGTTATTCTAGCACCTGACAAGTAAGACAAGTTGTTTGGGGCTTTTTGGTGCCTGGGAAAGGATTGAAAAAGCTGATTAGAAGTGATGTTCCATACTTGTTCTACATGACCATAAAGGGAAAGTTGTGCTCTTTGGAGAGTGCAGTGTTAGTAGTTTTTAAAGAGAAATATTAAGTATAGTGAATTAGGTCTGTAAATATTTTGTTCATAGTGGGACAAAAAGGAAAAGTAGCATAAATTAAAACATCACCATGCTGGTTCAATAATTCAGTTCACTTCTGCTGGCAAGAAAGGACGTTGGCTGATGACATGGTAAGTAAGTATGTACAGCAAGGCTAGATTATTTCTTTTTTCATAATGTTTCAGCCTTTGCTATATTCTTCAATAGTACTGGGGAAAATGTAGTGCTAAAATAGAGCAGATTGTTTTTTTCTGTCTGTGATTCCCCATTACATTTGCAGAGATGACATGTCAAAGACAAATTTCTGAACTGCTTCTTCAGCAATCTCAAATGGTCTCTGAATTTCAGGCTCAGATGCTTTCTAGCTCAAGCATAATTATCACGAATAACACTTTCACTAGGTCTTTCACTTACAGCCAGGTAATCTCCTTATCTTTTGTAGGCAGAATACAGGAAATTCTTTTCCTCATGGAATGATTCAATTTGGGGTTTGCATTTGTGTTATAAAACTAATTCTTCATAATGCATGCGTTGAATTGTCCTGGTTTTCTTTAGCTACTGTCTCTGCAAGGCTGACATGAGTAAAAATAGTATTTTAATAGTTATTTATTTTTATTTGTTCATGGGTTAATAGATATGGTTCTGAAGATGTGAACTGTTATGTGAAGAGCAGACTTATTAAATAAGCAATCACTATTTTTGCAGGCAGAGTACATGTTCAAAACAGAAAGCTGCTAATACCACAGAGATAAAAGGATCATTTGCACTAATTTATGGAGCTAATTAATCAAATGAACTGAGTATATTAAGCAGTTGGTGATATTCTGCTGAGCAGGAACTGAAACAGTTAGAAACTTTGTCAGTCTTATTTTTGTTATTGCTGTGACATGACTTATATTGCAAGTTTCCTACAATAATAGCCTTTTCATAAACACTGGCAGCTTAAGGAGTTCCATAAACAAGAAATGGGAATGCTCACAATATCCAGGCAGATTTCTCTTTATATCATAACGCTTTCTTAATGAATTACTGAGAATCAAAGGCACAGTACGTGAAGATCCCTCTGGCTGTAAAAATTGCAGGTACAAAAATATTTTAAATAGTTAGTACCTGTTAATTATTAAGAACAGTAGGGATTTATCTGAATTTGTAGCAAATTCTAAAAAGTACTAATGTTCTGTGCAACTTCGGAAGATTCAGAAGATTCTGCAGTGGAAAAAAGAGTTTTTACTGAAATAGTTTTACCAATGAATAGTTCTTCTATGTTGCCCAGAGTCTGTATGAGATGCAGAGGCAATGCATTTCAATGTTAGATTTGTTGGTAAAGCCATCAGCAAAGATAAGCAAAATATTTCAAGACAGATGCAAAAGTTTTTCAGAGGCAAGCCAAATAACACCACCTAAATCCTTTAAAGCATGATTTAAGGTTACTTTCTGACATGACAGAAATGTGTGTATTGAACCCATTTTGTGTCTAGAAGTGAGTGGGAATGAGACATGCAAAATAAATGAGAATTTGTCTGTGAGTGTCTCACGCAGATCTGTGGAAATTCACTCCCACATTGAAGAGTGGATAGCACAGGTGATGTGGGAGCTGCTTCCCAGGCATGGAGCTGTACTCTATGCTATGGGCTTCTATTTCTCTGCATGTTCTGGTGCACTGACACGTGCAGAACCTCACAAGAAATAAAACCTATAGATCTGGAATGAAGTTGTATGGCCAAGACCAGTATGGAAAGATTAGGTAGGGGTGGGTAACCTGTGGGCATGTGTTGGTACTCAGTGCCAGAGGGAGTGAGGTTATACAGCAGAAAGTTTTGAGGTAAGAGAGAGGAAGTGATAGTAGTTTATCTGATTTAATGCTGCTCATGACAGTAGCTGACTGGAATAAACTTTGGAATCCCTGCTATCAAACATAAAACTCAATGAGATGAAATCCCGTTTGTCTGGATTCACTAGTATCTTCAATAACCTTTGTAGATTTTTTTCCCATTCACGTTTCATTCATTCCTTCTTTTCTTGAACTTTAATTTCCTGCACCTTCTTGCTAAAAACTGCCTACTCTGTCAGTGACGAGTCATGATGGTAAAGAGAGAGCACAAGAGCAGAATCTAAATAGAAAAGTCAGTTCTTTTTCCAGCCCAGTCCATTTCCCACCCTGGAAGATTGAAAAGAATAGCCTCTCTGATACCCTTTGAACATCTTGTCAGATGACGTGATTTGGAGCAACCCTAAAATTACTCAGCTTTGTTTTGTGGTCAAAGCTGAACAAAGTCAAAAAAGAAAGGTGTTCAAAAGTGGACATTTGGATTTTATGACACCATGCAACAATCACTGCATAACAAATACAACACACTAAACCAGTATTTCCAAAAGTATCTTTGCAAGAAATTGAAAAGAGGATATTTAAGAGAGGTATCCTTAAGTTTTCATTATGTCTTTGAAGATCTCTCCTTAACATTTAATGCTGACAAGTGCAGCAGTCATTCCCTTTCTATGTTAAATCATTAACTGATGATATCCAGTTCATAGTTTCAAGGACATTTAATATTTTTTGCCTTTTTTCAATTTGTAGAATAGTTCCTCCCCCTGGCAATTCCCACACATTTTTATTGCATACTGAGCGGCCTCAATTGAAATATCTTCTGTGAACTTGAGCTTCTTTATGGATCAAACCATGACTTTCAGAAATAGTTACAATTTTAGGGATTAGTGCTTTTCAGTGCATAGAATACATTTTGTAAGTTATGCATTGTGAGAGTTGCTGGTATCTTCTTAGAAACAGTTGCTTCAGATCAAAACAGTTTCCCACTCTGTTGTCCTTTACCATATCAAATAACAATTGAAACAGCAGCAGCAGCCAATGAACATGGATCAATGATATCTTCAGCCAGTGCATTTGTGTAAGTTTAATCCATTTATGTGAAAATCAAGTTAGTGCTGGCCCGCTTTTTCTTTACTGGGAACAATTGATAACGTTACTTCAGAAGAAATTAATCCAGAGAATTAATTAGCAGAATCTAGTATCCAATAAATGTAGTCTTGAGAAAGATTTCATGGGTGGTCATTTGTGACATTAAATGCAAGGTAAAAAAGTAGATACTGCTAGCTCTTTTCCATAATCAAACAGAAATGACAGAAAAGGAACAAATAGGATGACGTTGACTTTGGAAAAGAGTAAATAGGTCAGTTCTTGTACCTGTCACAGAAAAGCTTTGAGAAAATTTTTTTCAAGTTTTTGGCTTAGGCCCATATTTAAATGGTTTCGTTTTTGGAAGAAATATTTTAAAAAGCCAAAAGAAAGGAACACTGTTTCCGAGCCATTGAGACCGATGATATTGATACCTCAGAAGCTGCACTGGTGCTTAAGGATCACATGCAATCCAAGTCACTGGGAAAAAAACAAGTTAATGCTTCATCATTCCCATATCTTTTTGTGGGTTAAAATTTTGCAGTTCACATATGTGGACCTTACATCTTATTATTTAATGCAATTTGGCTCATGAATGGTGACCTCCATAGATGTGGTATTTGAATTCATGATTTTGAGTCCAGCCCCTGTATTTTTATATAATTTAATTTTTATTATTGAATGGTTGAACTTCAAAAGACAAGTGGAGATCAGTATGCTATTTCATGATGGTTGTGTGTGTGTACACCCAAGTACTTTGAGACAGATTTTCAAAGGTATTTAAGAGTCTGAACTTTCAGAGAAGTGTCTAAGAGGATCTTTGAGAGACTGTCTGCATGTTTAAGCAGCTAGATTACTTTAAATATCTTGGATTATTTTTGAAAGGTTTAACCAAGTGTTTAAGCAACTTCTTGAAACAGGATTTTAGTAAGAGTGAAGATCTCTTAAAATCCTGAATAAGTCATATTTTTCTGGGAATGGGATTTTTTCTTGTAACTCCCAAACATGGAAGAGGTTTCTAAAAATAGCTTGTGTTTCATTTAAAAACTCTTTAAAAACTGGCTTTTACTGCTTACTCCAGTAGATGTGACTCAAATGAAAAAGAAACCACTTTACAGTTAGAAATTCTATTTTAAGCTGTATCTCTCTTGACCCATAGACCTATGTATGTCTGACTTAACTCTGTGGGCTGTAGCTTGTCACAGAGAATGATTCTGCTTTTGGCAGCTGTGCTCATTCAGCATGTTTGCTAACTTAGCAGGAAAGTGCTTCTGTATTTGCTTTGTCTTGGTTTCTGAGCAGTGACTTATTTACTGAAACATTTCTTTTTCTCTCTCTTTTTTTACTTATTGGAATTGATTGTGTGAGTGAAATTCAGGATGTTGTGGCTGCAGGATTGTATGCTGTCCGTTTTTCTAGGTTTTGTGTGCTTACAAGACCTTGTGTTTCACTCACTGACTAAAGTGAAGAATAACTGATAGAGAGACACATGTATCAATAATCACATTAAAAATCTTTTTGGTGCAGTCTTACTGGTAAAATCAGGGATTTTAAAAAGATGTATATTTTTTAGATGTGTTTAAATTAGTAGTTACTTTTTTCAGAAAAAAACCCCTGAGGCATGTGTAAAACTAGTGGCTGCATAAAGCTGAAGAATCAGATGTCTGCTGGGCAAATTGACAGAACTCATTAATCTTAGATGCAGTGTACTATAGAGTCTGTCCTTTCATGCACCTGCCCATGCCTAAAGTAATTACATGATGGCACTATTAATACTGAAGAGCTTGAGTGGGAATAGGGTTATCTTCTCTTCCTAGTAATTGATTGCTAGCTGATTAGTGGACAACATTTCTCCTACAGTATAATTGCCTTTCTGCTATTGTAGCCTCTCTAACCTGGGGTTAGGTCATCTTACTGGTTGTGAGACCCTAACAGTAGCACCACAGCCCTCAAAGTAATGAACTGGAACTCAGTCCCTCTGAATTCCCCAAACAGAAGATGACTAGTTAAGTGTATTTCAATGATAGCATATTTTACCGCAATCAGACAACAGAAGATTTGTTGCCTTCCCTCCTGCCTTCTCTTTCAATGAAGGTATTTTCAAACCCTCTGATTCCTGTGTTGAAAAGCAGGCAGTTGTCTTCTATTAAATCACATCTGTTGCTCGTATAAAATTATTATCTAAAATGTATCAGAACTGTGTGCTAAGTTTGTATATTCTTCTGTGACCTTATATAAATAGAAATCTATATATTTGCTTCTGTAGAAGCAAACTGGTAATAAAGAAGCATATGAATTCTGCAGTGGGGTCTCAGAGATCTGCTGGTGTTGAAACATAATTATGTTTTTATATTTTGAAAGGTGACTCTGTGTTATTTTTGTTGAAAGCTGGTAGATATCAGGCTGCTGCTTGGTTAGGTCTGGCATAGGAATCATCTTTTTCAATGAAGCTGCCTGGAGAGAGCAGATGATTTCCAGGGCTACATAGAGCACCATCAATTCTCCTGCCCTGTGACTCTTGGTGCCAGCTGCACTGGCTTGGGGATGCAGGGACCTGCTGAGCAACTACTTGGTGTGCAGGTTCATGAAGATGGAGATGAAAGATTACATTGCAGGAGATGTGACAGATGTGAATCTTAGGAGGAAGACATGAAATATATGATAATTTCCACACCCACAGCTTTCTGGTGACCTAAAAAGTAGCTTCTTCCTTTCATCACCCTTGCATTTTGTTGTGTTTTTGTTTTCTATGACTCTGCACTAAACCAGACTAATATAAATCTTTGAGCGTTCTTACACTGGTATTGGACACAGATGGGATGGAACAGCAGTGGTGCTGATGTCTTGGGTTTTAGCTTTTTTATTTTTCAGATTCTCTGCTGCTTAACGTGCAACTCTGAAACTTCATATTAGGTGTTGGTAAGTTCTCTTCACAGGGTGGTCGGACAAAACAATCCCTTCCCAGCTGGAGAATCAAGGACAACCGTACCCAAAAAGCAGAAACAATGGCAAAGGGAAGGGGGCAAGCCAGGGGGCTGAGACTTCATAACTTGGGGCTGTGGCTGTAAAATTGACCCTGATATGTAGCTGAACCAAAACTTATAAAAAAGTGTAAAGACTTGTGACCAGGATCCATCTTGGATTTGATTTGGATGTAGCCCCAGCTGGGCTCTAGCACCACCCAAGGTGTATCCTTTCAATAAATACCTATTTTATTCCTTTTTCTCTGTCTAGTCTCTGTTCCAGGTCAGCCTTTCCAGGCATCAGTACAGCAAAAAAAATCTCTAATCTCTACCTAAAGCTGTGCCATATACTTCCTCACTTGAGTATCAGTTCATTCTATGGTACATCCTAAAGGCTAATTTTATTAACATTTTCCTAGGACTTCTGATCTGTCCTGTTCAGTACAAGTGCCTAGCTTCATCACTGAAGTAGGTGTCTAAGTATAAATTATGTAACCAGTTCCCTAGATCCACATTTCCAATGGTATTTAGGGGCAGTTAATAATATTACTCAATATTATTTCCAGTATTCTGTCCATTAATCCAGAAAAGTGCAAGAACACACCATTGTCCCACAGTGTGACATAACCTGTCTGGAAGGACATTTCATTTTCTAACTTTTGTAAGTCAAAGAATGATGACTTGCCTTAGGAATGATACCAAACGGGTCAGAAATCTCAATGACTTTTGTCTTTCTTCTTGTGGCATGCCCTGTAAAATAATACAAATATAGCTGAAATGATCAAGTACTTTGATTTATGATTTTGTAGTAGCCTATGGGCTGGGGAAATGTTTATATGGAAATCAAATCCCATGCCAACTGACTTTCATGAATGCTCATGAATGTCTCAGACAAGCTTTTTTTCTCTGCTCATGGATTTTTGCACCTGACTAGGGATTCTCAAAACTTACTTCTGTCAGATGTGTAGCAGGTGTAGAGGAACCATAGGGAAGGACAAACTGAGTTTTGCACACACTGACTTGGTGACATGACTTATTAAAATTCAGTCTTCAGATCTAGGAAATGAGCCTCATGCAACTGGAGCTGAGAAAAAAGCTCTCCTGTGCATGGTGGACTTTTGCTTCATGGCTTCAGCTTTAAAACTGAAGTCCATGTGTGTATATAGTCACCACACAAGCTCCGTTGCACTGCATTGTTTAACAGCTGCATGCACTGGTTAGGTTTTACTAAAAGACACCACAGTTTACCCTCCTATGCAGTGTTCAGTTGAGTTGTCCTCTCCACATTCATCTGGGATTACAAACTGAGCCTCTGTCATTCTCAGTGAGTTAGCATTGACATAAAAATGTCTAGCATACAAGCTCATGCAAATTACAGCATTTTTTAGCATTTACAGGAGCATGACAGGGTATTAGGGATGGATATTAGAGAGTCTTGGGGTCATAATAGAAGTGTGTTGTCAGGAAGGCAGAAAAGCCTCCTCATTTTTTCTCCTGATTTCCTTTGTTTTCTGCAAACATAAACTAGTCTGTTCTTTGCACCATAAAATTTAAACCAAGAATGTTGAACTGCACAATTCCTTAAGGCAGTCCTTTTAGCTGTATAACTGTTAAAACATCATTTATTGGATAGAAGGAGAAAAAGCAGTCTTTCCCAGGAAATGCTAAAGGATTTTTAGAAAATATTAATCTAATATATGCATACACTTATTCCAAGTGGGCCTGTATTATGAGTAAGAAATACTGAAAATGTTAAGGTTACAAAATGAAATCTTCAAGTCAGAAAATGCCAGCCTTAAGGTTGCTCCTTGAAAAGCATTTTCCTGCTTTGTGGCAATGTTTCATGAACAGTCTTTAATTATTGGATCACATGCTGCTTTTTTTCCTACAGGACCACTGCCTCATTCACTGCACAGATGGGTTATGTTCTCTGCGTTCAGCATTTTAGCGTCACTGTTTCATGAGTGGCCCTAACTTATCTGGGAAATACTCATATCCTGCTCTAATTAGAGAAAATTTCACTTCCACATAGGCTTATCTGGGCTGCTCAACACTGTAATGCAAAATGCTTCTCAAATGTTAAACGTTAATTTTCATGAAACCTGTAGAAGGGGAAAGTTGTATGTCCATTTTGCAAAGGGAAGGTCAACCCACAGAATGATGGTTACAGACTTACCCAGGAGTTGTGTTGCTCAGGACCTGATTTTTTTCAGGATGCTTACTGGAGTATGTGATAATGTTTATGTTTACTGGTAGAGTTCCTCTTGATTTTGTTCAGGTGTAGAAGCTTTTAACACTTCCAGAAATTACAAATGAGACAGTGAGTATACAAAGGGCGTGTTCTTCTTTTCAGCCACTGGGGCTCTTAATGCAGTTGCAGATTACTATAGCTAGAAGATCCAAAACTGGTTAAGAGGACATTCCTGTGTAGCAAAGACTACTGCAAGTCACTAAAGCTACCCATCACCTTCAGTTGAACTTTAGCCCTTCTAAACAAAAATGAATTCCCAGGGAAAAAAACCAGATGAGATGAAAAGCATTTTCACTACCCTTAGTGACTAAAGTGGTTTACAGTGACAAAATTAAAAAAACCCCAACAAAACAAAACAAATCACTGTATTTCATAAGAAGCAATAAGAAGCACTATTTCTTAACCCATCTTTTTGCCAAGGTGACCTGAGAAAAATGTGTTTGTCACACAACCTCTGATCAGATTGTTTTAACATTATCATATAAGTAAGACCCAGCTCATGAAAATCCCAGACTTGTAATTTCAAGTCTGTGTGTTTGATTTCTTACCAATGCTACTCTTTACATTAAATAATCCATCTTCTTTTATAATATTTGCTTCCCAAATTCATGCATTTACTCATTGAATCTACATCTAAGCTCCTCAAAGGAACTTTCAAGATCCTTTGGTAAAGGAGGAGTCAAATGAAGTTCTCAGTCATTCCGCTGTCTCAAGTATGAGATAATATTTCTTTTTTGGCTACGTATCATAAGAATTCATTTTGTGGAATGAAAAGAAAGGAGAAGATGTACATCCAGGAGCATACTTAATACTCTGCAGAGTTACTGGGCATTTGGTTTGCCACCTGAAGCAGATGAGGACATTAGAATGTTGACAAGGGGGGATTTGTACCAAGCCCTTCCCATTGATCTCAGTAGAGATCAAACTGGCATATCAATTTCTGCTCTCAGATTTCAGCATCAGGAACGTTTCTTTAGATCAAATACATAAACTTTTGCAGTCAGGGATGGTAACTGTTAAGAGTAGTAGGTTGCTAACACAGAGTTAGGCATATGCTCTGTTAATGAAGCAGGATGTTTTTGTAGGCCTTTTGTATAGAAAATTTCAGCTCAAGCAGTTAAAGCTGGATGGTTGTCCAAGGGAAGTGCCATGGGAAGTGCTGGGAAACCTTAACTATAGGTGACATTACTGGCTCCACCCGTAGTAAATATTCTCTACAACTATTTAAGCAACATGCTCCTTCATGAATTTTTTGAATAGTTAGCTGAAAATAACAAGTTGAGCTCATTAGTAGATTAGGTGTTGCAGTGAATCCATGTCTTCAGTGCTAGTTCTCATTCTCCAGTTTGATAGGATTTCTTTTAGAGAGCAATTACATCTGATTGACATGTTTTCATGTGCCTCTAGCCTTGACTCCTTCTTACTAAACAATTCTAGATCAAGGACAGTGACTCTTCTACTGCCATTAACTGAAATCAGGATCCAGGAGAAAAAGTTAAATACCTTTTAAGATGCAACTTGAAACAAATTATAAAATATGTATAAAGATGAATGTATTTTGGTTTCATATACTGTAGTTGTTGAAAGTCAAGTAAAAAACAAAGTTTAAGGCATGGACATGAATTAAAATTAGGCAACAAATCCTCTATTTCTACTTCAGATAAGAAAATTGAAGTAGAGGGCCGAATCCTATAACTAAATGTGCATATAGTTTTCCATGTATTTTTCACTTTATCATTAACTTAAAATGATGTTATTTAGTGAAACTTTACACTAATAATGCTACTATATATCCTGAAGTAAGTAAAAGTTGGTTTTGTTTTTTTTCTTTTTTTACAGTGTAGTGTTTTACATTAAAAAATGCATGCTTGAAGATACCATGTGTTCTTGCCCACTGGATTTTACTTCTTATAGAAAAATCCTTAATTTGAAAAGGATTAAAGGCTTAAAAATTAAACAAACAAAAGTCATTCCTCCCTTAATAAATCCACTGTAGCTAAATGTTTTCTTTAGTTTTGATTTGGGTTTTTTTATCTTGTACTTGTATTGATTTTTTAGGCTTTTTTTCCAAATCTAAAACTTTATTTATAGGTAAAAATGAAGCAGAAGTCTGTTTCCCTGTTCTCTTTGCACATCAGGATCAAGGGATGGATTTTTACATCCTTTGCATGTACTTATGATCTGTTAGCAAAAATTATTTTGTTAAGCTTTTGTTTTAATGAAGTTGAAAGGATCAGGATTGTCCAATAAAGAATTTTTGCCTGAACACAATATAAGAAAATACAAGAAAAATTACAATTGCTCTCCTTTCATAAATCAATGGCTTTCTTCTTTTTTATTTTTTTTAAATTTTTTTTCCTGATGCCTGTTTTGGGAAGCTGATTAACAATTTGTGTTACTTAGATGAGCTGTCACAAGTAAGTCGTCATGCTGTAGCTTCTGAAGATATTCTGCTTGGCCAGGGACTACATTTGTTTCATTTCAGGGTGTATTTTGTGCAGCAAAAAAAGCTTTGCTATGTTTCGGATGCCATTTTCACCTATCTGCTATAAATTTGCAAAGCTCCCCTTTATTTCATGAATCTGTTTCACTGGCTAGCATAGGACTTCTCTCTTCTCAGGCCTTTTTGACTTCTGGGTTATCCTGTTTGGTTAATAGCTAGTCAGCAGTGGCTTTTATTTCTAACAGATTTTATTTCTAGTGATTGGTGTGCACAGTTTTGTTTCCTGCCTCGCATTCATTCACTGCTGAATGCCAATTCTTAGCAGTGGTATTGTGGTAGGAGGTTTGGGATTGTGATCAACTTCTTCTTCAGGGTAAATGCAGATCTACCAGGGAAGTGCTGATGAAAAACAGGGTGACAAATAGCATGGAAAAACAACCAGAAACACTTCTTGTTTTTGCTGTTAGTCCATATTCTATTGCAAGCAAAGGTCTGTAACTGTGTGTGGCACATGTGAATGCAGACCCTTACAGTGTTTCATGCCCATGTCTAATGAACTGTTTTAGAATTGGCTTCAGAACTGGAGGCATGTGAGGGACTTGAACTGTGGATGGTAAGGGTAGTCAAGATCCTGTGGCTGGAGTGGATATTGACTAAATTATTGTACTCGATGTCTGTCTTGCCCTGAGGATTTCAGTTCTTTATAAGGTTTATTTAGCCCTTTGATGTTTTATATATATATACTTAAGAATATATAAGAATGCAACATAAAAATAATGTATTGGGGTTGTCAAAACGATAAATTTTGGGTAATATAATGCAAAGCAATAATGGCCCTGTTAGTCATTTGATGTTTCTCACGGAATTATCCTGCATTATGAATTGTAGAAGCCCAATGTGGTTACACATATAGTTGCCTTACATTTGTCTTTAATCTAGGGCATTCCCATTTATTTCAGAAGCCTCTTGCTTTCCCCTCCCTGCTATTGCTCACATTCTGCCACTCATTTAAGTGCTATGTTATTGTAGTGTTAGCTAGAGTAGGCCAAGTGTACTTTTCTTTTTGACAACAAAAGTCCAGCTGACACATCTTTTTTGTTTCAATGCATTTTCCCCTGAAAACTTACCAGGATAAAATTAGTTCTCTCTTGCCAAATTAACAGTTTAGTACAGTAATTAGCAAGTTCTGCCAAAATATCTGTTCCAGCAAGGAACTGCATTTGGGAGATCTATTTTTTCCCTTTAGCACTGACCACAGAACTTAATTAACTTTCCTTTCCATCATAAATTCCAGTGCAGGCAATGACCACTGTTTTTTCCCCTACTCCTACATGCTCATTTATAATAAATTGTCCCATTCACAGCCAATCTGGAGGCAGGTGCCTGTGTGAATCTCAGGGTTATACATACTGTACTATCCACAGGGCTGATAATAATGAGGTTTTAACTGAACCCCCTTCTTTATTCTGTGTTCATGCTTCAGTGAAATAGGGAGAAGTTTATGGTAGATTGAGAGGTTTCCTCCCTTCCAATCATACTTCTCATTTAAACTAATGTCTTTTGGAACTGATTTGCATGTGCATGCTGCAAGGTACCTGCACTTAACCCCTTGGATTGGACCCACATGTACATTCTTGTGATGTTTTGAAAATACATTTGCCCCCTTCCTTTTTCTCAAACTCCTATGTTTGTATACCTTGGCTTCAGTGTGTTTACCTGCATTTCCCCTTCCATTGTTGTCAACTCCACATTTCTACTCAGCTCTAGATGAGCTGCTATTGCCCAATAGTTTGTATAAAGGGTCTCTAATTTGTTTGTAATTTTGCCTTCAAGGTTTTTACTCACAAAAATTATTAAAAGTTGTGACCAATTTTTTTAAACTTCATGAGACAGTTTTTAGAAGTCTGCCTACGTCTTAACACACACATTTGTAAATGTTGTCAGAACCAAAATTTACTCTCAGAGCAATGAAACACAAGCTATTATCTGTCTGTAGGAATAGGTGCTGCAGTGCACATTGTGCTGAATTTGCTAGGCTGCAGTATTGCTGCAAAGCACTGTGGTGCTGTGCAGATGCAGGAGCCTGTGTTTGAATAGTAAACTAGAAGGGCACAGTAACTCAGGCCAGTGCTGTCATGCAGTATTTGCTTCTGGGTTGTGGTCTAGCTTACTCCAAAGTCTCTGCACCACACTCCTTGGAGGTGAGTGTCTATCCAGTAGATCAGATAATTTTGAGGTGTAGACAAAGTCCCAAGTTACTTTGGAAGTGAAAAGTTGCTTTCTCCACAGATCTGGTCATTAGGCATTTCTGAAAGCAGGAGTTCTTATTGATAAGGAAATCTTTCCAGGTCTCTGATAACTTTTTTTAATTCTTTTTTTTTTTTAATTTTCATTTTTTGCTTTTTGCTTTTGCTCTACTGTTTTGGAGCTCTGATTACTAGACTAGAACTGGGAACTAAGCTGCCTTTAAACCAGGTACTTAATTCCTTCCCTGTCTTAATATAGCATTGTATTTAAAAATGTTGTAGATTCTGAACAGGCAATTTCATCACACTACTAGGAAAAATGCTTTTGTGTTTCTTTTATGGTGGCAACCTTTTGGTCCCCAAGTTGTGTGTGAATACAGGAAACACACAATTTTCCTTTGATGGAATTCCCCATCTGTTGGATTTTTAGTAGTTGATGACCAGGGAAAAGATTTTGGCCATGATTGACTCCTGTTCCCTGGATATTTGCAGCACTAGAGGATTTAGTATTTTCATTCAGTGTCAAACATTCTGCAGGCCTGACTGGTTTTGATATACTGCTTCATCACCCTTTATCTTTTTCCTTAATGTTTGATCTCCTGGACCTTTACATATTATAGTTCTGTCCACAAACTACTGATTTTTAAGTAATTTTCTTATTTCCTGTTCAAGGCAGTTCTTTATCTGTCAGCTTTTTTTCTTTTCCCCCTTCTATTTCTGTCCCCACCACTCACATGGGCAGGAAAATACTCAGGAAGGATAACAGAAAAGGCAGTGTGAACATCCATGTAGTTGTTGTTCTTGATTCAAAACCAAAGCAATCCATAACTAAATCAAGCTCAAATGTCTTGTCAGCAGATTGAGGATGAATGTTTTAATTACTAAGAGGTTCCAGAAGGGGAGGGGGGAAAAGCTTACTTGAAACAATAAACTTTGTTATCTTCTATTGCTGTATGTGTCTTCATCATATAAAGCTGTCAGTTTGACTTTCCCTCTTGAAAATATCCTCATGAAATTACTTGATAACTAGTGGAGGGTTAAGCTGAAGTAATATTTAACTACAGCTCATGATTCCTTTCATTTTGCTAGGCAGACTGTCACTAATGAGAAGTGTGATGTTTCAACTCCCTGCATTTTTCACTTACTCTCCAGGTCTAACTGCAGTTTTGTTGTTATCTTGCATTCAAAATAAAAGCAGGACATAAGAAAAAGTAGCTGTCATGCTGAGCCCAAACATCTTCAAACAAAAGGCTTCTCCATACTTAAAGGTTTCTCTCTGATCTTCAGATCAGCCCTTAAAAAAGCATAACAACAATTAATGCCAGGAGGGTTTCTGCATTACTTTTGATAAGGACACTCTAAAGCAAGAAGAGTTATGGTAGGTGGTGTTGGTGTTGTTTACTTGTTGAAAATAGTCTTATTCACATGCCTTCAAAATGAGAGTAAGTGAATGAAGTAACCGGAGCTTGTTAAAAATACACTGGATATTTTTAAGATGCTTCATTATACTAAATCATAGTGGCATAGCAAGAGTATTCTCTGCCTAGGAGGGGTGCTTTTTGCCTGTTGAGGAACTTTCCATAGGATAAAGGAACCTTGCTATATTCTCAGATATTTTTTATAAAAAATTTGAGGCCTGTGTCAAGTACCAATATTCTGTTAGGAGCTGGTGCTTCCAGCCTGAAATTTTAGCAACTGTGTGGTATAATTTTAATTGCATGTGAAGTAACCTGTTTGTTTTTGCAAAGCCAAGGACTAATTATTTCCATTTGGATATTATACCCATTTGGGTATTATAGTAGCAAGGTTTGGCTTTTGCCTCAGGTAAAAAAGAGTTTTATTTATACTTTTAGTGCCTGGTTCTTTTACTGATTGCAGTATTTGATGTGCAGGAAGGAAGTTCCCCTGATTTCCAATCAGCAATGTGTGACAGGACTAAGTGTGAACCCATGTCTAGGAGAAATGCCCATGGTCTGAGGTAACAGCCACATTGTGAGTGCTACTGGCAGTGCTAGTGCAGACTCAGCTATGCCACTGTATGTGTTACCAATGGATCAAAATGCACTCCAGCCTGGATTTGTGCTTTGCAGTTACATACTCCTTATAGGGAGAACCTGGCAGTGAGCTGCACTTCCCACCGTACACTTGTATCTCCTTGTTGACATACTTTTCTTAAGGATTTCTTTTCCTGATGTACAATATCCTTAAATGAGGATACAAAGTTAATGTTAGGAACTAGAGTAGGAAAGACCTGATGGTTGCTATTCAGAGTAGAATTTGTTCTCACAAGTCCCAAGTTGTATAAAATGCTAATATGTGAGGGTTTAATGAGATCCATTTGTTAAAACATACATTGAAATGTAAATGCAATAGTAAAATCTTTATTGTATGGGTTCAAAACTGTTTAGATGTTGACAGGACCTTTAAAAAGTACACAACCTATAGCTTTATGTGAAGGTTACCTGTTCAATATGTTACATGGGAAGTTGATTAAAGCTGCTGTATCTGAGAGCTACTATACATTTAGAATAAACATCAGAAGCTATAGACCCCTGAAAATATAAGCTAAGGCTAGACTAGACAGGAGCTGACCTGTGTAAAGAAAGGACTTTCATTGTGGAACAGATGCAAAACGTGAAACTGGGAAATTCATCCTTGTGGAGGAGGAGAATGAGGATATTTGAGTGCCTTAGATGAAAGAAAGAGCAGACAGAGCCAGTATGGCAGAGGGAGGATGGGCAGGAAATGAAAACAATATGACCCTGAAAGAAAGGTAGGAGGGAGCCCTTCAGCACAGGCTAGAGAAAAGCAACACACTTTACTGAGCATCTGCTGTTTTCCCACTGTGTTCAGGGGAACAGAACATTGAAAATAAATAGCTTTGTATCCAAGAAATACCTGGCTCTGTTATCAACTTCTCCATGTAAAAGAGAAAAGAATATCTAAGATGTTGAATGTTTGCTACTGCTCTGATCAAGACACACCATTATTTATCTCTCTTTGGCTGTATCAAGGCTGTTGAGGCTACCTGCTGAGTGCCTTATGGAAAATTTTACATGGTATTTAAGCTCCTGAAGATGTAGAGGCACCTAGTGGAGCTTTTAAAAACACCCAGGATCCTAAAGCTCTTCATAGACAATGGCAATTAGTTTCCCAGGTGTTTTAGAGAGGTCCTATTAAAGGTCACCTAGATCTTTCAGTAGTGTGGAAATCTTGTGGCTGGTCTCTAGCGCTGACAAATATACTGGTCTGTTCTCTCTATTGCTTATTCATTCCAGGTAAGAAGAGAAACAGGCAATGTATTTGTGAAAAAACCAAACAGGGCTGTAAGTGGAACCATGACTCTTGAATGGCTTTCTTAGTTTTTGCAGTTCTCTGGGTTCTTAATACTAAGAAACAAAAATCTCATCTGCTCAACTTTAAGAGTGTTGTGATACAGGCTACTTGGAAATGACTTAATAATATATTTGTGAACAGTTTCTCAGTGTACTGAAGCCCCATCATCATTAACACAATCAACAGGGCAGAGTTCTGATTGAAATGTTCATTAGACTTTCTTCTTTTTACTTTCCAAAATTCTTTGTTTTGTGCAAAAGCCTGTTTAAGTTACAAGAGTTGTATTTAGCTTTTTTATTTTCTGTATGCAGCCACATCTTGGCTATGAATTAAGACAACTGAGAAATGGTAAATATTTATTCTTAGAATAAGTGCACAGTATTATCCCAGGTAGAATCTATGGAATGCAGTTTGCAGTTCTTAAAATGATTAATATGATTTACACCAGACAGGAGTAAGTAACACTCAGTATTCAAGACAGAGAAGAATCCTGCAGTCTGGCCATGGAATGAAGGCTCATCATCTTTTCAGGAATTCTTGAGTGTTGGCTTGCTCGTGGAAAGATGTGAGTCTCATCATGCTTACTTTTAAGTGGAAGAATGCAGAGTATTTTGTTTTTTCCTAAAATATTTTAATTAGGTCTGCTTTGTGCATAGCTGTGACATCTCAGTAGTTCTGAACAGGAAAAATTGCTGAAGTTATTTTCTGTATTAATTTCAGTGGCTGCTGTTTGCCATTTTGATTATATTGCCAAATTTTGAAGGTCACCCTGTCCTTAGCAGTCCCATCAGAACAAAGTGCTAATGCTGACTTTTTTCCCAGACAATGTAGAGCTTTAACTAGCATACAAGAGGAGTCCATCAAAACTTTATCCTCCACTGAGTATTATTGCACTTGTAAAGATAATATTAATACACATTTCTAATGCTCTATGGATCATTATCTGGCAGTGGACCAATAATTGGGTATAAAACATTAACAACTAAAAAGGAATACTGATTCCTTTGGGCTTACAATTGTTGTTCATTACAAATTGCTACCAAAACAGGCCTGAGCTGATTCATAGAGAATTAAGTAGATTTGGTTTCATAATGTTTTCAGGTTTCTGAATAAATTATGGATGCATCTTGACTGTTAGAAGGAGCCACTGACATTATGAAACGGTAATGAACAGATCTGCAAGAGAAAAACAGCCTCAGCTGATCATCCTGTTCAAAACCTATTAAGGTCTGATGAAATGAGAAGATTTTTTCCTTCCATGTATAGATGTGCAGCAAGTCATAAGTTGTGGACTTTAATAATATATTTTCTTCACAAGCAATAACACAGCAATTAGGAAGTGCTCACTGAGGTAGAAATAATGGTAACTGCTGCACAGATTAGCGTTGCTAAAGGGAGCTCAGACATACAGTAAAACAACATATTCCAGGTTCCTGTTGGTGTGTAATTTCTACTTTATTTACTTATCATCTCAGTTAAAGAGGACTCCTGGCAGTAATGAGGCTACATAAATGCACATATAATACTGTAAGATGTTACAAATGATATAAAAGATAAATCTAATTATTACCTATTATAATGACAGTGCAACCACTGATAAATTGTACAGTTCTGAGAAGTCTGTGACTGCCAAAAATGCCACTATGTAGTGTATTATTTCTGAGCTTTTACTTCTCCATGACTGTTCTGTAAGAGATATATGACTCACTGGGAAGGGAGCTGCTAAACACAATGGCTCACAAATCTTCATCTAGGGCAGCAATACTTACAAGTACTTTGGTAAGTATGAAGATAACCATCCTGAAAACTTGGAGGGATTTTCTTGGTGGAAATTCACAGTATTTGTTACCATTGTGGTAAAAAAGAAGATAACGACTGCCAAAATGAATCTCTTATACTGTAACTGCCTTAAAAATAAAAATGCAAAAATTGCCACATACTGCAAGTTCTATCAAAAGAAGGTATATTCAAGTCCATCAGTGCTAACTCAGGGAAATGGATATTCATATCTCTGAACCCCAGCAGAGTTCTAATCTTTAAAATCTGCAAGGCCTCTGATGCCTCAGATGTAAAACATAAAAAAAATTGTCAAACAGTTTAGTCATAGATTAAGCATAGAACATTGAGAATATGTGCTTACAGTAAAACATTTGTAAAATAGCAAATGTTAATTAAAATAAATTATGATTAAAAAGCACTTTAGAAGTGTCAATTCTTTTTTTCTTTTTATGCTGGATGATAGTGCCTGAATCCTACCCTCTCCTCCTGTGAAGGCATTTATAGGATTATATATGTAATTTTGGATGCAAAGGCAATATAGGAAGTCTGTTACTGAGTGGTATGGAGATATTAGAGGCATTCTGTGCTGAGTAAGTTATGGTATTTTGTGTAAGTGAAATATGTGAAAGAGAGCCAAAACTAAGATTTTAATAAACAAGTGATTAAAGCTGTTAAATGTTCTCTGTAACAGCTGAGCTCTTCATATTTAAAATCTAAGTGCTTACTAATTTAGGAAACTAAATATGAATTTACTAACTGTAACCATGTTGTGTTGTGAAATATTGGCCTTAAAAAAGGCATAGTGATTTCTGGTGGTGGTGGTGGTGGTTATTATTTCTATTGTTATTATTTATGAGAGAACAAAGAGGATAGTAATTGGAAGATGGTAGTAAGGTATAAACTAGAAATGAGTTTAGATTCCATGGAGTTTTTTGAGTAAACCCTTGAGGTGAGTGGCAGAGAGGATGGATATGATATGTTCATGCTTTCTGCTCTATGTAATAACAGTGCAGTGGTTGAAAGTGGAGCTGGAATGGAAGGGTGCCAGCAGGGCAGCAGTCTTCTAGTCTGTGAGAGGATATGAATGGGGAAGATTAAGTGTTTGATTTTTATGATTGGTAATTTACACACTTGATGGGAAAGGAAGGGAATGAAAGCTATGAGGGATGATAGAAACTAGCCTCTTGGAGCTAAAGGCGATAAATGTATTCTTTTTATTAAGGGAATGGGTTCACATCTCCTTATTTGTCTGACAAGCAGTTCTTCTCTACTCTCCTTGTCCAGTTCTGGAAGGTCTAGGTTGGGACTACCTTTTTCCCTTTCTCTGTGAATAGTTTTACAATGAAGGACACAAAAATAGCATCTTTCTTGGAGATCTCTTGGAACAACTCTAGTCTTTTGAAAGAGAAATTTCTGGAAAATGAAGGCAGTAGGGTTCACAAGAATTTTTAAGATAATTGAGTAAAATTGTCAAGCAATTGAGTAAAATGCCTGAGTTTTGTCTGATAAGAGTGTCCATATTCAATTATTGAATTACGAAATCAGTATATGTACTGCTAAAGGGTACAACCCAAAGTGAGTGAACTGATGTTTTAGGTACAGTGTTTGCATGTTTGGCTGAAATGGCACACTGCTGCTTTCATTTACCAATCCCAGTGCTTTGAGACTTGCTTCAAACCAGTCAAAAGTCATCAAGGGAAACACAGGCAGGTTCAACTGTATTAGCCTGTTTTCCTTGGGAGCCTCCATTTCTGTTTGCATACATTTTTTACTGAAATGCCCATTTCAAAAGTTCTTTCCATGGTCCAGGATTTGAATACTGCTGTAAAAAATGCAGGAACCTCATCTTCCTTAACTAGTCACTTTTGTGGCATCTTCAGTGTCTCTATAAGATTGTATCAATGTCAAGAAAAGTGAGCCAATTTTTATATGACAGACAGAAACTCTTGCAGCAACTCTTGATGATTGAAAATGTCTTAAACTAATGGGCATAGGAGACTCCCTTGTTGCTTCCCTGCAGTGGTAGTCATGTGATTGTCAGCTTCTGGCTGAAGTGAAGAAGATGCTGCCCTCACTTCCACACCAAGTTCTGACTGGTTTGTGAGGTATAAACTGATTCCCAATCATGTGTAGATATCTGGTGGTGTGGAACTATACTATCAAGAAATGTATGTTTTCAATAAGGTGTGACAATTTATCAGTACTTTAAGCTATAGATTACACCAGTGTACTGTGCCTGACTCAATCTCCCTGTGCTAAATCATGTCAGGATCTGAAATTCACTGTACCATAAAACAGGAATAGAGGAAGCCGAAATATCTGGGCACATAGGTATATGCATGTATAATAGCAAAAAATTATAAGTCATTTGGAGGCTCTTAACAATCTCATCCAAATCCCCTGGGAGAAACTTTTTTTGCCTGGTTAGAATTCCAAGGGAAATGGCAGAAGCCCAGACACTTGTGTCATTTCCAGCCAGACCAGACAAAGCACCTCTGCATTTCAGAGCAGGAGGAGCTCCTACTCTAGCAGAGCAATGTTATTAATGACCATTAATCTTGTGCATCTATAAGATAAATTTTGCTCAACAGAGATATGCCTCAGTTTGTAAAATCACTATTCACTTTCTAGAGTGTCCCTTATTATTTTTTGAGTCAAAGCCATAAGATGCAAGAGGCAATAAATGCATTAATGTAAGTAGAACTTTTTTAAAAGTTTAGGAATTAGAAATAACATTGTATAAATCATATGGTATAATTATTGCATTTAAATGTTACATTACACTTATGTTTACATTAATTCTTAATAGGTCTGATTTTTTTCCTTCTGAAAACATAATTGGAAACTGTATTTTTCCTCTTATTCTAATTAAAATATTTTAATAAATGTTTATTTAGATACTATGTCATGGAAGGTTGCAGCCTTGGCTGCCTAATGTAATGTAAAAATCAATTAGATGCAGAAAAATATCTGAGTTTAATTTACAAAGACTAGATATCTGCCTGATCACTGCTGTGTAGCAATATCCATAACATTTTATATATTAAAATAGTAATGATTAGTATTAATCTTGGACATGCTGAAGTATTTACCTATTCATATATTCAAAGGTAATCTGTTTCCTTGACTGCAGCTTTTGAGTTGCCATATTGTATAATTTCTTTACCAAAATGTCTTCTACAGTGGTTTGAAAGCAATTTCTAACATGCATCATATCCTCCAGGTTTGTTTGTCTCATGCAGAGATCAGCGTGCAAACATTGCTGCATATGTAATTCTTGGAACTAATTGCATGCATGCAAAACAATGCAATGATTTTAACATTGTACAGCAATTAATATCTCTGCTAGTGTAAGTATGTTTCCTTTCCTCATACTCTCTTCCTCCATGCCCCCCTGAACCATAAATCATTTCCAACCTGTCAGAATGGATCTGTGCTGGCAAAGAAACAAGGGTAATGTTTCAATTTTCTCCATCTGGTAAGATATTTTCTGTTAGTTTTTCTCCCCTCTCTGTACTCATTGAATTTGCATGAAGAACTATGTATTGTAGACTAATAAGATTTCTTGAAATAGAGTGGAGGAAGCATGACCTGTCTCCCACTAAATCTGAGGTTGTATGAGATAGAGTAAATTCTGTCATGTTCATGTTATTGGGAAGCTGAGGGCCAGCCTGGCTTCCTGCACCCCTGGTGCAAGGGAGAGATGCCAGCAAACTGGGAGAGGGACTGGGATTGTGTCTGTGAGTCACTGTATTCCAAGCACATAGTTCCATTTTTCTCAGTTTACAAAATCAATTAAAAATTCCTTCTAAGAAAATGCTTCTTTGTTTTCCTAAATATCAATCATTCTACTCTTCAGCATCTATACCTTTTTTGAGGCTTAAACTGCAAGCTTGGTGTGTTACATAAACTTCATTTATTTTAGGTATATTATTAATTACTTTAGAAAAATCGTTTCATATGGAAAAATCAATATCCTCTCAGAGTACCAGATCCTGTGTTGATGACAGACTTTGTGAACAGTTCTCTGTATTGCTGGGGGATTCTCCATTTCATTCTGGCTCACAGGATCAGGTAGTTTTGTTATAGCCATTAAAAATAAAAACTAATTGTTACTTGCACAGAGAGAAAATGTTGGGTCCTTCTGAAGGACCACATCCTGTACTTGTAGGGTCCATAGGTAAAAATAAATATCTGAAGGTACAAAATGGTCGATGTTTTATGAATAGCTCAAAGTCCAGACTTTGAACCATAGCAATCCTTGGGAGAGTGGTACAGCAAGGCGTGGGTAGTGATAGGTGGACTTGGCAATGAAGCTCTGATTAGTGCTACTGCTCCAACTCAAGGCCAAAAACACTTTCCTAGGAATCTGTTTCATGTTCAAAGTGGAATAATTCCTCCCTCTTGCTGCCCTTGTTCTGTACTGTGTAGCACCCAGTATTTATCTGAGGAATTTAACCAATTTGCTCCACTTGTCAATCCAAGTATTCAATATTGAGTTGAAATTAAGAAATTATATTAAAATTATGATGTAATTAAACACCTCACTTACTTTTCATTTATTTTTAGTTTATCTTTGGTTGTTTTATCTGTCTGGGGTACATTCAGTTAGTATGTTCATGTTTTACTTCATGTTAGGGAAATCTAGACACTTGTTTTCATGGAAGCTCAGATTCGTGTTTATTCATATGATTTCAACTGTTAGGACATTAAGAAAAATAGCAAATATCACAAGATTCATAGGAAAATAATGAGAGTTGGCAACACTATCAATTTCCTCTGAGCATACTTCCATTTTAGTTAGGTTATTGGACGTACTTATTTGTTATTGCAAGGCTTCCTCTATGTGGAAAGAACAGAGAGCCTTGATCTGAAAGAGAATAAAAACCCAAGCAGAAGCAGACGTAAATTTTCTGTGAAAGAGCAGAGAGACAGTGTGCATGTGCATGCATGCCTCTGTCTCCACGAATACCCAGCACTGAGCACTGAAAACAAAATGCTGTTTGACTTAACAAGTAGGGAGAGTACTTAAATGGAGAGGCACAAAAATGTCCATGCAATTTCACAGCTAAATACACCACAATTATAATCTAATGCAATAACAATTTTAAGGGTCATTTCATAGTAAGAGATAAGATATCTTGTGAGTGGTAGAGAGCTCCCACCCAGCCATCACCTAAACAATAGTTACGCTTCCCTGGGAGGGGAAACACTTGGACCAAATTGCTGATGCAGAGACAAAATACCTTTTCAAGTCTTTTCTTGATGTACCTGAAGTTCTCAGAAGATAAGACAGACTTTAAAATCATACATCCCCATACATACCTGGGGACTCAAATTCAACATCCTTATCAAAAGAAAGTTAACCCTTCCTTATGTCTGGGTTTGATGTCTAAATCTTTTCCTTTTTAAAGGTTAGTTATTGTTGCTCCACGTGTCTGGAAGAAAACTATATGTGTCCTGAGACACAGAGTTATAGAACTGTTGATAAATAAAGGGTAAATTTACTTTTTAATTAAATCTAGGTATATGGCAAATAGTGCACTATGCTTGAAACATAAAGACTTTGGGTAAGATCCTAACTAAAGACAAAAGTAATAGGAATGTTCCTTTTATCCTGTAACTTCAGTCTCAACTTTTTCCTTTTTATGTGTTTGCAAAGTCTGTCTAAGTCTTATTTGTGATGCTGTTCATTTCAGCCCCTTGTTTTGCTCTGTGGTCCAGCAGTGACTGGGAGCACTTCAGACACAGCACACTTTCAGGTGTCACATTGCAGCATCTCTGGCTGATAAAAGAGAAGTATTAATAAGCTCCAAAAAAGCCTCATATCCAGTACTTTCACCACTGCAATGCTGTTCATTAACATGTTAGTAAGCATCAATAGATGCCTCCAAAAGAGACCAAAAGCAGCCAAAATAGAGCTGCTTCTTCCAAGCACAAGCAGTGGTATAGAAATACTAGATTTGAAAGGAGAGCTCCATTCTGTTTCATGGGTCTTTCAAAACAACGATATAAGTCATCGTTATTAAATCAAAAAGACACCCTCTGTGCCTGCCAGCCTTTATGTCTGCCAATCAGATTTCTGGAATGCTGTGTTTTCTCTTATAAAGCTAAAATGTGTTATGATGGGCTGAGGAAGGCAGAAAAAAGGAGAAAGAAATTATTGAACTGATCAAAATACAAAATTGTTAAGAAATGTTTGTGAAGCATTTCACCAAATTTTCAAAATTATATGTTCCAAGTTCTGCTGGGCTATGGCGCTCATTTTTTGTTTATCCAAAGTGTGTGTGTATATATATATACATACATATATATATATATAAATAAAAAATAAAATAGAGAGAGAGTGGTTATAAGAAATGTTATGTAAAACAATGTGTGTGCATGGGAGTAAAAGGGGAAAATGTGATGAAAATCATGTCTTTTTAAAACATTAAGAAATTATAAGCAAGTCATTGCATTAACTTAAAAAGATGTCTTCTGGAGTAATAGAAAGTGGGAGTTTGCTTATCAGGAGTGTAACTACTTGCCTTTCTAAATGCATGATCCCAGTGGAAGTAGCTGAGATTTACAAGGCAGCTGTATATGTGTAGTGCAATAGATATTGCTGTTTGCTCAGGTACAGCAGTGAAATAGCCAGCCACCTGGGTTGCTGGTTCATCTGTGGTGCTTGTAATGTAGGTAGTCCTAACACTGCTCATTTCAAAGGGGTTTTGTTAGATGTTTCACACCTTAGAAGCCAATAAAACTGAAACATGTTATCTTGATCATATCACAGAATCACAGAATATTCTGAGCTGCAAGGATCATCGAGTCTAACTCTGTATGAATGGCCCATACAGGGATCAAACCTTGGCATTATTAGCACCATGCTGTAACCAGCAGAGCTAATCTCAGTGGTATACTGGGTTTGGACTTAGGAGTGTTTGACTGAAGCAGTTACGAAGGCAAGATCCCAAATTCTTGCCTTTTTTAGAAAGTTATTTAGATTTCGAGATGGCAGTTGAAGTAAGTACTTACTAAATGTTATCATTGCTAGCCAGTTTTATTCTTCATCTGTGCAATGAGATTAAATTCCCAGGCAGATGTACAAACCCAAACCCAAAACACTGGCATGCCTGGGAGGGAGCAATGACTGAATGTTACAGTCAGGACTATTCAAAGTACATTGGTTTCTGAATCCTGTGCAAATGCAGAAGCACAGCTGAGAAGTTCAGGGTCAAATTACGGTCCCAGCTGTGTTGTCACTGCCAAAAGGGGAAGTTGCCTTTACCTCCCCAGGCTTCCTCTGAATTATGAAGTCCTGCCCCCTCCTGCCACGGGTAAAACTCCTTGCTAAGTGTGATTCTGTGGGTGGATCCTCTCCTCTCCACCTGGTTTGCTGGGTCAGTTTTCCCATTTTTCCTAGCTGAAGGAGTCCAGGTCTAGGAGGAACTAGAGACAGGAATGTGTCGTGAGGAGCACACAGTTGTGAGCAGATGGCAGAGTTGAGGTTTTTTCCTTTTCTAGCAGCAGTAACCAGTGGGATCAGCTCCTTGTCTTGTATGTGGCTTCACCCAAAGCAGCAGATTCACCTTTGACAGTTGTGATGGCTTTGTTTTAACATGCTCATAACTGATGCAGATATAATTACTTTTCCCAACAGAGATTATCACATTGGAGATTGATGTATGATCTAATGAAGGGGGATAGCAAAGTGACTTGGTGTTATCTGTGATCAAGAACGAGAATGCTCTTTTTTTTTTTCACAGACACTTTTTTGAACTAGCTAATTTGTGAAAGCTTTTAATTGTTTTTCACTTTTATGAGTGATAATGATCAACCAAATAACAACCTACTCAAAAAGGGATGCTTTATTTAAAAAATACCTGAAAGCCAATGCCTAAAGTAAATGGTAAATTTCATTTTGAGAATATGCCATATCTGAGGAACTAGTACTTGGTCTCATGCACTGTTATCTAGATCATTCATTGGACAAATTCCTCATTGCACATATTCCAGCTTGAAGTACAGTTCAGTAGTCAGACTGTGGACATCTCTAAAGTAGTTTATAATACAAAATCAAATGGAAGGACTTCTAATAAGGAAACAAGTTCTAAGAAAATATCAGAAAACTACACTAGATCTAATTATACTCTGAAAAAGAATTTATGGTTTTGTTTTGTACCTTAAACTTTGTTGTCACATTTTGGAATTATATTCAGAATACTTTAAATTTAATTTCTTCAGTCAAAAACCAAGAGAGTGTTGTATATTGTGTGGATTATATTCATACTTACTGAAGAATTCACTGACTCTGAGGTCTAATCATTGTTTTTATCCATGCAGCGAGATGTTCCATACATTGCCTTCTGACCACTGCCCAGCCACAAATCATTTCCACTTTCGTAGGGTTTTGGTAGCAAAACCAGAATTCTGTAAGGTGCATGCAAATCTAGTACATTTGCTTAGCTTTGATCATTATATTAGAATATTTGCTGGAAATATATTGTACATTTCTTATTTCCTGAGAAAGGAGGCACTTTGAGATTTTGTCCTGTAGTGCTTACTGTGTGTACAATGGTGGCCTTGAACATCATACATGCAAACAAGGCTTATGCCACAGAAACTCATTAGGACGGGTAAAGCACATTTCAGAATTCTCCCCAGCAGAGTTACAGTTCTGGGGTATAGGACAGCTCATATAATTAAACACCCAGCTTGCATTGGCTGCACTTCTGGCTTGTCCAGGAGAGCAGAACAGGAACAAGTTTCTGCAGTGCTTTCTCCAGCTTTAATCAGAGGTTCATTGTCTGTGTTGCTGGGCTTGGGGAGAGAGGTCAGGCACGTGCTTCATCCTGCTACACCAGCATGGATCTTTTCTATGTTATAGCCATGTTAGCAAAGATGTTTTAGTATTTCCAAAATTATGGACTCTTTTATTGCAGAATATAGTCATATGAGATTATAAATTCAGCTGCTGGCTCTTAGTTGATATAATGTTTGAAATAGTCTTGTCCATAATAAGGATATTTGTTTTGTCTTCATTAAGCTGACTGCCATTTTTCATCCCAACATAATGTAAAGTCTGTTGTGTATGGGATTTCTGTAAACAAAACAGTGCTTAGGTTTAAGAACTCTCAATAAACAACTATCAGACTCTTTAACAAGATGTTTTAAACTTCAGAAAAGTTTGACTTTTACATTTCCCAGATGCTTCCTTTCACTGTTGCTCTTAGAGTTTGGCTTTAATATCTCTGTTGTGGTTTTGGCCACTTTGATAATTCATGTTTTTAGCATTGAAGATGACATTTGGATAGTAATAGTTTATTATTTTCTATAACTGTTTATTTTATGCATGTAGACATAATTTTGGTATGCTATATATAGGACTGGCTGTATTCCCTTATTTTTTTTGTGCAAATTCAGGCTCCTGCCTGAATTTCCTTCCTAGTCTTCCATTTCTTTTTCACAGACAAAGCTCTCATAATCAGTGAAAACTGATTGACCTAAGGGCCTAAAACCTCTTTTTTTCCTATAAAAAGGTACCAGAAGAATGCAGTACAGTTAATGTGGTGATTTGTCTTTCTAGTTCATTTCAGTACCTTATCTGTGGGAGAACTGTAGTGCTTGTGTTAATGTAGTACGTTTAAACATCAGCAGATGGGGCCCTTGTTTCCTTTGAAGAATGGTTTGTCTTTGAATTTTATTTTTTAATGTCTGTGGCAAGAATGAATTTTTCTTGTTATAACACATTAAATTAATGTAGTCTTTGTAGCAGATAGGGATCTAAATGCAGATCAGGATGCCTTAACTTTAGTAGGAAGCGAGTGTTTCCAAATCTAACTGGAGATCTAATTTTCATGGTTGGCCCTTATTTCTGTAGCTGACTGAACAAAAACCTCTGCTTTGAATACCTCAGAAATTTTCTAGGGTTTGGAAACCAGCTGTTTTGCCTTATGATGGAATCTGTCTTTTAACTATATTTCATAAATCTTTCTAAAGGTAAAAGAATAAAGGAAATTCTGTGTCTTCTTCAGAACCGGCAGCACTTTTCAAAGTTATTTACAAAATACAGTTTCCCTTCTCCAAAGATGAAATAATAGAAAGGTTTTATAAAAGTGAAGAAAAAGGCATTGTAAAAGCAAAGCAGAAATCACTGTAGAGAGTAATGCTTTCTTTTAACTAAGGGAAAAGCATAGGCACATGCAGCTATGGGGAGCATATGTCTTAACTCAATTTCCTTGCTTTTGAAAGACTAGAGTTATAAGTGGAATGGCTTCAATATTTGAATATGGTCATTTTGTTTCTAAGCTTGGTTGCCACCTTAATGATTCTGTTAGACTTAAAATACATGCATTTTATTTATAAGTAAAAAATGGTATCGAAGGCAAAGCAATATAGTCTGATGCCTTAACCAATCTTATGAATGTGTTACAAATTTATACTTGTATTTTGCAAATGGGTGTCTCATAGTTTGGAATTACTTTTTCAGAGTTGTTAATCTTTCCGATCTAAATAGGAATCTTATTTGAATGTGGCTGCATAGTGGGTTTTTAACATAATGTATCATAGAGGGCAAATCTTTCATATTATTAACTTGAAACACCAAAATTGCTCCTTCTGTGTCATTGCAATCTGTCATTTAAAGTGACTGCTGCTTATTTATGCCAGCTTCTTCATGTGTGGGCTAATTACAGACTGCAGATTTGGGGTACTGGGGGGAAAAAAAGCAGAATCACTAATACATTAAAACAATGTTAAGTCAAGAAAAGAAGCCATGTCTGAAAGGGGAGCACACAGTTTGCATTTACTGGATATTGTACCAGTACCCATGGGTTGATACTAAGGGTTAAAGTACTGTTGTTTTAAAATTGAAAATTGCATAACATGCAAGCAGTTGTTAGGTTCAAAACATCAATTTGGTATAGAATTTATTGTTACTTATACATAAAAGATTACATTTGTGCAGCCATGATTTACACTTTTTCTTTACTTTTACATATGAGACCTGTTATTAACATTAATCACATTTTTCGTGTCTAATGGTGCAGACCATGCAAAGCCTGTCAGAAATTATTAATATTTTGATTCTGTTTTTTGACTCAGTTTTTGATGGAAGTATGATTTGTTTTCCAGAATTTAATAGGGAGAAACTTCAGAAACATTTTACTGGTTGCTCGTTTAGCTGATTTAGGTGCATACTCATAAACAGTATGTGCCATTATAAGATCACCTAAGCATACCATTCTGCTTGAATTAAAATTATTTTGTCTGCATTATAAGGTATAATCTGAGCATCTCAATGCTTCCCCATATTTTGTTACTGATTTGGTCTTGTATGTCTCTATATATTTTTCTGGTCAGGACTAAATTGTTATGTTCTTTATACAGACTAAATATAGGGAGAAATAATCCAATCAAATAATTGGAATTTTACTGGATTTTTACTGGTGAAATTCCCATAATATTTTTTTTTCCTGGAGATATTGTGTATAGCAGTGCTTTAATTCGAGGGAAAAATTGACTTGCACCCAACATGGACTCTATTGGCATTTTTTCCAAAATGGCAGTGCATTATTTTCCAGGGAAGTAAGAAATGACAATTTTATATTGGCCCCTAAAGTCTCAGGAGAATAATTTCTTATACAGTACATTTTTCTCTCTGTACACATGAAAATGTATGATTTTAAGGTGTGCATATATTATATAAGGACAGACAAAATATTTAGGTTAACTATGAACTATTTCTTAAGTAGTGCATTGGATAAATAGCAACTTAGATCCAAGGATACAGTGCAGTTTTCTAATTTAAATTATTAGTATAATGACTTATTGATAATTTTACTTTATACACACTAATTTTTAATCTCTTTTTACCCATGTATTCATCATGCAGATGATCAAATGGAATTTCACTTCCTCTTGCTCAAGGGGAAAAGTAAAGAGGTTCAAACCTTTGAGCTGGAGGAAGGAGGGAAAGAAAGTTAACTGAAAGGGAGTTACTTTCTTTAGAAGCAGGGAGCTCTGCTGCAGTTGGGAACTGAGATAGTGCAGCTGTTGAAAGCAGCTTGCATCTTTGGTCATGACTTGAGTGTCATTTGAAACTGTTCTGAACATTGTTAAATATAAAAAAGGAAGGAAGGAAAGGAAGGGGCTTTGAAGAACCAGCTCCTTTTGGAAACAAATGTATTTACGGTAGCTTTATCTAGGAATTTCCACACATGTAAGTAATAATCATTACTAAGCATCTGTAAGGCTATTTAGCTAATAGTACCTAGTGGATCTTCCAAATCTAGTGTTTATCTTGCAGCTTGGTGGTCTCTTTTTCTTTTTTTTCTGTTAGAAATATACTAAAAATATGAATTAAAACATGAATTGTGGAGATTAATCTTAAGGCTGTCTCTGTAACTCATTTTAGGAAAACTTCTTGGATGAATTTTTGTGATGGATGGTGATGTTGGATGTTGGGTTCTGTCTGCTTGTAAGGACTGCACAGAATACACTGTATAAAACAAATACATAGAGGGGTTTTTTGGTTTGGTGTGGGGTTTTTTTTGGTGTTTTGTTTTGTTAGTTTTGTTTTGTTTTTGTTGGTTTTTTGGGTTTTTTTTTGTTTGGTCTTTTTTGAGGATGAGGAGGTCTGGGTTTGGTAGAGGAGTTCCCATGTACTGCTTCTCTTGCTGAAGCACTGTAAAAACTCTTCCCACAAAACGTAACCAATAATGGCTTTTTGACAGTGAGAGGTAAATTGTGGAGCAAATGGGGATGTTCCATTCATGGCATTTTTGAGGCTGGATCTCTATGAGCATAGTGGAAGCTTTAGGGGAGAAAGGCTTTGGTGGGATATCCTAAAGGAGAGCACCATACCCTGGTGGTGTCACAAACTCTCAAGCTCTGTGGGTGAAGGAAGCCTCCCCCAGATAAGAGTTCACATCTCTCTCCTTTTCTGCACCACTAATGGAGGATTGTCATGCAGATTTGGTATATTCTTTTCATTCCGTGCAAAACTGGTTTATCTTAAAGTTGTATAAGAGGGATGAATATAAGAAAATACATGGTTTTCTGTACCTTTTTGAGTATATCAGCAGAGCTGCTTTTGCTTAGTGCTCTGCCTTACTGTGTTTGGAATCTTCCTCAGATCAGGAGTTCTAGCAAAGCTGCTGCCAGAGTTGACATTTTTGTTGCATGTCAGTGGATCTACAAAATGTGGCAGTCTTGAATTCCAGCAGCTCCACACCCTGCTCCTCCAGCTGGAGTCTAGGGAATACTTAGTGCTCCTGAGGAGCTTGTCTGATTCCCAGGACAGGCTGTTGAAGACTGCAGAAGGTTTGACATTAGCTCTTACTTTGGATCTTTTTTCATGTTTTAAAACTTTATTTGCAGCATAGTTTCTAGCTTGGCTTTCAACACAGTGTTCTAAATGAGTAATGTCTGATATTTTGCAATACTTTAAATTAATAGATAACCATTTACAACATTAACACTATCTTAATGAAGATTTTTGCTTGGGATTATGAACAGCTGCTGGAAGTACACTTCATCTATCATTTATAATCTTTTATTAAATTTGCACCTGGCAATGCAGCTATAGTTGAAAGTCTGTTAATTATGAGACCTGCATTTGGGAGGCCTATAGGCCTTTGCTTTCCAGTCTCATCTGGCTGGAACTTTGTATAGAATCTTTTCACTAGGGTGGATGTTTTTCTTCTTGGGTGGATCAACATTTAACTTCTTCCCTTCTCAACAAATAGGTAAATACTCAAGAATTACTAGAAGATGCCAAGTAAGAAAAGCATAGGTGTTTTGTTTTTTTTTTCTTTGCCTTTTTATGCCTGTTTCTGAAGCTGTCCTTGCCTTGAATGGAAAAACAAATAACAGAACAGAGATGAAAAATACTTCATAATAAATGATTTAACATGTATAACTTTTTTCATTTTTGAATTGTCTATGAGCTGCTTTGATTTTCTCAAATGAATTTGCTATTCAAAATTATTCACCAAATACTTTATCTGAATAATTTTTGGTCTGGAGATGTTGGCAAGCAGATTGTTGCATTTATTTGAATTTCTAATTTCAGATATCTCACTGTATATGTTGATTAGATATAGTAACATTTATGTTCTCTATTTGAAAGAGAAGGTACTAGAATTCTTAAAATGAGATTTCCAACTGGTGTTTGCAAGTTCAGAGTTATTAGTGAGTACATAGTCACTGAATGGGCTGTTGATTGCTCCTTTTGAGTGTAAACTTGCTTGACAAAGTCTGTCTGATGCCTCTCAGAAACATTTCTCTCAGAAAACCACAACAAACTCACCAAAATATATTTGAAAAAAAACTAGTATATTTTTTTAAAAAAGTACTCACTTGACGTTTTTTAATTGATGTTTTTTGTTTTCAAGATCTGATAGTTGATACAAGTTGCCTTTCTCAGGGAGCTGCCATAGTCAGGGAAGATCATGCTGGAGACTGGTAAGAGGATTGGAAGAGTGTACAGGAGCTGGTACCAGCTTATCCATAATGAGATATTGCTATATGGAACTCAATACAGCAGCTTTTATGTTTGTCACATGGAAGACAAGACAATATATGGAGAAAGAGATGGGCAAAATGATGAGGAGTATTAGAGGAATAGTATGAGTTCTCTTGTAGGGGAGAAAACCAGAAAAGCATAGGGCAAAGTCTGAGGGTGGCTGAGATAATGTGGGCAGTGGAGCTGGAGCTGGTCTGCTGAATCTTCTAGTCTGACATCTGAAATACATCACAGGAGGGCTTGCTATTGCAAAGATGTTAGCTGGCTTGCAATAGGAATTAGTCACACAGCTTTCGCTTAATTTTGTGACTTTGAAAGTAGTTCTGTTGTTTTGGGATAATATTTCCTTGGGTTTTTTTGCTATCACAAATGTTTTATCTGTCTTTGTTGGCAGTGTATGCCATATCCAAAGACTGAATTAAGTACAGGCAGATTCTAAATAGGAAGTTCAGTCTTGGTTCAAAAAGGAATAGTGATTTCTTAAGGGGGACCACTGTTTTGAACTAAGTGGGTAAATATATTCCTGCGAAAGAAAAATCTCTGACTGTCATGTGTCATACTGATCTAGTAGAAAACAGGTGCTGGGGCCTTTAGGTGTAGTGGCCAAGTGGATTCCCAAAGTAAGTCCAGATGAAAATTTATCACTGAATGTATGTTTTGTTTTGCTTTAATAAGTAAATCGACAGTGATTGTGGATGTTGTTACAAGAGAACAAGAAGTTCTCCTTTAAAGGGAATTTTGGATAGGGAAGGAATATTTAGGGGTCAGGGCTGATTTAAAGAGTTTTAGTCTTTTCAGTAGGGGAAAGATTAATTGTGGCCTGGTTTACATGCCCATACAATTCTGCAGAAGACAACAGGAATTGTGCTGACACACTTCTTACAGTAACAGGTGGCCAGCATAGCACTGCCAAAATCCAGTGCAATATTGAAGCTGCACTTTTTCAGTCTTTTCTGTGCTGGACACTGTTCCACTACAGATTTGGTTCTTCAATTTTTATGCATATTTAAAAGTGCACTTTTCTTATAAACCTTTTTTTTTCTTTAGTGTCATGTGTTCTTGAAGCTTTAGAGTTGTTTCTAAGCAATTTTGTGAATCTTTTTATGGACCTCTAGCTACAGTCTGATTGCTGAATGTCTTGGGCGAATATTTGCAGTTTGGATGAATAGCTGAAGGTGCACCAAATGGCAGCATTCAGAGGTATTTGACCAAGAATGATTGACAGTGTCTGTAACTACTTATTATGTCAAAGCTTCAGCACACCGATTGATGGGAAATGATGTATAATAAATTAGAATGATCACACATCATTTCCCATCGATTGAAATGCCAAATCCTTTGATGGAGTAATGAGTTATGGCCAATACTACTCACTGTCTTAGTAGGAGATTGATTGCATATCCCTTCATCAAAGTGATCAAACAACTAAGGAATCCAAAGTACACATGTAGCAGACAAGTTCTACTGCAGTTTCAGTGTAATGTGAGAGCAATAAAGTCAGTGTTGCTTCTGTGGCATTATCAATGTAACCCGGGGTCTATGTGAAACATGAGCAAACGTGTAAATGTGGCCAAATTCATTCAATACAGAAACTTTAAAGAAACATTAGCTGATTCCCTCTCAGTTTTTCATACCAACTGATGACTAGGGATGAAGTCAAGTTTACTAAAATCAGTTATGCAATAAATGCAAATTAAAAAGAAAATTTTAACTAATGAAATCAAACTTCATTTGCTCTGATCCAGGAAAGAGTAGGTAGAGGTGTATGTCCAGAAAAATATAGGGCCCCAAATTAGTAAAAATGAAAGGAAAGTTTCTAGCAGTCTACTAAGAATTGCTTTAGGATTTTGTATTCTTCTTCCCTTCAGTAATGTTCTTCATCTCCACCTGTGTATTATAAAATTAGTGATTTGTACTGGCTAATCCTTCCTTCTCTGAATAGATACTCCAAAGCAAACACATGTACACACGCACACACATATTGAACTGTATTCAAAAGGCTGCACCATGATATCTTGTGTCTATTCACCAGTCTTACATAGTCAGTGTTCAGACATCCAGCTGTACTTCAGGTATGGCCTTACTCTTTACTAACCAAAAACCCTACCATACACTGGTTAGCACTGGTTAGTGGCAAAGACTGTAGCTGAGGCAATTATGGCCCACAGCAAGAGAAGAGGATGACTTTTTCTGGAGCTGCTGCATTGAACATAGAAGCCATTTATTTATTAATTATCAGTGAGATAATTTTATGATGAAGAAATGAGGCTTTGTTGTGTGTACTTAAGTGAGTTTAAAGTACTTAAGTGAGTTTAAAACTTTTTGTAAATTAATTTCCATTTAGAAAGAATAATATTAAAAGAAGTATGTGTGATAAGGACTGGTCAACAGAGCAATGACAGCAGTATGAGATCAATGCATGGAAGCCAACTTTACAATAGGTGCTGTAGCAGTGTTTTCACAGCAAGAGCCTAAATGCAGGCCAGTTAACTCTGCCTGCCATGAAGACTTTGCAGTAGGTGGTGACTTTCAAAGTGCTGCAGCAAGATAGCTATCAAGATTGGAGTTAGTAAATTTAAGCTCTCCTGAGCATCTCCACTGCACTCCATTCACTACTCTTACAGACTGTGTAACCTTTGCACTGTGCAAGCAGTGTGGTCAGGCTGCAGCACTGAGTCTGCAGGCAAGTATTTGTGAATTAGGCAATGTCAGACTAGGCTGCTTGTGGTACTTTGCTTGCCTCTGTTTTTTATTCACTAGGGCAGAGCCTTTAATTACATGATCACCTGCTAATTTTTTCTCCTGGTTTCAGTCTCATCCAATGCATTCCATGGGTAGCAATCATAGACAGCAGCTTTTTAATATATTCTTAGTGGAAAAAGAGAAACACATTTCTAAGATTACTATTTGGATCTCCAACAATTACCCTGGGCCCCAATGAGAATTTGAAACCTGAACTTTTGCTCTTGAAATGTGATGAATGTGAGGTCTGAATGAGTACACAGTAGGAAAGGCCTGCTTTCCTGGCATGATTTACTTGAGCTGTGAGCTAGGTCAGATGGGTACCACAAAATGATCCAAGGCATCTTTCTCTTTTCTCCATCGAGGCTGGCTGGCACTGGGGCTCCCAATACATTAAGGACAATTTTTTAGTTTCTTTGGGCACAGACTCAGCTATAGATTACAAACAGAGTTGGTCTGCAGATAATGGTTTAACATTCTGGAATTGCTGGCTGCTCAGCAGAGACAGGACACTTTCTTTTTCCAGAAGTTTATAATTATGAAAAACCTTGGCAAAATATACAGTGACACGGAAAGGAAAGTTCTGTGGGTGAAGGACTTCCTCTTTCTCCCAGTTCTAAAGTTTGCTGTAGCAGTGACATTGTTGAAATTTCTTATGGACACCTCCTAAAAACCTGATTGTAAATAAATGCAGTAGCTATTACTGGTGACAGCAGGATGAACTAGAAATGTAGCAAGTTTATAAAAATTAAAGAATTAACATTGTGAACTGATTTTTTAATGACATAATATGTGCTCAGGCACATGAATCCCAGCTTTTAAAATGCAGCTCTATAAGATGCAAACCCAGTATTTCACTTATTGCCACTTGGCTTTCATCCATTTGCTTTGTTAGAAGCCATTCTCCTGCATTGCTTGTTGGATCAACAGCATGATGTACACATAACCTGTTCTTGAAAAATACGTGCCAACTTCCACGTTACTTTTTTATATTTTTGTCTGTAAGGAAAGAACAAAATATATGGAAATGGGTGGGATGACTATGCTTTGGGTTTTTTATACCAATGTAAGTCACAGAAAAATTCAACCTCAGATGTTTAACTTCCTTCCCATGAAAATCAGTGTTTGGTGCATCCACGTTCTCATTTAAATGTACATGAGACACTGAAGTACTTTTTATAAAAGTGAATTTTTGACCAAGCACAGTAAATTGTAACAGCTTCTGACCCTGTTACAATAAATACATAATTTATCACAAGTACTCTACTAAACACAATTTTTCTGAAGTATCTTGGAGAGGTAGTTACTTGCTATGCATATGCAGTTGCCACTTTTCAATATTTAAATATCCTGAAGTTTTACTTTTTTTGTTCAAAATGGGAAAGGCACATCAGCTTTCATAGGTGAATCAAAATCAATGTTAAATAATTACAAATGAAAAAAATCATCTGAAGCAACTCTACATGTATTTTTATACATTATCTCAGAAGGTCAAAAACAAGATTGAAAAAACATGCATGAATACAAATTGCTTTGCCATATTGAGGCTCCTATGAGGTTTCTTTAGTTTTTGTGGATGATTAAAAAACTCTTCAAATGATAGAGCTGCAGAAGGACAGCAAATTCCACAGTATCACATAGCAATGTATGGTTCTGGAGAGCTACCCTGTTACCAGGCTGCCCTTTGTACAAACGCCATGAAATTCCTGCCAGCTCACAGTATTACTGGGATTTAATTATCGCTGAGAGATCCATTACAGGGCTTTGAACTTGGGATAACCAAAAAAGTATAAAAATCTCATAAGCAGCTGAACCTAAGGAAAAAAGTTGGGATAAATTTAATTGCCATGCTATTATTTAAGTTGTCAGAGAAGCCAGAGGTCTGATGAGGAAAACACATTGTGATAGATTAATCTGGGTAGAGCACTGTGTTAGTGAGGCCACAATTCTTTGTCTACTAGCAGCACCTTTGTAATTGTCTGCTGGTGTTCCCCATGTAAACATTAAGAAAACTTTTAGGCAGGAGATATTTTTGCAGGCATTTAAGGTAGGACCAGCACAGAGAGAGAAAATACTGAAGTACGTGTTTTAAAATTCATAAATCCCTGATGAAACTGGTTTCCCCTTTCATCTGATTCTCTGATTCTTTTCCTGAGAGTAGGTCTTGTGTCCTGCCAGCTCTCTATATTATACTGTGAAGTCTGTAGTGTTTTCTAGGCAGTTGCTTGGGAAAGTGTAGATCATTTACAGATGAAACCTCAGTTTTCAGTATGCAATAAAGTGCACACAGACAAGTTATGCAAGTAACAGTACCTCTGAAAGCATTTTTTCAGTCCTGTAATGATGCTCAAATTAATTCCAGTGATTTTATTAGAGATAAAAATTGTAGGAAAATCTGATTTCTTCTATGATGCCTCTAAGACTATATACCTAAGTGAAACATTTTTACTTTAGATCCAGAAATAAAAACTTCTGGCATTGCTCATCATTAGAATTTTTCCCCTCAGGCTTTGTCTTTATTAGCAGCTTAAGAGTATATTTAGCACTGTCATATGTGAAATCTCTTCTGTTTGCTAAACTAATATGGGGTAAAATGTCTTTTTTTACAGTGTTACTCATTCATTATATAAAAATGAAAGAAACTACTTTAGTGTGTGTATAGAACTACTCTCTATTTTTATGACAAAAGGGAGGTGACAATACACATCCCTTAGGCACCCAGGGGTATTATGTAAGAGTCATTAGTGTAATTGATATCCATATAAAGAGTGTTGTATCAAACATGATTAAAATGTGCAATATATTACAGAGGTTCCAGTGTTCCAGCTGCTTTGTTATAATCCTTCTTCTGATAGATATGTTTCTGCTTTCTTGTGAAAAATAAAATTATTTCAGAAGAAATGATCTTTTCCTTCTTTACTAATTTTAGACACAATTTCTAAAAGGCATATCTTGGCCCATATATATGATTTTCTCAACTACAATGAGCTGAACATTTACTGTATGTCTACTCATGCAATAACAATTTAATCAAGAGAATTCCTTGTTTTATGAAGATATTTTTTATTAAGGATCATTTCCACAGACTTCTAATAGGTCTTACCAATTCTCATGATAGAATAAGATAGTATCATGATGACATGCTGCACTTTGTCGAGAAAGCTAAAGTCAGAAGAATAGATTTTATATCTTCTACACCTCTTTTACACTGGTAGTGCAGCATTTATTCTCCTGAGAGATGAGGAGGTGTACATTTCAGGGCAGGGATTTTAACTTTCAATTCTTATATTTTTGTTTGTTTGGGGTTTCTTTTAAGAAAATTTTACAGTATTTTTAATATCTAGGTTTAATAATATTACCCTTTACTCTGAATATTAAAGGAACGTCTTCCTTCAATTATCTTCTTTAAAGCAATTCTTTCAGTGCAATTTTTCTGTGAATATCTGATATTAGAAAACAACTCCTAAGGTAAAAATCCTTCTGTTTTCAAATGTTAGCCAGGCAGGAGGTGGTTGTCGGATAAGTCAGCCTGCCTAGAGCTTGAACTGCAGGGCACCATAGTCGGAGGACAAGGTTTCCTTTGGCAATGCCCATTTCCAATGGAGGGCAAGCACGAGTTTTCCACATTCATGTCTACCCAAAACTTGCTAGTGTCTGTAGTGCCAGCCCTGCAGGGTTCTGGAGCTCACACTGTCACAGTCTGTGCCTTCCAAGATCCAGGGCTCCCCATCAGTGCCACACAAGACATATTCTTCGTTCTCTGTCCACTTTAGATTGCAAGGTATTCATTCTTTTCTAGTTACAAGCACTGACTCCTTGCTGCCAATTGAAAAGACACACATTTACGTGTGACTCTTTTGTTTCTTGTAACAACCAGCAGAGTTTAGAAATAAGCAACTATTAATGGCCATTTCTTGCTATTGCTGAATTAGTAGTTTCTAGCTCTACCAAACTTCCCTATCTTAGCTTGCATTTTCCGTGTCAGGCATCTGTCCCAAATGATGACTAAGCTCTAACACTTCAGGCATTTTCAAGTACAAGATTATGAGGAAACCATTTCTGTGTCTATTGAAGAATATTCTTACTTCTTGAAAATTGTTTTTCTGCCATGGTTGTTGAAATTTTTCAGGGTTGTGCTGGTGTGGAAATTTATCCAAAATATATTTCTATTTTTGCTACTTAAATTCCTTGAAGAATTCATTTGCACTGAACCTACCATCATCCAGGCCTTTAGGGATGTTGAATAGGATTTTCCCCATAGCTACAGGTACAACTGTGATGCTGGGCATGGGAAATTTTTGCTGGGACAATCTAACAGAACATGGATAAAAGCAGAAAAATATGCTGAACTCATTGTAAAGCATGAGAAAAGGAGGTGAGGAGGAAAAAAGAAACCTATTGTAGTGGAAATGAGATTTGAATTAAAGAGGATCAATATTATAAAGGAGAGTGCACAAGTAGCATGGGCATATCAGAGCAATAAGGAACAGAATGTGTTTTGAGGCAAAAGAGCAATAGGTAGTCTTACTGTGAGAAGCTAGAAATTCCTCCACAAACCTGGATTTGAACCCAGAAGTCTTGGATTTCTTCCTGATTCTGCCATCAACAAGTGTGTTTGGCAGAGTGTGTATCTCCCTTGCTGGGTCATCTGGATGCAGAGGTCAGAGGACTACACCCAACTTCAGAATTTTAGCGAGAGAAAAAATATTTTCTGGCTAATGGAATAAGGTAACCTTCTGCCTCAGCCATCCCCCTTCTCAGTTCATGTACAGAGATAGGATTGACAGTATTCGTAGCTTGCTGGTTTTAAGTTTTGGTCTGTTTAGGCAAAAGAACTGCACTGATTCTTTTTCCAGGATGCACATTCTAACTACTCAAAATTTTGTAAAATTTCTATTTTCCAAAGAAGCTTTATGCGCATTTGTCAGGCATCTGTCACACAGTAATAGGTATTTCCTGTGTGCAAACATACTCAAAACTTGGGATCATTGTGCTCCAAAACTGAGAGGCTACCATGAGAGAGATGATGAAAATATGATCTGTAGGAAGAAAAGCCTTCACAGAGCAAAAATTAACATCTGCCTGGATTGACTGTCAGCAAGAACTTTTGGCACTGCTGTGTCTTCTAGGTTGTTATTTTATCTCAGTTATTTAATGGAATATTTACTATAACATTTGCACAAGCTGGTTATGACCTATACAGTACATATATATATATATATATGTATTTGCAGTACTATGTAAATAGTGAGTTCACTGCATGAGACGACAGTGGTATAATAGCAACACTTGAAATATGATCCTTCTTTTGCATGAGTGAAGTTATTGATTATAGAGAACCTGTTTTGCAGCCAACACAGTGACTTTGTTGTGCAGTAATTGTATATATGCTGCAGTTTGCCAAGGACATATGTGATTGCCTGAGAGCCGTATTGCCCTCTGCTGTGGTAACTTAATTTCAAATCTGGTGCTTCTGATTTGCATTATGAATAAAGTGATGCAGCACAAGAGTGTGTATGGGAAGAGCGCCAGCTTTCCTTCTCGTGTATTCTGTGTTGAAGCTACTTTATGCATCATGTTTCTTTTTAATCTCAGCCCTAGTCAAATTTATGACAACAGTTGTAGGGGTGAAACAAGCAATCTGCAGGTCAGGTTCGATGGAGACAGAACTGGGTGAGTGCACTTGCTCTCTTGTAAGCCTTTATTACGAAGTGTTTGTTTGCAAGAAAGAGAAATCCATGCTGGTCAGCTTCACTGCAAATTCTGGACGTACAGTTTTTAGAAGATGATGAAACCGGTAATTTCTGGGGCTCAGTAGAATGAATGGTTTACCTTTTAGCAGTGACTTTGATGCAAACAATGTTTCTCTACTTTTTGTTTTGGCCATTTGATTAGTACATGACTGTACAGTTTCCAAGGTAGGTCTGGTTTTGTTGTGTTTTCAAGCAGGAATCAACCACCAAATTTTGTCTTCCTCTTGCTAGTGTACGCTTCTCTCAGGATTCCAATTGTTTTGGACACACAATAGGAAGTGCATGTCCAGGTGTGTGCTTTGACAATCAGCCTGTCCCTGCGTTAGGTGACATACCTTTGACATTTGAAGAAAGCATGAGCTTCACATGCATGAAAGTATACATCTCTCTGGACTTAGGAATCAGGTTTTGAGAATAAAACAAACTCGAATTAAATTGGTTTCATTTTGAAAAGTCAAACCCTGTAAGACTTTAATACTTGGGTGTATGCTGGTGAAATACCATGACTCTAAAGACTGTTAATATTCATGGAAGTCTGAAATAATTCATGACTTTCTGAAGCAATGTTAGATGATGTACAATGGTAAACAGTATCATTTACACTGAACCTTAAAAATTATTGACAAAGACAAGTTCCTAAACACTGGCTAAACCTTGTATTTGTTGTTATGATTTCTTGGTTTTATACTTCAAGCAGATTTTCAATTAACTCCACTGCATTCGGAGTAATTATTCATTTATTATAGTCAGTTTAGATATGGTAAAGATTACAGGAGTAAAACAAATCATTTCAGTGACATAGGCTAGTGATACATTGTTATTATTCTGATTTCTTTGCCTCTTGAATAAGGAAGATTTATACCATCCATTTTTGAGTGATTCCTTGTTAGCATATATTTTTATAGATAATTATTTGCTAAATAAAATGTTTTGACAAAGTAAGAAGCTATCTTGCTGTTGTCCTCTCTCCCCATTCCTTGAGAACATACAAATGTTCCAAGAATAAAAAGGAAAGTATTGTAGATGTGCACAGAACACTTATTTTACATGCAGTAAAATGTACTTGTCTATTAATAAAAAAAACTACAGAATATGATGCACCACTTTTCTAAGATAACTACATGTGTTCGATGTTGAGAAATTAATGGTATGGAGCAGATGCCTTCAGTCATCTAGGAAGTGTGGCTTCCCAGTGTACTGCAACTGCATGCCCTGCAGTGTGTCATCTCACTTATGAAGGGGTTTTACATGTTTATAAAAGTGTGTTAAACATTGGTAAAGTTTATTTTATGCATTATGCATAAAAGTTGTCATTAGGATTTAACAAAGCAGCTTGCAGAGAAAGATTACAAATAAAATCTCTGTATACAAAAATGATTTGGATGGTTTAGCTAGATGGTTCTGACTTAAAAAAATTAACATTTCACTTACTGTTCTCAAATATTCAGAGAAAGGAGAAAAACAGCACTAACTGAAAAGAATGAAATATATGTTGTTCTAGGAGTGCCTGGCAGGATCGCTATTACAGAGGTTCTTTTAGTATTTCCATTATAAATCCTCTTTATTCAGTGTAATATCATGGTAATTTCAAATCACATTTGGCTTTAACTTGGCAAATAATCTGTCAACACAAAAATTCAGTTCATTTATATGTATGCATGCATTTATTCTTACATGTGCACAGACTATATCATATTCACACATGGCTGATGTATAGATTTAAAAATAAGTGATGATTGTAAAGCTTCTCTTTTTTGGGCTGGTTTGCCTAGCCATCAATTTAAAGAAGATTACAGATTGGATTTTCAGAAGCACTTAGCATTGCCTTAAATGGTCACATTTAAGTTAATGGTAAAATTCCTATGACTTAAATTGCAGTAAAGTTAGGTCAATGCTGTTGAAAATCTCACTCCATCCTTTCAAACTCTGTTTAGGGGTGTGGTGTAAGTGACAGACTTACAGGCATAGTAACATTTTAGTGAAACTTCAAGGGGATTACTCAGAGCTCTTTTGTGCCTCTGTATGTTCTGTATGTACGACTAGATAAAAAGCCTGAAGCACTAATCTAGACACCTATATTAGTCGTTTAATTGATTCAGTTTGGGGAAATTGTTTTCCTCTTTAAAAACAAACTTGAAAGGATGCTTTTATGTTGGATCTAAATAAAGAGAAAAGACCCATTAGGAAGTGAAGGATGCCACAAGTAAACAACATGGATGAATGTCATGGCAAGAGTTATATGGCAGCAGTATAAGTATGAGAGGTGGAGGTATCAATACGTTTGTAGAAGAAACTCGCTGACAATAAAAAGACACACTTTCAGCAGCCATATTTTTATTTTTATGATGCTGTGTATTCTGATTTTTTTCCAGTTGGATATGTTCCCCTTTGCTTTACTTTCTGCTGCCACATGTACCTGTGCCTAGTTAAGACATTATCTGCCAGGTACTTTTATTTATATAATTTTGCAAATTAGAACAGAACTTCTCCAAAATCAAGAAGGTGCCTGGGGCACCTTCCTTATGAGATGGGTTGAGAGAGTTGGGTCTTTTTAGCCTGGTGAAGAGAAGGCTCTGGAGGCACCTCACAGCTCCCTCCAGCACCTAAAGAGGGCCTACAAGAGAGCTGGAGAGAGACTTTTTACAAGGGCATGTAGTGATAGGACAAGGGGGAATGGCTTCAAACTGAGTTTGTAATCATTTGTAATGTAGAACTCACTGAAACTCTGAGTTCAACTTGGCACTTCCTGAATGGAAGGTTCTCTTCTGTTCCTTGTGTCTCTGTCCTTGGTAGGCTGCAGTGAAATAAAGAGCCCACATCACTCTTTCCTCCACACACTCCAAGTTTAAAACAAGCAGTGAATGTATTCAATGCAACTTTATTTTTCCACAGTGTCTTAAAGTATATTGTATTGTAACTCGAAATTTCACATTGGGTTCTATCACAAAGATCCAAAACATTATCTTGGGAAACTTCAAAGCAAGAAATCCAGAGAAAATATTTGGTACTCAAGAGACCATTGAAATACAAGTATCACAGGTCCACATGGCATAGTACTGAGAGAGGTTCTTGAGTTTTTTTTACCTTTAGAAGACCATTCAAATCTGGAGTGACTACCAGCTAAACCTCAGCCTGACTTAGGCTCCTCCAAACTGCTCTGTGGCCTGCAGGAAGCATTCAAATCTAGCACCTAAGTCCATTTCTGCGACTGCTCAAGCCCAACTTTTTCTCTTATTACTGTCCACTTCTTGCACTTCCCCAGCTCTGAGGCTTTCCAGGATTTTCTGGGATCCCAAATATAATAAGTAGCAAGTTCTATGTGAATTATGATGTGTGTGGGATGCCCCATTGCTATGAATTTCCATGGAGCTGATTGCCTGTCATTCATTCTGCAGAAAACTGTCGATCTTCAGAAAGGACCATTCTGACTGCTTTATTTACTTTTATCGAAAAAAATCAACTTCATGGAACTAGAGCTTTAGGTACCTAGGAAAAAAAAGAGTTTCAGGACAAACTGACCTACAGGACTAGGAAATAGTGGTGTCTGTGTCACAAAACCTTTCATTATCCTGGCCAGCAGTTATGCAAAAGAAGGCCATCTTTACTATCCGTGCAATCATTTATTCCTTTTGTGCTGCTATCAAGAGACCAAGCAGGGGAGAGAATTTACTATGTATGTTTCTATGTTCGTGTTTTCTGAGCAAGAAATTATAATGCCTAGTAAATAGAGTAGGTTCTTTATACTCATTATGGACTATTGTGTGAAAATGCTTTGCTGACTTCAGAGGAAAACCCATAAATTTGTTAGATGTGTTTTGCTAAGTGTATATTTGACCCAGAGTGAAAATTATTAGTACAAGAGATTTCTGAAGAATAAATGGGAGTTATATGTTATTTCAGCTCTGGAAATTGCAATTTGGGTGGCTGTTTGATCTGATCTGTGACATAATAAATGAGCATGTACATGTTAAAATGACATGTAGGCTCACCGGGCCAGGATGAACAACACAGGCTGTGCTAGTACTTTTTACCTGTAGGAAGTTTAATTTTCTTGTTTCTTCACCCCTACAGAATATTGTACACTGTTTTGTTTGTTCCTCATCATATATGGAATAATGATGGGTTAGTAAACCATTTAAGGTTTGGGGTTTTTTTATGATTTAGGATGGAATTTCATGTGCTTACCAGATCAACACTTCACCCAATGAAAAACACAATGGGTGATCTTTCTGTGCTTTTCTGATGTCGTGACCCTAGAGATTGCTGAAGGAAAAAGCAGTCTCTAGTATAAATAGAGATAACAGCACTAAATTGAGTAACAGCTGCTGAATAACTGCTCCACTAACCATGCCAAAGAGATATTTCATATTCTTGCTGTATTTCTTCTTTGGCCTGTTCTGCATAGTACTCATGCACTGAGATCAGGTGATTTAGGTATTGTAGAGGTCTGAGGAGCTGGTGTGACAAGGGCATTTTCAGCCATATATTAAGATAGTCTTTACATTGCTGGCATGACACAAAAAGAATGTAAAAATATCTGGAAGTGATGTTATTTTGGTCTGGTTTTCATAAAACCAGAATTACATTCTCTGCTTGAACCATTTTATCTTTATTTTATAATTTCTCAGTTCTTCGGCTAATCAGAGATTTTTGTATTTTGCAAAAGAGAGGAACTTGCAGTAATCATTAGTGTGTCTTGCAACAACTTTTCTTTGTGAAGTGAAATTATTGCCACACAAAAAGCAGAGATTGCCCTCAACTACTATAGACTAGGACATCAGCAGTCAAATGAGGTCTTGGCATCTTGCTGTAGAACAGGCTGCCGAAAATTCTGGATAATCTCCTGCAGCATCACGTATGTTGTGAAAGATCTGGTGATTCTTATAGAGCCCCAAATGCAGGAGATAGTTTATTTAAAAAATCTAAACATGAGAACATTATGCAATTATTGGGCATTAGTTTGGATAATATTATTATCACTTTTCTGATTTCACAATAAATAGACACTCTGAGTCAAAAATAGCAAAGTCTATTTTTCCTCTGTGCAGGCATAGGTGTGCGAGGGTGCTTTCATTATTGAAACCACTACTAGGAATTGAGGAGTGAAAATGGGCAGATACTGATTCTGCACCAGGGTATGGTTTTTAGCACTGAAATACTACCTTTTCTTTGATGCTCAAGAATAGCATTTTTTTGGAGGGAAGCTGACACTATATAACTCAAATTAATACATCTAAGCATATATTAAATTGCACTCCAGAAAAACAAGTGTTAACTCTGTTTAATTATCCAGCTAGTGGTATAAATAACCAGGTGAAGACAAAATGCTTCTAATCATAGAACAAACAATATTCACTGACAGCAGAAGGAACAGAAAGATAGTTGTAGGTTCGTGATTCTGTCATAACTGGTGTATTGTGTCCCTGTAACAGGAATTTTGGTTCCCACAGACCAATTCCATCAGCATATCTAATTGCCTAATTCCCCATCCTTCCTTTTGTAAACATGAAATAAAAAGAAGTCCAATACATGGATAAAAGAAGCTGCAACTAAAATGTGGTACTCTTGACTTTTTCCAGCAGAATTTGTGAGCTAAAAACTGCTAGATCACTCTAGGGTTTCAGATTTATATGAGAGAGTTTCAGATTAACATGTACTTGCTAATCTGTTGGACTTTAAGGAGACACTTTTGTGTCTCTTTCTGCAGACTGGATATGGTTTGTCTGTACCATAGGAGCACGATAGCTTGTGTATTACAGTGAACTGTATACTGGCAGTATTACAGGCTCTTGACTTGTACATACTTTTGCCTTGTATCTAGTAGGTGACATAAACACTAAGCTACCTGTTGAATTAAATGGGGTTAGGGTTGCCTCATGGTTTATGTTACAGACCATCTACCTGATGTGGAAACACAGAAATCAGTAGCAGCGTGAATGACTCGGCGAGCAGAGTTGCTATTAAAGCATTAATGGTTTCTAGCTGTAATCCATATCACATGATGATGAGAAAAGCGAGATAATGAGAACAATCAATGGTAATTTCTGGGGTTTTACTAAATAAAGTCTATTTATAGTTTCAGTGTTAAAATCAAAGTAATGTTAAGTCTTAAACTAGAACTAAGTTTTCAATTTTGGAATTTTTTTCTCTGCATATTGGTATCTTAATCCACTTGGAGTGAGTTCCAGGGATGGAAAATTTTTCAAATAAGTCAAGTTCTCTATAGCATGTTTCTTTTTTATTTTTTTAGTGAAAGGAACTGTCTAGTTATTGTAACAGTAACAGCACCTATCTTGGAAGTAGCTGATATTACTTTTCTGTCTGTTATCTGAAGCAGGATGATTCTAGATTTCAAGAAAAATGCTGCAGAAATCTATTTCTTATTTAATTCCTACTGTTCTTTCCAACGGCAGTTTGCAGAATGCATCTGGGTGTACAGCTAATGACCCATGAGCAATAAGCAACTGTTTAAGTAAAATGCACTAGGAAAAAGCTTTTACCAAACAGCATTTTAATATTTTAAATAGATTTTCCATTGCAGGCTCTTTGTAACTGGATTAGTTCTCTGATGTGTTCTGACAGAGCTGTTGTTAGGGATACTCCATTAACTTTGTCTGTCATCTTATTTTCCCCAGTATCCGGCATAACACCCTTATATTTCATAATTTGTATTGCTATCAGTGCTGATTTGTAAATGTGCAAATTATAATTAACAACGGCCACTACTTCTATTAAATATTAAATCATTCTTGCAGCCTATATTTTCCACAGCAGATGGAGCCCTGTGGTATGCAAATAGACTTTCCTTAAGTAGTCAGCAGTTTTTACCAAAATTTTGGCTTTAAAAATGCTTTCTTTTTTTGTTTGCTTTATGTTTTCTCTTGCATTTAGGTTAATATTTATTCACTGCAGATTCTCTTTCTCCCCATAAGAATTTCATGGACTATTACATTCTAGCACTGAGGTTTTGTTTCACTTCATTAATAGCTCCTTAATCATATAGCTTGCTTGTAAAGTACAAATGCTTGTTATTTGTACTTATGCTGCAGTGTTGCATAAGAGGCATTTAGTTGTATTTTAATATGTATAGCAGAAGCAAAAATGCTGGGTACACCAACATAGTTTTTAATATGAAAACCAATTTACGTGCACAGTTTTTTTTTTCCCCAGAATAAGCAAAAGCATTTATGGTTTTATGTTGTGTCTTAAACATTCCATTAAATGTCATCAGCTGATTCAGGAAAATGTATTGGAAAATTACTAGAGAACTGTAAAATGTGTAAATGTAATGAATGCTCAGGGCATAGAAAGGATTGAAAGTCCAACATATATCAGGTAACTATAAAACAGCAAGAAACATTGATAGAACATTACATTTTTCTAATGTGTAGCACCTTAAGCATGAAGCTCTTATTTTGGTGTTTACTGCTGTGCTGTTTTATTAAAGAACACTGATCCAGAGTTAACATAGCCTTTTTAATACAGAGAGGAATCTGAAAGGCAAGCAGCATCATTCAGGAAATGGTTTCACTATCCACTCGAGCAATTGCAAATGAAGATTTTTCAAATGATTGACTATGAGATTGTATCCTAAATAAGGGCAACCCATTTTTTTCCCACATTTTAAAATGGACACAGGAACATGGAGCTCAAGGGCATTAACTGCCACATTAAGCAAAGCGTAATGAAAACTTCTCTGAATGAACATCTCAGTGAGCTGAAATGGCCTCAGCAATATAGAAATGAATTGTAACAAGTTAGGGTCTTGTCTTCCTGCTGGTTTGGTAGGAGCTGGAATTAGCATGCTAAGTGGGATCAGCAGCAGCAAGTAACTGGACAGGAGTGTCCTGGAATCCATGCTGTGAATGCATGTTGATAGTGTGATACCTCTCATAACACTGAGGTACCATTTAGTCACAGATACTGATATATATTAAACTGAAGTTGTAAGTGATGTGGAATAGAATTCTGGGATGTTATGCCAGCCCATCTGAGCAGGTGCAGCTCTGGCCACTCAGATCCTTTGCATTTATCAAGAAGGTACTTTTTAGGTGTGTTCTATAGCAGAAGAAATTCAAATAACAGGGCAGGATTCCAACCTGATGCCAACCTTTGGGAACTGTTTTATATCAGCATTGTTATTAATTTTAAGAAGTGTGATTTGAAGGGTGCTGCTGGGACAAAAAGCGAGGGTAAGTTTTTAAAAGTGAGCACAACTCACTGTGCAAACAGAGAAGGCTTGCTATAGGTGAGCTTTTGTTCAGCAATGACACTGTGACACGCAGGGGAGCACAGACAGACTTTAAACCAATGGAAGTACAGTAGTTTCACGAATACAAGCCGCACGGATGATAAGCCGCACTTCCGGTGCCTCGACAATGTTGCTGTCTTTGTCAATAGATAAGCCGCACCCCGAATATTAGCCGCACTTTCGTTCGTCGCGAGAATCCGTGCGCAGCTTTCACAAATTGGCCAATTAGTAACAGGATCGCGGCATAGCGGGCTTTACTGGCTCGGGGCGGGGCCAGGAAGGCTCGGCCCGCTCATGGTTGCCGACGGGGCCGGGTGGCCCAGCTCAGCGCCACGGCTCGGCGGGGCTGGCCGGGTGGTGCTGCCGCCGCCGCCGGGCTCGCTGGCCCCCCTCTCCCGTCAGCACCGCCCCACTGCCGCGTTCGCTAGCCCTGCCGGTGGACTGCCACCGCCGCCGCCCGGCTCGCCGGCCGCGCCGCGCCGCGTTCCCTAGCCCTGCCGGCGGGCTGCCGCCGCCGCCGCCCGGCTCGCCGGCCGCCCCCTCCCGTCTGCACCGCCGCCGCATTTCCTCGCCCTGGCCAGCACTGCAGGCCCCCGCACCGCCGGGCTCCCCCACGCTGCTGGCCCCGATTCTGCTGGGCTTCCCCCGCTGCCAGGCAGCCCCACCTGTCGGCCTTCCTGCTTCTGCCATGCTCCCCTGCACTGCTAGCCCCAGTTCTCCCGGGCTCCCCCGCCCTACTGACCCGGCTCTGCCGCCCCCCTGCCCCGCCCTGCTGGCTCAGGCTCTGCCGCCCGCCCCCCACACTGCTGGCCCCGCCTCTGCCAGGCTTTCCCACCTCTGCCGGGGCCGGCCGGGCTCCAGCTTGGCTTGGGGCTGCCGCGGGCTCTCACTTCCGTGTTGGCAGCTTTTAGAATTTTGTTAATGTATTAGCCGCCCCGGAATATTGGCCGCACTTCCGGGTTTCCACCAAAATTTTGGTCAAATTGGTGCGGCTTGTATTCGTGAAATTACTGTACTAGGAACAGTCTGCTTGTGACAGCCTGGAACTGTCTGTGGGTTGACTAACATGTTAACCAACTGATTTATTGTCTACAGAACTTAGGCCTGAGTTGAAATGAAGCAACCTGAGGCAATTTTACTAGTAGCCTTCAGCCTGTGCTTTCCCAGAAATCTGCTTTTACGTACAGAAGATAGTCTTGGTGAGTTTGATGTTTTTATATAAATTCTACTGCAGAGAGAGGTTCAAGGAGGAAGAAATTGGACCACTTTATTGATGTGAAGAGGGTCCATGTATATTTAAGTATTACAGAAAGTTGAATTTCAGCAAAATTTCAGCCAGAGTCAGATAATATTAGATGTGACCAGTGTATTCAACGAAACTTTTAAAGCATTTTCTTCATAGGAGCTTACATGAGCTTTCAAAGAATGTTTACTCCAGAAACTGTTGTGCTGTGCCTAGGAAATAGTTGTATCCTTGTCTTTATCTCCTTAGCACACTGCCCCAGCTGTTCCTCACATGCATGGCATAAAACTAATCCCTCCCCTTGCTTTGAACTCCAGAACTACTACTTGGTAGTTCTGCACTCTCTGCACAGCTTTGCCCCTCACCTTTTGGCATCAACCCATTTTCTTTGAGTCCACCTCTTTAGAGAAGAGAAATTTACTTGCTCAGATAACTGGGCACAGCTGCACTTCAGCACATTAACTTCTGTAATGGCCTGAGGATTTTCATGTGTGCAGGACACTTGATACTGGTGATTTGGTGCCTTTTGTGTAATCTGTAATGGATGAAGATGCTAGGCTTCACATAGATGCAGTCATCCTTTGAAACCAGTGTTCAGGTATGCAGTATGTCTGAAAATCTGATGTGTAGTGGCTAATGAAAGAATTTATAGGCAATTGAATATCTCTTAATATCGGATGAAAAGAACATGTCAGAAGAGAGACCCTGCTTTCTTGAGATTCAGAAATGCAGTTGAGTCAAAGCCATTAGACTACTCCTATTTAGAGTCAGAGGAAATGCTCTCTGGGGAAGCTAAGGAAACATAAGCATATTTCAGTCATTCATATCCCAGTTAAGCCTTATTTAAAGTCTGTCTAAGGAGGAACCAATATTTTAAAACTGAAAAAATTTCAGTTATTTATTGTGAAACTGTAGTATTTTTCATCCAGGAGTAACTAGTTAGGAGTATTTTAATGATGTTGAACGATTTAAATGGCTATATTTCTTCATTCCTTTCATGAAACATTATTGTTCTCAGTGTGGGAGATTTGGATGTTATAAATTCTTCAGGAAGTACTCTTTAAATATCAATTTGTGTATCTTTGAGACTTAAAAAAAAGCACTGGTAAGGGTTGTGCATCAAATTTGAAATAATTCAGTGCTTTTGGGAGATTAATCAGTTATGTTGGATGGGCAATCTACAGGAGTTTACAATGAAGAGAAGGACAAGCAGGACTCCTAAGCACCCATTTCCCCTGTGCCCCAGTCCTGAAGCTTTGTTCCTTCTTGGCTGTGACTGGAAGAGCTTAGAAAAAGCTTAGAAAAGTTATGTAAGATCTCAGCAGTTGTGGGTAGTAGTGGTGAATGTAAGAGAAGATGGTCATTCTACATGGCCAGTTCCACACTTGAGTTTCATGGGCTCAATTAGGAATCCCAAGAACTCAACATTAGATCTCCTATAGCTGGGCCCTAAAGGATCATGTCTGCAGTCTGTTATACTGTGCCTCCACACCCTTGTCTTTTCTTATCCTAATATAAGAATTTTGCTTCTCTACACAATGTTTTGCCTGCAAGGCAAATTCATTTGTTAATCTTCTGTCTCTAAACTGCTATGTATTGGAAAGGAGGGCAGGCTGTAGATTTCCAGCTGTTTGTTGAGTGTATATGTAGACTGTCTTGCTGTATCTTTGCACAACCAACAAAATAAGATATCTGGGAAAAAATGTTAGTGGCACAATATTTAGAATTCTGTGACTCATAGAGTACACCAGAATAGATTTAAATATAAATGTCTTACTTTTTTAAACTTTACATCTAAATGTAATACAAATGAAATGGAGACCTACTGAAAGAGGGTATAGCACAAAAACATTTCACTGGACCACATCTAACCATAATGCATCTAACACGTGGTCTGGGATTCTGATCTCCAAGGCTAAAATTTTTTTTTAGTAATTAGTAATTTACTATTACTTTAGTAGTATTAAAAGCATAGAACATGACATAAAGATAGTATTTTAAAAGGGGCCATTTTATACTGGTGTGGAATTTTACATGTGATAGTAGTCCAGTGAATATGAACTTTAAATTGTCGCATTTCCTGAGAAGTAAAAAGTGAGTGTTAAATGCCTAAGCAAAGTGCATACAAATATCAGTCATGTAAAATGTCCTGAACAGTAGACCAACTCTTCATTGCTTTCATGTTGATTAAAACTATGGGTTTGTTCAAAGTGATATTAGTAATGAAGTGTGTTGAGGTCCAGAAGACTTTACAAGGACAGAACCTCATTATCCCTTGCTTTGGACATTCTGTTTGTGGGTTTCTAAAGCACCATAGATTTTGATCAGGAATTTTCAAATTTGAGAATCTCAGCTCTACTTAAAGAGCATGGTTGATGCATCTGTGGTAAATTTTATCATACAGCGTTTTTGTTTAATTAGATTGTGAACTCTCAATGACTTCCTGAGAGTAAATTTTCTTGAGAGGGGAATTAGAAAACATTAGATGAGGTAGAGGACTTGAGAATACTTGTCCAGAAGAGATTGGTAAGAACATAACTAGGACAGCTGTGAGCTGTGCTTTAAAATTGTAAATTATGCTAGTAAGTGATTTTCAATTCTGATTTTAAATAGTCTCAGAAATTGTCTTTCACCAAAGCTTCTTTGAATTAAATTTTGTTTAGTAATCAGAACCACTACATATGAAACCTTCTGGAGCTCATTACATACAAGAAGAGGGTGAGAGTTGGATTTGTTCATCTCTAAGATGAGAAGGCTATGGAGGTATCTTATTGCTGCCTACAGCTATCTGAAAAAGACAAACTCTTCTCATAGAGATGCAGTGGCAGGATGGGAGGCAGCAGATAAAAGTTAGGATATAAAACATTTTCATTAAATAGCAGGATTTTAATTTTTTCCCCATGATTGTGATCACATACTGGAACAAGTTACCCTGCTTCCTTGTGGATATTTAGATCTTGACTGAGCCTTGTCTTTTTGACTCTTGCTTTGAGCAGGGGTTGTATGAGGTGACCTTCTGTGATTTGCAACCCAAATTATTCTGTGTTTCTAGTTTCAAGAGAGCACATTAGTACACTCAGACTCTTTCAAGACTCAGCTTTGCAAATTCTCTTTCCATTCTTTTAGGCATGGGCCAGCATTTAGGGACCAATTGAGGTGTGCAGGTTATGCAGGCAGTGGTTCTGTAAACACCCTAGAAGATAGGCTGCCATACTAAGGCCAAGTCTTAAGACTAAATGGTAAGCTGGAGAATAGTAGAAGCTGAGGGATAGAAAATGGGAGCAGACTGTCTAAGCAGCACAGACATCACTGATGCTGCTGGGTCTAGCAACTCCCTCAGAAGCAAGAGGAGCCTCAGTTCCAGTTCTGTCCCTTCTGGTGACATCCTGGCCATGCAAAGCAGGAAGCAGGGCCAGTGCAGTAGTCACAGGGATATAATAAGCAGGTTGGAATGTCAGGAACTCTCCTGGAAGTTGTGTAGAGGGAAGGGCTTTCTTAAAGGCCTCTGGGAGAAGAGCATTTTGTTTCCTCTCCAGAGAGGAAGGTTTGCTTTCTGGCTACCAACATAGTTTCTAAGAGCCAAAATTATATTAAGTGAGTGTTCATCTCATGTACCCAGCTGAGATCACAGACAAACAGCTCAGCCACAAGAGGGTATAATTGAAATGGGGTTGATTTATGTTTGAATGCTATTGGTGATGGCCAGGTCACAACTAGAATCTTCTTTTTCTGCTGATGAGAAAAGACTTGGGTTGTGCAGTAATACCAAACTGAAAGTCAGCTGACCCAGCTATTCCCAGAGCAGCAAAGATGAGAAGAAGGGAGACTTGGAAATATTAGTAACAATAGGTTAGAGGTACTAGACAGTACTTACTCAGGAAATCAGAAGTCCAGCTGTGATGATGACTCAGCAAACTCTTCTCCACACCTTCTCCAGCTTTATTCCAAAATATTGTGCCAGTTTTTCAGGTCTTCTGTAGATATAGGAATGAGAATATTTACCCCTAAGGTCTTTGGTAGTACTTCCTGTGTTTGCTGTTGTTCTTTGAATGACATACTGGCCTGATTTACTCTGCTGTGCAATAGTGCTGAAGCTTTTCAATGATGTTTCATTGAATCATAAGGTTACTTATTGCCTGTTGTGCAGGGAGACAAAGATTAGCACTTCAGGTCACCATAAAATGCCAATACAAATATGTGCAAAAGGTCCACTTGAGAGTTATAAAACTGCATAACAGAAATACCTGTTATTTGGATTAATTTTGGAAGGCATTTAATTAAGATAACATCAGTTTACATTTCCTTTACCCTCGGAAGAACTGACATTGGATGAAAGGGCAGATGTTGGGATACAAAAAGATTTCTGGAGGGTGGCAGGGTTAACTTCTTGCTTCAGATATTGGAAGTGCCAGCTGGGATGATTCACAGCTGGATCTGCTGCTACTCACTAACAGTAAAGGTTTGGTTGATGATGTGGTATTTAATGATAACCATGGCTTGTAGTGACCATGATATAGTGGAGTTCAATATACTGAGGGAAATGAGGAAGGACAGTTCCAGAGTGAAGTCTCTGGACCTCAGGAGAGTAAACTTTAAGAAAACTAATGGTCAGATGATGCAATGCTGAAGTGGAAACATGCCCAGGAAAGGTGACACATTTCAATGACAGTATCATTCAAGCACAAGAGCACCCATCCCAAAACTCAGAACAAGTGGATATGTTGGCTAAGCAGGGATGTAATGGTAGAGGTCCAAAGTCCAGATGTTCCTCTGGTAAACCCCTGGAGATGTCAGCATGTTTGTTTTTGTTTTTTTTTAAGAATACCCCTTAGGCTGTTCTGACATAGTGGAAAATAATAGTCCAACTATGGAAGGATCTGTCCCCACTCTTTGGTCTCTGGTGGTTAGTTTCTGCAGATTCTGTAGAGAAATTTGGTGCTGTCCATCTGTAGTGCTTTAGTTTCTCTGGCAATGTCTCTGCAACACACCAGTCCATGTTATTCCTTAATTTGGTTTGCTCACTAAGAGCTATATATCTGTACCATGAAATACTAGGTAATGAGAAAATGACTGAGAAGACAGAGGCTGTTTTTCTTCCACAATGGAAGGAGAATTACAACAATATGGTGCTGCTAGAAAGTCCTGCTGCTGTGCAGAGTTCTTACACATGCACAACTGCACTGCCATTGTTTTAAAGCTTCTGTATTTTAAACCTTTGTAATATAATTTCCTAACTGTTGAACGTCAGTTGCACTTGTTTTTGCTATGACAGTTTGATGCTTCTGGTGTTATCAACCAAGCAACTTGCACTATTAACTTCCTAGCATTAGGAAGACATAAAGATACAAATCCTGTAGGCCACATGCCTTCTGATGGCACTGTTCAAGCTGAATCCTCAGTGCTTTGCTATAACAATCAGGATTTGGTCCTACTTGCCCTTGGTATTAATCTTGTCCTCTACCCACTAGGCAGTACATGAGATGTAAATTATTTGTTTCCATTCATCAAATTCACAAGGTATTCCTGTATCTGTAAAACAGATTTTTTAAAAAATATAGCAGAGTTCACAATCTGTATAAAAAAAGGAAAAGCATCCCTGTATTAGGCGATCAAGAATCAAAAGCATAATTTGAAATGATAAACGTATCCATTTTAAGTTACACATTACTTTGCATAGTTAATATCACTATAATTAGTCATAGTTCCTGTAATTTATTGAAAAAGATGCTCAGCCCCTCTAGTGTACTACAGTGATGAATGTTGGAAGTGCAACTTTGGAAGCAGGAATCAAGAAAATTAGTAACAGTTGGAGAATTAGCATGTAAATCAATAATATCCTTTCTCTTGCATCTTGAAAACTGAGGGCATACATCACACGCTACATAACGAAAGGGAGGGCAGAAGTTAGAATTGTAACTTCTTTTACATTACTAGGTCTGCTTTTACTGCAAGAGCTGTTTAAAATAATTTCAAACGTTAAGAGTAAATCTCTAGTAAATATTTAAACTATGTATAACTAGTCACAAATAAATTAAGCTGATTTTATGCATTCTCTCTAATTAGAAGGGCACAGCATTTGTTGAAACGTGATTAGTATTATTCATTAAGCAAAAAATTCTCATTTGTATCTTATTATCACTATTCTGCATAAACCAACACAATTTGTCATGAACTCCCTCATTTGCTGTATCCTCAAATAGCAGATTATGCTTATTTTTCATTTGGACAGTGGAAAATAAAGCCAGGTGTTTGGCAGCACCAGAGTGTTCAGGTGTAACTGTGCCAGTGATGGTACATTACTAGCAGCGTGGATGAAGAATGAGGCATGGAGAATCTTGGGACTGAGGTGCCTTGAGGCCCATCCCTTTAGAGTGGTCCTGCTGATGAGACAGGTGGTGTTGCATAGGACTGAAAAAAGAAAACTTTTTTGTAAAATCAGCCTTTCACCTTCAAGTGGAAATGAGAGGTGCTGCACTGTAATCCTTGGATGTGTTTGTGACTAAAGTCTCTATGTTAGACACTTCTGTATTAAAGTTTTCTAAAGCTGAAAAATGTCCATTGCTGCACAGATGTCTCTGTCACTGTCAATGTCTGAAAAAAATCAGCACAATATTGCATGGGCAATATTATGTATTTATATACACAAATATTTACATGTGACCTTGATTGTAGTAAAATATGCAGGATAACTAATTCACTGTCTGCATATTCTTCCCCTTTCTTCCTCTCATCTCTTTATAAGCTTTGAAGAACTTCTCTTTACATATGTCATATTTAATTCTGCCCTCATTCACATGCATGCAAACCATCAGTAACACTGCTGAACTCAATGGTGCTGAGGCAGTGCAGGGTGGGTTGGAACAGTGGAGCCAGCTTTCTACGTCAGCTCACTGGGATTGTGGATTAAAAACCATGTGAACTCTGAATGGGCATCACAAGGTTTGGTTTCATCTGACTTTGTCACTATCATGTGGTTTCTTTTGTTTCTTTAAGTGGGAATTCCAGGGATAATGGTATCCAAAGAAATATATTCACCAACAATGGTAGGGGCAAAAAGTACTGAAAAATTGTAAGACACTGTTACTTCTACAGTGGATAGATGAGAATATTGAAGGAATTGTGTAAGTATTAGAATTGTGTTTCCTACAGCATGTTTGTCACATCTGTTGGAATCTGGTTGTCAGGCAGTGGGTTAAATTATTTTAGGGCCTTTGATCAATACATGCAGGTATCAAGAACAGTTTTGTCTATACAGACAGCTAGATCCAGCCTCTCTGGGTGGCAGATTGTTTGGATTTTTCACTGTTTTATTAAGATTATATGGTCTAGAGTGGCCCAGGAAGTTCTAGATAGCATAGTAAGTAGTATCCCTCCCAGTAAATGGTAGCATGGGAACCATGCTAAGACCTGTGTACTTATTCTTTACAGTTCCCTTTTTGCCTTTGGCAATAAAGTTGATTCTTTATCAAAATGGACTCTCACAAAAATTTTACATTGAAACTGATGTCTGGTTTTACATTTGAAGCAAGGAAACAATGAGACAGCCTTGTCTATGTTATCATGCATAAATCTATTGACAGTCTGGCAAGAAGTACGACATGAAATTTTCATTCCAAGATAAAAGCAGAGGAAAAGTTATTTCCAACATAACTCAACAGCAGTGGAAAGTCCTATGCAGAGCAATAGAGAAAAGGAGGGACTTTGTATATGCTCATGCTAAAGTTATGAAAACACAGTTCCAAACATAAACCCCACATCTTGACACTTGAAAATTCATTAATATTATATATGTTTGCCATTGCTCATGTGTATCTTGTCTGAGCCTGTGACTAGTTTATTCCATTTTACTGAATATGTACTTGTGAATTACAAATCCAAACTATGAATAGCTTAAATTGCTAGTAAGAGAAACAATTACATTTTCTTTCTATCTAACATGCAATTTTAATTTTCATAATTCTATAAAAACATATCCCCCACAATGCAGGCCTGCCAGGAGGCCTGAAATCTGCAGGCTATGGCCTCTCAGGCTGTTTTCCAGTGACTCATTTTTAATTTTATAGAAGCATTATCTCTAGCTAGTAAATTAACAACAGCCTATAGTGCACACACACTGTCATCCATCTGCTTAAGGCTCTTGTCATTTGACACCAGACTTGTATCTATAGACTTCATCTGGTATTCAAAAGCTATCAACCCTGCCTCCAAGATAGCCCACCTTCTGGCTCCAGGCTAGAAGAGTGACTCTCCATTTCCGAGTCTAATGAACACATAGCTAGCAGCAGCTATTCCATTAAGGATCTAGTCTTCTTAGAAAACAGACAATGTTGGAATTACTTGGATCCAGAACTGCATGGAAGATTGTTCCTTAGGCAGCCTGACTTCTGCCAGAGCATTCAGTGTTACCTCCCACTTGCAGTGTGTTGGACATTAGTGTTTATGCCACTGCATTTTGAGGAGTGCAGTGTATTAACAGATTATGAACAAATTATGAACACTATTTCTAGGGAGTTTTGAAAAATGCATGTAATATCAAAAATCTCATGACTGGTGTGAATCCCCCAAATGAGAGAAAACCATGTATATTAATATATTCAACCATTATATGGTTGGGGAGGAGCAACTATTTCACAGTTGCTGAATTTTGTTTTATTCCTAATTTGGCTGCAAATGAGGTAATTTGTATTCTTGCAAATAATTTCTATGTAAACTGATGTCTTCTCTGAAGGAGTGGTAAGAATTTAACAGAGAATTTTGTCTCCTAGACAGACTTCAATCATCACAGGGTAGAAGTTGGCAACATCTACTGCTCAGTCAAGGTCAGGGAATTTATTCCAAGAGCAGCTGAAGAAAAGGTGCTTGTGTTCTAGACTCAGTAGACATGATTTTTTTTTTTTCCAGATTATGATAGCTGTAGTTGTCATGGACAAGTGGGAACGGACACGAGTCATAGGAAGTTGTAGCATTTTAAAAAATCCAGGAAGGCAGGGAAGGTAGTTTATCCTGTTATTTCCTCTCTTCCCACAAACTTGGAAAGTTCCATCTAGGCCATTTGTTTGTGATATTTTGGTCTGATAATCTATGCACTGAAAAATTTATCTGCCTTGATGGGGTTTGTTTTCACTGTGTACCTCACAAAAAGCCTCTTTTATTCATGTGTCCTGTGTCCTTCCACAGGGATGTGGTGCCGTGGTATTTGCAAGAATAGAGCTCTGAAAGACACAGGATCAATGGTGATAACTGTTTTTGCTGAGTGTGGCAAGTACCCACACTATAACACACGAGTAATTATGCTTTAACTTCTGCTAGACCCAGAATGATTCACTTACATTCAGCAGAGGAGTGAGGCTGAGAGAGAGCCAAGAGAAAATCAGGCTATTCTGAACCTTGATGTGAAAACATTGTAGTTGGATTTCTGTGGACTCCTGCTGATGACCTGTGTCGTGTTTCACAAATATAAGGTCTTAGCACTCTACTGTCAGTCATTATTTTTCACTGAGTCATCTTTGAGAGAATCAGTCTTTAACTGGCATTTGTGAGACTTTTTTAGTTCCTTTTGAAAAGAAAGGGTCAGGTTGTTTTGAGGAACATGGTGACTGTTTCACAAAAGTAATGTTAATTATATTATTTAATAACGTTGTGAGTAACATGAACCATTTTCTTGTAATTTTTATAGAGAATACAAGCAGTATCTTCAAAATACTTTTTAGAAAGGCTCTTTACAATTCTTATATATGCATCAAATATAAAACTGCCCTAGATTAATAAAAATATGAGATTATATTTTATTATCATTTACTTGTTTTTATTTCTGTTGGGTAGTGTTTTATCAAATGTTTAGCTTCAGTACATAGTGAGATAATTTAAAATAAAAAGCCCCTTATGCTTAGTCTTTGTAGTATGTGACGACAGCATTGAATTAGAAGAGAAATGGCCGTTGATTTCTACTCTTAAAGAAAATAAGATTTGTATGTAAACAATTTAAAATAAATTGCTAATTTGCTTCCAGTTATATAGTATATAAAGCATTAGTGATGAAAGCAAATTAGGCATTTTTTTATTTATACATTATCAATTGGGAAAATTGGCTCTTCACCAAATGAAGCCTTCATTCTACAAGCATTTGGTTAATTCCTTACCTTTAGGCATCTAATTAATCCTCTCAAAGTCAGGGAGTCAAATTCTGTGATTGTAGTTTAACTGTCTGCAGGTTTGGAAGTCAGGCAGAAACTTAAACTAACCTGGAAAGCATACAGGGAAAATGCCATTGGGTGCCAAAGCAACACTGGGATTGCAGTGCACTGTGCAATATTTCCTTGCCAAATTCACTGTGAATTTGTCAGACTTGGCTTTTGGTTGTGAAGGCCAAATAGTTTTCCAGTGTCCTCCTCTAGGTAAGCAAGCAGGGTTTATACCTTCATTTTACAAATGTAGGAAGTAGTTTGCTGAAGGCTGCAAACTCAAGAATCTATTACTGGTGTGAAGGTTAGAACAGAGAAGCTCCTGGTTCCTTGTTCTGCATTCAATTCACAGCAAAATGCTATTCTCCAAGGAAATTTGTGGAAATATGTGCATAAATTCTAACTATAAACATGTAACTTGTAATAAATACCTAGCAGTATAGATGTACTGGTAGACAATGACTATTAGAGGAATAATCACTAATCCTGTCTGATGGTGTGCAAGACTCCATATGGTGCTTTAGAAATAATATAAAATAATCCATTCTGTACAAGATTTTTATACTGTGTAGCTCTTGCTGTATAGGACTGCATCCCCATACAGAATTAGGCATGCAGGGCCCAATCTTCCACGGGATCTTTCATGTACTGTTTGTATTTCTTGTTGTCAGTTGTTTCAGCAGAATGAGTTTATCAGGGTGGATAATGCTTTTCAATTTATAAATGAACAAATATTTCTAATTGTTAAAAGCGGACTGTGGATGAAAGATAAATTCAACATTTCTGGTTTTGTGGGTCACCATTGCTTATGTAGATAATAACACAACATTATTATTAATGTTGTTGTTATTCATATTATTATTATTATTATTATGCATGAAATGTGGTTGGATTTGGTTCTTTTTTAAAATGGAGATACTTACCAGACAAGGTATTGATGTCATCCACTGGCTTTGCCATTTGTTTTTGTAGGGGTCTGATGGTGCAGGGTAAGTAGTGAAGGGGCTCTCTGATGCCCAACTGCTAAGACTTTAAACGGGATTTAGTGGATGATGTATCCCAAAGGATGAAGAGTGTAACTGAATAGCAGTGGTATATGGAAAAGACTAGAAGTGGCTTTTGGTACTGAGACAGCTTTTTAGATATTCCATCACAAAATATTCAAAATCCATTTCCAGAATGCTACCTTTGCATATGTGGATTTTTCTTTATTGAAAACATTTCATGACCATTCAAGTACCTTATAGAACTAGAGAAATTTAATAAAACAGGTTATCTTCAGCCCCATCTTTTATAATCAAATCTGCTTCAGTCTAGCTGGAAATTGTATCTGCAAATTGTTCTATATAACAGCCTATGTTGATTTTTCCCAGCTGTCTGTATGGGTAAGTGCAGCAATAGTCATAAGGTATATTCTCAGAAGTTTGTGAAATCTTTATAGAGATTATAAAGTATGGCATTGGATTTTAAAGACTCAGTGCAAGAAGTACCCTTGGACTCAGTGTAAGAAGTGCCCTTGTTACCCCATTATTTTGTTAATTGTTGGCCAAATTGTCTTGTAGGAAAACAGTGCTTTAAAAATGAACCTGTGGAATAGGCAGCTGTAACTTCATAACTAACAAAGTATATATTCAGTACTTGTGCAGTAAGAGAATCAATAAATAAAACTGAATATCAAGGATACCAAATTTTAAAATAATCCGTAGAAAAGAGACTTGAAAAGGTGTTCTGTTAATGAAAAGAACACAGTAGGAGAAATACCTTTCATGAAGAGAATAAACAACAGACTCTTTCAAGGGAATGTAAAAGCTTCCATCTCAACCTGTCTCTTTCATTCTTGCCCCACAACTCATGGCATGTGCACTCTGAGATCTTTTGCTCTTCAACCTCTCACAAGTTGATGGTAAAAATCTCTGTGTGTAAACTCTTTTCTTATCCTTCATATCCATTTCAGAAACATAAGCAAAGAATCATTCATTCCTCTACAAACTGGAATTTCTGCCTGCCCCAACCACTTTCCAAAGCTGTGACTACCAATTCTTGCCTATTTACAGGATTAGAAGCTTAGTGATACATCCATTGCATCCCTTCTGAAAAATATTCCAAAATTATATACTTGAATTGATACAATCTCTGAGTAAACCATTTGTTTAGAGATGTAGGTCAGAAATTGTACTTTGGGTCTTAACTGTTCCCTTTCAGTAAGAGCTCATGTGAGATTCAAACAGACTTGGACGATAAGTGACTTCAGATCTGTGGATTATTGATCCATTCTCTAAGAAGTAACTTTGTTTTCAGCATAGTCTGTTTTCAGCCTGTTTTTCAAGAATTTTTAGGTGTTTGGACTCATGTAAATAAAAATTTAAAGCTGCTGGTGTGTATCTATATCATATCAAGCTATTTTCAGATTTTCCTTATCAAAAATTCAAATTAGTTTCTTTTGATTATGTTTGAAATGCTGCAGTAGTGGGATGGAGGACACTGAAAAGGCCTTCTCTATCTGAAGCTTTATCCTTGTTGTGGCAGAAAATGTATGCCCTTCAATCTCTTAATTTGGTTCTGTTTTTGTCCATTTCTATGCTGGAATCTTTAATAATTTTTGTAATCTGCAATATGTAGCTGAGTAGTGAAACAAGGCTGAGAAAACACTTCGGAAACAATGGCTGGGTGCCCATGATTTCTGAGATGTTCAGGACAATATATCTGTATTTTAATCAGCTGGCTGTAAATGAAGAAGCATGCCGTTGTATGATTAATGAGAAGTGCTGGGTTTAGTTATGGTAATATATGTATGTTAGAGATTTAAACTGTTGTGTGTAGCTATTCAAGTTTGCTATTAACATCAGCAGCATTGCACTGAGATTGGACTGGCTGTACAACCCTCAGCAAAAGGAAATGTACTTTAATTCAGTGGGGTTACAATGAGACTTCAAGTGAAGTGAGCATGATTTAACTTTAAACATCATGCTATGTTTCCAGTTAACCATTAAGTTGTCATTTCCATAAACCCAAATGTTTTGATAGGCAAAACAATTGTTGTCAACAGAAAAGGAGTCAGACTGTACTCAGATCAGTTCAGTAAGCAGAACTTCTTGATGTGTTATGAGGCAGTGGCTTCCCTGCTCTTGGGACAAATTGCAGTTTGATCGACTGCCAGTAAGTGAGATCATACTCGTATCTTTTTTATTTGTTTATTTTTAATTTGTGAGCAAAGACTGTGCTCATTAAAGTGAGGAACTCCACACTTCTTTTAGCCAAGTGTTACCATATTCTATATAATGAATTGTGTACACTTCCATCCTTTTCAGTCGTTCATCTAATTTTCCTTGGAATTGCATGAAATACTTCATTATTGAAGTATTTTTCCAATCTGTACTATTTATATTTCTGGTGCAAACCTGCATTTGCTTACACTCATATGGTAGATACTTTGTACTTTTTATGCAGATATGAACTTATTGCCTTTTGTTTTGCTTTTTTTTGATAAGTAAGTGAAATGATTGACCAATTAAATGAATTAAAGTTATTTTCTGTATTTTGGGATTTATAATGACTTCAGTGAATTTCAATTACTGTAGCACTTTACAGCTTTATGTTGTTTTCTGGCCTTACCATAGAATGGACAATATTTCCAGTATCTATTTTAGCAAAATAAGTAATTTTTTTTCTTTATTTCTTATTTGTTAATAGTGACATGGCCCTTGTTTTTCTTTTTCAAATTTTGATGGATTAATTATTGAGTTTATTGGAGAAGTACTGAGATCTGTTCTCTGTAGCAGATAGGTATCAGTGGCTTAATGCCTTGGCCACAAGGCTAAGCAATATCAGATTGCTGAGGTTTGTGACAGTTAAAATATCCAGATTGTGTCTGTGAATGTTTTCACTTCTGAAAATGTAAACTTTTAGCATTAATGCTGCCATTACCAGAATGTTGTTGGCATTGCTGCTGTGTTACAAGATAATTGCTGGACTCATTCCTGACATGTAACACTTCTTCTTTTCCAGGGAGGTGGGTGGATGAACACACAGAGCTCACTGCTGAACTACTAAAGTTTGGTGAGTTCTGTTGCCTTCATTGATCCTGTGTGGCTTTCAAAATAGGGACTGAGTTGATGGAGAAAGCATCTGTGTAGTTCACATTACTAGAGGAATTTGTTTATTATACTTTGCACTGAGGTTGTTCCTATTCTTGTGTATCTGGTAAACAGTTTGATTTTTGATTGCTCTTTAGGCTTTTCAGATGACCTACATGTTACTTCTTATTTTGATTTCTACTGACTAAGGTGTTTTTAAAAGTTATTTCCTGCTTTGCCACTCTGTTAAAACATACAAAATTCACCTTAGCTTGGAGAGCTATCACAGGTGCTATGAACCACCTAATACTTCATAATAAATGCATTTCCCAGATATAGACTAAAGAATCTGTTGAGAGTTCTACCTAGGTGGAGAGCTAATGCTGTGGACCTGGCCTATAACAAATGGAAAGAAAAAAGCATTACATTCTTCACCTAGTAAACACACATTTCCCAGCCTTCTGTCCTTCATCCTTCATGGTTCTTGCTCTGTGTTGAAGATGATCCTATGCAGTGCCCCAAAAGCACTGTTTTCCCCTTAATCAAGGGCCACATTCTGCTGCCAGTCAGTGCAGGAGCGTTACGTTTGGAGCTTTGGTGAACTGCCAGCTCCATTTGCTGTGTGGAGGGGAGGAAATTCACACAAGTACCATCCTTTTCAAGGCTTTCATTCCCTACAGAATGTTTTAACAAGTCTGAAAGCAGCTGTGCTTGCTCCTGCTGTAATAATGGTCGATCCAAAAAAATGTAACCTCCCTTCCCGTGCCATGAATTTCAGTCTAACTACATAAATGCAGCTTCTTCTTTAGACTCCATCAAGAAGGAAAGTTCAAGAGCAAATCAGAAAATTTCAGAAAGTTATCAAATTAGAGAAAACCAAGTGACTGTCAACTAGACTTTAATTACTCCTTATTTATAACAACAATGAAATTGCAAAGAATTAGGTAGAATACTTGAACTCCCATGAAAGATGTTATTCACTGCATATATTGTTGAGTTAATGTGAAATACCTGTCGAAATCAGCTTTTTTCTGTAGTTTCCTTGTCATACATCTTGATGTCATCAAAATCTGCAATGGAATTGCAATGTAGATCAGTGCAGATTATCACCAGTTAATAAAGAGTCAAAAACATATTTTAGGTAGCACAATCTCTTCAGTTTATTTCTATGGTTAATCTACTCATATGTTTTCAATAAAACCTTACATTAAATACAAAAGGTATGTGCAGCATGATATGTGAATGATTTTGGTTTTTGGCATAGCCTTTGGTTGTCCAAGATCAAATCCTACAGTTTGGTCTCTTCTGATCTGAGCTCCAAATATTCCTTGTTTATTTAGCAGGGCACTAAAGAAGGATTGAACTCTCATTTTGATGCAGCTCTTGCAAGAGAAGTACTCTTAACTTTATGTGCATCCCTATAATCAACAAACAAAATAGGAAATTATTCAGTTCAGAGGATCATTCCTTAAAGATTGTTCTCAGACTGAGTAGACATCATGGGGGAATCTTTCCTCTTAACAGTGTCATTTTATGTCATAAAAATAATCAAAATTTCAATAATTTCAACTGGAAGTTTTTGGATGTATTACTGCCTCGCTAAGCATGAGCTGTAGTTTTCAGAACAATCTCAGACATGTCCAGAAATCAAAACAGAAGAAAAGGAAACCATATTCCCCAGCCCCAGAGGCAATTTTGAAAATGCAATTATTGGATCTTATTATCTATACAAGGCTTCTGCCTTACCTTTGTTACCACAAGAAATACTTTTTCTGAAGAGTACTGTTTCTGAAGATGATATTCATCCCTGATTGATTGCCTTTGAGATGGTGACACTTCTCATTTTATGAAAATATTATAGCACTTTGAACACTGAAGTTCAGAAAAGCCCTAGGGGGGAACAAGGAGCTGTCTAGGACCCCAAGACCTGTACTACAAGTTAGGTAGCATTTGAACAGGGCAAGGATGGCCTGCCTCAGTCTCTGCAAGTGTTCCCCACAAGGCTGTTAGCTTTGTTTAGTTCCGAGTAGCAGATCAGCGTTTGCTATCAGTCCTGCAGCCATGGTAGAACAGACCTAGCACTTTAACATTTAGTTAGCAGCAGCTTGGCTTTTTCTGTGAGCCCTTGAAGCACTCTCACAGTAAGTGCAAACACTTTGGGTGAATACTGTAGAGACAACCAACCTGCTAGTTTCTGGGAAGTGCTTTTAGGATCAGAATTCTTTTTAGTGACTTGTTGGCCCAAACTTCCTGAAAGTCGAGGTTTTAAATCAGTGTAACTTACCCCTGGTACCCAATTGTAATTACAGTAATTTCACAACTATAAGGCACACCCTTTTGACTGAAATTTTGTCCCGAACATGGAAATGCGCCTTATAGTCCGGTGCGCCTTATATATGGACAAAGTTCAGAAATTTTCCAACCCGGAAGTCTGAACCACGAGCCGCAGGGGGAGTCGGCAGGGCCGCGGCTGCCGGGTACAGGGGGGCGCGTGGTGCTGCGGCTGCCGGGTTGAGGCAGGGCCTCGGCCAGCAACCGCGCGGGGAAGCTGGCGGCGGATCCTCACTGCAATAAAAAAGTGTGCCTTATAGTCCGGTGCGCCTTATATAGCGGCAATAGTTCGGAATTTTGCCGACACCCAGAAGTGCGCCATATAATCCAGTGCACCTTATAGTCATGAAATTGCTGTAGTTTTTAGTAATGTAATAATTACTAGTAAAATCCGTATTCATTTCATCTTCAGTTTCTGGTATTTTCTGTTATTTGTGTGTGAACAAATGGTGTATTTGCCCTTAGAGTAGCACAGTGCCCCTGTGAGTGCAGCTGCCTAAATACTCACTGTGAGTGCATGTGTGCAGGGCATCCAGCTCTCCCAGGAGTCGTAGTGACACAAACGTATGTGTTCCTGAGGCATATGTCAAATCATCATAATACAACACCCTCCTGATTTAATGGGCATTTTGCTGCATTCCACATGCCCAAAATAGGAAAGGAAAAGAATGACCAGACTCAGTGTTGTTTTGTTTGCAAGTCTTTATCTCTGCCAGGACGTGGAAGTAGTCAGAGCTCGGTGCACTATTTGTGAGCGCTGAATAGCCTGAATGTTCTGTAACTCAGTGTGAAATCAGAAGCAGCGTTGCATAAGCATTGACAATATGGAGCAAAATGCACTTAGATTAAAAAATAAACAGGATTCTCGCATACAGTAGGCCTAGCCATTTCAGAGATGAACGTAAGCAGATTTCTGAGGTTCTGAATGCAAATCTAGGTGGAACCATTTGAAATGACAAAATAAATAACTAAAATATCCCCAAACGAAGCCTGGCTTGAAGGAGTGAACATGCCTTCAAGAGATATAGTATGTTCACGTGTATCAGTTAGTCTAATTTATTCAGTGTCATTGCTGTATCACAACCTTCTGTTTGATTTTCTTATAAACTAATAATTTCCTGAATGAACTAATACTGCCATAGCCACTAGTACCTCTGCCTTGTAGAAGTTTTTTATTGTTGTGTATGCAACTAAATTGAAATATCTTTCACTTGAAATATTGACTTTAATATCTCATTTGAAAAATTCATGAAGCCTTTGATGTTAAATCCATACTCAATTTAGCCAAATGCCATTAGAATATGCAATATGCCTGAATACAGAGAGCATTATTGTCTGTGTTTCTGCAGAAGAATTACATTTTATGACTGTAACGTCAGGATCTTTTTTGGATTTGTTCATGAAGAAAAGAAAGAGAAAGGCAGAACATTAGAAGCAAAATGAAAAGTGGTATTGATTAGGCTCTCATTTACCCTCTCTTTGCTTGAATCCCTAAATGCATGGAAATAAGGGTTGTGCCACAGCAAGTAACAATGCTCTGTAATGAATGGAACAATCTTTAGAAAATTAGTGTAAACACGTATGATAGTGCACAGATGTTGCTCCTAGTAACTGTCATACATTTATTTTACATCTCCATTTACATACATCTCTTTATTTCCTAATAGTATCATAATAGAAACATGACAATAGTTAATGATTTCATAAAACATGGAATGTAAAGCTGACAGAGAGGTAGAACATTAATTGAAACCTATAGCTATAGTACATTAGAATTACATCTCCTAAATGACTCCTGATAAAAATATCCCTCCTCTACAGAGAAAGACAAAGACAGGTAAAAAACTAGGCTTTCAACAAATTAATTTTTTTTTCCAGTAAAACAGACTGGCAAATGTTGCAAAATCTCCTGAGTGCTAATAGAATCGTATTTGCCTTTAGTAATTTATGGGCACTTTTCCTCCAGCTATCGATCACAGTTGAAAAAAGTAAACTGCATTAACATTTTAGGCAATAATGGCTCCAGAAAATGTTTGATTTTTATCACTACCAAAACTGATGTCATGAAACTTGGTTCTTCAGCAGAAGAGGGAGAGCTGGGTGCATCCAGCCTGTAGTGTGTTTATGCAGGTGCCCGGATCTGACTGAACAAACTGGATGTTAACCAATGTTTGGAGCTTGTTACATTATCCTAAAACATAAAAAGTAGGTTGATGGCACAAGTCAGGAGGTTGCTGTGTGGCAGTAATGAGGTGTCCCAAGTACTCTGGGGTCTCTGAGGATTCCAAAGAGCGCTAAAGGGGCTGAGGGAGAGCCGCTCTCTGCCACCATCTCCTGGCCAGTGCCTGCGACACAAACTGCCTCTGCTGCCGGCTTTGCCAAGCTATTGCCTCAACCGAGGGGTCAGTCACACTATTTGAAGCAAGCTCACACTGGAAAAATAGCACTTTTTAAAATTTCCAAAGGGAAACTGGACCTTAACAAGCTTATGTAGATGTATAGTAAAGTGGAGGGTGCAAAATGCCAGACTGAGGGAGCTGAAAGCTCTGTGAGTAAATCCAGAGCATTAGTGCCTGGGATTTTATGCTTGGAATTAGGGTGAAGTGCTTTGGTCAGTGATGATGACTCATATTGTCAGATAGTCCTGAATGCTCTAGAAATGTGTGTCATACAGGATGGTGACTGGACTTGAATTTCTGCAAATATTTATATACTATGAGAGGAAACAGCTTCATTTCAGTAGTTAATACTTTCAAAATGCCAGTTTTTAGTGTTAACAGCTGAAATTACCTCTTTATTATTGGAAAGCAGTTCTGTAAAACAGATTAACTTTGAAAGTGAATTAGATTTGAATTTTCAGATTTTAGGTTAGATTTCTGGTTTCACCATAGGCCTGTACCATTTGCAGAAATCTATGATCTACAAAAGTGAGTTTTATGAAACTTCTTCTTGCATTAGTGTTATTGTAGATGACAACATAGCACAATAGATTGATACTTGGTTTCTGTATAATTAATTTTGACAACAAAGAACACATGGTATTAGTGTACAAACTGCAATCTTTCAGATTCTTTTCATTGCTCAGGTTATTCTGTACTTTTATGTCTTTGGAGCAATGAAATTATATTGCTGTTTGGTCCTATATGAAATTAATTGTGACAAGTTAAAATAGATGTTAAAGCAAGCATCCTAGAAATTAATTATCAGTTGATTAGTACAGTTTATATTTTTTCATAAGAAGAAGAAGAAGAATCATGTATATTCTGACTACAAATGAAAGTTAAATATTTCCACATACTGGAAGAAATTTGTGAGTTGAAGATCATGTAAATGATATGATCTGTATTATGTAGAACCAAATTAATACCCTTGCTTGTGTTTGAAACAAATGTGCAAACATTTCTTGGAGATCTCATAACCCAGTTCTTTTTCTTCAACTGAGAAAAAGAGCATCAGAACCTCTGTGCCTCAAAAGATTATTTTTTACATTATGCTAAAAAAAATATGAAGTAGTCTGAAGTATATATTAGGATGTAGTGTATAGTTTATATGTGTACCACTGAATCTGATACAAGTGAATAAAAACTTATTAGAGAAATTCATTTGCCATGCCTGAAGCCTTTACAGTGAACAGTTTTACAGATCTCATTTTTCAGATCTGAATTTTATTTCAGTTTTGCAGTATGCTGACTAATGAAGAATTGTGAGAAAGAACACACAAAAGTTGTATCAAAAAGAAAGTAACTTTCCACTGTAATTTAGAAATATCGCACAAATCAGCATGTGGCTGTACACCTGTGCATATCAAACATGAAAACAAATTGCATCCTTTTTTTGGATCACCTAGTCAATGGTGTTGAATTTCTGACTTTTAGTTGCAACCAGGTAAGATAAGGTGGGCTGTTCAGCCCATGTTATTAAAGAAATTGGTTCACCTATTTGATTTCATGTCACTGTAGTTCCAACCATTCATTTATTCAATAAACAGTTTGGTATGTTCTGAGAAATAATGAATATTGATTAAAAAATCAATCACTTATTAAGAAACAGGGAAATTGTTTATCCAATCAATTTTAATTTTTGATTTGTTATTTATATTTTCCAATTTAATCCACCCCTCCCTTAGGCTCCCAAACTACCAAGGAAATCAGGAGGAAGGGGAGAGTGATGCTGGCAGCAACTGTGCAAAGAACACAAAATCTAATGCATTCATTTCAGATTAGACTGGTGGAAATAGGCCATAATAAAGGAGACTGTGATTGAGAACTGTGGATACATTACCTCATGCACCTTTGGCTATTGCACTGAAACTTTAACTTTTAATACAATTTATGAGGCTCTCTGCTTCCTACCTATTACATCACTTAACTGACACTGTCAAAATACAATAGTTACAAAAATACTACGGGTTTCATCTAAGCTGGCAGAGATTCTGAGCATGGAGGCTGAATGCACAAGGCAGTGAGAGAGACCTGTACAAGTACTCTGGAGCATTTATCCATTCTCTCAATGAGACCTACAGAGGTGCTGAATATCCCTTTTTGCAAGGGAGCAGACAAACCAAGTGACCCATTTCATCTGAATGTGTGCACTGATTCTAGTTTCATTGTTCATTACACTAATGAAGAAAACTGCCTTAATACATACAGGCAATAGACAAGTATTCCTCCATCCCTGATGAATAGTTTAATCTCTTTGGGATTTTTGTGTAAAAGTTGGAAAATATTTATCTTAGTTCTGCCTTTGTATGAGTGAGGAATCTTCCATACCTATTATCATGTGTGACCAAATGGAGTTCTCCTTTTTAATGAAGGCTAGTCTCTTCATATTTAAAGTTGGTATTAACTATGTTTTGATTACCTGATGTTCTTTCACACCTAACCTCATGTCAGAATAATTTTTTTAAAGAAATACGGAAATACACTTGTAAAGAATGGGTAGATATTTTATGGATTAAAAGGTTTTTTTAAAGAACTTTCATGGGGAAGGATGTGGAAATACCACTTGCAATCTGTCACACTACTTTTGTGGGCCTTGGGCTGGTAAATAAAAACTCACCTTCTTGTGAATAGATGAAAAGTGAGAATGCATGAGGAAAAACTAAATAGGCAGAGCCAAAGGCCAGGGCTATGTGGTCTGAGACCTACAAGGGGAGAAGGTGGAGGGTATCCTACAAAGGAAGAGATTCAGTCCTTGTGTGTATTTGAGCCTCTGTGGAAACCCAAGGCTCTGAGGTATGATTAGCAGTGTTAAGTAATCAAACCTTCAAAATTCATACAAATTGTCTTGTTAGTCTATCAAGTATGGAAGAGTTAGGGAAGAACTAATTTTTTTTCTCCAATACACAAACATATTATATAGGAGTTGAGAGTTCAGATTGTACATAAAAGCAAAACTACTACTGTTACTGTTCCCTGGCTTGTGTTGTCCTCCTGCCTTTGAAAATTCGGTGGAAAATTCAACTGGCAGTTTTTAAAGTTGACTTTATCCATTATATTTTCTGGCATTATGCTTGTTGATGACCTCACTTTCCTCTTAATTTGTATCTTCTTTTGTATTTTCTTTCACCAGTTTTTTTAAGGCAGATGAAGGATCCCTTGCCTTTCATTTCACTTACATTCACTTACTCCTCAATGTGTGATATGAGTGGTTGTGAATTGTTCTGGTTTTTCATATTTTCTGCATTATTCTAATCTCAGTGTGAATAGAATTGCATCCCCTTTTGCTTGACAGCAAAGACAAACATCAAGCTGTCCAGAAGATAGAGTGCCATTTTATTCCTCTTTTGAAATTCTTGATGGGATGGGCACAACATCAGCAAACACTCAAGGAAAAACCTCTTGACCCTCCAATTATTCTTGCTGACATTTTTATAATAATTTCCTTTTCAAGAAATCAGAGTCCTATGTGTCAGAACAAAAACAAAACAAAAAAACCCCAAAACCCCCTCAAATTTTATGTAATTGTTATTTGGTCAGAACTTGAATTCTACAGTAGTCCTAACTTAAATTAAATTAGTGCTCAGAATGTTATGTTTTCCCCACTACAATTCTTAAAATTTAAGCAAAGCATGTTATACCATAATCATTATGATAAAATGTCTGTTCATGATTGTTTTAAACCAAATGGTTTGAACCAGCTTTATTCCCAGTCTAGCATTAAATATCATGCATACTGTTACTGTGTAATTGTGGCTACACATTTTAGAATGTTCCTTATGTGTACAGAATGGAGAAAAATCATATTACCGTGTTATTCAACATGAAAAACTATTAAAGCTGCAATTCAAATATGCCTTTTTGAGACTATTAGATTAACAGAGTTAGATTAAAATATAAATGAACTTGTTAAGTAATATTTTATTTTCAAAACCCATTTCCTCTTTATATTATTTATACAGTTGGTGTGTTTGACCAAGAGAATTGATATATTGTCCTCAATAAGATAAATATCCACTGTGATTACTCCTTTAATTGCCAGAGCCATCTTTCTCCTTTCAAATAAAGCAGTATTTAAGAAAATAAGTCCATTATTGTTTCTCCAAGTACTGGGCTATATCCATAAGATGAACCTGGCCTTCTTGTTTCTGTGTGAAATGATAAAGCTCATACTCTGTGCCTACAGTAACTTTTTGCAAGCACAGTGTACTAAACCACCCTCTCCCTCCATGCCTGTGCCCTGTTAGACAGGAGCTTGCCAGGCTTTACTGACACCTGCTAACACCAAGCTGTGCACAATGGATTCTTTAGAGTTCATGGCTGAGTATTCTGATAACAAGATAAAAATAATGCATGGTGTTAAAAACATCAGAGACTCAATTTAAATGGATGGAAAGGATAGTGTTTATTCACATTCCGAGGCACAAAACTGCGAATGTTCACTACACACTTTGGGTGCCTAATAAGCTCAAGTCCCAATGAATTGGTTCTTGACAGTTATGAATGGTAGACTGGCTGCATTAAAGCAATGAGGGAGCTAACAGCAGGTTTGCAACTGGGTTTGAATAAATCATCAACCAAACATAGAACGGCATTGTAACAGTAGGCCAAAACCTCTCCAGCCATGTGATTGCTAGTTGCCAGGAGACCATGAATCTTGGGCATTCTGAAAATATTGAAATAATTTTAGCTGTCTCAAATTTATAGAATCTCTGGAAAAATATAATACATTTAAATATATTAAAATATAACTACTTTGTCAGGGTACATGTAAAGCTTTTAGACAAAATATGGCTTTTTAACTAAAGCAGGTTTTTGCATATTGATTTGCTTTCTTCTGTATGATTTATAATGTATTTAGAAAGAATATTTCCAAAATATGATGTAGTATTTAAAATCTTGACTGTAGTGACTTTGTAACTCTAATGAACACATGTGAAATTATTGTTGGCCTCTTAGGTGTCTATTCAGCTATCCCTTTTTCTTACATGGGTAACTATACTCTTTAAAGGGGTCCAGTGGAGGTCAAATGCACTGCTTTTGTGTTTAAATTTAATTGCATTAACAAGCTTTTAAAAGCTGAGATTTTATACTCTGTTTGCAATCATGTTTCCTGTAAAAAGTTATGTCAGCGATACAAACATTGCATCAAATCCAATTTTTTGTCCGCTTCTTCAGAAGGAATTTTCCAGATGTGTAGTTGTGTTACCCACAGAAGCAATGTATACAGGATAGGCCTCATTTACAGCGGGATTTTTAGGCTGTCTTCTAGTTTTGTGGATTGAATTGGATTACAGAGATAGATATTTAATCAAATGTGGCAAAGGGGGGAGAGTCAGAATGACTCTTCCTAGGCTGCTCATCTGGTTCACAAACCATCTCCTGCAAAAGCAGCAATTAGTGCTCACCACCAGGACTTGCACAACTTGGGATCAGTGTGTGAGGCCTCAGAGGCTGTTCAGAGCAGCAGAAAGATGGACTTTTCTCTTTGCTAGTTCTGCCACGATTTTTTTTAATGACTTTAGGCAGTTGCTTAGTTTTCCTGGTAATAGGGAAGACTTCCCTTTCTCACAAGAGTTAGGAGAAAGAGTTATTTGCTGATTGTAAGGCTGTTGTATTTTGTGATTGTAAGGCCTCTGTTGGTTTTTAACTTACACTAAAAGAAATAACAAGGAAAAAAATCTGATTATTTATGTAGTATAAATTCATGGTGTATTTAAATTCTCCTTTTAATAGATGTAATGAATATACCAATTATATTCCTTTTGTAAACCCAAATATGCAGACATAAGAATTTCTTTCAACTCAATATGTTTTTGCAAAAGTTTTGTTTTTAATAAGAATTCCCTTTCTGTATGACAGCAACATCATGAAATAAGCACTAGGCAAAGCTTGAGAGAGAGAAATGGAGTGAGTGAAAACTAAGGGCATGTGAAGAACAGTCACTATCCAGCAACAGCAGCAAAACAGTTTCAATTTTCTGGATTATTAATTCAAATTCACACGCACATGCCAGTTAAAATTAAAGGCCTTTTTTTACGGCTCTAGTTTAAATTAAAGATTATATTCTGCTCCACAAGTCTGAATTAAATAGCTTATTTTGCACACCAAGCTCTCATTTTAAAGCTAATAAAGAAAAGACATAGCATGTACGTGCAAGCTTAAGACAGGAAGGGTCTAAATTACTACACCTGTTTCACTTGGGAGCTACTTTATTAGTGTTACAAAACTTGGCTTTCAATTTGGCAGTCAGAAGCACATTTAGAACAAGCATTTCTTTGTTTTGACAGAAAGGCTATGGTAAATGAATGACGTTTGAGCGAGGTGTGAAATGTGAAGGTACAAAATTAACTGGTAAGATAATTACTGTTCTAATTCTGCATAAACAAGCATTTTGAAAATCATTAATAGTTCAGGGAAATAATGTTAGTGATTAAATAAGGTGGTTTGCATCACTGAGCACAACTAAGCTGCTTTAATTACATTTGAAAGCAAGGGAAAGTAGCTAATTAAAATTAGCACAGGGTTCCTGAATGACCAGCATTGCATTGTTGCCCTAACCTGTTTAATTGCTTGTTTATTAATAATATGTCTTTATTTTCCCCTCTTCTGCATTTAGAAAAATTATTAAAGAAGCTAAAATGTGTAAAGAGAATCTATATATACTTATCAGAATATGCAATGCAGATGTAACTCAGGAAATTACTTCCAAGGCAAGCCAACATAATTCAAAAGTTGTAACTTTTCTTCATATTAATAATGTTTTCTTCCTGAGTCACATTCCTATGTCAATCACGTCCATGGACAAGAAAAATGGTCTTTGGCACAATTGCTGAATTGCAGCATTTTGTAGCTTTATTTGCTTTATTTTTAAAATTGCTTGAATCACTAGCTAAAATATAGGTAATAAATCTAAGAGTAATCAATAATAAATTATGGAAAACATGAGCAAAAATGTAATCTAAATTAGAAGAAAGCTTTGTATTGTCTCAGCCTTTTTTTGACACAATTTGTGCTGCATTTACCAGCTGAAATAGGTAGGTCTGTTTTAAGAGAAGACAAAACTCAGTATCCCAAGGTTTCCAGGATATTTGACTTTCTCTTCCTAGTCTCTCATGTTTTGTTTTAAGTTAAACTTTATTAGCATGAACCTATAGGAAATATTTGGGAGAGATGTTAATCTACACACTTGAAGCAAATATACAGTGTAATACAATGAAGACAACTAAAAATAGAGTAAAATGCTAATTTATTTTTTCATATTTAGATATAATCAAGTCAAGTTAAAGCAGACATGATGTTTTTCACGTTGATTTAGTATTTATAGTGTACCTCTGATGTGAAAGTCTCAGATGCATAATAATTTACATACATATACATTTTAAACAGAAAAAATTCATAAAAATGTGAAGTTCTATATGGAAGGGTAGCAGATCCCCATGAAAGCAGGCTAAATCATGGGAATTATGCTTATGGAACTGATAAGCAATTAAAATAAGGAGTTAATTTTAACTTCATGAATAGTAGAGAATATTCAGCAGACAGTACATACATTATTTTATAGGTGCATATTTTTATGAACAGAGAGGAGGGTTCTGCTCTGTATTATAGGATGGTAAAGAAAGATCCAAGTCACACATTTCAATGAGATTTTTCTGCTTCAAGTCTACACAAACTATGTGATCAGCATTTTGAGCCATAGCATATGGCACCAATGACTGAAGGTTATAGAGAGATAGTATTGCTGGATAGTGATTCAAGTGATTGTTATGTCAAAGGGATACATGGCAACTTTTTTAGTAATCAATGTGCTGTATAATTAATGATGGCATTTCTCCGTGTTCTGGCAATGGATAAATAGAATTTTGGTATTCCTTTGTAATTGCAAGATTCCCTGGCTTTCTGTTAGGTCATGGTCATCACAATAATGATTAAAACTTTTCATTAACCTTTCCATTACCTATTTCCTCAAATTAATAGCTGTAAAATTGTAAAGGCCAAAACCCACCCCCACCATACAAAGAAGAGACTAGAAACGTTTATCAGACATTCTCACAAGTGATGCAAATTATTCCTCTTCCTATTTATCATAATACTGTAACCACTTTTATTGATGTAGGGTTCTGATAAAAGTGTTCTGAAAGATTTCAGTTGTAACCATTTAGGATTTTGCAGTCCCCAAAGGATTTTCTGTACCCCTCTTTTGTAGGCCCCTACTCTGGAGCTGGGATAGATCCCCTGCTACCTGCCATAGTCCCCAGCAGTATTTTCAGGCTCATGAGGAGTGTGGGCCTGCCTTCATGTACAGGAGCCTATTGCACCACATCTCTGCTGCAGGGAGGTGAGCTCACAAGGCTGGCACTGAGAACATGGGAAGCTTTGCTCCTGCATCTTCCAGAGCCTTACTGTAGTTCAGCAGTCCCCACCCAATACATGACTTACCACCTACTGCTAATGGGAACACAGGTTCTCCTCCCTGACACAAAGTGCTTTGTTCTTAGTTTTCAGAATATTGATATAATGTGTAAATAATATTGCTAATAGAAATTTTTAAGATGAGTGGTGAATGAAATGGTGGAGGATGTTTTCTATTTCCTATGTTTTTTGCTAGTTTTAGTATAACCTGAAGAAGTTCTCTGCTTCTGGGAATTTGTGTTATTAAAGTATCTAAATAGGCAAAAATCTTTTAGCTGTTTAGCTCTGAAATATCCTAGAGTTGTATTTGTAAGTGCTCTTAATCCTATAGTCATAATCCCACTCAGTGGCTCAAGGCACAGAGGAAACAGTGACTTCAACTAGGGTCTAGTACATCCACATCTAATGCTGTTATGCTGGCAAGTACTGTCTTTCTTCCTCTGCAAGCCTGGACTTCTTAATTTCCTTTTCTCAGTGAGGGCATGAGAGCATACTACAGCAAAAAGTGAGCCCTTTATAGAATAATTTATTCCTCTGATGTGCTAGTACTAGAAATATATTGCAATTGAATTTTATTGATATGGAGAAGGGGCCAATCCTAAAATGTGATGAGATCCTGCAGGAGGTTTCAATGAGTCAGATGTTTGCTTACAACCTAATACAGGCAAAGAAATAAGTATTTGAAGTAAGATGTTACTGACTGATCTAGTGACAGACTTGCTTCTGGTATTTAGTGAGGTAAGCAAGATACTTCCAGCATGTGCTGGAAGACTTGTATGGTACAACATGGCTGCTAGGTTCTTGTAGCCTTCTATTTTGGAGAAACTGAGATTTACAGGGGAACAGGGATTTGATTTATGTACTTAATATATTTATAATACAAATTTAAAATTGGAATGAAAATCAAATAACTCCTGTATTTATAACCATAGACAATTAAGGATACTAATTTGTGTGGCATCTACCTTTACTTAGCATTAATGAAGGACATGATCATCTTGTAGAACTTTGTCAAGAGCATTGGCAGTACTGTGATCTGATTAACTGTGGCATTTCACTGTGTTATGGCAGTAATGTTAAAGCAATGTGTTCAGGGGGTTTGATTGTTAAAACTGCCATTCTCTTGCCCCTTTCCTTCATCATGGTCACTGCAATCATGACTGAAACCTGTCATTAACCTTCCTCAATTTAATCCAATGCTTTGAGCTAACAGCATTAAAACATGAGATGTACAAAATGTATGTGCCATTTTATACAGTGAAGTGCCTCACCTCCCTGCTCTCTGTAGTTGGGAAAAAAGGTACAGTAATTACTGGCTTGTTGAAAGCATGTTTTAAAGGTATGATTTTGAGCAGTCTGAAGAGGCAGGCTTGTGATGTAAGTCATGGGGTTTTGCCCCCTTTACAGCACAGATAAACACTGACAAACTGAATTTTGTGCTGATGAAGGGTGTAAAACCAGTGAAACATTGTGCCACATATACTAAAGCTAGATGAGAGATTAAATAAAAGTTAATTGGAGCACACAACACCATGAAGAGGTGGAAAACCCAGTTCTGATGGGATAAGCAAGTAACTGTCTCATCCTAACACCAACAAATGACACAAAACACTTTAAAAAGGCAGGCTATCTGCAGCCAGCAACCTGCAGAGAAGCAGAAATTTGGAGAGAAATTGGCAAAATCCTGAATAGCAGTTTTTTTATAGTAAATAGAAGTCAAGTAAACAAACATGCTTCTTCTATCAACCAGGTTAGGCCGGTCAAATGTCAGCAGTTAGTGGCATCTCTTGTGGCCTTCATTGCTCCTTGTGGTAGAAACCTTTCTAGGTGATATTGCTGATAATCTGAATGCTCCTGTCTGCAGAGTGTGAACATAAATAATCTACTACTGGCCAACTTTTGCTAGTATTCTTAACACTTTTAATCCAGACTTCAGGTCTTGCAAAGAAGCAGTGATGATTATGTAGCAGATGTTCCATTGCCATCTGGGCAAGGGAGGTGATTGTTACTTCATTGCTCTGCACTGCTACAACCTCACCTCGAATTCTGGGGGCAGTTTTGGGCATCATGATATAAGAAGACAACAAAGCTGTTAGAGAGGGTCCAAAGGAGGGCAACAAGAGATGGTGAAGGACCTTGAGGGGAAGCTGTGTGAGGAGGGGCTGAGAGCACTGGGTCTGTTCAGCCTGGAGGAGACTGAGGGCAGACCTCACTGCAGGTACAGCTTCCTTGTGAGGAAGCACACACTGATCAGTGACAGGACTCAAGGCAGCAGCATGAAGCTGTGTCAGGGGAGGTTTAGGCTGGATATCAGGAAAGAGTTCTTCACTCAGAGAGTGGATGGGCACTGAAACAGCTCCCCAGGGCAATGGTCACAGCAGCAGCCTGGCAGAGTTCAAGAAGCCTTTGGACAAAGCTCTTGGGCATATAGTGGGATTCTTGGGGCTGCCCTGTACAGAGCCAGCTGGACTTTGATGATCCTTGTAGGCTCCTTCCAGCTCAGGATAATCTATGATTCTCTGATTCTATTTGTTTCCAGAAAATGGCAAGCAAAAATCCAGAGTTTTATATTTTTCAGTCTTTAGGAGTTTTGCAATATATTGCAGGCTCAAAGTGCAGTAATATATGATATATGATATATTCTGAAACAATGCTGCAACTGTATTTCAAATAAATATCATCTACTTCTGATCTAGAGGAAAAAAAAGCACATAAATAAAATAGCTCAATACAATCCCATTTAAGTATGGTGAAGGTGACAGTGAAAGACAAGAATCTGTAAGTCTTTTGGACATGGCAGCTAATTAATATAAAGTATATGGTTATATACAACCTCAGGAGTGGATTGGGTACAAATGCCCAGGTTAAAATAACCCTTTTTAACAGTTAGCTGTTAAACAGCCAGCAGCCTATAGCTGCCTCTCCTTCTCACAGATACAGACAGGTATCTCACAGATACAGACAGATACACATATCAACCTGTGATTTCAGAACTGCAGAAATAAGAGGTAATATTTGGCATCCTGTACCAGAAAGAACAGCATGTATTCTAGGTAAGGCAAGCGAGTATGAATCACTTGTGGAATTCTGTTTCTTAGTTTGGCAACCAAGTCCATGCTCAGGTCTCCCTAAGCTGAGACCTAATGATGTAATAATAAAGTCTCATCCTCTGACTCATGATCTTAATTCGTTCCATTTGTAACCTAAGCAAAATAAGCTGAGGGTGAAAAAAGTCATATCCTCATTTCAAGGAGGACCTGTTAAACTGTTTGCAATATGTAGGCATAACAAGTTCATGCATTGGTATTTTCACAAAATAAGGTTGCAAGATTCAAATCAGGCTGCATCATCTAACGAGTTTCCTTTCAGTGAAGTGGAGAGACTCTAACGAGATAAACATGAATGGATTTTGAGACTTTGATACTCATAACTTCCTCATATGAATTTAATGGGGGAAATGGAAAAACTATGACTTTATTTGGTCTGGATTTTATTCATGGAGAAAAGAATTAAAACCCCCAAGCATTATGGAAACTGAAACACTCATAACAACTGTGCCCTGTTTCTACCATAACTGTATTTTACAGGAATTATTTGTGTAAGGTAAGAAATCAATGCATACATTGATAGTATCACTTGACACTCACTGGATTTGGAAAGCCAAATCAGAAAATATCCAATCCAAACAAATTAAAGACAATTTGAGGATGGTGCTTAGAATACCAGTCAGAAGAAAAGAACAAGTCGTCATAAATTATAAATCAATAAAAATTAAAAAGTTCATCATCTAGAAGGCACAACAATTGCCAATGCAGTCTGCATAAATGACTGGAGTAAAGTTAGTGCTCTAATAAGTAATATCAGTAGAACTGCTTTGATAGGGAATCAAAGAATGATAGAAGCATCATCTGAGTAGAGTAACTGGTAGGCTCAAATGAGACAAACCACATGAAACCTTGCCATTTTTGGTGACTTCTCACATAGTGGATTGAGTACACAGTACGCACAGAAACAGTAAGCACATGTTGTCTGATTTGCAGACCAGAGCCTGGTAGATAATTTCTATATTAAAATTTGAGTTACATTTTTTGTGTTTTAGATGTTAAGAGTTTGTGTCTGAGAGGTGCTTTTAATCACTGTTGTTTCTCTCTAGTCTGTTGCCTAGCACTCATGCCTAATCTTACACTTTTGGAGATTGTTGGTCGAGCTCCTATGGTATTAAGCAGTTACTAGCGATTTCTCAGAGCTGTACTAAGTTTTTAAATTAACATAATATATGTCAAATCCATTTGTGACAGTCATTTTTTGTTGCCATCTGCCTACCAGTAAATGTTTTTGTATACAGCCTACCAGCCCATCTTAAAATCCAATGAAAATGGAATTATTATTTAGCATTTGAGCCTATCAGCCTTTTAAAATTTTCTACTTGTTTCTGTAACAGTAGCAGGAACAGAAAACTTGGGGCTTTTTCCCATAAGACTATGAGTTGGACATGTCTGTTCTGAAATCAACTGGCTTGGGGTGTTAAGTAGGACCTTTAACATTGTTATTTGTGTTTAATTTTACATAGCATTGAAATTGTTACCTTGCCCTAAGCTGTGGAAGTCACTGCTGTCCTTTCCAGTAGCACTTTTCTAGCACTCTGTCCTTGGCTTCATGATCCTCAAATGCCAAGCTTGGAAATCTGCTGCTGGCAGAACAAGATCTCTTCATCTTTAGGGTCACGTTCCAGGCTTTTGTTCAGTCACAAGTTTGGTTTGAATTTATCTTCAGTATGTCTATTTGTATATTCAAAAAATCATCAGCTAGTCTAATTTGTTTTTTTTAAAGTCATGTAAAAGACTGATTTGCTTTGACAGGTGGATCAGAAACAGAATTGTAGCTATTTTATCTGGACCTAATTAAGCAACCTTCATTACTGGCAGGTATGTGTTCATGATGACTAGAAATTAGCTTGATTGGAATTAAAACTCAAAATATAAGGCATTGAATTGACTTGTTTTTGAAAAATACATGGTTTAAAAATATATCTGTGAAGTACGTTTTTAAATGTGGCAAGTGCGTGTCTAAATTTTAAATCATGCCCAATTCCACTTTGTATTTTATGTTAATGACACTTGTCACAGGTATTCATGAGGATATTGCCAACACACATAAAATGGCACCACACTAGTTCAGAATTACGAGACTTTAATAAAACATTAGGAACCGTCCTTTTTTTCTTCTTGCAGGCACAGAAATTCTGCAGTATTTTGTGTGGTGTATTTAGGATGAATTTCAGTCATGCAAATGACACCAGCCTGAGACAGGAGCTGTGCTTAGGCTCTCTGAAAGGGGTTTAGTAGATCTTAAATTAGTGCATGTATGTTGATCCTGTTTACCTTCAAAAAGCTCAGTTACTTCCCCCTGGTAAAAATAAACTCCATGTCTGTTGAATTAAGGGGACATTTATCTCACTGTCCGTCGCATCTCCAGCCTGTGGAATAGATCTCACACCTCTCAGTGTCACTGGTGTGGCATGCTAATGTCATTAAATCCTATGATAAGTTCTCTTTGTCCAATTTGCCTTCTCCTGTGGTGAATACAGGCATAACTTTTTAGTAAGGTCTTCCAGCAGCCCTGACTGTTCCCCCAGTCCAATATACTGCCTGAGGGTTTCAACACCTACCTTAAAATAACCTAAATGTACACATGCAGATGAAATATTGGATTGCATATTGCACTCTTAGGAACTTCTATATCACAATTTTCTATGGCTGCTCTGATTATGGAGAGGTTAGGGCAAGGCATCTTGGAAGAGATTTTTCAAAGTAATTGAAGGAGCTACTTTGAGGAACTACTAAGCAGCTGGTTCAACAGCCTTTCGTGTGGGTATTACATAGCTGTAAAGGAGAGAGTATCACAGAGAAAAAGTCAACTAAGCTTTCTTTCAAATAAAAATATTAGAGGAAATATATATATTCTGAATAGAAAAATATTTATCTCAGTTTTTGAACCTAAAATGCTGCAAGATATTTTAAAAAGTCCAAATGATATTTCTGTGAGTAATTTTCTATTCCTATAAATTACAGGTGTAAAAAATTAATATATTAGAGAGACAACTTCTTGGGACAGGATATCTGGTAAAGTTCAAGCTATTCTGGTTATTGTCAATGCTGATATAAGAATAGAATATTCTGCCTTTCAGTGTCAGATAGTGGCATCTGTAAGACAAGTAAGGACTGCATTTTGCTAATTATACCCTTTAAACTGTGTCATGTAGGGGATGCAGCACTCATGATAGTTACATGAACAGGAAATAAAATTTCTCCTTCTGAAGGACAAAAATACATAGATGCAAATCTTTAGGTTCTCTTTAGTTAAGTAGAGGCATAAAACATGACCATAGAAGCAAATGCTAGCTCTATGAGTCCTTAGTGCAGATCTGCTCCATAAAATCAGGACCATTTTACCAGTTTAGGTTGTAACCTTTACCAATTTAACAATTATGTGTTTGGACTTTGGAATTTCCACAGTATGTCTAATTTAATGTCCCAGGATGAGAGTACATAATAATGGAACAGATTACATTTTAAATCAAACATGAAAACAGCTAAGACATAAGAATTGCTTTCTCAGTCAGTGGGTACACTGTCAGAATAGCCCTCAGTGAGCTGAAATATCTGCTGTCTTTTCTGCCTCTTTCCCAAGAACAGCTTTTTACTTGTGTGAGTGTCCATATTAGTCAGTCCAAAACTGTTGAGTAGGTCCTGTAAACACAATAATTTTTCTGTGCAGCTTCTTATGCTTAAAACTAGAATAAAAGATCTTTTCAGGGCTATCTGTAAAGCAGTGTATAGAATGCAAACTATTTCTCTGCAGAGGACTTTTGGACTGGGAAAGTCCAGCAACTGCCATCAGTAAAAATTATCTGTGGATAAAATATCACTTTGGAACATGTTTCTGTAAAGCACTATCAACAAATGCAAAATGAGAGTCGGCAATAATGTGCTGATCTAGGCAAGAGCCTTGGGTTTTGTTGCTGGATGAGTCGGGGAATTTGTGCCATCTGTGTGGTTCTGTCCACTATCAATACAAATAGGAGTGCTACCTGCTTGCTTTTGTAATGTGCTTTGAGATCTGTATGTGTGCGCTAAGGATCATTTTCACACGGTGACAGTAAGAAGCAACAACACTTACTATGGAATGCACATTTTTCGCATAGCTTATTGGAAACTTAATGTGCCTACACATCCTTGCTGGGCTGTGAAGAAAGGTATTTCACATAACATTTTACTAGGTTAACTTACAAGCCTGGTCTTTGTGCAATCACAGATACCTGTTCACAAAACTCCTGTGCATTAATTGTATTCTCTATCACACTGGTCAGTGCCTGTGAACCTTATTCACAAATAGCTTGTGCACAAGTTAAAGAGGAATTTGTTTAGGAAGGAAAGTGAAACAAACCATCAAAGAGTGTACATAGCATTCGTTTCATCTCTCAGATGTTTCTTTTCCCATATGCATTTGGCTAACTGTACCAGGCTATGATCAATGTACAGACCATAAAAACAGACAAAACCAGCTGAAAAAGCAGGTTTCCTCTTTAAGAAAAAGGAAAAACTTTCCAATTGATTTAGTGCTTCATAAATTAGCCTAGGGACACCTTTAAATTGTGCTCTTATTATGCATACAGGATTCTACTCACCTAATAATTTTGCTATTCAATTAAAAAAAATGTTTTGAATAGCAACCAAATATGCCATAAAAATATACTATCCACATTCTGCAAAGAGTGAAAATGTAAATGAATGGATAGAAAATGTCCCCAGTATGATTTCTTTCTTGTTGACTTTCCAATTTAATTTTTCATTGGGAAAAAAAAGATGTACTGGGAAATAGAATGCATGATCTACAAGTAGGAGTTTAGGAAGTCATTATATACCCATTAGTTATGTGCATTTATTAAATCTGTCTGGTAAAATTAAGGGAGCTAAAATTTTATGTATTTATTTCTATCTGGTGTACCTTGTATATCTTGTATGCCAGTCAGCATTTAAGATACGCAAATTAACTGATCGTATCAAAGAGCAGAAGCCTTGAATGGGGAAGGATATACCCACTGAAGAAACTCTCCTGAGATTCTATAGCTGTGGTCCCTGGGTGAATTTGGGATATTATCCATTTTCATTTAATGATCAAAGTCTTTTATGACTATCTTTGAAAAACCATAGGAATTCTAAACAACTTTCTCAGTATTTTTGTTCAAGCTTGAGGAAGTTCTTCAGACTGCCCTGGAAAGGAACACTGAATTTGTCTGTAGTTTCAGTGTTTGGCCAGTACACAGTCCTAAGGGCCTTTACTATAGCTATAAGGCCAGATATTCATCCCCAAGGCACACAATGGTGACAATATTTATTTACTTAGATACTATCTTAATCGAAGCAAAGCCACAACAGCTCCTTAGACTGTATATCTTGGCCTGAGTCTATCTAGTAAGAGCCCTAGGGTTTTTAGTAAGTATCTAAAACCCTCTTACATTAACCAGTTCTCCCAGTTTAGGCTTAAAAATATTCATGGCAGATGTCAGGATTTGCATCGTAAATTTTTACTGGTCAAAAAAGTAATACAAATAGATAGAAGGAATAATAGATTTTTATTTTATTCCTTTCCCATAGGAAAGGGAATTGGAGACTTCTGCCACTGATGCTCTTTAATTCAGTGTGTCTGCTTTTTATTATTGTAACATCCAAATGAGCACAAGGAAATGCAAAGCAATGGATAAGTAAGCATTTATTTGTCACACCCCACTTTGTTCACTCTGACATGGTGAAATACACACTCATGAGGGCTAAAACTAAATTTCTTTTAAAAGAATGCTCCAAAGATCCTATGTATGCATGCCTCAGTCTTGCCTTGGTCATCTGTCTAAAGATTTAGTAAAAAGGGTTTTATGAGCCTAGATGTGAAAGTCTCAGTTTGGAAAGAAAGATTCAGTGAGGCTCCAGAGAATGCAGCACAGGCACTACCCACACTGCCACTTGCAGGCCCCTGTCCCTGTGGGCTGGAAGGAATCAAATGAAAGTGGCCATGATAATGAGGCTGATGTCATAACAGCACGGAGCTATTGCCAAAGCTGGAAAAGGTCTCCAAATGTTTGATGTATTCCAGTGGGGATAAAATGACTGTATGCTTTCTGGTGTGTGTTAGCAGCAGCAATGAGGATCTGGTTCAAAACCCAAAAGATTCCTCTGGAAATCAGCAAATCAATCTGAGCCTCCTCAAGTAAAGAGGGGAAAGAACACAGCAGTATTTAAAAGAACCTTTGAAAGAAAGAAGTTTTACTTCTGGCAGATACTGCTTTAGTTTATGTGAATAATAGGTTGAAAAACTACCCTGTGCTCCAAGAGGCGCATTCTTTGGACTTTTGCATTTTTTAAAGCTGCCTCTGTAGAAGAGAAGGTGGCAAATGATTAACAAATTATTGTGGATATCTATTTCCTGCATACCCTTCCCTTCCTTTAATGTATTTCTTGTGCAGTTCATCTATGATTAAGGCAGGAAGTTTACAAGTGAAGTTTCAACCCTAGTTTGTAGGTTTTATGGCATCTAAAGGAAAGTGTTCCCTATCCTCTTCATTCCTTAAGTTTCCATGCATCCCTGGGGTGCCACTGCCTTTGGTTGGGATGGCCAGTGTAGGCATGCAGCTGATAGCCTTGCTCTTGTTATGCAGAGTGTGTCTTGCAGTTGTTGCTGTTCCTTCTGTGCCTCTCTCCTGATGCTTCTTCTGCTTTGCTCTTATGTCTTGTGCCCCCAGTAAATGGCTGCTGTGTGGCATGATCAGAATGATACAGGGGAAACTTGGTGTGCAATAATGAATAATTGAGTTTCTTAGGGGTTGTTCTGGCTGCCAGCCTGTACACATCCCTCCTCTTTCTTTATCCCAAAGAATGTTTAAACAGTTTAAAGAGAATAGAACAGCCTCAATGAGCACTGCTGAGAAAGACTTGCCTCTGAGAATCTTATCTTATGTGGGTCCTGGGAGGAGGGAGTCCTGGGTTCAGTCATCACTGCAAATCACACAGGGGAATTGTCACCATGTCCTAAGTATTACAGCAATGTGTAGATTTACTAGGCTGAGTGGCAGCAACACAGAACCTCCAGCTTGCTGTGTGGGCTGGGCAGTGCTGTGCAGACAGCTATCTGATGAACTCTTTTGAGGTGATGGACAGGTGTCTAATTTTTGAAGGCTGTTGGGTCCAGCTGTGGATCAGTCACCAAACTGCTTCATGTGGTCATGTTTAAGCAGTTTCCAGCCTTGCTACCAGTAGAAATCTGGGGGCATTTGTGAAGGTATTGCAACAGAATAGTGATTTTCAAGAATCCCAGTGGTGCTTAGAGAGTGTATTTAAGCATCTAAATCACTTTTATGTTCAGACTGTGATTCCAATAAGGAAGTAAGAGCTTCCTAGTTTTGCCTGATGTCTACCTGGCAGCCTGAAAACACTGTAATGCTCCTCAAGAGGTCTCATCACTAAGAAATGCAGAATTGAAAGGAATAAAATTTTCCTACTTCCACCTCTTTTCATAAGGTCTAAGCTGCCTGTGAAACACAGACCAAAGGATTTCTTTAAATTAATTCCTCCTTCAAGTCCTGTAGCCGTGACAAAGCTAGAAGGATTTTAAGGATGGCATGCAAACCATTCTCCTTTGCTCTGAATGATCAGCACTCAGTGATGCTCAGTTACCAGAGGGACAGAAAACAGGATTCCAATAATAAATTCTCTCTGAAAATTAAGGAGTCTGATGAAGGTACATCAGCTGTTTGCATTAGGTTTGTGAAATTTTTAGGATGTGGAATAAAATTTAAAAAACAATTTGGGAGTGTTTTCTAAAGATAATTGACTATTTAGCAAACAAGGAATAAGAAGGTTTTCTGCCATCATATAGACACATGACTTATTGCTGGCACCCATTTTCCCTGGGGCAACAGGAATCAGGCAATTCAGAATGCTGGTTGGAGTCCTACATAAAATACTTCATATCTAGTGACATAACCTCCTGAAGCAGCAGTCTGAGCTGCAAAGTGCCTTGTAGATCTTATTTTTTTCTGCCAGGGCATCAGAATTAACTCTTCTAAAATTCAATAAAAGGCAGGAAATGAGAAAAAAAAAGAAAGAAAAAAGGGGGAAAGATAAGAATTTCTGCAGTTGTAAGAATAAACTCCTGCAGCCAGCAGTGAATTTTACCTTTTTTGCATGTGTAGAAAGCAATTGGATCTTTTGATTGTACAAGCACAAGGGAGATTCTCTAGACAGAGATCATATGAGGTAAGTACATATGGTGTGAACCCTGTGGTTGGAGCCTCAGGGGTGCCAGAGTAGCATTCAGACACTTGGAGGAGGCTGAACTTTTCCAGTAAAGTATTTGATGTTATTCAGTCACTGACTAACACATAATGACTCCCAAGGCACAATGAATATTAGTTGTTTGCTGCAGTTCATTGGACTAGTTCTGAGAGAACTTTTCATGTGATGGTTTAAAAGTAGACATGACTAAACTGAAAAATAACCTCTTTCTTTCCATTTGGTGCAACTATAGCCCTAAATTCCTTCTCCTGTAATACAACCAATCATCATAATGGCTCTGAATATTGAACAAGTCTACCTCTAGAACCACATGTAACTAATTTGCATCCCAAATACCTGACTAAGTCTTTGCAAGTAATTGGTAGTTGGGTAATCTGCCTATTCATGTCTTCATTTCTAGCAATCTCTAGTTAATAATCAATAGTATTTTTTTCTAATGAAGGAATGGAATTGACATCCTGGCCTTTGTGCAGTGTTAAAATAACATTGATCGTTATCATTTTCATATGTCCTTGATATACTATGTAAGGGCAAGAATATCAGTCTTACAGTACAGGGACACTTCATAAACTGGGATAAATAATTGTGATTGGTCAAAGAGGTATTCACAGTTTTCTGGGCATAGATGTGTAGGAGAGAATTAATAAAATGTTGTGTATTAATGCTATCTCCAAATCTAAATGGAAGAAAGTCTCTCTAAAGATATATGAAAGATGCATGAAGACATGTGAAAGCTCTCTATATCATAGAGTCAAGCTGGAGATGGGGTTATGTTTCTCCTCATTGTATTGAACATCTCCAAAGTAAAGATCTTTCTTACTCTGTAGTTGGATACTCCCATTGGTCATTTCTCCTTTCTGTGAGGAAGCTGAACCCTGACCACTTTTAGTGAGGGAGGAAGTCTATGGCTAGCACATCAAATATAGTAACCCAGTTTTTGTTTTTTTTTCAATTTTACTCTTTTTTGTTATTTTCCTTCCACTATCAGTAGAGCTTCAAAACTTTTATGTATTGCAGAAGCCCCCTTTTTCCTGAGAGAAATCAAAATATTAATTGTGTCTTCTTGGACTCTTTAAGTAGAATTTGAGAATAATTTTTCATCAATGGCATTCTACAGGCCAGAGCACAGTCTATATTTGGATCTCTTGACTAAGGTACAATGTCCAATTTAAAAAAATAATGGTACTGTAGATCTTATTTTACTATTCTTCCATAATAATAAGATCTTTTTTTTTTGCTTTCAGGATTTATATTCTGCTATTAAATAAGGAAAATCTTTTGTACAGTAGGTATAAAATTACATCCCTGTCAAACCATTATTTAAAAAGAAAAAAATCAGGGGTCCCATGCTAAGATTAAAAATCAGAAATGAGTTAAATTTAAAATGTCTACTGCAAGATGATGGTACCTGCTGGCAAGTCATCCACACCAACCTACAGAAACCCTGAGTTTGTTTGGTGTTGCAGGCTTGGTTATGGTCGACATTTCTGTGTTTTGACAGTCAATTTCAAAAGCAAGGTTTGTGGAAATGGCATTAAAATGAAGGCTTCTGAATTTTGTTGGAAGAGGTGATGAGAATTCATGGTGTTACTCTGGAACATGAACACAATCTCCATGTACCATTTTTTGTATTTGTAAATACACTCATGCTCATGGTGGCAGAGGAATTGATACATTTTTTCTTCAAATGTAGAGACAGGTTTATAATTATACCCGGCTGCATTAAACCCATTAAAGCCAGCACAGGCTGTGTCCCCAAGGGTAAGGGTCCAGCATGGCCCATGGACTGCACGAGGTGCTGGGGGTGAGGGGCAGACCATGGCAGCCTGGCCCAGGAGATGCTGCTCTTAGAGATCCCTAAACCACAGTGTAACATTTAAAATTTATCTTCAGTCATTTCTGTGTATGTATAAAATACAGCTTGCTCTTGAAAAATATTGAAGTGTTTTCCATTAAGCATGCACCAGAGCATTTTGTGTGTGAGCTGAGTTAGCCTTACAATAGCCTGCATATATGTGTCTCCCCATGCATGTGGTGCTCCCCTGCAGAAAAGAGCTACAGTAGCTGTCTGGTGTGGTCCTTTGTTGTTTGTCATAAGAGGGACAAATTCCTAAATAATTGTCACTGGGTTATTTTAAGACTCCCAAATATTCCATTTGTAGCTTAAATATTTTATAAACGTTTGTACACGTGGAAATTGTTTAAAGTATAAGACACTGGAACCTTTCCTTCGGAAAATATTTTGGTTTTCAGAAGTGAATAAATAACAAGACTCTTAACACTTTGTTCTGAGTCTTCTCGGTGCTATTTGCAAGTGGAGTGAGAGCAGCTATTATTATCCTTATAAGTATTTGGCACTGCATGGCCTTGATACGCAATTGTGTCTATTCAAAGAATGTCTAGCGAACAAAGGAACTGGTCTCAGGGCATGAATGTTATCCTGAAGCAACTAAAGGATACAAGCCTTGTCACTTCTTGTCTCATTTTCATTAAGAAAATCATGTGGTTTAGCTTTAGGGGGTGGTGATGAATCAACCATGTGACTAAAGGCAGGTGGCCATCTTAAAGCTCTTATCCTTAGTAAAAATGAGAATTAAAAGGAGGGGATGGCAGAGTGAGGGAGTGGGGGAGGAGTTGAGCTCCATAAAATGTTCAGTCACTGGGCTGCCACGAAGTAAATATTTTTACAAATATATTATTTACTACAAGGGAAGGTTTTCCCAGAGAGGCAGATAAATGTGCTTGCTCTGGGAGCTTTATGGCCACTACAGGCCCAACTGTCATTCCTTCGGTACTTCCTGTCAGTCCGACTAAACTCTGTCATCCTTCAACCCAGTTTAAATTAACAGGTAATTTGTAAATGTCACTTCAGGTTAGGCCGCTCATTTTGTTTCTACTCTACCAATGCAAAGTCTAGGACTAATTTTTCTTGTCTTCTTTTAATAGGATTTTCATTTATAAATAGAATTATGTTCTGAAAATAAATTACAGTAAGTGATGCACAGAACTGGTAGCAGCAGCACTTTCATAGAATTTCAAGCACCTACATCAGAAGAGATTAATAAAAACACTTCAAAGGCTAAATTCTATTTAAGCAGAAGACAGCTTTTGGTTAATATTTAATCTGAGTAACTGAGATCTTGGTTGAAAATATGATTTTTTAATATCTAAATTAATTTGCAAAACAAAACCATTAATTTTGCCTGAGAGCTTTCATAATGCAAAAGTTTCAGTAATTCATTTGAAAAAAAAAAAGTAATTCTTTAGTAAAAGTCCCTATTTTAATATGGAATTTATTTCTAATGCAATATATTATACTTGATCAGCAATACTGCTTTAAGACTATACTTTTTTAATGATCGCTCATGTGCTGTGTTGAATAAGAAAAAGAATCAGAGTTTTCATGAGAGTTTTTAGTTTGTAAAGGAGATTGCTTTTGGGTTTAGTATAAACAATTAGACACCCGTTTCCTCAAGGTAGTATACAACTGAAAGAAGTACAATTTCACAATAATAAAGGCATGCATGCTAGGAGCCTGTGTAATAATTTTCACTGAATAGCTTTTGAAGTGTTGTAGTTCCAGCACATGCTTTCCTTGTTCACCTCTTGGCAATGGCATACCCAAGTGAGCTGGGGGAGCTGTTTGCAGGGTGAGAATCCCATGCCTTCCTTCTGCTTTCTGTTGTAGAAGGCATTTCCTTTTCCTCCCACTCCTCAAGGAAACCTAGCATCTTTCCAGCAGAAAGAGAAACTCAGTTCATGTGTCTAAGGGAATCTCAACACCTTCTGTTCCTTGTAAAAGCTGTCTAGGCTTGGCAGAGGCTTGTCTGCCCCTCACAGCAAAAGGCATTGTCTAATCCGCTGTCTTGGCTTCAGCCAAATCCAGCTCCTTTCTTTCACTAACCTCTCCCTGTATTCATTTTATGCTCTTCTGCTGTCATCATGTCTATTCTGCAGTCTCAGGCTGTTATTGTATTTTCCCTCTCACCATTTACATGAAAACATTTATCTGAATTTTTGAGATGCTTTTCTTTCTTGTTGATGATGTTTCTGACTTCTTCTAGCAAGTTCCTTTTGATAGTCCATCAGCCCCCGAAGTGTTCTGCAGTAGTTACACTCATGTTCTGTAGGAGTTACAAAATAGCCGAGGTATCTGGAACACAGAGGTATTGTGCATAGAGAAGCAGTAGCAAAGATTGTTTTCAGTAACATAGTGAGCAGAAATTCAAGAACCATAGCAAAAACTTTTGGCACTGAGCCACCACTGATGAGTGATTACATTGGCTGCTGCTCTGGTAATTAACATATAAGGGATATCAGCATGGGAGATTGCAATATAATGTGACACAAGTAAACTAACACTCCCTAAAGTGTTGGATCCTTTAAGCTCGCTGCAGTGCAACTGTGCTTTAAGCCTTCATGGAGACAACATCTGTATTATTTAAAATCTCATGTCTGGATCCTAGGTAAACTTCTAAGTCCGTTGTAAATATCTTTAGACTGTTATTGTTAAGGTTACTTCAGGTGTTTTTAAAATTACATTTTTAGTGACATTAGCAGTATTACAGTTTAGTAACAAATACTGAAAAAGCATTTTTCATTGTGTATTACTATTGACCTATTATCGGAAACATAACTTTTCTATGTAAATATTAATTGTTTTGTTTAAACATTAAAAATCTTACTCTAGTCTGAATGTTAAATAGCATCCATGCAAGAAGATCTAGGACTTGAAAAGAGAGCTATGATGTATTAAATGCTAACTGAAGTTCCTCCACCCTGATTCATGATAATTACTAGGAATGCATGTCTCATTGGAATGTCACTCTTTTTTTCCTTGTACTTTAGTGGGTTTTAGCTGCAAAAGCAGCATCAGTTCAATTTTCCACATAAGTTACCTTAACATGTTTTCACATACTGATCAGTTCAGACATGTTACATTTCCCCACTGTGTAACATCCAAAACATTTTGTGGTGAAGCAGAAGTAAGCTTGGATCTTCTCTGTATGGCTAAAGTGAATCAATACAAGGCAGAATGATGAAACTTAGGAAACTGACCTTTATGTGAACCAACTGCTGGTGTTCATGAAATTTGAACTAAGACTCTGTTTTAGGAAGACTGTGAAGGAGCTAATATTCTGAAATGCTGACAAAAAGGAATCCACTGTGAAATGAATGCCTGTCTGCCTGTCTGACTATCAAAATTAAAGCAGAGAAGTAGAAATTTATTGCCACCTGTCCCAGAGACAAATATGCGAGATAGATGTGCACTGCTTTCTCCAGGATGACATCTGGAGGAGTGCGGTGGGTTGACCTTGGCTGGATGCCAGGTGCCCTCCAAACCACTCTATCACTCCCCTCCTCAGTAGGACAGGGTGGAGGAAAATAAGAAAGGAGAAAATAAGATGGCAAAAAACCTCCCATGTCAAGATAAAGGCAGTTTAATAAAGCAAAAGAAAGGCCATGTGCAGAAGCAGAGGAAAACAAAAGATTTATTCTCTACTTTCAGTCAGCAGGTGATGTCCAGACACTTCCCAGGAAGCAGAGCTTCAGTACACGTAGTGTTTACACTGGAAGAGAAATATTAGAATAATGGTGCCCCCCCACTTTTTCTCTCTTAGCTTTCATTGCTTTCATTGCTGAGCGGCTTCATATGGTAGGGAATATCCCTTTGGTCAGTTTGGGTCAGCTGTCCTGCCTGTGTCTGCTCCCAAGGTCTTGCCCACCTCCTGCCTGCTGGTGACGTGGGAATGCTGGAGAGACAGCTCTGATGCTGTGCCAGCACTGCTCAGCTGTAGGCAAAACACTGGTGTGTTATCAACACCTTTCTAGCTACCTGTGCAAAGTTCAGCACTGGGAGGGCTGCTGTAGGGAAAGTTGTCTCTTTGTCAGCCAGACCCAATACAAGGAGTTCTTACTGACTATCAAAGTTGTTGCAAAAAGAATTGCTCTGTCAGTTGCCCTAATTCCACTTAAATACATGGAGATTCTCAGTAATTAACTGAGAACATTGGGGGATTCTTTGAGGTGTTTGTACTCAGTGTACATCAAAAATTCACAGAAATCAAGTGAGATGAACATTTCTCTTTCAATTGGAATATTGCTCCTGTATTTGTCTCACTTTTACTTAACTTGAGAAGGTCAGATATGTATGTACTTAACATTGATTGCAGGGAGGAAGCTTTATTGAGGTCTGTCTGTGAGGACATTCCAATAGCCCTTGGATGTAGTTAGCAGTATTTCTAATTGTACACAAATACTGAATCTTTATTAGCTGCAATCCTCCATTTTAAAGATAGGAGATTAGGCAAAAGTTTCAAACATTAGCCTTGTAATTTAACTCATTTAATGTATTACTTTTTTTTGTCTGAATTTTTCTTTCTATGATAAATTTTCTAGATTGATGTGTCTCTTAATGCAGATTTGACTGTTCCCAACAATTACATTACGCAACCTTAGCAGTTGTTTTTCACATATGGTTCCCTTTTGCAAAATCAGATCTCAGTTTATGAGTTGCAATTTGTTAGCTGGCCTCTAACTAAGAGCTAGATTTGAAGGTGGTGTTTTTACCTAGAAAGTAAGAAGACATCTACTATCTCATCATCAATCTAGCTGTATCTTGGGGCATATAGAGGGGCACATCACATGCTAATGTCTATGCAAATCAAAGGATGTGATATCTGAATTTGGGATTTTTAAAGCACAGCATAGAACAATGTGTTGTAGTGACTGTTTTCTATATAAGTAAGTCTTATATATGATACATCAATCTTTTAAATATAAATTACTTTTAATTTCATCTCATGCTTCAGAGTATGCACCAGTTTTCCAACACTGATTTTTGGCACACTAGTTTCTGGGATCCAAAGAGAATCCTTCTGGGCTGTTTGAAATCATGCTTGAAGGAAGCAGTTTTTCCACGCTAAGTAAAACATAGGCTGAGATTCTCTCAAGTTTGCTCTCTAGTCTCGGGGAGATTTGAGGCGTTATGTTTAGCAAATAGCAAACACTTGAGACAGATGAGGGCAATCTTCCTCAAAGCTGTTGCGTTAGACTGAGACAAGACTGCATCCATGTACAAATGAAAAGTTTATCTTTGCAAGCAGCAATGCTATAGTTTGACTATTTTTCAATTAAAAGTTGGATTCCATAGTGCACTGAATCTGTCACAGTGAAAAATGTAGGCTGATTGTTAATAATACTGCTCTATAATTATTGCTATTATACAGTCCAGATACTTCATGAGGGCATGATCCCCTGATTCTATTTGGTTTTGTACAGACTGCAGAAGAAGCAATTCCTGAGCTGTAAGGTTGGTAAGCTAAGTATAAGACTCATGCAAGTAGATGCAAGAGGCTTTTCTGTTGTGGCTCTTGATGTTGCTGAAACTAATCTGTCACAGTGAGAGCTGCCCCCTTTTAGCCTTAACATTGCGCGCTCATTCTCGTGTTTTGACATGTCAGGTGTTGAATGACTAAGAGTGAGCTTTTTTTGTTAAAGAATGTGGTTTTCCATATTAAAAAAAACCCTTTTAAAATATTTTCTTAAATTTATGGAGGGTTTAATAAAAAAATTCAAACCATGATTATTAAAATATATTACCTTCTTTAAAACAGAATTTTTTTTTTTTAAAGCCTCCACAAAATACTTTCAATAATTTTAGAGTGAAATAATTACTTGGAGGTGCCTGTGGTATGAAATTCAGAACCTTTTTCCCAAGGAAAAAATGGATTGAAGAGAACAGTAAATTGGTGTAGACAGGTGTTCTCCCACAGCATCATCCCCCTTAGTGGACTGATGACAAGTGAATACTTGTAGTGGGAGACAAAATTCAAGTTTCTTCTCTGGCCAGATGGCTCGTAAGTGTGTAAAACATATATCTTTGTCTGCCGTCCGTCTATTTGCCAGAAACACACGTTTGGCACTCTTACTGTCTTAGCCACAACCTAGACAGCAAGAATCCATTACAAGACTCCTTTTAGATGCTAGTTGAAATATTTAGATTGAAAAATTCCATTTTATTTTAGAATTTTGTTGAATTTTTTCTTCTGTTTAAGAGAATAAGGGAAACTCAGTACTTAGTCTATATTGACTACTTTAAGCTATTGTGTTACTGAGAATCGCTGGAACTCCCATGGAAGAGCAAGGACTTGCTGTTTGGCAGCAGAGAGAAGCATGTCAGGGCATGGCTTTCACTATCGTCAGGAAGGAAGTGTGAAAGTTTGGCTAACTAATCAGCTACTATTAAAAATTCAGTCACTTTTTGCTTGTTTGCTCCAGGGAGAGCTGTTAGAGTTCAGCAGCTAAATTTTTCAATTTTGTGGATTTTTAAATTTCTTTTTTTCTCTGGCACGATTTAATCTCTCACTTCTGCATTGCATCACTGAGTGTGGGGGTTGCATCCCTAGAGTGCACCAATATTCCTTTCTTCCCCAGAGCTGCTGAAGCATATCACACTTTTCATCTAGTGATGCTGCCTGCACCAAAATGTGACACTTAGTCACTTACACACCAAAACTTAGAGTGGTAATTAACCTTCTGGTTATCTCAGTGACCTTCTTCTGTATCCTTACATCTCACTTCATTTCAATAAGAAGAGGGTAAGAAATGTAATTTGGTAAATTGTGTGTGGGAAATGAGAGCAGATGGTAGGAAAAGGCTGGAATGATGAGGCTGGGGTGAAGAACAGTAAATATAAGGAAGATTTCCCATGGACAGAAAATGCAAATCAGTAAAGAAGGCTGGCAATTGATAGGTGTCCTGGAGAACTGGATCCTAATCTTATGTCTGTCCAGATGGAGAAATCTTTTATAAAACAAACAGATTAACTGAGGTGAAACCCCCATATTTCTCTTTGGCTGGAGAAGCTTGGAGGCAGGGAAGGCCAGGAGGAAGAGCAAAGGTGAGACAGCTCTGCTGTGGGCTGTTTCCAGCATGAGACATACCAGGTTTTGCACATGGTAGGTTTTTTGTGTTTGAATGTCATTTCTGCTAGCAGGGACTTGTGTCCTCAAAGGACGACAGATCCTAGAAAGTGGAGGACCATTCCTGAGGCTGTGTAGAGAAGCCTAGGCCTGCTCCTTGTCTGTGTGGGCAGGGAGGGAAGGGGAGAAAATGGTCTCCATCTTCTATAGGAAGAGCTCCCAGTCCTGGAGTGCTCACATGAAAGAAAGGATCTCCAAGGAAGTGTGTGAGTTGTCAGTGCACTGTGCAGTGTTCCTGGAGATGGACTGCTGGAGCCAGGTGTGCTGTCAGCGAGGTGAGGCTCAGCAGGGCCATGGTGGTGAGGACTGGCTGCTCCTGACCTGTCCAGCCTGAGCTCAGCCTTACCCTGCAGGAACAGCTCATTTCAGAGCAGCAGCTGGAGGGAAAGCAGCCCCTCCACAGCTCCTGGAGGAAGAGCGTGTAAAGCTGTAGTTTTGTAAATTGGTCATTCCCTGCTTGTCTACATGGGCATAGTTTGCTGTTCTATGTTTAATGAAAATATGGGTTGTTAGACTGCTGTTTTGCAAGTGGTGTAATTAGGTTTCTTGTTTTAGCCCCAGAAAACTGTGTAATTACCTCTTGGTTCATTTTGATGGCTTGAGTTTTTGTTGTAATTCCCATGAATTTAAACCCAGCCCTCGCTGCTGCCAATGGCAACAGGATTACACTTGTGTCAGCTGACCCAGAAGTGTGTTTTCATTACCCCACAGAGGTATGCTCTGATTTAGTGAAGTACTTCATAACCACAATAGGTCAATAGGAAGTACACTTGAACAAATACAGTGTTGCATGATGCTGAATAGTAAGGAGAAACAGTGTTAGGCATCTCAGAAGAACCCAGGATGAACAGATATTTTTAACCTTATTAGCTCTGTGCCTCAGCTTCCCACTTGTAAAATGGTTTACAATTAAATGAACCAAAGGGTTGTTCTGAAAATAAATTCATTAATGTTTGAGAATTATTCAGATACTATGCCATGGAGTGCAATAGACTATCCCACAAGTAAATTAAATTTCTCTGTTCTGTAAAATACATTTTGAAGTGAGTATGAACTGAGGAAGACAGAGGACCACTCTCTGAACAGTGAGAATAACAAAAATACTGAATAACTGCCCTGTTCCTTTGTTGAGCACCATCTACCTCAGTTGTGGACTGAAGTGATTATTTCCTGGGGGAAAAATTAGTAATGTAATCACATAATTTAAATCCATATTGCAAATCCTAAGTTTAAGGGAATGAATTAAGATTATATGAGTGTTAAGTCCTGCCTCAGTTGCTGCCACAGGCCACTTTTTTTCCACATTCTTTAACTTTGCTTGAGTTTGCAACAGCACTGCTCCTTTAAGCTAGTGGGTTTTTAATATAATTATATAAGTTTATCTATCTATCTATCTATCTATCTATCTATCTATCTATTTGTATATTGCGCTGAATATCTTTACAAATATAAATACATAAAGTGCCCCAAAATACTTTGGAAAATCTTCTGGTACAAAAATTACTTTTTGGACTATGTTGTTGTGGAAAGTCTGGGCTTTATTGGCTGTGCACCCAGCATTCTTCAGGAAGGAATAAACAAAATAAAATGGTTATCATTTTTTCCCTAACTGCTCTTAGTCTGCAGCAGGACCTTGCGTATTCTCTTTGCACCAATAAATGCTTCTACAGACACAAGCTCCATCCCGGGACCAGAGACATCCCCATGAACGTCCATCCTTTGCCTGGTAGCAGCTGTGGGGTGGAATGGATCAGAGTACTGTTTAGGTAGCTGCACAGATGGTGTTTCCTAACCATACCTTGCATTCTCTCCCGGATAAATGTGGAGGAAGGTGACCACCACAGCATGGCCACTTTTGTGCCAACAAAGAGTATTCTGTTTAAGTGGCTTTCCTTGGGGTCTTAACCTGAAAAACCTACACTTAAACAGATTAATAAAGCAAGGGCATGAGCTGTTAGTAGGCAAATTGTCTGTCCATCTGACCCAGGTGGTTTCACATAAAGAGAGATGAGAGGCACCACCAGACAAAACATGCCGATATTTCATTTCTATCCTGGTATTCCTGAGTGGGTTTTAAAGGAAACTAGATACAAAAGTATTGGACCATATTTCTCTGGTTTAGTTATGTTAAGGCACTGCAATGCAGTTATATTTTGGATTTTGTATGTGACTTTACTGATTTGTGCTGTTTTATTGTTATTAAAAGTATTTTAGTTATGTTGATAATTAAGTCAGATTAGGCTCTGAAGACTTCCTGACACATAATAAACCCTTTACTATTTTTGATACTAGAACAGAAAATTAAAGAGATTCTATTTCTGAAATAGTAAAAGAGAGTCTTATCTTTCCAAAGTTTGATTCAAGAAAGCTCATGGAATAATGCAAGTAGAGCACAGCACAACTGAGGAAATGCTGGAAATGGAACATGATATTCATTGGCTTGTGTTTCTCAGCAGTGCCTGTGGAGTGGCCATAAGTTTGCTCTGGGGGAAGGCAAAGCTTGAGCTCATTCAACTGCCCCTGTGCCTTTGTAGGATTTAGCTAACCAATACATATGTCATTGTCTGGCAACTTCACCAAAACCATAATCTGCTTGATTTCACTGATCATTTGGGGTAAGCAGACTTCAACATCATTTATGTTGAGAGCTGTTTGTGCAGCAGCTACTTGTGAAAAATGTGGCATTTGCTTAGAAAAGCACCACAGTTCAAGACTAAAAATACCATACAGTATTAGTTGATTTGTTCAGGGAGCTTTTCTTTCAAATTTGTTGTTAGTTCATGCTCAGAAGATATGTGCTAACTGGTCTGGTCTCCTGAAACACGAATGTCTAGCTGGGAAGAAAAAACTTGTATCAGCTGGGCAGATATAATTAAAGTTTCAGGCTTACTTCATACCCAGGTGGAGACTTTGAGAGACTTAAGGGAATTTAGTGCTAATCCAAACCTAGTATCTCCCAACTGACGACATGATGGGCAGCATGGAACTGTAATTGGAAGGGCATTGGAGGGGGACCTGGAGAGATTATAGAGGAGCGAGAAGAGAGGATTAGACAAGCACAGGAATAAGTACAGCAACTTCAGAAAATTACCTAATGCAATACAGTCCTTGTGTCTTTGTGATATTCAGAATCCTGGGCTTGTCAGAGAATACAATACCACACACCTTTCAGTTCTGTTCTAGAAATCTGCATTTGAGAATGCCAACTGTCAAAGCCTTTACGAGCTAAAGGAAGCTGCTTAGGAAGATGTAGGCAGTTCAGCTGACAATGCCTCCTGCTAATCCTTCCATGTATTAAAATCATCTATCCTTATCTCGAGATCTGTCAAAACAGGCCCAGTGATCAAACTCCAGGATGCTCATCTGTGCCTCATGTGGTATGCATGTGGCCTCAAAGACAAGGGGCTCCGTGATCTACCAGCACCCACAGATCTTGCTTAATGTTCACACAGACTCTGAAAGGATTTTTGGAAAGGTTCCCTTTAATTGAAATGGCATCTTCCCCTGTCTTAGAATTCCTCTCTACCACGTCATATAATCATATATTCCAACAAGTGCTCAGGAGCTACTGTTAGGGATTAAGTCAAAGCTTGCAAGCATGAGAATCCTCCTTTTATGACTTTGCCTCCGTCTCATTTTCTTTATGTTGCTTTCACATTATCTTCATCTCTTCCAATACTGCTTTACTATTCTTTACTTTTATTGGTGCTTTTCTCCTAGATCCTGTCCCCTCAAATCATTTCTTTCCTGTCTCTGAATTGGAATGGATCTGTATGCTCTTCTCTTACTGCCAGTCTTGTTGCCTCTCCCTGATGATTAGCAGTCTTTCCAAGGCACACTGTGAGTACAATTTGGCATGCAGCAGAGCACTAGTCTCAGGGAGCAGACACCGCCCAGAGGAACAGCATGGGACATGCGGTGAAACCAGATGAAATCCAACATGACCGCCTGAGATCCAAGTCAGAAAAGGCAAATTTAAAAATTAAATATTGCATTGTGAGGTGAGGGAAGGAAGCTAATGAAGTCTGTTCCCTTAGAGTAAAGGGTGTGACATATTTTTTCTTATTTTACTATTACTATATTTTTTTAAGTAGTTGCAGCCAGAAAATGGTGTCACTCTGGTTGATCCAAGAAGACAGATAAAAACTTAGTATCATCTGATAGCTCCAATTAGGGAAGAAATTGAGATGGGTCATTCTGTGAAGTCATCTCTTTTGTTGATAAAATCCTGCTGTGCCTGTACATAGGAAACATCAGCCAGCCAGAAACGGTTCCTGTGTTCTTATCACCAAACTCCATGTAGCAGCATTGCCAGGACAATCTCTAGAAGTCTCTAGACTTCTCTGACCTTACACAATTCAGGCTTGCTTTCTGCTCATTGCTTACATGCCTCCATCATGCTTTCAGGCAAGATTCAGCAAAAGCATTCTTTTAGGTCAATTTATTTTCTGAAGTCTTGCCTTTTTTTTTTCTTTGTTTGGTTTGGATTTTTTTCTTTCCTTTCTTCTTTTGCACCTATGCTATGAATCTTTCAGATTACTTAAGTGAGCATAAGCAGGCTAACAACGTCCTACTTTTTTGCTTTTAAGTGCTGCCTACATTTTGTGGATGTCTCTCTGTCTCAGCTACACCTTCAATAAACTGATTTTTAAAAATCTTTTGCAGTGATGGAACCCAAAATTTATCAGGAAAGGTGCAGTTCCCACCCCAATCCTGTCAAGTAGTCCTATGTTTAGGAAAGATTCCTAGGCCTGGAGTGATGGGTTTTTTTCATCAATGTTGTCACAATGTACTATTGGGAATGACGTAATAGCTTGGCTAATTAAATTCTAGTAATATGCACTTACGTGGCTGATCAGTACTAAAGCTATTCATTTTATAACATTTTAATCTTTAAAATGTTAGAAAAGCTATTTGGAATGAGTGGCTTACTGTAAATGAATGGACAGAGACCACAGTCAATAAGTAAAGTGCTCATTCACCAAAGTGCTTTAGCAAGGTTATATTTTGTTAAGGACTTTGAAGCTGGACATAGTGTTGAATTGAAGCCCATCAGCCATTTCTGTCATTTATTTAGATTTGCTAAATGATCTGAAAAGAGATTGAAATGCCAGCAAAAGGGGTTGGGCAGAAGGACTCCCAGGCTAGTCCTCAGCTCTCCTGCTGATGTTTCGGATGCCACTGAAGGCAAAATGCAACATTTACCACTGAAGGCAAAATGCAACACATTATGCGACCTGCACCTCACATCAAACCCATGCCTTTGTTTTCTGTTGCTTTGGCTGGGAATTGAAGCAGTATATGACATGGGACTTGCGCTGCCCCATAAAAAGATGGAATGTAACCCAAGTACTCACTCAGATGATGCTGGCACTGCTTGAAATCTTTGTCAAGTTTCCTGCAAAGGTAACAACCACTTGTTAGTGACACTTGCGAGAGGAATACACAAGATAAAAAATGAGTCAGCCCACAGCATGTAACTTTTCAGGTAATAATTATTAAATATTATCTTTGTTTCAAAGCAGCACACTGGAAGAACATAGAAATTACTTCAAAGCTTCGGTGATAATTTTTGTGTTGTATTTTAACAATATATTTTATCACTATAGCTCGCTATAGATTTGCTTCAAATATTAAACAGACTCTGGCTATAGTAGTTAGCTGAATTGTTTATGGGATCAAAATCAAACTAAACGTTCAGAAAATTTTCAGCAAGAGATTCCAGTTAATGAAAGCACCATTTGTGATGTGCTAAAACATGTATACACATAGGTATTGCCCCATTTATCAGACATGAGAGCTAATTACCTCATCCACTGCTATATTTCTTCCATCCTCTGCATTTCAATTCCCAATATTAACACATAGGTGGTCAAGCTGACCATTGAATAGCCTACATGAGCATGAATGCATTAAATAATTTAATGTTAGAAGAGTTTATTAAACTGCCACATTCTAATCAGCATGCGTACCTGCCTTCATTAATCTTGCACTGGTCCATGGTGTGTCTCCACAGCCGACATAGAGTGTGCTAATGTTAATAGGAGCTCTTAACAAACAGGATCAGTTAATCAAGGAAAATTTACTATTAGCCACATGACCATGCATACCGAAATCTAATTACAATCAGATTTAACCTCTTCATTACTGTGTTCATCCAAACATTTTTTGTTATCACTTGTGATACTAAAGTATTCCAAACTGAGACATGATTATACTAATTTCAACAGGAAATACTTACATCAGCTCACATTTATTAAGCAGGGAGATTTTATTTTTGCCATGTTTTCAGTGTATAATGTTATATGGTTATATTTATTGCCAAAAGGAGGAAGTTCTTACCACATTTTCTCACTGAAAACCTGACTACAGAAATAATTGTTAGCGCAGAATGTTGAAAAATAATCTTCACTATTCTGGATTAATTCAGATAGAATTTAGCACTTGGTAAATTGTAAGTTGGCTCTGGATTTGCTGGATATATTTGAGAATATAGAGGGGATTTAACAGCCAAAGTGTTTTAGGTTCCTCTGATATAATTTGAACCGTATTATTTTATACTTGGCTATTTCCATTAGATCTCAGACTGTGATAGCAATTAAGCTCCATCAGAGGCCATGATTCTTTGAGTTAGCTCACAGAATGCAAAAGGTTAGAAGGGACCTCTAGAGACTTAGTTCTTGATAAAGAAAGAGTAAATGGAGATAATTCTGTTTTAGACCTATTATTTTATTTTATTTTTATTTTTTAATGTTATTTTTCTGTATGCACAGTAGACACTGTTAGTTCAGGGCAGAGAAGGCAAAGTGTGTTTCTTTCATTAGGAATTTGCACAACATTTTGAGGGGAAAAATAACATATTTTAAACCACAGTAGAGGTTAGAATTCTGAACTATATTAAACTGATGGGAGGGTTGTTTGCGTGGGGAGTTCACTGGCTGAGAAGCACCATACCACTGCAGCTCTGGTGCATGGCAGGTTTGGGAAGTGGATCTTAACCTCTCTGACTTTTGGGTATGAATGACCACCAGCCTTGGGACACTACTGAGCCCTGCATCTGTCTCTATCACCATATGGTCTTTGCCATCACACCTCTCTCTTCTGTTCTTCCTTATTCCTTCTCCATTCTTCCTCCTTCTCCTCCACTCTGCTGTTTAAGTGAGTAGTTTCTTCAAAGAAGATGAAGTCCTGGAATTGTTTCACTTGTGGGAAATCAGTTTGTTAAAAATTTGCTTTTTGGTGTACACTGCTCCATACCAGTGATAAATATAGGGGGTTTTGTGAGCTAGGCTAAGTCAGCCCAAGACAGGATGGTAGAGCTGAGTCTAGGAAAGGAGAAGAACATGCTAAGGCAGTTTTTTTTCTTTTTTCTCCCCCTCCTACTATTTTAACACTCTCTCTTTACTCAATTGTCTTTGTTACATATGCATTTTCTTCCGTTCAGTCCTGTTATTCCGTCCTTTGTCCTCTTGCTTTCAGTTTCTTTTTGTATTTCTGTTTCTTATGTGTTACCTTACTTTTGGACTACTCTTCTCACCTTACTAGCACCCTTAATCCAAGGTATGCTAAAGCACTCCTTTGAGGGAGCATGAATGTTTGGGGTGTTTTGCATCTGTTCTCTGAAAGATTTCTCTATTGCAAATATTTGTTTTTTTTTTATTTTTGCAACTATAAGCTAACATTGCTTGATGTTCTTCATAGAAGACTATCACCCTCATTATGCCATACTTAAAGCTGGGACAATCAATTAGCAGTTAAGAACAAGGGCTTTTTCTCCCTATCCTATCCTGTTCTGTCCTGTCCTTCCTGTCATCTTGTAGTATTATTCTCTGTATTGATATTTCAGCTTCATTCTTGATACAAACTGAGGAATTCAGTGAATTGAATTTTTTATGGGTTCCAAAGACCAGATGAGTCTCTGTGTTTGCTCTGGCACAAAAGTCTCTCTCTGCTAAGCTATGCACTGTTTAAGGCATGTGGTTGCACTTGGAATGAAGGCGTGGCTGTCGCCCAGTGGGCTGTCATTTGTTGCAATATATGTACTCTGAAGGCATCATTCACAGTAGTTGCTGAATTTGGGAGAAAGTGCTGCATTTTTAGGTCACTTGCAGAGAAACTATAGGATGAAGAGAATTTGACTATTGTGAATGGCATGTAGTGACGTGAGACAGAAGGCATTTCTTGCAACTTAGCTGATACATAGTTAAACCACTGTTTTCTTCAGTATATCCAGTATTCTAAAATATAACATTTAGGGACTGTATTAGCATCTGGTGTACTGAACAAATCCAATAGCACTGTCAGAACTAAACAGCAGAATAAATAACACAACATAATGAGAACAAGATCTGATTCTTCATTAGTAGAATATCCTTCCTCTGCACTGCTTTCCTTTTGTACTTCTTCTGCTTTCGATTGCAATTGCTGTAAAAATCTGTCCACAAAGGAGAATGCTGATAACTTGCTAAATGTACAAATCCAGCATGATAGAAGAATTTAATGCAATAGTATATGACTCAAATATAATGTAGTTTGGAAATGTCATATGATAATCCTACATAAAACCCTATTCATCAAAAGGCTTCTGCTGTCAGGTCATGATGATGCTTTGATTATTTTACACATTATTTACACTAGATAGAGTTAGAAGGCATATTCTATGCATGATTCAAGATGAAAAGTAATCCTCTAAAAGAGAGGGTGTATTCTTTGTACAGATGTTAATTTTGATCATAGGAAAGGGGGGAGAAGTGCTAATAAAATCGGTCAGGACATAACAGTATTTTGAAATTACTCTTAAAAAGCGAATGGATGTATAACGTGAAAGTATTTTTAAAAATTTAACATTACATTAAAGTAGCTGCCTGAGTTCTGTGACTGGGAAATTGTAAGCTAAAGGAGATATGACATTTGCTGTAATGAAATCAGGATGGCTAGAAAAAATGTCTGAAAAGGCCCTCGACTGAAGAAAAGAAGGACAATTCAGCAAGATTTGTGGCATCATCTATCATGTGATGGTACTGAGCTTATAGCAGCTGTTTAACATTGGAAATGTGAGTTTATCAGTACAACTGAATAAACAAAACCAAAGGAGATAGAAATGACCCTGACTCCTGGTATTGTGTGTGCTGACCAGTGTTGGAAGGGACAAGTTGTCTGTGGCAAGCAGTGTAGGGAGACATGTCAGGTATTCATTAAGAGATCAATGAATGGACCTGGAGGTCTAAGAATTATAGGCAAAACCTATGAATATGATAGAGATGACACAACCCTTCCCTTCCCTTCCCTTCCCTTCCCTTCCCTTCCCTTCCCTTCCCTTCCCTTCCCTTCCCTTCCCTTCCCTTCCCTTCCCTTCCCTTCCCTTCCCTTCCCTTCCCTTCCCTTCCCTTCCCTTCCCTTCCCTTCCCTTCCCTTCCCTTCCCTTCCCTTCCCTTCCCTTCCCTTCCCTTCCCTTCCCTTCCCTTCCCTTCCCTTCCCTTCCCTTCCCTTCCCTTCCCTTCCCTTCCCTTCCCTTCCCACCTTGCTGTGCTCTGCATTGCATTTTGAATAATGAGTTTTTCTTCTAACAGCTCCCTATAGAGAACAGGTGATCTGTGTTGTCCTGTAGGTTCACTACTCATTTGTTTGGATTCACCCAGGCTCTGTGGATTGTTGGTTTCCACAGGAAAACTAAAACTAAAATAGCTGATGCAATTTCCCTTTACTTTTAAAGCATCTCTTGAGATGTAGTGTTTCCCTCTATCCCTGACTTAACAAGAAGAATTCTACCTACCTAGGCTGATAAATATTGATGTTGTATTGATGATGCTGAAATTGTATTTTGCCATAAGGATTTTAAGTAAATGTTCTTTATGTAAAGCTTCAATTTATAATCTATATATCAGAAGAAAGTGATTAATTAAAATCATAAGCTTTTTCTTAATTATGCATAGGAGTTCCAACAGTCTACTGCCATATTTTACTGAAGTAAAACACTAAAAAGCATTTTCTACTTAATATTGATGTGTTTTTATTATCGTGTTTGCTGAATTCCCTCCACACATCAAATAGCAGAGAAAATAAAATGGGGCATAAACAGTTTTAGAAAATTAATGCTGTAGGGAATTTGCTGAAGGAGCTGGAAGGCCAGATTAAAACATTTTCCAGACCTGCTGAGAGCTTATCTTAAAACATGACCAAGATAATTGTTTTATTTTCCTCTCCTGAAACATCTGGAATAAGTTCCTAAAGAGATAAGAAGTGTATGCACAAAGTGCAACTGTAGCATAGTGTTACACTCCCACATAGCTTTTCATTTAATATGTTTCAACTACCACCTGGCCAAACAGAGATGAAAATATAGTGAAACATGTTCAAGCTCGAAAAATTGTTCAATCTTTTGCTATTCCCTACCACTCCTCACATGATTTGTCTCCTGCTTCTTTTTCTCAAGGGCTAAATGTTGCAGGGAATCACAGTTTCTAGTCAGTGGAGTAACCACAACAAAGCTCTTCTGGAAATGAAAGCTACATCCAGCCTCTTCTGCTTTTATCTGTAAATGAAACACACTCTAAGCCTGTATCTGTTGTTGTAGGCTGGAATATCTAGGGGAATTAGGCACCCTTTTATAAATCTCATCTTGGAAATCCCATCTGAGGAGAATTATTTCCTTATTCTTTATGATTATAAGGCATTAGCAGATAAAAGTGTTTTCACTGGGATAACTTACTTGTAGCTGAGCTTTTCCTTAATGAGAATATGCTCAGTTTTCTACACAGCCTGTGATTTACACACTGAAGATACAAGTGCATACAGCTTGAATATACAGAAATACTTGTATTCAAAATAAAGGGTAATAAATGTTAAGATTAGACAGTGGTAAACTGTGACATGCTAAGGAAGTGCTTTTCAAATGGAAAGCGCCTTCTTGCAACAGCACAATGCTGCATAGCTGTCCCACTAGATACATCTGGAAGCAGCAGTGGAATACTGTGCTGGGTAGCTCATGAGGAGCTCCAGGCATTCCTTCCAGGATAAGTATAGGAGAGTGACGCAAGACTTGCTTAACCATGCTTGTTAATTCTTAAAAATACTAAAAAAGGGAATAATATCCAATTGTAGTGAATATGTGTGTGACACAGAGAGATACCTCACAGCTTCTTGATGCTGCAAACCTACCTGCAGAAATTCTGGTAGCAATGAATGTTAAAGGGTCGTGGAAGCCCATGCCACTTTCTGAGCAATTCTGTTAGAATTGCCCTTAGTCTGCTAAAATTTAAAATTAAAGCTGAACTATTCCTGATTGGGTGATCTAACTGCTTTGTATGTCAGGAGTCTGACTTCTGCATTTTCAAAGAGAAAGACATTCCAGCAGCAGTCAAATGTCTTGTGTCCAGTTGGAAATTACCACCAGAATTGTTGTTCCAAAGATTTTTCTTGGAATAAATGCAGTTTCTGTGACTGCCTCCTCAGCTCCTAAAACACTATGAAAAATTGAGTGAATGAGCCCAGAAGGTATACTTCAGCATCTTCTCCTTTAACCTTTTTATTCACAATTGAAATATTTCACAATTGAAAATTTCATGATAACAACAAATTCTACAGGCTTATTTTTTCTTTGTTAAGATAGTTTGTCAAGAGCTGCACAAATTTTTAAGTCAGATCTCACTGCTATTTGAAATAAGTTTGTATTTTAGGAAAATCTGTTGCCTGAGAAAAGACAAAGTGTACCTTTAGTGCTGAAATGCTATCTGAAATTTGCATGTGGTCTAAACCACACATTTGACTTTTATCTTTGCTGAGCTTTTTGCTTTTTACCTGTTTTCAGGTAATTCCAAAATGAGTCTCCTCTCTTCTCTCCTTTCCCAAGAATTGCAACTGAGTGAAAAAACTCATATTTTGAACTATTAGTTAAATAGTTGCATTTAATATAATAGTTCAACTATTTAAGTAACCTATTCCTTTTAGGTGACCATCTTGTCTATTAGAAAGAAACAAAGAGAAGGAAAATACGGAGATAAGCCACTCTGGAGTTACCAAGAGTAACAACTGTTCATACTAATGTATTTCAGAGAGCCAAAGACAGACATTTAAATCCTGTTTCAGATCATGTGTTCTACAGATCACAAAGGCAAGAAATCTCTACCTTGACTCAGGATTTTCCTGAAAGCTAATTCCTGGATCCAAGTAGAGTTTTGACATGATTATAATTCAATCAGATGATAATGGTCCCGTCTGGCAATAGAATAGCAAGTCAGCTGAGACTGATGATGACATTTTACCTTCTCCAAATTCCTCACTCAAGAGCTCAAAGGACCTATAAATTTGATATCCAGCTCTTCCTCCTCGCTTCCTCGCAGCACAGCAAATTTTCAGTCCTTTTCCCTATTTTTGCTGAGACTATTCCTACATTTCGTCTCCTGATGTATGTTGTAAAATTTTACTAATTTCCTCACTCTTCATAATCCAGTAAATTTTCCCACCTTAATTTGGCAACGTAACTGCTTCTTATATGTGTTTTGACTTCTAAAATACTGTCTTTACTTAATTCTCAGTAGCCTTAAGTCAAGAATGAGTTAAATAGGAGACTGCTGTGTCTATTCCATTTCAGCAGCCCTTTCCACAAGAATGAGGAAAGCAAGACAGAGGTAGCTATGCTTTTTAGATACTGATGCAGACTTTCCCAGAGGTAGCCTGAATGCCATTACTTGTGTTGTTTAGACTGGCATTTACTATCTGAATACATTAGTACCATGCGCTTAATTAAAGTAAACAGTGATTAAAAGTCTGATGATGCTTCCTAATTCAATACCAAGGTCTGTACTCACAAGATGAGGCTGAGACTGCAGTTTGCCAAGGAGTGAGGTTTGGATGTGAAGTACCACTGCTTCTTTTTGTCCATTTGTTTATTCCCATACCTTTGCTGTGAGGGAGTTGTAAGCCTTGGGAGGAGAAGATGGTAAGGGAGAGAGGGGTTTAATCCAAGCCACTTTGCTGTCTCCTTTCCTTCTAAACAACTACCAGTCTAAACATGAGGGTGTGTGGCTATAGAAATGGGGGAAGGCAGAAGGAACATGTTAGGGAAGGGAGAGGAGCCTCTTAAACTGACTTAATTCCTGTCAAAACTGATATAATGAAAAGATAAACTCATACCATGAAAAGATAAACTGATACCATGAAAAGATAGCATGTGGTAGAGAAGAATGCAGCATTTGTGATCTTGCATTACTGGAGATACAAGCAGCTTGTCTTGCTATAGGAACATTCAATGTAGTATTCTTGTGTTGTTGCTTGTTGTCCACCCAAATGATACATTTCTGAAGATAAAAACTTTATCAATCTGTAGTGCTCTGCAAATTTCCCTAACAATTTTTCAAGAAGCTCTCCTAGGCTTTATTTTTGGTGTGTTGGCAGCAACAAACATTGCAGCAGGTTTTTCTGTCTGACACCTCTCGCTCGTCCTGATCACTATATTTATCGACACACAGATTTGTTTTTTCAAATGTCAACTTCAATCATACTCATTCTATCCTCCCTGAAGATTGCTTGGCACTAATCTGGGTTTGGTTTGGTTTGGTTTGGGTTTTTGTTTTAATGACGCTTCAACAGAGATCACTGAGTTTTGAAAACATAAACATCCATTCCAGCCTATCCAGAAAAGCGCATTGGAACCTAACAGAATAATCCTCCATCTTGTAGGGTCATTTGATGGATAAACAAAACATGTAAGCAGTTGATACTTTGCAGAAACTTATCTTTACTTCTAACATCCTTCCTTTGAGAGATTTTGTCATCCTCACTTTACTGAATGATATTTTTTATTTCTCAGTCATTCTGTACATCATAACAGAACTCTGAGAGCAGTGTGTGTATATGTATAAAAGAATTTGATCCACAGTCCTGTTGGTTAGCTGCTGCCAATAATGTTGGGGTCTCTTCCCTCTGTTTATTGACTATTTAGCTAATATAAACTCATAGACTTTTAAATTTTTAAAGATATAAAACACTTCTAATCCTAATTAGTTTATATGAACATTGTATTATGAAACTTGATTTTTTTTCTAAGGAAAATATTATAAAGACATTTTTCGTGTTGAGCCAGCAGCTCTGAATTTCTGAAAAAAAACCCAATTAGCGGCATTTCTTCTTTCAGTCTGTAGTCCTATATCACTGTATTTGAGAGTCTAGATGGGGGGAGGCATTTTGAAATTGTTTGGGACATTCTCTTTCTTCTGCCCTTTCTAAGGAGTTTTTGGGAAGGCAGAAGAGAAGTGCTTAGGCTGTGGGGTTGCAAGTTCCATATTCTTACTCCTTCAGCATTAGGAGATTGCTATAAAGATTGCCTTCCCTGTGCTTGGTCTTGTTCCCACACTCCTTCTGTTGACACCATCACCTGCCTACTCCCAGACTCCCCCTTATCTGCAGCAAAATGCAAATCTTGTTCAAATGATGATACCGATCTCACACCAAGTAATAGCTATTTTGTTGCAAACCATCAGTCATGTATCCCTTGTGCCCAGTGTTGTCACCAGACACAAAGAATAGGCAGGTCAAATCAGCTCTTAAAACTAAGCTGTGGGGTCAAGCCTAACACTGAAAGCCTGGGTTCAGTAAATGTTGAAGCTAAACTGAAGTGGTCCCACTTGGAAACTCTCATTCTGTGTGTGCAACAGAGAGGATTTGAGGGAAAATACAGAATTGTACAAATCGCTCAGTGTGTGCTAGATCCATCCATAGAATCTTCTCAATGGTGTAAAGAGGCTCACTGGAGAGAACAGGCTCATGCAACTTGTAGTTGCCAAAGTCTATTTCCAGCTTTTTATTTTTTTCCTTTCTGTCCTCACAGTTTTTGTTTCCCTGTGCAGCAAGTTTTGAGTCTGTGCAATTTTATGTCTGTTGTCATCATTGCTGATAGAGAGGTTGACTCTGCTTGATTCTGTTCAATGGGGAGTAAAGAGGAGGGCTTGAAGCCACAGGGCCTGTACTGTCCATCTACTAATGGTTTTATCCTGCTTCTTTATGTTGAGAATAGCCACTGTGGCTTCATTTCAGTACTCTGTAATGACAAAAGCACCATCTAAATTTTTTTTTAAATAATCAGATATAAATTTACACCCATAAATGTAAGGGCAAAAACACTGCTTCCTGCAGATTGGAATCTATTTCTTATTTGTTAATGCCTCATTCAATGTCAGTTGATCCACTAAGCTGCAGTGTGGTTTTTAGTTCATAAGGTTTTTGAAAGAATGCTGTTATCGTGCAATCGTTTAAAATAATGCCAATAATAGTAAGCCATTAGCTAAAGAAGAATGCCATGATTAGATCTATTCCTACCCAAAGACAACCAGCCATGTTGATAAATTGGTGTGATCTCCTTTCTAAGTAGTTGTTCAGATTTGCCTTGACTCAGTAGTCTCAGTAGTAAGTGGACTGGTAATTTAGCTTCTCTCCTTTTTCTGACTATCTTGACCTCTCCACCTTTTTTCACATTATCAAGTGAGCATGGTATTTTCCACACACTAAGTAGTACAGACAATAACTGTATGTGTCTGTCTAAAACTGGGAGATGTTAAGGATTTTTAGTATATATAATTTTATTACTTTCTTCCACTGTGCGTCAAAGTTCCATGCAGAGTGCCTGTTTTTACTTAGCTTTTTTTTCCTTTTTATTACCCAGAACTTTTCAACCTTGTGTGATCTCTTTAAAATTCCCTTTAGAATACATAATTGTACTCGATCAATTTGTTAAAGGCTTTTGAAGTGTTAAAAAAGCTACATTAAAATTATTTTCTTTCAGGTTTTATGTTAATGAACATAGGTGCTATTCAAAGCAAAGTCAGTGTGTCAAGGGAACTTTAACTAAAGTTATTCATACATAAACTAAAAAAGGAAACATCTTTAGTGGAGGAAAATACATTTAATGAGTAAGTGCAGCACACAATTCCTCCTTTCAAAACTGTCAGTTCATATTGAACCTCCATTCTAGATATCTTACAATTACTTTGTCAACAGAAGGTAGAGTAGTGATGGATGATACATTGGTTCTTGAAACCAAACTTTCTGTGAGTTACTTAGGCTGAAACTAAGTGCTTTTACATTCCAGTCTTATTGATGATAGTGGTTTTATATTTATCACCCTGTCATTTCAGTTGACTGTATCAGCCTCTTCAGTGCAGGAATATGGACACTAATGGAGGTGTGTCCTTAGTGCTCTAAAGGGTCACAGACTCATTCCACTAACACGTTCACAGCCCTGTTATAAGCTCAGAAATCATTTTGCCATTTTAAACAGTAATCTGCAGCTGTAGGTGTATGAGGCCTGGGAAAAACATTTTCCTACTGGTCTTTTTAGACCATGCTACCTGTTTGATACTGAATAGGCTTCTTTCAACTTCCACTAATAATAATGTTACTGTTTTGCAACCTGCCCTATAATAATCAGAATTCTACCAGGGCCTTGGGAGTCCAGGATCAGATTGCAGCATTTATATATAAGAAATTCTGTCAAGAATCAATAATAGTCTTGGGTCTCAAGTTCCTTCTTTAATAATACTTTGATATGATTTGTCACAAGCTAGCCCACAGTATCCACCAGATTTTATTACTTAGCTTGCAGCACAGTCTCTCATCTTTGAGTCATGAGATCAGCCATGGGGAGACCTTTAAAAAGCTATATTCTTTACTGTTTGGTTATTACAGAAAGTCTATATTACTCAATAATATCTTTTATAAGGTGTGCTGTCACATCTTCACATAGATGTTTAACCTCGATGTAGATATACTGAATGCCTGGAGGCCATTTTAGTGACATGGACATTGTTTTTCATGATTGGATGCCAAATGTATCAACAAAAACAACAGAAGTTGGGCCTTATTTTCACAGCTTGGTAGTTCTGACTGAATCTCATACAAACTGTCGATAGCAACTAAGATTTTATTTAGAGTGTAGAGTGTAACATTTTTATTACTTGAAAGTAGCAGGAATTCTGTGAAAGCAATTTAGATTACTTTCCACTGTAATATCAGTTCCTAAGGTTCTACTGTGTATCTCAATAAACAAGATCCTACTGTGTCACTCGCATATTGTGGTTCTAAATATATAAGATTTAACTCAGACCAGAAATTCAGGTAGTTTCAGTTGGCATTTATTTATACAAATGGTTTACAAAATGAATTATATGTATTCTTGACTTAAGGCACAATGTGCTTGATTCAATTAAGTTTTCACTAAAGTTTGTTAAAAAGTGCTTTTAGTCAGTACTGTCTAACCAACTTGTGAAATTCGGATGCTCATCTTCCATTTTTTGTGAAATTGGGAACTGAGAAATCCAGGGGAAGATGGAGGTTTACTCATGTATCTTGGGTGTCATCAGAGCCATGCACAACTAGTACCAGTTAAACAAATTACAGATAAACATGTTTTCATAAACCATGGGATTTTTTTTCCAGATAGGAATTTAGGAAAAAAAAAAAAGCCCTTAATTTTAGATGTTTTTATTATTAAAGTCTTCTGTTAATAATAGGAATGAGCTATTGTGTATGTCTCTGAATTTGAAGGGTCTTTCATTTTGCTATATAACCATGGTGTTTAGAAGACAAGGAAGCCTTTAAGCTAAGGCATGGGTGAAAATTGAGTTATGTTTTTTTGGACCAGCCAAAGGACAGAACAAGAATAGAAGCATGCACATTTTTCAATACAGCTCATAATGAGGATCTTAGAAATAAGTAGGTATGATAATTTAATTTTAAAATATCATATCTCCCTGGTTTATAATTTTTTAAGCCTGTCCCAGTAAAACTTGAAAAGCAGGTAGGTCTTTGGGAAAGTCAATCCTCATGTATAATAAAGCTACATGGCCTGTTCTAGCTCAGAGCTAAGAATACAAAACTATTAATAGAGCCAGAGTGTTGTAATACAGATATTAAAACCAAAAATAATTCTAAGTTATTTATTAAGAGCGCATGGTAAATGTTGAATTACGGAAAGGCAATCTTGAATTGATTCTAGAACTTTCCAATGCTTTGTTTTGGAAATGTAACATTTTCATGGACTGAAGTAACTTCAAGACTGAAAATGCATGTTGGTTAAGGACTTTTACCCATGAAACGCTACTAAGATTCTTCCCTTAATAAAAATTTAATTGATAAGTGGAGATATTTCCTTTCTTTGCAAGTTAACCTAAAACAAAGAGTTTAGTTACAGATGCAATCTAAAATGTAGTAGTCCCATAATATCTGAAATACAGTATTAATTTTGCAAATTTTTCAAGGTTTTGTCAGGATCCTTATAAAGCAGTCCTCAGGAAATATAGCGATGTGTAATATTCATTTGTAATGTTAATTTTTAGGCACTCTAGTCAATTAGTTTTGAAGCACTGAAAAGATTGTTGTCTAATTATGTCTGTGATGTTTGATTTATATTGAATGGGTGAACTAGAAATATGAAAAGATATGTTTTCCAATAGATAGTTTGGAAAAATTAGTAAAAAATCTGGTACCACCAGAGAGTTCATATATTTGTATGCATACACACATGTGCTCATGTACACACACACATATATGCACATGAATGACCTAAATAATAAACAACTAGTGAAACAATTGTATTTACCTTTCATAGTTTTAGAGCCATATGTACCATAGTCCAGCTTTCAAATATCTAAATAATCTACCTGCAGGTAGCATTGAGTTAGAAAGTCTGGAGTAGCCTATGGGAAAAAAAGTTCAAAGTGGACTTGAACACTTCCTATGCAAAATAAAGGAGAAAAAGAACTGGGAAAGCTGTATAGCTTAGAAAAAAAAAAAAAAAAAAAAAAAAAAAAAAAAAAACCTTAGAAGTGGGCATTTAAACATTAAAATTACAAATAGAGAGGTAGTGGAAATGTAGCTTCCTGCCTGCATTTCATAAGCTAACTTGTAGTCTAAATTTATGAGAAAAAGAGACCACGCTAGCCCTAAACTTGCCTTTTCTAGCTTGACCTTAAGCCCACAAATGGAATCTGTTTCATAAGAACAATTCATTCAGCCTGTACACTGCTCGTTTCCTTAGAGCTCTTATCACCCTCCCTGAGGAACCAAAGGAAATATGTCCACCACATGACCAAAATGCAGATGTGGCCTGTCATAGCACCTGATTTATACCTACCACATCTCTGCCTAGCAGGTATTTGGGTTTTTTCAGTAGCCTCCTCTGTACATGTGAAGAGAGAAAGGCCATTTAGCTGGCCCTCGGTGTCTGCAGAAAAGGGTGAGTTGTTGGATGCATCTACAAAGCTTCCCTTTCCCAACAGGAAAAGGCTGTTCTTTAACATGCTCTGCCAAACTCGTGGTTTTCATTTGCTCAGGGTTCCAGCAGTGTACCGACTATCCCTCTAACAAGAGCGTGACAAGTGCTTACTTTTTGCATCATTACTAAGCAGGAAGGAAAAGAATAGAGAATGCACCAGTTATAGCTTTTTTATTTTATAAATGCATGGTGGAAATGTGCATAGTTTTTACGACTAGTAGCAGCTGCAGTCTCTTCAAGATCCCTCACTGTTACTGCTTCTGGAGACCCTTACCAAGACACAAAACTAATCAGACTACCTCAGATCCCATCTGAGTCTTTTTTCCTTGACTTCCTTGCTGTTTTTCTTTTTTCCTTGTGATTTAGCAGTCAATCCAAAGAAGCCATTGACTATTTTCGTAATCAGTTAGCTGTAACATAATAACAGATTCTGTAAAATCCCTCAAAATTCAAAGCAAAACAACATTCATGGCTACTAATTGTATGAGCTTGATGTTTCTGTGAAATGTATTGTTTACAGGCGTCATTAGTTTTATTGGTAGCAGGCCAACTGTGGCAGAGATCTATTTAGTGGGTGATAGGAAAGCAAAGGAAAGTGTTAACTTGGGTTTTGATCTTATCAGCTTCAATCACTTCCATAAATCTGTGTTCCAGAAATGCATCTAAGTTTGTCCTAACTTTCCTGGGAAGCCCATATTTCCCTCTAGTCCCATCAAAGTTCACTTTATTAACCCAGGAGTTATAGGTTTCAGCAGAAATAAATTCTTTTAGCAGCAACAAAATGTACTTGTCAGGCTTTCCACCAGATTCTCTGAAAATCTCATTCTTTTGTGTAGGAGCCACATTTTGTATGCTTACCTCTGGCAGCTGCTCTTCTGCAGTGCATTTGCCTTCTCCTGCACCCACATCCACACCAGTAATACTCAGGTATTCATCAGCTTGTGTTTGCATTCCCATCACCTCACTTAAGCATACAATTCACAGGAACCAAAAGAAATGATTGCCATTCTTTTGGAACAGATTTAGGACAAAATAAAAACCAGCAGAGAAAAAGACTGGTTTTATACTCCTGAACATTTGCAAGAGTACTGAATGTTGAGGGAGAAAACAAAATTTGATTTACTATAGAGAAAAAATACTAATTCCTGCATACTCATCCTTGTCTTCCACTTGAGCAGAATAAACAGTCTTGGTTTAGATAATGGCTTGTTTGCAGTTCAGGTTATGCCTTGTGGAAGTATTCAAATTCTCTTGCTTAGAAGTATAAAAATGCCTTTGAAAGGCAGATCTTCCTGAGCAATCTTCTGATTTGCTCCTTAAGCAAATTTACCTGATTTTGCCAGATCTGTTAACTGATCTTTTTGATGTTTTCTTAGGAGGTTGCCTGTGTTATGTTTATAAATGTTGCATGTATATCTCTGTAATCCTTGTATGGCTTCCAAAAGCTGTTTCAGAGTTAAATCAGCTGTTCTGGCCTTAGATCTGAAGAACAGCATCAGTTCACAGGTTTTGAAAATCTTAGTCACAGACAATGGCTTATAGTTTTGGAATATTTACTTTGTCTAACCTGAACTGGGAGCTTCTTGATGAGAAGATGAGAATTTGGCCAGGATTGCAAGGAGACACTTTGAAATTAAGAAGTTGAAAGGAATTAGAAGGTAATCCTCTGCTGAGCATCTGATTCCCAATAGAACAAAGTGAGGGAGCAAAAAAAATACCAAAACAGGGAAACCTAATTTGAACTGTTCAGTTTCCTGAAACTAAGTGTAGCTGTGTCTTGAGTATTCTTATATTTCTAGAACTCTTTTTTTCCTGCTATGATATTCTTGTACCTAATAACATTTTTTCCACTGAACATCATGACATCATGGTCACAGAGGGAATGGATGGGCACATCTACACTGGAGCTATATACTTCCAGGGCTGAATTCCCTCCAGAATGTAAGAGAACTCATTTCAGTTCACCTCCAGGATCTATATATTGGTTTACACTCTTCTATGACAGAAGATAAACCAGGTACACCCTGCTGGGTTTAACGTGGTTGATAATCAGGCATTTCAGTAACATTACTAGCTCAGTCTCAAAGTTTTATTGTAAGAGCTAGATTTGTGAGTTCAAGTTGGAAAGAAATGAGACTGGAAAGTGAAAAGAAGAGCTTCATGTCTGAGCTACAGTTGTGAGTTCTTGGGAAGTAAATTAAATGCACTGACTTTGACCTGAAATGAAGATTATTTTTGTGCTTACTGTGACTCTGCTGCATGATGATCCTGCATTTGTTCACCATACAAAGAGAGAGAGAAACATGGCAATTCCTGATTCCTCCTGAAAGGAAATCTCTGTATTAGAATGCTAGAAGTGCAGCACTGGAATGTGTATTTCCAGTAACTCATTCATTAGCACTGAATATCCAAAGAAGGAGCATGCTCACTGCAGGCTGACAAACTCAGACGATTTGGCAGGTTCTGGGGTTTTTCAGAGGTTGGCATTGTGACATGGGCTGAGCTTTTAACCTTGCCCACAACATTAATAAAATTTAAACTGAAAGAATACATACTCCAAGCAGGGCATGTTCCCAACTTCGTGCCAAGGTCTAAGCCATGCTGTACCTCAGGACTCTGAGTTCTGAAGTGCTTATTAATTTTTCCCTGTAATTCCTAATAAAATTGTATTGCCACATGAAAGCAACAAGGGCCTCTCTGATAATTTACCCTCTGCAAGTTCAAATCCATGTTAGTGAAATGAACTGTCTGCCTTATATTTCAAAAGTAATGAATTCAAATTCTATTGGGATTGAAATTTTATTAGAAATTCTGCATATCTTCTCTTATTATTTATGGGTCAATTGGATCATTATATTGATTGATCAATACTTAGTTTGTTATTATCCGTAAGTACAGCAAATAATGAAAATACCCTATCACTTTGTTAAAGAATCATCATAAGTGATGCTAATAAGATACTTTTCTAATTAATTTTTTGCTTGCATGTTGATGAACTTTGTATATCTCTGGAGCTCTGGCTGACCATCTGGTAGGAAAAGCAGAGCAGTAAAATAAGTCATATATATATCTATATATCTATATATATGCACACTGAAGCCTGCATTTTTAGAAATGCTCACTGTAAAAATAAACAACATACAGGACACTAGGGTTTATGATAATGCTGTAAGTTAATAATCTCCAGCACAGCAACAAACTTTTGATGTTGTCATGTACCTCTGTTCTAGGAACTAGGTCTGTACTTTCTAGCTGGGGAGAGACTGGTAACTTAGTTGTATTTGTTTATATTTATTGATTTTTTAAAGTTATAACTGATTCTTCTGGATTTGTTAGGCTCATTTGCTCCTAACTTCCACTGACTGACAACCCATAAAAGGTAGGGGTGAAACATAGCATTCAGTCCAAGTAATGTATGTATACATACTTACTGTACTGTTAGTTATCAGTCTTGATGGAGACACTCTGGGCCTTATTTTCAAACATTCTTAGTGCAGAGAAATCCAATTACAAAAGCTTCAGAAGTTCATATTCTTGAAAATCTGGAGCATTTTTCTTAGCGAGAGTAAGCAGCATCTGCCATTAAGAAAACCTGTAAATTGATTGTTCTGTGTCTCCACTGGCCGAAATACTAAAGTGAGAATACCCTTGTCATGATGCAAAGCAAAACTGAAAAGAAAAATAAATTCTTTTTTTTTTAACTGTTGCAGTCATCTGATATGGATCAGAGTTAAATGCATTACAGATTAAAATTATTGGTTTATGTATTTTATTGATAATGCAGAAAATCAGGCATCTCAATATATATAATGTATTTTTTTTCTACTGAGCTGGTCTACAGACGTGCATAAATTATACTACAATGAGTTGTTCATGAACAGCAGCACCCATGCATGTGATATTCTTTGCATGTTGTTTCCCAATTACCTTTACCTCTGCACAAAACCAACTCACTGTTCTCCTCTGAGTGTATTCCATGATGTGCTTTCACGTGAGACTTGTAATTACTTCATGTGTCTCATAAATCCCTCCACAGTAACCTTGACTAATTACAAGTGGGCAAGCTAACATATTGTGGTTGGCACTGAACTCCTCACACACTGGCCACCTGAGAGGCCAATAGTCCACGGAATTTTAAAATTCTCAGTTGAAACCTTTCTTCCATGGAAGCACCAATTTGTCTCTTTATTACCCAGGTGCCAGTTTTCATGAAAGTTATGGCAGACTTTATGTCCTTATAGTTTTTACAGTTTTGCCCCCTCATTTAAGGAGTGGAACTGACAGATGGGTGAAAGAGCAAACAGTGTAATGTTGTGTATTTTATCCTTTGAAAAGCAGGCTATAATGATATAGAAAACTTCATTCACCAAGCTGTGAAGTATCAAACAACACTCACAAAGTTATGTGACAAACACCACTCACAAAGTTATGAAATACCTTATAAATATGAAATATCTTATAAATATAAAAGGTTAAACTCTGATTTATGCCAATAATCTTTTAAGCACTAATGTTTGTCTAATGGATTCAGCTACCAAAAATTATTGCATATGCTACAGAAAGTATTATAATTTGAGACCCACCTGTGCCATTATATCAAAGCTAAAATTATTCCATGAGACTTTGGAACGTTCTATGTTGGTTGATACTATGTACTTTTAACTAAAAGCTTCTCCTTTCACTTTACATCAACAGAAGTGGAACAATTAATGCTTCAAAATACAAGAGAAGCTTTTGTTCTTGTTTAAATTTTTGTACCTTAGCTTGAAAGGTATCTTGAGCTCCTTTGAAGTTTCCCTTTAATATACTGCACCCAAACCACTTCTTTATGAGAGCCTCATTTAACTTTCACATTTTAAAGATCTTTCAATGCAAGCCCAAATGTAACAAAAGAAAGTGATAATTGTTGAAACAGAGTTGTTGAATAGTGTAGACATTGAATCTTATGGAAGCCACATCCTGGAAGTATCTTGTGCAACTCTTGCTTTGGTGTACAGCTGGCAGGTAGGCCACATCACGTAGGATTTGCTTCATGCTCCAGACTAATGTTTTCTTCAATTATTAATCAAGTTTAATAATTCACAGAGACCCCAATTCCACAGAGCTTGTGTGGCCCCTTGCAGAGAGCCCCACTTGCTGCCAGTGGCATTCCCTCAGAGATCTGCTTGTGCAATTCTCAGGTGCTTAAATGCTGATTCTCTAAATCAAGATGAGATTTTTGTAGCTTTCCCTGGGCATCAGATCAAACTGTAACTCCTTTGGTGTAGAGGATTGGGTTTTCTCCTGCCTATATGTGAAAACAGCTACCACCCAGCTGATAGTAACAAGAACAACAACTGAAATTGTTGTTGAGATTTCACTGAAGCCCCTTAGGACTACAGGCAGAAAGTCAAGACAGTCAGCACTGAAGAGTGCAGGATTGTTTGCAATTGATCCCAGTTTTCTGCCCTGGCACTGCCAGTGGCCATATAGCAGTGGTATTCCTGCCCAGCAGCAGGGTATGTAATAGAGCCTGCAGAAGTTGTGATTGGTTTTGTACCCCTATTCAATCCCCTGAATTCCTTGAGAGTAATTCATGATAATCAGTGTACAGTTTATTTAATTTACCCTATCAGAAATGGGTCATTTCAGATTTCTGATGTCTGCTTCTCTTTGAGGCTCTGATGCACCATTGTGAGTTAGTGAATGTTGATGTCATACTGTGGTTTATGAGTCATATATTATGTCTGTATTTCATCTTGGTTTTGTGCTGCTACACAAACTCACAGCATTTCAGACCTCTGAAAGTTTAATTCTCATGCACTATACTTATTTTCTTTCTTTCTGAACTGGGTCAGATGTCCCTTTTTGTAATAATTTAATTAACACTTTGGAATAATGATGCATTAATTAATGCAAGATTACAATGAAAATGCTCCAGAATTACACTTTATATCAACATTAATGCAAAATGAGTTCCTCCTGGATAATATTTCTTACAGAGAATACAAAAAGAGATAATACTAATTAGGCCATCAATTTAAATTTACCATAATTTCAATCCTTGTCACTTATCTGTTCTCTAGCATAAAACCTTCTGTTCTACCATACACTTTTTGCTGCATTGATATCAGTATGGCAGCCAGACCGGGAGTAATTTCCTAATGTAGGTTCTTATACATTATAATACACTTCTGTACTGCAGTCCTGGCTTTGGTGTCTGCATTGTGGAGGATTGAACTTTAAAAATCATATATAGGTTTAAGAATCTTCTGACACAGGTCTTCCTTGGGTAGAGAAACTTCACTGGCAAAATAACACCTTCACCAGAGGTGTAGGATTTTGTGTTGTGCACGGCACATTATTAAATCTGAAACACACAGCCCAGGTTACTCTAATTCTTCCTGGCATGGCCCAGATTTGCTGCTGCAAATGCAACATCTGCAAAGTCATTTTTTTGTAAGCATTATTATTTTAACTGCTTCATACCAGAATGTTAGGCAAATAAGAAATCAAGCTTTCTATTCCCAAGAAGTTACAGTCCAGCTATGTATTTCCACATCCAAGAAAAAAAGTTGTTTTCTAAAAGAATATCTGACCTCACTGCACTTTGGTGCTTTTTTCTTTATCGGACTGTCACCTAGATGCTGCCTTTGGTGCAGGTGAAAAAGAAGATTAAAAAGACAATTCTGAAATGCAAAGCATGAAAAAGAAATAGCAAAGATATTTCAATTAAAGTGACCAACCAAAGCAGCTTGCTTTCTTCCCCTCTCCTGACTCTCTGGCAGTCTGGTGGAACCTGCTGGGTCACAGAATTTCCACATCCTTGCTCTTCCATGACCTGTGCCTAGGACCAACAGAGAGTCAAGTGCAGAGACCACTCAGGGTGGTTTGGAAGCCCTGATGTTCATTTGGAATTCCCAAGGTTGTCAGGAACTTAGCCACACTTCTGTCCAGCCCATGTAATGAAAAGAAGTCAGGGATCTGAAGTCACGTCAGTACCAGCACATGAGGAGTTTGAGAGTTCTTCACACACTGTCAAGACATTTGGAAATTATAAAAAGAAATTTTTTTGATTTTACAGACTGCAATTCTTTCAGAATTTGCTGCATGATGGATTTTAATGTAGTTGGGGATTTTTATTCCAAAGACAAAAACCACCAAATTTTGAAATTCCCTGTGAAATGGACTCATTGCACAGCTCTACTTGCTTTCTTCAAAAATTCAAATGTCCTTCTTTGTCAAAGTATTTTGCTCAATATATTTTAAAGGGATGCTTTTATAATAGACATTTGTACTAATTTTATTGTATAAAGTTGAGTGATTTATTTCAAAACAGAAAATGGTTATGCCTTGTTAGAATGTGTTCACAAAAAGGAGATTTGCTGCTTAGCAGACCTGATCAGGAGAGTAGCTGTGAAGACCTACAAAGTAGTGGCAGAGTTCAAAGAAAACAGAACCCAACGTAAATGGTTGTGCTTTATGGAAAAGTATTCCAGCCTGCATAATTGCCCAGCAAATTATTTTGTTGGCATATTGTGTATCCTCAAAGGGGGCCATTCTTTTTCTATAGGCCTTCTAAGTGAAATGTATGTCATGTAAAGAATGAGCCAGTGCCCAGTGAAATGACATAGCCCTAAATAACATAGCCCTAAACCAGTGGCTGTGTGGGATTTGAGCATGACAAAACTACATGTCATTCTGCACCAGAATGAATTTCACATATTGTATTTTGGCTTTAGCCTACTGCTTTCTCTGGAGAGCTCCATTCTGGCCTCTCTATCACAAGAGCAAATTGAGTTAATACACTACCTTTTCTCCTTTGCGGAATTTATTTGGAATTTAGAAAAGGTCAGATATGTAAATCTGTGTGATTTGTTTAATGAAACTACCTCTTTGTTTGGGACAGTTCACTATAACTGTCCATCAGTGTGCAGGACTGTTAAAAGAATATGTATTTAGGAGAGATGATGTGAGCAGATTTTTGAAAAGATGAAGAAAATTAATTCTTTTAGGAGCAATCTATTTAGGTAGAGGAGCAGACATTTTTAAGAACTACAGTAAGCTCTCATCATTAGAAGGGCTTATAACTCAGTGCAGAGTAGACAGTGTACTGGAAAAACTGATCACTGCTACTGAATGGATGAATGAACTGAATGGATGTAGATCCCAGTGTTCTGGAATTAAGAAATCTTACAAATCTTTTCTATCTGTGACTTCTGAGAACTGGCAAAGAGTGGTTCTTGTAGCTCAGGACCCAAGCCAGTATAATAAAACAGCCCTGTATAGTAAACCAGCTTTGGGATGGTTTACTCTGCGCCAATCTACACTGATTTGCCATCCCATGTGTTATTTATCCCTTACTTTCAAAAGCAGTGAAGTGTACTCAGAAAAACATAAAGAAAAGTGAAGATTTTTTTTTAGATTTCATATATAACATCAACTACAAACTAATTGGATTAAATATTGAAGTAAAAACTACCACAATGTTCAAGATTTTTGTCTAGGTTGCCCATTTTCAATGTTTTTTCTTTTTTCTATTTAAGATTCAGCTGTATTTTTTCTCATTAACTTTTATGGTCCCAAAATGAAGAACTTTTAATCTCAGTCTTTTGGATGATTTTAAATCTTTATTGCTAAGAACTGTATCATGGATATCCAATGCAGTTTAGCTGGACAGCTAACTGATGGTGTTGTGTTTGGTTTAAAGTATGTACAGGGGATGGAAATAGGGTTTGATGCCTGTCTTGAAGATGACATCATTATGGAACATAAAAACCTGAAAGTGCAGATGTCAGAGTTAAGTTCAAGTGTTTTAGTACCCACATATTTAAGTACTAGATTTTTTTTCTGGCACTTTTCCAGTCTTAAATCAGATGTGGAATACTTGTAAGGTGGTAGCTGATAGAGGATTTCAACAGCTTGTCAATCTGAAGTTTGCATTTAAGGCTTCTGCAGAACATCCTTCTTCTACACCACCAATACATTGGTAACACCTGCCTCTTTCCAGTTGATCACACCTGTTGACACTTAAGTGCATTAACAAATCAACTAACAACCTTCTTCTGGTTCTTTTTCACCTGTGTTAGTAGTACTGGTAGTTCTGTGTATAATAAATTATGATATACAATGTATTCCTTACTTAAATGAATTTTATTGACTACCACACCTATTTCTGGTCATATTACTTAATGATCCCTGTAAGTCAGGAAGGATAATTCTAGGAAAACTGTTTCACAGATATGGGTAACTTTTGTACAATACCATTCCCAGTCTTGTGAGTGATGTGTATTTAAATTTTGTCCCAGAAGAGTAAGAAAGTTCATGTTCATCTTGACTTTCTTAAAGTCTATGAAGGGGAAAAGCTCTAGAAGAGCTGACTGGGAGGGTTACACTGGTAGCCATGGGGCCCTTTACCACATTGCTGGATGCAAGAGCACAACATAAATAATATCAAGCTAGTTCCAGAAGGGATGATACATCCACAGGAAGTGAGGCTGATCATAGGAGGTTTCTACCAGGGATTCTGAAAGCAAGAGAGCCGTCCTGATGCTACACCTGAGTTTATACATCCTCCATCTTCATGGTGGTAATTAGTCAGGGACAGCACTGCACTGATGATGCCATGCTGCTTCCAGTTCTGCTGCATTGGACCATGAAAGTGTGGTTGTAACTAGGTTGGAAGTCACTGCACAGATGTTTGTCAAAGCCAAGACAAATATTAATATCACTAGAGATATATACTCAAATTTTGCTAGCGAAAACTTTAAAAATCGCTACTCACACACATTCATCAGAGCTATACTATATAGATTGGCAAATTATTATCGAACATCTGAAATATCTAAGTTGAAAAGCAATGAAAAAAGCTGTAAGAATTGGAGAATGTTGAATGAATTCAAAGAAATCATCAAATCATTATAAGAGATCTGCTTATGGATATTTAGTAAATAGTAGTTTTCTAAGTTATTTGCTATGCATTGTTCATTCATCTCTAATAAGTATCATACAGTATAAATGGTATTTTTATTTCAGCTCCTAGAATATAAAAAATCTGTAGATGATAGCTGAGAATTTTGCAAGCGTGTCTGAATGCCAAATCAACTGAGGTAAGTTGGAGTTTATGTCCCTGAACATATTGTACGATCAGTGGATAAGGCAGAGTTTAAATATAGATTGAAAACCACAGGCTATTAAGTATCTAGGAATATTTTACCTTATGGAGTTGAAGTCTACAACTGAACTTAACAAAGAGGTAATGTGAAATACAGTGAAAAAAATTGCTGGGTGGTCTCTGCCACATAGTGTATCGTGTGGTGGAAAAGGCTGAGAGCCGTAAGGGAGATATTGGGACCAAACCTGACATACTGTAGACATTAAATATCTTGCTATTTACCGTCTGAGAAATGTTCTTTAAGGAACTTGTGGGCTGGTTAACAAAAACTTTATGGCATTATAGGAAGCCCAAAATCTGGGATGAAAATGCGAGTGTTAGCCAAACTTTTAGGTGGAGCAACTTTTCCAGAGTTACAAAAATATTGTTTTTTGTGTAACCAAGGAAAGGATGCCATGTAAGTGGATCTCAGCCCATTTGGATAGCCTCTGAAAATGCACAAACATACTTTTTCATTTGTTCCCATTAACAAGGGTGAACTGAAAAGATCTGCATGCAGTGCTGAAAGCTATGGCTAAGTAGATTTTAAATCATAAAGAAAATGTGGGGGAAAATACACAGTGGAAAGACAGGAAGCCCTTTGAAACAAAACTAGTGTAAGATTTGTTTGAGGTATTTTGATTTTTATATTATTTTTATGTGTCAAGGCCCTGAGGGTACCACCAGCCTCACGGCCTCAGCGCTCCCTAGTGCTGCCCAGCTCCTGCCAGCCCTGCCCCAGCCCTGCCCCAGCCCTGCCTGCCCCAGCCCCTGCCAGCCCTGCCCCAGCCCTGCCTGCCCTGCCTGCCCTGCCTGCCCTGCCTGCCCAGCGCCTGCCAGCCCTGCCTGCCCTGCCTGCCCAGCCCCTGCCAGCCCTGCCCCAGCCCTGCCCCAGCCCCTGCCAGCCCTGCCCCAGCCCTGCCTGCCCCAGCCCCTGCCAGCCCTGCCCCAGCCCTGCCTGCCCAGCGCCTGCCAGCCCTGCCTGCCCTGCCTGCCCAGCCCCTGCCAGCCCTGCCCCAGCCCTGCCCCAGCCCTGCCTGCGCTGCCTGCCCTGCCCTGCCCCAGCCCTGCCCCAGCCCTGCCCCAGCCCTGCCTGCGCTGCCTGCCAGCCCTGCCCCAGCCCTGCCTGCCCTGCCTGCCCAGCCCCTGCCCCAGCCCTGCCTGCCCTGCCAGCCCCAGCCCCTGCCAGCCCTGCCTGCCCAGCCCCTGCCTGCCCAGCCCCTGCCAGCCCTGCCCCAGCCCTGCCCCAGCCCTGCCTGCCCTGCCTGCCCCAGCCCCTGCCAGCCCTGCCCCAGCCCCTGCCCCAGCCCTGCCCCAGCCCTGCCTGCCCAGCGCCTGCCAGCCCTGCCCCAGCCCTGCCTGCCCTGCCAGCCCTGCCTGCCCAGCGCCTGCCAGCCCTGCCCCAGCCCTGCCTGCCCTGCCTGCCCTGCCTGCCCAGCGCCTGCCAGCCCTGCCCCAGCCCTGCCTGCCCTGCCTGCCCTGCCCCAGCCCTGCCCCAGCCCTGCCTGCCCTGCCTGCCCTGCCTGCCCAGCCCCTGCCAGCCCTGCCCCAGCCCTGCCCCAGCCCTGCCTGCCCTGCCTGCCCAGCCTCACACCTTGGCTCAGCCCCTGCCTGCCCAGCCTCACACCTTGGCTCAGCCCCGTGTCTGGCAGATGCCCGGGGCTGGAGCTGCCCTGGCACAAGCCCTGGTGGCCAGGCCAGGTCCTGCTGTCCATGGGGCCGCCCCGCTCCCGTCCCACAGAGGCCTTGGCAGGAGTGCTGCGTGCTGTAGTGTTTGTGTACTTCAGACCCATGGAACAGCCTCTGTTTCTGTCTCATCTCCTTGTGCAACCATGTTGGCTCAGACCAGAGCTCCAAGCACTTCAGTCACAGCCTCTCTGCAGACAGGGAGACATTCTGTGAAAACTGCTCTGCTCCTCCACTAGGTCTGACACAGAGGCCTTGTAAGTAAAACATAGACTTTGGCTACTTTCAAAGAGGTTTGAGTCAAGCCCCTCAGTTATATTTCTTATGTCTTCCCATTCTCTCTGCTCACTTCTCAGAATTGCCACTCATAAACACCATAAGCACCACAGTCTTAAATGCTAAAGGAAGGCAGTGCAGTAGAGTTACACAGTGAATGCAAAGGAGTTGTCAGTGTACTGCCTGTTCCTACTCCTTTGTCTTTGATTAATGGGACAATAAACACCCATGAGTACTGCTGGGGAGACCTCAAAAGATGTGGACAGATGCTTGTCTTATGGCTCTTCAAAGGGCATTTACTACCTTAAGTAGTCTATGATTGTAATTTTCATTGAGGTTTGGTGGGTCTATTCCATTTGTATGGGTATCCAATTACAACTCAAATATTTGCACTTGACAGCAGTTTTAGACTACATAGTTAAATGAAAAATGAACCAAATGCAGTACATACTTTAATAACAATCAGTCTTAAGAGAATTTTTTGAGGAACAACTTCTGACCCACTAGGATTATTAAACATCCTGTAGCATTTTTTGTAAGATTAGTCACAGTGTCTTTTTGAAACTCAATTTATATTATTACATTCTGCCTCCATAAATCACCCTACGGTATCAACTGAATATAGTATTCTTCTGTCACATATTGTTGTAGAAAGTTAAAAAGCTGTCATGTTCCACCTCAGAAATGGATCCACTTTGCTAGAATGTAATGCAGTTCTATTACAAGATTTGGAACTTTTTGTTATTTCACAATCCAGTACATTTGCAAGAGAATCCATTATTTTTTTTTTCAGTATTTCTTGGTGTCCTCACCTATATCAATGAATGTAGAAATGATAAGTATCGGTATTTTGCAAAGACACTAATTTCCAGAGATTTTTCCCTAAGACTGAACACAAAAGAAAGAAAACCATACATTTCAATTTGCACCAGCAAAGAACCAAATTTCTGGTTTTTCAAATGTGATTATTTACTTAATACATTTTATTTCTTGGCAAGTCTTGCAGATGATGCAATAAATGTCACTTCTTCCTTTTACTCAGCATTAAATGAACAGATCATTCTGCTCCTTTATTCTTTTCTTTTGACTGAAAGGAAAGCCAGCAGCCCTGCTCCTCTTGATTATTATATATCTCATATGTTTGCCAGAATGGGGATATAAACCTAGTGCTCTATCCAGATTCAAGTGTGAATAATTACATTCTGCCTACCTAAATTCCCACAATGATTTCATTTGGGTACAGTATATTTCTTCATTTCCTGCACTTGGGCTGTTTTGGCATCTATTGAAGTTAATGGAAAGTTCTCAAAGTCTCTGGTGAAGGAAAATGTCCATAAACTATGGAGTAATTCTGTTGTGGTATTAAACAGCATGAGGGGACATAAGCAGAGTTGTATCCTATTATAGATTGCTTGCACTGCTTGTCTTTACCAGTTTGGAAAACTCTTCCCGTTTCATCAATGTTATGTGTTTATTCAAGATATAAGAAATGGCAATTAACATATTTTTTAGACATTCTGTTGTAGACGTCTTATATATGTTAAATTTACAGATACATATGGTTGATCCTAGTGTCACTGGCTTTTATAAAGATCTTTCTTTGGACTTCAGTGAGGATGTCTAGCTAATATCTTAAGTGTAGTAGAGGATAGTGGCCTTCTGATGCATAGAAATTCTGTTTTTCAGACATCTGTGGATGTCTGAGAAAAAAAAAGAAATAGAAAAGCTGCACAAAAATTGAATTCAAGTCTTTTGAACCCCAGATTAAACTATAACACTCTATAGTACTCTATGGTACTTCACCAAGACATGCACACAGTTGCAAGTAATTGCTGCTTTTTTAGCAAAACTTGGAATTTTTCCAAAATATCTTTTTGCTTTTTCTGGAGACAAAAAGCACAGGTTTTGAACCCTTCTCAATTGTCTCTGGAAAGTTCTTCAGAGGATAAAAAGAGAGCAACTCAAAATAGAAGCAGACCAAATTGTAAAATTAATTCAGACCTGAGCTTTCCTAATTCTTTACCAGGCCCATCTTTGACCAGAATTTATTTTATTTAGAATTTTAATAAAGTGAGGGTCACATCTATTGAAACTAGATGACTCCAGGCTGGAATATATTTGATATGGTTGTTCCCACCTTCTTTTCTCTCAAAGATTATGTTTTATAAGTTATTCCATTCACTCTCGTTCTTGGGAATTTTGGTCATATTCTCATAAGTCAGACCCAGGCTGGGGCAGGACACAGGCCATCTCTTTATTCCTCCAAAGTCTGTGTCATGTACTTTTAACCTTGGCCTGAGCTATTGGCATGGAAATTGCCTGTATTCTAAATATACAACATTCCTTTCCTTTGGCCTTAGTCAGAACTGGGAGTAGGGCTGGTGTAAGTGGTGACAGCATCACACCATTTCTCAGAATCCAGCATAGGAATTCTGCGATGAGGAGCAATGAAGATAATCACAACAATTTAATGTTGTGATTCTTACTGTGGAGGTCATCTTAATTCAAGAACAAAGCCAACAGTCTTGCAGTATCATATACAGCACTTCTGATAATTCAAAAATCCTGTAAGTCAGAAGTGTGGTAGGTACAGCTAAGCAAAAACCCTTTAGACAAGAAAGATGCTTTTATTTTATTTAATTTTCAAATGTTTCTGCTGCTTGCTAGCTTCATAACCCAGGGAAAGTTTAATTAAAGTCAACGAAGCAGTTTAAAGTGAAGAAGAAATCAGCATTAGAAAAAGTGTTGATTGTTTTCTAATTATGCCATGGACTTTCTCTGTAATGGATTCTTGCCTCTTTAACTCTAGATAAAGCCTGATATCCAGTGTAGACAGGAGACCTGGGAAACCCCTTACTAAAATTTCCTTACTAGTTGCTTATCTAGTTATCTTAGCATCCTTGTGACATTGGTTTCATTGCTTTTTGTGAACTGTTGGACTTGGTGGGTATTATCTTCTGAAGATTGTAACAACAGAATAGTGTAACATGCAGGAAAGTTTTGCATGTACAGTTTGAAAATCTCTTAGTTTATTAATCCTTTATTCAGAAAGTGAACTTGTATGATACAGTTTACATGTTCAGATTCAGCCTGAATTGAGAAATTCCAGTGAATATGGAGAATAATGGTAATTTTGAATGCTGCCTTGAACCTACACATGGTCTCAGTAGAATTTGTTTTTGGAGTGGCTGTTCAATTTGCCTACAATACAAATTGCCCCCTTCTTACCCTCAGTGGGTAAGGATCTGCCAGTTGCATATTCCCTCCAGTTGCTCAGCGGAGCTGTGGATGCCCCATCCCTGGAAGTGTTCAAGGCAGGTTGGATGGGTCTCTGAGCAACCAGGTCTAGTGAAAGGTGTGCATGCCCATGTCAGAAGGCTGGAACTACATGATCTTTAAGATCTCTTCCAACCCAAACCATTCAATGATTTTATGATTCCTTCCCAACATTTACTGACTTGATCCAGTCAATGAACAGTCTGCATTCCTGGCAGGCCGATCATCAGCAAGAGTGACTTGCTCTGGTAGACACATCTCTTTAGGAACAGTGGATTGAAGTACTTTGTAGTTCATCCCGAGATACAGATGAAACTCAGAAGGATGATTAAAGGGCTGCTTGAATGTCCGAAGATAACGGTCCAACATCCCAGACAATGTAGAATCATGGAATCATTTGGGTTGGAAAAGACCTTTAAGGACTTTAAGTCCAACCATAAAGCTCACCCTGCCAAGTCCCCCAGTGAGCCTTGTCCCTCAGTGCCACATCTGCACATCTGATGCTGGGCAAATGCCCCAGCTGAATTCTTCCCCAAGGACTCCTCCTGTTTCTGTAAGGCTGTGTCTGCTGGCATTTGCAAGGTGCCTGCAAGACAATGCTACATGTAAAACACTCATCCTCCAGCTGGTGCATCTTCGACCTGGATGTGGCAAAATGAACGCATTGTTCAACTCATCAACACACTTAAAGTAAAGGACATCAGTATTTGTATTGTCCAGCCCCTTTAGTCTCTGTTCATTCAAAATGTTAAAAAGAACCCCAAACATTCCTACACAGAAGAATTTAAACAGAGGCTGATATTTATTCTACAGATTTGCAAAACACCCATGGAATAGAGAGAAACTTACTCTGTGCCATGCCAGTTTTGTTCTTGGTAAGCCTGTAACACAGTGTATGGAATCACAGAATAATTTGGGTCAGAAAAGACCCTTAAGATCATTGAACCCAACAGTAAACCCAGCATTGCCAAGTCCCCCACTAAACCATGTCCCTAAGTATCACATTTACCTGTCTTTTAAATAACTCCAGGGATGGTGACTCAACACTTCCTTGGACAGACTGATGGTTGACAATGGTTATTTTTTCCTAATACCTTGTCCTCCCTTTTGTTACATGCAGCATCTCATGCTTTGGCCTTCCTGACACATCTGAGTTCATCTCATCCAACCTACCGGAGGAACTTGTAGCCATATCCAACATTTTATCATGATTTTTTATATTTTCAAATTCATCTACATATCCAGAAATATTCCTACTGTGCTATTACAAAAAAGCACATGCTATGTTATACCAGCTGTGCTCTAAAAGAAAAATCAGGTTTAGTAGCTTGCTGTAAATCCCCTTTGTTCAGGACTATACATTAAATAAAGTATGTATTATAACTTTTGATATTATAACTTTTGTATTATAACTTTTGATGTATTTACTCCTTTTTTTTTTATTTTGAGACAATTTATTCAGTCTGCAAAATTCTTCCATGAACATTTTGACTTGGCTGTCCAGAGGCCTCCTTAAACGGAACAGGCTCTGCAGTTAGGAAATTCTGAATTGTCCAGTTGTTCTTCATCACCATTTTGGTGGGTGTATTTCTGGTCTTGATGAAGAGAGAGTGTGCTTGAAAAAGTGAAGAAGTCTAAGCATGAGCTTTGAGCAGGTTTCTGGCTAAAGTTCAGTAAAGAGTGTAACATTTACAGAGGAATTAAAATGCTCCTTAGCAATGCAGTATTCCTATGAGAAACTCACTAAATGCTCACAGAATCAAAGACTACAAATGAAATCTTTTGCATCTCTCTAGAGAAGCAATTCAAGCAGTTCACATTTATTTTGCAAACAATCAACTTAATAATCTGGTTATTTTTTTAGAAATGGTAACTTCTTTGTAACTTTGTATTAAAAGACACAAGTCAATTGGATTGCAAGATCAAGCACTTAGAATTTCAAGGATGGCCCTAGAATCCTAAGTCAGCTTCTCTCAGCTGTTTTAGGGCAGCATCCTTATTTACAAATCCCTAATTAGTTTTACCTCATTGTACACAAGAGGGTGATGATTTGTAGGGAACAAGGAAGGTGTTGAATATTTCTTTTTAACTTCATTGCCTAGTCTGTAGTCTTGGCCCTTATTTATTGTCCACTGTGCCAGCTAATGCAATCCAAACCTGCACTGCACTTGAAATTACTAATTCTTCATTATAGAATTATATGAATATTTCCCCAAGAAGTTTGTCTGTGTTGGGGAAGAAAGAATATTATCCCCATTTCATAGCAGGGAGAGTGTAAATTTGTTGAACAGTGATAAGAAGTCAGCATGACTAAAACTCTTTGTAAAATTTATGTTCTCTCAGTGACATTGCATGTCCTTATGTCTCTGTATTATGTGTAAGGGTAAATAGAAATTTTGACTTCTTGTTTTTCTGTCATTCATTATATGGCCTCTCTCTATTACACCATTCTTCATTTGGGCAGTCTCGGTCTCTTTCATCTTCACACGTTGGGATTTTCCTTTAGGCTCCCATCATTTTCACTGCTCATATCTAGACATTTCTACTCTAGAGAGAAAAAGATCAAAATTCTGTTTGATTGTCAACTCTCGTCTCTCTCTCAATATTTTAATCTGGAAGATGTCTGTTTAAAGCAGAATAGATGCCACAAAATTACTACAACAGGGATGGAATCACTGCTGAATTACTTGGTGCTAGGTCTGAGTAATCCCTTTCAGAAACAATGAATGTGTGTGCTATCAGCCAGCTCTGACAGAGGATGCTGGTTAGCATTAATTTTGTGACTGGTGGTTTTATGAAGCAAAATTCTGGCTAAGCTAAATGAGCTTAGTTTGGACAGACCACTGCAGGGGCTGGAATGGTCCTTTGCAATGGTTGGAACTTGATTTAAAGAGCTGTATAGATACAGTTGCATACTCTATGTATGTATGCATACAGAATGCACATTCCATATCTAAATCACTCAGTGACTTGTATTTATTATTCAGACTGGCATTCACTTACGTGAAAACTATGTCTTTAAATTGAAAACAATATTAAGTAATTTACATGAATATATCCACTTCAGCAACAAGCTGTTATAAAAGTAACATGATGTAAATTTGGGAGAGCTACTAATGAGGTGGATCAGTGTGCTCAGCCTGGGCCAAGGATTATGTTGATAGCAGTTAGAAAATTCTGTTCACAACTGTGAAACTTAAAGGCAGGGCCTTACCATTGCATGCTCTCCAGAGGAAGCCAAGTCCTTGAGGAACTGTAGAATTTCAAATTTTCTTTGGTTGCTTGCAGTGACTCTTCTTTTCCAAGCCAGTACAAATGTGGACACTGGATCATGTTTTGGTGTCCTGTCACCATGGATCACTTTGACCACACAGCAGCTAAATGGTGCAGGGGCTGAGCACAACATCACTGTTCCAAACCAGCCCAACTACTAAACATGAGAGGCTGTTAAAGGAGAAACTCCTGCTGATAGCAGGAATTTCTTTTTTATCTGAGAATGATTTACTGAGAAGATAATTGGTGAATTCCCAATGGGAAAAAACTTGATTCTGTCTGAGTATAGGTTACCAAATGTACAATCATAAAGTAATTGATTTTGTGATATATCAGGTAGGGACATAGTTGAGACTATTGAACTTTTCACTTAGGGCCTCAGGGTGAACTTGAACCAGGCTTCCAAAGGTGAAGAACCAGTGCTCAACATGTGCAGGGGTTTGTGCTCTTAACAGCCTCTTTAACTCTCATTTTTCCCTTTTACCAAGATCTAGATTTGCACAGAGTCTCATTAAGATGGTTGAGTTGTCATTGGAGATAATCACCAGAGGAATGTGTTGTAAAAGGAGAAAAAATGTACGTCTAGAAAGTCTGAATAATTTTTTTATGCTGTTGTTTTAGTGAAGAGGCTTTGGATGCTGATAGAAAAGTTACTATAGCTATAGGGCACATTTAATTGCATTTTAGAAACTTCTTTTAATCCTGTAATAACAAAAAATTAAATCAGTGCTGACATTTTTTTGTTGCCAGAAGAAGGTAGTAAAAGGGTAAAGAAATAATTGTTAGTTCTGAGAATATAATTAGCAACTTTAATGCTTTAATCTAAAAAATGCATATTTTGAGCCTGGGTGAATGATTAAAGAAAAGATATTGAAAGCCTTTGAAATTTCTAACTGTTTGTTTTTAATTGTAAATTATGATCACTATAATTAGCTCATTTAGTACATTTATAATGTAAACAAATATGAATATACAGAACTTCAGTGATATATTTCAGGGCAAATAAGAGCAACATTGTGACCCTGGGCTCTATTTATTAAGCCTTTCTTGTAGTGTTTGGCACTGCTTCATTCTTTTATACTGTTTTTCCCCCTTTTTTTTCCAGAAGATAAAAGAAAGCCGTACATAATATTTGCAGGTCTCTGCTGCAGTCTTAATGCATCTGGAACTACACTGAAGAAAACACAGATAGAAATCTGGTCCTTTTTGGGCTCCATTTAACTCTAACTCTGAAGCTTTCTTAAAGCTAGACTTTTTATCATGTTAGAAAATAAATACTGCATGTTTTCTTAAACACTAGGCTGTTAATACCAAGCAATTAGATTAACAGAAAGTAATGTTATTTTTCAGGTAGACTTACTATTTCCATAGCTAGCTATCTGCTGAAATGCAGTGTGTCTGATACTGCCTGTGCTGTTTCCTGGTGATGCACTTTGTGTAGCATCCTGGGACCAGGTCTCAGAAATCTGCTCCTTTCCTGATACACATGCTGCCCTCCACATCATAGTAACACAAACAGGAGCTGCCTGCCTAAGATTCACTGCATGCTAATGGAAACACTTAATGAGTAACAGGATGTTATTCCCCCACCAAGTTCAAAGATTAAAATTTCGGGTTTAGTCTCACTATTATTTTTGTAAAAAGACATCTTTTGTTACATTTCCAGAGCTCAGTTATCATGCTGTGACACACTGCATCCAGTTCTGATAAGTCACGGAAAGTTATGATTAGTTAAGCTCCTTATGAATAGAGAAGGCTTCCCTGAAGGTTGAAACTGGCCTCTAACTTGTGATTTTAAATCATTGTTGAAGTGTTTTGACTAGGCTGCCTTTGTGTACACTAAACAGTTTAAGGTTACTTTTTAATCCATTGGTGCCTGTTTTATGATGTTCACTTGCTGCAATTGAATGCTGTTGTGTTCTTCAGTGCCAGCTGTCTCCTTGGGATCCTCTAGTAACTAAGTTGTTTCATCTCAGAGGAATGAATTGTCAATAACAAGCAAATAATAACTTTTCTGCTGAATTTTCATGATTAAAAAAACCCTCTTCTTCTGTCATATTTCCCTTACAATGTCTTGCAAGGGTTAGTTACTCTGTTCTTGCACTGTGAGTCTTCAGGAATTAAATGTTTATAGCATGACACAAAGGTAGAAGAGGCACATATTGCAGCAGTGTATTCACTGTATTCTGTGGGTATTTTTTAGCTGAAGGAAGTAAGCCCTGGTTATTACAGCTGTCACGGTGACATCTGATCCTTTGGTATCAGTGACTTCCTCACCCACCATATGACCCTGATCACTGCCATCATTCTCTGTCTGCTGTTAAAGTGGGAAAGGTCTTGGCTCTCCAGGTGCTCTTTCAAGTCTGAAATAGCAACTTGTCTGTCACACTCTCTCTGCCTAACTTATTGCTTAAGGACCAAGCAAAAATGTTTAATGTAGGAAGGGTCTCATGCAGCAACAAAGTAAAGAATGTGTCTTATGTCTGTTTCAGGGTTGATGTAGAGCTAGGGCCTGAGAGTGCATAAATTCTTAAAAATGAGCAAACATTAAAGCAAATTTGAGGCTTCATCTCAACAATTACATTTTTGCACTTTCTTTTTTCTTTTGAGGAACACACTGCTTGGAAGTCATGAGAAGTACCTTTAAATTTCACATGAGAACGGGGGCGTATAATAGCTTGATAATTTACATGAGTCAAAATTGAAAACTTTAAAAATATTGTTATACAAAAATTCATATCTAAAGCAGATCTTAACTGAATTTGGGGGAAAAAAATGAGCTACCAAGCAAAAAGATTTCACTAAAATATATTTAAAAACCCTAAAGCTCTAAACCAAACTCCAAAATTGTGTAGGTGAAATGAATAGGGCTTCCAATGATGTGCATTTTTCTCTCCTCAATAAGAACCTTGTTTATGGTATTAATTTAAAACTTGCTTATCTAGGCAACATGAAAGACTTAGACAGGATACTTTTCTATGCAAATAGATATTGTTTATCAGTCCTACCTAATTTTTAAGAATGAGGCATTGGAAAAGATTCTGTACTCAAGATAAGAGAGCTGGCCTAACTGGCTGTTGTACATTGTGCAAGCTTTGACACAGCAGTTGTCACGTTTCCAGCACTGAATGCTTATCTTTTTAAGCGCTGTAGTGTTGTTAAATTCATGTAAACTGCTATGTGGGGCTTGACAACCAAGGTTTGTATATTGAAATTCAGCTGCATCTGGATTGAACCAGAAATTAAGTAGATATAATGCCAGAGTAATAAAGAGGTTGGATAACTAGCTTCTATAAGTTTTGGAGTGATTTTAGGTTCTTAAATATAGTATTACAAAACCATATATTTTTGGCTTTGATGGATGTGCCTGTGAGCATCTGACCTACAATTCCTCCTCTAATGCAGAGGGAGGGGCATTTCTGTGCAGAGTGCTTCTGGTCACCTTTGACAAGGTAGTGCTGAGTTTCTTACAGTGACCCCCATGATGAAATCTTAACAAACACAGCTGCAGCATGTTACATTGAAATATGGGCTTTTTTTGCAATAGAACTATGCACATTTTAATACCCTTTGCAATATATTCTGGATTGCATTTGCAAATACCATTTTTATAGCATGAAAAGTCCTTTCTTCATGTTTTGTCAGAAGCATATGTCCATGTGTAATGATATACATATTTAATATGTATATATGCTCACATAGTGTGTGTATATATATTTCAAGTGACTTCATAGCTCATGTTAAGATAACACCATCCTTTAAAAATAAAACCTTACAAAATTTTATGTAGTTGTAAACTAAAGTTATGAAGTTATATGTGAAGTTAAAAGGTTATAAATGCAGTTCTGCTTATCTTAGTGGAAAACCAGATCAGAAATTGTCAGCAGAGTACTTTTAGAAGAGTTCTGTCATGACTCTGAAGATGGAAAGCAAGATAGACAAGGATTTAGAGCTGATGCAAAAAGAGAAGGGAGGGTATGTGTTCCTGAGAGAAAACCATAAAAAGAAATGTAAAAAGTGGGAAAATTAAGGTGTGTCCACTCTGAGCATATGTTAGACATTAACTCAATAGCAGGGAGGACTTTGCTCTCTGTTAAAGGAAAAACTAGAATTCTGTCAAATAAGGGACACAGAACAAGCCAACTGGATTGGACAAACACTTGTTGCCCTTCTTCAGGATATCCATAGTGGCTGAATGTTCTGTGTGTGTCCTTGATCCTTTTGGTGTCTGGATCAGTGCTGTTCTTTATAACAGTATTTACTGTAAACAGAAATGTCACACAACCAGAACATTTTGGGGGTGGAAATGGGATTATGTGGTTCCACCAATCTGCCTGTTTTCACTTTGGTTTTTTTTTAAAGTACAAAAAGGTTGTTAAAAATTGTCAGTCATTTTTCTGTGGGCATGTGCTGGGTTTGATGCTGCCACTGGCCATTTAGGAGTGAAAGGCTTTGAGTGTTGTGCTCTCTGGAGTATAACTCTGTGTTTGTTCATTTTCAGGCATGTGCAAAGCCTTGGTCTTCGCTGTGTTCATAAGTCTTACACAGTGATTATGACTAGGGTCCTTAAATGATATTGTAATTACCATTATTCATAGTAATGGCTTACTAGTAATAATTACTAATAATCTTGATAATCCCCTAAGGAAAAAAAAACTATAGGTGGAAAGCCAGAGATGGAGTCATTATAACAAAGACACTTGTTTCTTGTGTCCCTCTTGTAATAATGTAATTAATTCCCAGCTTTTTCTGAGGGTGATGAAGAGATTTCTGAAAAGACTTCTCTGATAGCAACCCTCTCTGCCCACCTGCCCCAAGAACTAAGAGTGGAAGAACAAGCAGATCTCTGCCTGATTCCTATGAGAAATTCAAGCAGCAAATATAGCTTATTTCCATCCAACCCTCTGTCTCTCCTTGACTATTTCTTCATCCTAATTTTCATGGTCTTCTTTGTTTTCATAAGCCTGTAGTGTGTGGTAGACAAAAAGTGTAGTATTTATAGCTTGGTAGACAACATCTTCTCAGAAAATTTTAATAAAATCTCCTTCTCACAGCATATGCCAAATATGCATTTTTTAATATACTTAAATTCACTTTTTAAAAATGTGCACAAAGATCTGGCTGTGTTTATCTGTGGCTTTAAAAGAGTAGCAATCCAAAGGAACTGTGTACTGTGATCATTTAGTCTTCAGACTCAATAAAAAAATTCTTACTCATTTCTTCAAGTGCATCTCTGTCCAGTGATTTGTCCCATATACAGAATGTACCTGCAGCTCTTGGCACCATGGAGGGCAGAGGCAAATATTTCTTATTGGCAGGTGAAGTAACATAATCCTGAACAGTGTGCTCAGATATTTTTAATAAATGTTTTTCGTTACTACAGAGCTTTATACAACAGCAGTAAAGGCAAGAAAGGAAATTAGAAACACAGCTGAGACTGCATCTCATACTTAATAATGGCCTAAAATACTTACTGTTTATTAAAACTAACACCCCTTGTCAAGGTGTTGATCAAAAATTCTCTGCAGTCTCTTTTCTTTGATCTTTTCATTTTAGAAACCACAGATATTTGTTGCCATTTCTTTATTTAGTTTTATTTCTAAAATATTGAAACTCAAAACTGCTTTCCAATAATGGTGGTAAGGAGTAATCCTGAATTCATTAAACCAGCAAACTCATCACTAAACAAATCTGTCCACTCACAAAGAAAGGAGAGTTCTGGTGTAACACAAACATAAATGGTCAAAGATGGCACTAGAAAGGATGCTTTGAAAAAACCTGTCATCTCTGTGAGCCTCATGCATCTACTGCTGTCCAGTCTGAGTGTGGGGATAACCTATTCTAATATCCACATTTACCTTTTGTTTCAGCAGCTCCCTGGCTCCTGCACATGCAAAACATTTGAATTTCCTGTTGGCTCAGAGGTGAGATTTATAACATTTATTAAAGCTGCTTTTCACTGTGAGTTTACTGGGCAGAAAGCCTAAGAGGGCCTTTTTTTAGGGGGGTTTAATTGCTTGAATTTACCAGAGGGGTGAACATTATGCTTTCTTTGCAGCACCACTATCCACTAAGATTGCCAGGTGTTGAATTTCCCTAGAGGTTCCCTATTTATTGGAGGAATTCATGAAATATCCATCTATCCAGAGCCAGAGCTCCTACCATCCCTTTCCCATTCATCGTCTTGATTTTGTTTCCTTCATGGCTGCTTTTGAATTTCTTGATTGATCCTCTTCATTTCTGTCCATTCCTGTCTGTAAGTGTCCTCCCTCCTCTCTACTTGTGCACCTTGGGCATTAAAAATGGGCCAGACTCCCTGGGAAGTGGCTGAAAGCTTTTGTTGGGATGTGGCTGCTGGTGCAGAGGGACAGCTCAGTGCTGGGAGTACACTGGTGCTCTTAGCAGGGTGGGAAGTGAGATGAACAGAGGACAGGAAAGACAGGACAAGTAGAGGGAAGGCTGAAGAGCGAAGAGGGATTTTTCAATGTTTAAAGTAAAAGCCTAGAAATAGCCCTTTAAAATCTATGAAAGGACCTTTCAACAGATGGCAACCCTACTGCCAAGTAAGCCCAGGGCAGGCAGATACTCTTGTTAGCAAGTGTATTGTTAAGGGAATTTACTAATTTACTGATGGAGCAGCCGCTTCAGTTGAAGAATAAATTGGAATATTGTGGTGCATTTCCTTTAAAAATTCATCCACTTTTAAGTCTATGTATTAAAATTACATAGTCTTAAATGGGGGTCTCCTTTGCTAAACAAAGGATATGCAAATTACATTTCAAGATTTATATTATGATAAAAACTGAAACACAAAAGAGACATTATCTTGCAAAAATGTAAAAGTACATTGCTTCATGAGTCTATAATGATATAATGTGATGTTGATGTAGTTAAAAATGTCAGAAGGGAGACAATGACCTTAAAAGTTTAAGGCAGACACATTAATATTGATTGATTTTTAAGAGATTAAACAGCAAGAATATATCTGTACATAGACTGGATATTGGATTGTTTGAAAATCTGAGATGAGATACAGAACATTTTGGTCTTGTAATGCTTTGGACTTAATAGCAAGAACATGCATTATATGCAGCTATTTGTGCTACTGGAACCCAGATGATATTTGCCTTGAAATTGCAAAAACCTGCAGTGTTTGACAAAGCTAGATCATTTCTGGCTTAAGCACAAATGCTGGTCTGTCATAAATGTCAGAAATGTCTTGATGTTAGTCTGTTGTTTGGTTGTTTGTTTTAACCCTATTCCTTATCTCTGAAGATCTGTATGGTGTATTACAAATATTTTATATACACACACATACACACATTCCTAAAATATATTGAGCACTGTAAAACCTCAACACCTTCTGGCCTTGAACCGAATAATGTGACTTCACATCAAACATAGTGTAATTTTTTCCCCCTATTTTTTGTCAAACTGGAAGAAGGTGATCAGTAACACTTCTTGTTTCAGTAAGTTTAGGCTTATATCCATGCTTATACCAGCATAGTCGTAAAGAAATGTGCTTCTTATTGATGAGGAAGGTGCTAAATATTGTGATATTTATTATTCCCCTGGGGCAGTTTATTTTATTATCTCAGGTTAATGGAAATTTCATCTCACAGATAAGCTGTACTCCTAATGAGACTTCCACTGGCCAGAGAAATGAGGATACTGGTCACGGTTGGCCCTTTAGACTTTCAGGCCACAGATGCCTTGGACTTGGAATTCACCTTGAGGGAGAGGACAAATCTGACCAGTTAGGAGAGGGACTATCTTGCTGAGAAGAGATCGTGAAGGAATGTACACACTGAAGATTTTCATTCAGAATCAGACCTCACAAATGATGAGGTAGATAAACTATAAAAAGATTTTCTTTAAATATCACTTTCCAACAAATCATTAGTGTTTTAGGTTTTTTTCTCTGCACATATGAAGTGGCAGAAAATCAATATCTGCAGGAAAGAGACCAGCTGGGAACTTGGAGTTCGGCATAGACATATTACATAATAGAGAATTCTTGTTTTTCAAGAAGCAAAGACAAGAAAAATTATCATGTGGCCACTTTGCCTCCAGATTTAATTTTTTTTATTAGGAAAAGGTGGATTATTTTTGGGAGAACTATCTAACAACAAAGCGTCTGGATGTCATAGCTGTATCCTGTAAATGTCTCTTTAGTTTCAGCAATGGTAAAACCTGTTTTGACCTCCTAGTGTAAGAAAATAGCCCAAATGGCCTGTTTAATATACCAGAGAAAGCACAGTGTCTCCAAAGGGCCTGGCCTAAGCAAGCACCCAGAATCCCAGAAAGCCAAGAAATTTGAAGGCAGTCAGACTTGATTTAATTATTTTTTACTACAAGTCTCATTTCAGAGAATGATTAACGGGAGAAGAGACATAAATGGCAAAGTCTTGATCAAAGAAGCTGCTGTCAGGGTACCATCTAGATAAATTAGGAAAAGAATGCTCAGGTTTCTGTGAAAGAAGACTAATGACATCAAGTCAAGATGAAATAGAAAGGAGCAGCATTGCAGGCTGGAAATCATAAAAGACTAGCCTGCCTTGACAAGAAGCCCTGAGAAATTTCCCGAACTGGAAAGTAATTGGAATTGGAAAGGAATTACTTTCTGTAAGTGCCGGGTCTTGAAGTTGTGCAGGACTGAAGATGACCCAGGCACCAAACTTGCTTTTTGGAACCTGTCAAGACAAGTAAAGGAATCTTCTGGAAGCATCTGAAACAGCAGCTGTTAGTATCAGCTCAACACACTGCAGGTGTTCTGCATCTCATGTGCTCACTCTACTCAGCTAGGATCAGTCCCTTCACTTAAAAGCATAAGTGGTCCCACCTGGAGGCAAGCACACAGTGGATAAAAGGAGACTGTGAAACCAACAGCCAGTAAATGTTTGTGTAATTCAGAGAACGTTTTTACAGGAATGGCAGTCTCCTAGAGGGAGCAGTGGCCCTAGCTGAAATCAGGAGAAAGCATTACAAATTACCTGACTGTACTTATGTGAAGAGCAGCATCTTAGAAGGTAGGATTTTTCTTTTGGTGTACCATAAAGGATTTAAAAAAAAAAAACCTCCAAACCACTTTCAGTGGTCACAGGTGTCCACAGTGTTTAAAGAAAAATAAGATTACCTATTTCTCAGGAAACACTGAATTATTATTTAAGTATTGGCTTAGTTTTCTTAGAAACACTAGTATTCCTGTCTAGAGGAGCAGATCTTCCATTAGAAGTCTCCTTGCCTCAGACTTATAATATAGAGCAGCATTTCTGCAGACAAGCACTTAGTGTGATCAGTACTAAAACTGTGTGAGATTAGCTAATGTACTTTTCTGTGATGTGCAAAGTGAGTGCCAGGACGCACTATTGTACCTGACTGCAGCAGCATGAAGTTACGCTTCAACAGCATTCCATCGAAACATGGGATTTTGAAGGCAGGGAAGTGGTCTCTGGGGTGTTGCCCGTCAGCAAGAAATGGTTTTTAAAAGTAGGGAATAAAGGAAGAGTCTGAACTGATGTTTAGAACAAATAAATGGGAGCAGCAAAACTTTCAGTAGTAGTATTACATGCCATCATAGAACAATAGCTAAATGAAGCATGTATTTAAAATTTGGTGAGAAGCTTTTGTACATTTTAGTTCTGTTTGGCTCAGCGGGTGTGCTGCACTTTAGACTTCAGTCTCCAGGGCTGTCAATCCAACAACTTTCACAAGCACTATATTCACTTAAAAGCTGAAAGAGAAAAATAGAAGGAGATGATGCTAATAGCACTTAGCACTTATATAGCTTTCCTTTCTGAAAGTACAGTGCAAACATGAGGTAATTAACACGTACTTTGGCTTGGAGATGCAAATGTATCTCTAAACAACCTTTAAACAGAGAGAATACAGACACATAAAACCAACCTATTCCCAGTTGCACGTTATCAAGCTTAAATATTACAAAGTGCTATTTATGGTATCATTTCTCCCTGTAATTGATCAGTAAGTCCAGCTTGTGAAAACCAACACAGCATACTTCTGCATTCAGGGCTCCTTCTTCATTATGTGAAGAACTTAATGTAATAATTTCAGATTTTATTTGATGAAATGCCTGATACGGGTAACCACCAGCAAGTTATGCAAGGGGGTGTGTGGTTTGAGTAGTCAAAATACGGGATCAGGTTGCACAGGTGCACCAGTTATTCAGACTGCCAGGAGCCTCTGGAGCAATCCTGCTGTGCCTGCTCCAGTGTCTTCCCACCTGGTGTTAGCTATTCTGAATATGTCCCACAAAGTCTTGAACAGATAGTTACTCACCTAATCCACTTGTTTAGAAGTTTCAAAGTCTTAAAATGAAAGAACCAGGAAAGAGAGATTCACTGGTACTGAGATAAGTGCATTCCTTTTGAGGAGAAAAAGAGACAGCTAAAACCACAAGTCTCAGACTTAAAGTTTTTCTCTAAATGAGAAAGAAAAATGTCTGCAGCTGTGGTGCGTTTTCAGTGTACTTTTTTTTCTGGTTGAAATAAAAGTTCAGTGGTGTTTGCAAAGCTGGAAATTGACTTATAAGTTAATTTGATAATTGAAGAGTTCTTTTGAGCTCTTGAGCTACTACCGAAGGCTATCAGCACTGTTCAGCCAGGATGTGGAGCAAATCTGGCCAGGGAATTATCCGTTCCACTCCCCTCTTCGTTCTTAGGCCATTATGACTTTAGGATGGCAAATCTGTCAAATTTGCAATTTCTTCCAGTAATAAGACTTTTGGCAGAAGCTGATTCCGGTGCTGTACTCATGCACAGTTAGGTAACCAATGCATGCTTCATTTGAGAGAGGCACAGAAAGCTTCTCAAAGTTACTGCATTATAGTCTGTCTTTCAGTGCTGAGCTCAGCTGCTGAGAGCAGAGGAGGTGTGAAAAGACTTGTTAATAGAAGTCTGTTTAGATTTCATTACTCTGAGTACCCAGATCAAGACAATACACCTTGCCAACCCTCTGAGAATTTCAGTCCTCTCTGGAAAAACTTTCTTTCCTGCACTGAATATCCTTCCCAGTTGAATGTTTATGCAATTAAAAAGCTCTTCTGCTACCTTTGATAAATAGAGAAAATGGAGACTGCCTTCCACTTGTAGAAGATGGAGCAGGAAAGATGAACAAAAGAGCTGGGGGAGTTCTTGTTTCTCCTGCTCAGACTCGCCAAACAAGACTCCAGCATTGCCTTCTGTTTCTTAGCTTTCTGTTTCCCTTCTATTTTAGAAAGGGGAACTCCTTTGAGTTACAGGAGGCATAAAGGTGTGGAGGATGGACTAAATGTGGCAGTTTGGCAGATTGGTGTTGCAGGAATGCCAAAAGCATTAGGGAAGCTATAACTCACTGATTGGTCTATGAGATGGGCAGTTATAGGCTGGTTATGTTCAGCTCAGAGCTGGGGTTTGGGGGAAGCCATGTCTTAGCAAACTCCAGAGGGACTTCTGCATCGTGCCAAAAGCATTTTATTGGCTAGATCCAGAGAAATCTCCTACCAAGGCTGGCTGGAAGAGAGAGGTACAGTGAACCACCAAGAGCTCTACCAAAATACCAATGTTTTCCTCTTCACGGTTGCTCTGGCCTCTGAGCAGTGAGATAAAAGTGAGCATTTCTGAATGAAACCTGTAACTATTGAAGTATTTTTGGTTAAAGACTAGGGCTCATCACGTAGCCAATCTGAGGGCTTCAGTGATGTTTTTCAGTTTACTGTAAAAGAAAAATACCAGCCTGTGGTAGACTTGGCATGTGGCATGGGCAAGCTTTTTCTCCCCCAGAAAATTAAACCTCCATTTTAATCACTGTGATTTTCTTTTGTTGTGGTCTTTTTAATGTTCTCCAAGTTTTACTTAGATATTTATTAAAGTGTCTTAAGACTTAGCTCTTGATGAAAGCAGATGCAGCCTCATAAGCATGGGTGCTACTGTTCCTTTCTCTATCAGCATAGGCACTCACCTGAATACCCTGAATATATATATACAGATTTCAAAGCCCAGCTAGTAATAAATGACAAGAAATGGGTGCTTAAAAGCTGAGTCAGTCTAGTTCACCATATATTCCACTGTTACACTTTCATTATAAATTCAAAATAAATTACAAAGGTTAGTAAAATCTTATTTCACTTTTTTTCCACCTGTCCACTTGTATTTTCTAAATAAGTCTCAACTTTAAATGATTAATGACCTAACTTAATCAAAAGGAAAATTATTCAGAGAAGGACACATTTTAAATAGCACATTTCCATACACATATTTTACATTGTTACTGAGTGATAACCTAATACAGTTAATTAGTACCTTTCTCCCTAGTATAACTTATTTGTCATCAGGAGTGGGATTTAGCCCTTTTCATCTTGTCATGGCTTTTGGTGTTAAGTGCTTGCAGTACCTTGCCCCATCAGGAGATCCAGAAGGGTGACGTTTCATTTATCCCAGCATCGCAATTTTTTCTGTAGAGTTACTTAACAAAAACATTTTGTTATGTGGAGTGGTTAGTGATGTAGTCATTGAAGTCAATATGACTTTCACAATTGATGTCAATGAGAAGAGGACTGTGTTGACTGTGACTGTGTCACCCCAGTAAAAGATGAGCACTGTGCCCTTTTAAGTAATATATCACACCCATATTTTAAGGACATCACTTGTAAAAAATACCCTGGAAAACAAGGGAAGAGATATGTGCTTGTTATTACAAAACTTACCTTCTGAATTCTGTTTCTAGCTGGAAGAGAAAATATAAAATGTAAGGCATGTGCTTTATTAATATTTATTTAAACTGTCTTTTGATACATTGCCTTTCTGATGCTACGTGGTATTCTCCTGCACTATTTCCCAGCATGATGGCTAATGTCCTGCTCTGAAAATGATCCATTAAAATTTTATCAATTTTGCGTTTTGGTGAGACAGTATGAGGAAATGCCATTGGAAAATTAGATTCCTCTTTGACATCGGGCGCCCAGTCAGAAATCCAATCCCATGTGTTTCTACTGAGACATTAGGATTTGATATAATTTTGGGCAGAAAACATTTTAAAATGAAACAATTAAATTTTCTGGATGGTCTTGGGGACCACTTAGCTTAAGAGAATACACTTCAAAATCAAAAGCCTTTCAATCATTCTAAATATTATTTGGATGGTATTTGCTTTATGTGTAGTAGCAGTTTGAATTTGTATTGAATGTTTGACTGGCTCGTGCTCGCATAGATGATGTATGAAATTATTATTTCATATTTTTCTAGTGTTTGCATTGCAAGTGACATCTGGCTGACAGGAACTTGGAGAAATGGGCTACAAAGTGAATGCTGCAGTTACCACGGTATCATATTTATCAAAAGGCTTAAGGTTAGTCTGTCTTTGTTTCACTTGTGAAACTAACAGCAGTAAAAAGAAACGGCACTTCTTTTTTTATTTAACTGAGCTGCTTAGAAAATGAAGATAGATGAAGAAAATATGTTAATTGTATTCTATTCATTTAATTAATTTATGTAGACAATCATGTATACTGGGTGAAGAACAGTTCTCAACTTGTATGGAGGGGTTGGTTTTGTTGCTATTACACCTTTAGATTTTGGCTAAACTATATATAATTCATACACACTATGTCACAGAGACAGGGAAGTCTGGAACAAGCTACTATAGCAGACTGGCACAGTTCTTTTTAAAATTTGTGTTCAACTGCACAAATCTAAAGCTAGGTTAATTATAATTATATATATCTTTGAAATGTACCTGTTGAAATCCTGTCTTTAACCAAACTCTTACCCCAAGACTTTTTCATTAAGCTCTTGATGTCTCACTTGTCTAATGGCAAATTTGAATTAGAAAATTCTTGACTAGAATACAGGTTTTAAAAATTATTTTATAGTTTGAAATGTGGTATGAAAATTTATGATGTTTTGGAAATAGGAGTTCAGCCTTAAAAAAAAGGCATTTTCCTAATGCATGCAGTTTGTGAGGAAGCTCTGCTGATGTGTTAAAAGACAAAACCAAAAGTGATACAGAGAAGTGTCCAGTTTGTGGCCATGCCCTGCCTTGCTACACTGTCTAAGTGTGTCTCTTGGACACTTAGTACCTACCTTGCTATCTTTTATGCTTGCTGCTTATAAAGACTGTGTAATCTGTGTGCAGGAAATGGGGGAATTTGTAACGTTTGGGTTGTTTCCCAGACATCCTGGGAAGGAAGGAATCTGAGGGCTATTCCATATATGCATATGTAGTTCAGAAGAGAAAAGCAAGAGCAGGTTGTACTGAGATAGCGAGGTGGGTAGAACAGTCTAGGAGGGGAAAAGTCTGCCTGAGAGAGACAGAGAGACGGCAGACCAAGTAATCAAAAAATAATTGCATCTGTACTGCTGTCAAGTGATTTTCTGATCTATGAAGTTAACAAGCTGAGAGCACTCAGCATCTTCCAGAACTTAGACCTTTGCTTTTAAACAAATAGAAGATCCAGCTGTGTGGTCCAATTCACAGGAAGCAAGAACAGTAGTTTTTCTTTAGGTCTGCAATTGCAAGGTCAAATTGGGAAACTTAAAAATCCCCAACAAAAACAAGTGAACTAAAATATGAAAAACCGGGGGCAAGAATTAAAGAAAAACATTTCCAAATTGTTCACAGAGGAAAATTTTTATTCCCATAAGTGAGCCTTTAGAAGAGCCTGTCCATTTACTGATGACAGGGCATTTGCCTGTCCTCCTTTGTTAGACATTGGCAGTGTGAATACCTTCACTCTATTTTTCTCTCAGCTTTTGCAAACATCTCGAGTCAATAAAGACTGGACTTATCCATTGCCATACTTGCCTTTCCTATTTTTTTTTTTAGTCAGACAACCAAGCAAAGATCACTGAGATGATCACTTCAAGCCAGCAGAGTATCAAATTAGAGAATTCAGAGCAATAAGTGTTCTGAGTGTAGCAATGAGACAAAACCAAGCAGAAAAACCAAGAGCTGATGCTGCAGCACAGTCCAAGCCCGGTTTCCTAAGCATTGCATAATAGTTCTTTTCAGCAATTTGTGAACTATGCAAATGTATATGTTTCACTGGAATATGCTTTGCAATTTTACATGAAAATCACAAGTTGTTTACCTTGTACTAGTTCAGGATATTGTGACAAAATTTGTCATGAGGAAACACTAGGTACTTTGCAACTTAAAAAACAACAAAAAAGAGCAGGTGCTCTTGGAGCCTTTCTGAATGAGAACTGTTTACTGTGGTGATTTGTGTGTGCTTGGATGGTTTGTTAGAGATGGGTCATTACGAAACAGTCTGCTTGCCTGTTTTCCATATTGTTGTATCCAAGGTATCTTGAACCTCATTTAAATAAGTTTGCAAGTGCTACTGCCTCCTATTGAGTGAGCTGAAGTCAAAGAAGTCTTCAATTAATTTTTTTTCACTTTTATTAAGCTCTGTGTTGCTATGTAGTACTTCTGTCTCTACTTTGTAACGTATGAAACATTTGAAACAAAGCTGTTTTAGTTTCTGAGCCAGTGTTATTTATGCTCTGTGCTGATGTATATTACACTTTTACTCCTCTACTTCTGTCTACCTAGCCACACACTCGGATTTTATCAGCTTCTGGTTAAGATTGCTGGACTTCCTGTATGCCAGCACAAACAAAGAGCAAGGAAATAAGTGGTTAAGTCATTCAACACCCCATTTACTCTGCTCTCCTCAGCAATCTTCCTCAATCCCAGCTACCTCACTTCCAATGACCGCAGTCCACAGGCTTCCAACTTCACCCTGATTACATTGGTTTTCTTCTGTTTGCTATTCAAGACATTTTCTTTTTTCTGCTCCATGATTTTACGCTTTCTGTCTTGCATATTTTTACCTCAAACTAAGACATCACGATTAATTTAAAATTGAGAAAAGTCTGTAGATCATCATTATTTGCAGTGTTGCAGTTTAAGAGTTGAGGGTCTGGGAAGCACTTCATTCATTGCATTCTTTACTGTTGTCCTTTGCTGAGTAGTAAAGCCATGCTTCTTAATAGTTTGCATTTCCAGTCTATTTCACAGAACAAGAGTAGGTCAGACTTCCTCTATTGCTCTTTTGAACCTTTCTCAGCCTGTGGGGTAAACCAAATTGGTCAAAGGTCTGATCCTTTTGAAAGTGGAATCTTGGCACTTTCTTCTGAGGGGGTGAAGATGAAAGTGAATAAATGACACTCAATATAAACAACCTTTGCTTTTCAAGAGAAGAGTGGTAGCACCTACACACAGTACAGGAACTGGGTTCTCTAGATCATGTTAATGTCAGTTGAAGTACTTGCAAGTGAATTTTGAGGCAATTTTAAGGAGTCATTTGTATATACAATAAGAGCCAGAGAAAAGTATTCACTTTTTGTTTAATGACTAAAACTAGTATTAGCTGTGATAGACTGATGAACTGCCTGAGACATTTCAATACAATAGCAGACTCTGAATATATTTTTATTTGGCAGAAGGCAGCCGGAAGGGGGGAAAAAAGCATATGGACATAAGCCATGAACCTGAGATTTTTCTCTCTTCCCTTTTCTTCCCCACTTGATCCCCATTCTTACATCTGGAAGAATCTTTGGATAAACAGCAGTCTTGAGGCAATAAACCACAATGGCAAAAGCATGCTGAAGAGGGTAGAGTGGAAAAGAAAGGTGAGATTCTGTGTTGATAAATAAAGTAATTTTCCTTCAGCTTACCTTCACAAAATTTCTGGGTAGTTTAGAAGAATGTTGTAGTAAACAACGTTGCCTGCTTGAAACATTGCTTTCCCTAAAGGCTACACAGTAGTGTATTGCAAGATACTTGTCCTTTGAGATGAGAAGCATTTCAATTCTTGACCATGGGTATCTTTGGCTGGACTAAACAAGAAGTGTGGAAGGACTTCAGAGAGCAGTTTTTACCCTCTGTTATAGCTAAATGCTATTATGACACATCTGAAGATCTTGCTGGTGACTCATTTTGGCCTAATTTGTTTAACATTCTGGTAGACTATTTGCTTTTCCTCCTCTCTATATTAGCTTTGTATGGCTGGTGTTGAATTTTTGTGCTTTTTTAAAAATTATTTTTCCATACTAATAAAAATAGATTTTATTTATAGATTTTTGTCTAGAGTAAACAAACCCTGCCTACTCTGCAGATGATTAAATGGCACTCAAACCAGAAAAAAATCATGTGGAAAGTTGTCATAATGATGGTAATAGCTGTGAATTCCAGCGATACTCTCAGGGATGGAGAAAGTACTGAGTGTGTGATTCCCCCAGTAGGGATGTTGGTATCTGTTCCCTGTGTGTGGACTAATCCTTTTTGAAGCCTTCTGTACAGATGAAATTTGACTCAAAGCTCATGTGAACAGCCCTTTAGTAACAGCTCTTCTGAAGTCTAAAATCCTTTAAAAAAATTGTTTCACCATCCATGAAGTTGAGTTTGGCTCAGATAGTAGAAACCTTGACACCTCAGAAACACAGTGATCCCATTTCATATCTAAAATAAAATGGGATTTAGATTGTTATACTCTAGCCATATCCATGTGGTTGGAGACTGCTAAATTCACATGAGAATGCCTGTCTACTTTCCATCTGTCAAATAACATTCTCTTTCTACCAGCAAAGATTTCAATATAACAAACTACAGACTACAGACTACAGTATTTTATCATTTTGTAGGATTTCTTTCCTTTATGGGTTAATACTTCACCAAATTGCACTTAATAATTATTAACTTGGATTTTTAAAAGATAAAATGGTTTCTACATCTCAGGATGTTGCTCTTCATAATTTGTCATTCTTTCCAAGTTGATACCACTGCATATTTAAAACTTGATTTCTATTCTCTCATCCTGAGAACAGGATCCTGACAGGAGTCCTGCCTTATGAAACCATAAAATTTGTGGGAGTGACTATTGTGTCCCTCTTCTCTTGAAGGAGGCATTTCTGTTACATTTCTACTCTTCTGGGAGTCTTTCCAGATACCCAGTCTTTTGCTGTTTACTTTCAGCATCAGAGTTCTCAGAACTGCTCTGATTAGATGATGTGCTGGTTTTTCCACCTAGTTGAGCTTTTACTTTTGCATCTATTAGCACATTCTTACACTGTCCCACCTGCTCTTTGGCTCCCTTGGCTCTTTTTCAGAGTGAATGTTGACGTTGAAATTTCAAAACATCAAAGTAAATAACACAACCCTTACTTCTGCTAGTTTTTTCAAAGGGTCAGCTTCCCAAAAAAAAAAATTAATTTTTGTAAAATTATGGAAACAGCAGTGAGCAAATCATAGGAGATGTGCTGCTCATATTCTGTTCTGTTTCTTACAGTATGAAGTTAACTCTATTATGTGGGAATTCAATCTAGAGATGTAACTGTTTATTTTTGAAGATGCCCAGAGTATTCAAGCTACAACTACTCTGAAAATAAATATACTATGCATTAGCATTTGAATATTCCCATCCAGAATGATTTTCTATGTTGATAGAAGCGTTTGCTCAGCTATGCTATGCATAGCTATTATAAAATAGAAAAAAAATATTAAAAAAGAACCTAGAAGGGAAAAGCAGATTTTTTTCAAACTGTACTGAATAAAAATCTGAGAAACCATTGCTTGTTGTGTAACTGTTATGGATAGATATGTTTCTTGTCAGGGGTGGCTGGTGCATCATATGCTTTTTTTCCCACCTCAGCATTTTTATGAGTGTTTGCATAGACATTGGTGGAGCAATTAGTAGGCTATGTGCAAATGAATGGTATAGGTGTTTGGCAGACTTATACAAACTTGAGTTTGCAGTAGCATTAGGCATCAGATCCCTATATACATGTGTCCAGTCACAGTTAATACAAGTTACAATATTTTGTTGTGAACAGACTTCCTCAGAAGTTACAACACTCAGTCACAAATGCTCCTGTGGGGGAACATCTGCTCTGTTAGCTATTTGCAAAAGTTTTAAGGTGTATTAATCTCACTTGAAACTCTATGCATAAACAAGAGCCCTCTCTAGGTATTTATTTAGTTAATTTTCTTCAGGCTTCAGAACTGATCTGTTCTATTCAGATGCACTTTTTATGCTTGTTGCTATTATGTTGTTGGTTAACTATCGTGTTGTTGACTATAAGGTTGGCACTTCTGAACAGCATTTTGCATTATAGTGCTTCAGCCCATAAAGAATTCAGAGGAACTTTTTTATTAAATTTAAGTTTTTTAGTTTTAATATTTTTCCCTTTCACTTTGTAGTCTAATTTTAGCACTATACATTAAAACAGTAATGCAACTTTTGTGTTTCTACCTGCACACATATGTACGTGTATCTATATTATAGCTTGGGTTTGGGGGTTGATCTGAAGCCCTTTATTTGCCTGTACATTAGGGCTAGGAAGTTCCAGTATACTTTTTCTCTTGCTGTCTTTCAATTGCACTGATTTTAGGTCTGGGTATAAATATGTATATGTCTCTAAGGTGGCCATGCCACAACAATTTTCCCAAAACTTTCCATTCGCTTGTAAATAAAGCTGAGTTTCTGAATTCTAACTGCTGCCATTTTATCTGAGAAGCAATGAAGTTTCTGCCTAGACTGGACTAGCACTAACCTAGAAAGATAAACAGAGAGCACATGTTTTGTGCTTGTGAATTATTGTTTGTGGTTTGCTTTGATAACTTTGGCCTTCATATAGAACTAGTTACGTGTAGACAACTGACAATTACTGTTGAGGCTGTGGGTATAATCCATTAATATCCCCTAATTTAATGCAACCATCCAAATCAAACATTCTTCTGGTTTTAAAAAAGCCTGCAGGTAATGAAAGCTTCAGAACATTTGTATGTGTAGTGTTACAGTAGAAAAGTCTAAATTCTGCATTCAAAGACCTGGTAAAGTCCCAAGCTCATATTAATGCAACTTCAAACTTCTAAGGGAATATTTTGACTGTTTGCCATTAGCCCTGTTGCTTATGGAAAAGCAAGGAACTAAACTGGTGCCCGTTGGCTTTGAGTACCCCTTTTTATGGGAGGTCAAAACTTGGGCCAAAGAAAATGGGGGGACCCACCCCAATGACTGTGCCTGATGACATTACCAGATGAGAGAGAACAGGAAACTACATCTGTGATGTTCTACAAATATTCAGCCTGTGGAAAATGATGGTATGGGTGGGAAGACTTTCTTATATCCAGGTATTTCTGATTAATCTGATATGGTAAATGCTAGGTTTTCCAAATGAGGAAACCGTTCTCTTCATTCCTAATTTGGAAGATTTTATCCTGGACAATACTGAGTATTGATTTCTTGTGTTATATTAAAAAAAATAGGACAATATTTCAGTGAAAACGTAAAACACTGTTTTTCATTAGTTCATGTTAATGTCATTAATACATCTAACAGAATGTGAGGAAACTCATCAACAAATTACCTCAAAATTGGTAAATAGATATCAAGGGATCCTCAAATGTGTTTTTTCTTACCTGAATGTCAGTCCTATAAAAGTAGCCAGAAAGGTGTCTTGCAGTGTCAATAAATCTCTTTTGGTATCACCACTGTGATCATTTTCATACAGAGATCAAACCATAAATGACTTAGAAAAGTCAGAAAGGGAGGAAAACTGTTTAAAATGGACTGAGGAAGCTTTAAACAGTTTCATTCTTCTCTCTGCTTTTAATTGCTTCTTGTTGCTGTCTGTTAATAATCAGATTGTGTTGTTTATTATTTCTGAATCTTAGTTGACTTAGCCTGTATATAAACTCTGTCTCCTTTTGGTATTGCTGTATCATTTTGCTGAAGGAGATCATATTGCTATGTGCAGAAGCAATGTGGAGGATGTCACTTTTGTATTTTTCCAGTCTTAATGTTCTCTTCAATGAGATGGAAAAATCACTAATAAATATAAATTTGATAACCTTCAGAAAACCTTTTGCTGAACAGTCTTGATTTCTGATTTGTACTAGTTTAAGTCATTCCATTTGCACATGAAAACAATCTCTCTTTTCCCCCATCTGTTATATTATTGATTTACATCTTTCAGGTAGTTATCTGCAATGATGCACACAAACATTCGTAGTTTAATACTGTCATTTTGAGCTGATTTCCTATTGTCTATTGAACATAAACCAATAAAAATTTAGGAAACATTTCACCTTCTTTTAAAAGTTTATTACAAAGTTTGGAAGCCAATTGTAAGTGTTTTACAATAATGGATATATTTACACTCTTTTTTGGTGCTCCATATTTTTGTGACACTTGATAAATACTACTCTGTAGACCAATAAATAGTAATTTTGAACTAGCCTATACCTTGATTGCTTTGTTTAGATAACTCTGTGTGTGTAATCATGCACACAGACTTTGAGTCATAACCTGCCAACTCAGATGACAGTAACTAAAAATACTACTTCCCAATGGCTGGCTACAAGGGAAATCAGTAGGCAGTTTTAGCACACTCCTCCTGGTTGGCAGGTACCATCATAGGTGGTGATAAACATACCCTCATGGTATCCTCAGCAGGTGAACCAAATATTGACCTGTGGAATTTGGATGGCCTTGGGAAGCCAATGATGTATTGGAAATAGACTGAGAGTATCACCTGGGCTTTAGGCTGCCTCCTAAGTCATCTCACTGAAAGAGTGGCTTCAAATTAGTAACTGTTAGGTCCTTCTTCAAAACTTGGGTGCTGTGTGCAGACAGAACTCAAGTTACATGCAGAAGTGGAGTTACAGCTCAAGCTGATACAGCAAAGACAAAGCCCAGTGTGAGTTTGAGTAGATATTTTTCTTTAGTAAAAGGTATATACTCTGAAAAGCATGTTTCCTGGCAATGATCAGTATCAGACAACCAAGTCAATATAGATGAAGTCTAGCTTGCCTGTCTGTTCATCTGTGAAAAGAGCCCCTTCTCTCTGTTAGTGAGTGAAATAGTGAATGCTTCCCCTTAAATACAGTACAGGGCAATGAAATGCATCATCCTCACATCCCAGACACCCAGTTCCTCTCGCATCCCTAAGTAACTTTGTCTTAAAAATGCTTCTGGACACCATTACATCCAAATCTAGTCAGCCAGTGTTTGGAAGGACTTAAAATAACTAATAAAAGTTAAGAAATGGAAATTATGACTGTTTTATGTGAGAAAAGAGTAAAAAGAAATACAAACAAGTTGGCCGGCTGATGTATTCTGGCTGTTTATCTGAGGAAGGCAAATGAGCCTTCATTTTACTGCACTGATAAACTGGTGAAGGCTTGAGGTCCTGGAGTTGCATCTGCCCTATGTCCTTACCTTTGCAATTGGTACTTCTAATGAGAATAGGAGGAAATCCTGCCATCACGCTCTGTGGTGCAGAACATCAGAGGACTTTATTTCATTGTAGTGCTGTCATTACCTCATGAGGAACTTCAGGGAAAAAAAGTCTCTAAAAGATTAGTCTTTAAAAGATTAAACCCATTCAGTGGTAAGGAAGGACATCTTTAGCTGGAGACTGTAAATGAGCATCCCAGTATTAAAGAACTGAAGGATTACTGTTCCCATACAGACCTAACAGCATATTTCATATCTTTTTATTCCTCCAGAAGGGGAAGGATGGATCCATTTCTTGATCAGAATCTCTTAAGTTTTTTAATAGCAGGGGAAACTGAGGCTTGGAATTATAACACAGGTTTCCCTATGCTGTAGCAAGGCAGGGTGGAGGTTAGATCTGAAAAGGGGAAGGCCGCTCTTGATGCTGGAGGATAAGAATATTTTACACTTTGGGAATGGTGGAAGCCCTACTAAAATGAGTTGTTTCAAATTTAGACTGAATGAAGCACTTCAGTATTTACTGTGGGGAGCAATCCAGCATTGGCAAGAGAATGAACATAATGACCTTATACTATAAAGACTGTCTATTGCTGTTTCCTGTAGATCTGTGAAATGTCTGACTTTCTTAAGATTTAATTCCAGTGTGACCACCAAGAAAACAGAATGAGGAAAGTTTCTTGTTCTTGGTGTAATATTCCCACGTTTCTTTATGGCACTCCTAATCTAAACTATCTGCAGTCCTTGAGCACAAAGACTTCAGGTTTAGCTGGGGCAGGTTGCAAACTGCTAAGCCCTGCTAAACATCCTCATAGCTGAGAAAGGCACAGGGTTCTTAAGTTTTTATTTGAATAGGCTGTAGCTATTATTAAAATAACCTTCAAGTATTGACTCAAAATCCCTTCACACTTTGCTAAAATTGTCCTGAAATTTCTGTCATTCTCACTAATATGTTTCATTTTCTTTTCCACATGCTGTACTTAGCATTGTGTGTATTTCTCCCTCTTCTACCTTCTGTATATTAAAAAAATGTTGGTGCCATTTTCCTAAAACAAATAAGTAAAGTGAAATTTTCCCTTTGATCATTTTCTCTGTTCTTATTAAAAAGCACATTGTGTTTAAAGCTGCCTCTTGTCTATTGTAGTTTAAATGACAAGTCAAAATTAGATGCTTTAAAAGTTTGCAGTTACAAATGGAAATCTCTTTAACTATTTATAGCCATCTTTGTTTAAATTGTCCTTACACACAGAAGCAAGGTAAGTGAGGCACTGAAATGCATAGAAAACAAGATCTTTTTAAAAAGTCAGTGGTTTTGTGAAACGGACACATTCTTATTAAGGACTGAGGAAGTCTTATTTTTATTTGGTTTTGATGTTTCCATCAGCATATGAAATATTTACTTGTTAGACAGTATCAGGAATACCCATTTTCCATAGTGTTGTACCAGCCCAGCCCATCAATGTGCTGGTTAATTAAGTGTGACCTAAACCAACTTGACTTGAGCTCCGCATTAAATGCACAAAACCCATTTGAGCTGACCAGCAGCAGAAGTGGTACTCAGAGAAATTGAAAAGGATTTCTCCCAAATGCTTTCTACTTACTTACAGCACTCAAGTAATGGCTGAAGATTAGCATATGACATGACAGATTACATTAAGTCATGTCTTTCCAGTGCTTTATGACAGCACTATCACATTAGCTTCTTAGCACTGGCACATCGAGGCATGCAAATGTTTTCAGACCCTCTTATTCAAATCTACAAGCTGACATGGCAGCCTTGATATGATTATTAGTCATTTGAGAGACTTTAATTCACGTCATCAGATAACAGGTTCTGCTAAAAGGTTAGAGAAACTGTCTGCTTTTAATGAAGCCCTCAAAAAAGACCCTCAAAAACCTCCCTGCTCACAGAGAGCCTGATTTGACTTTATTGACAAGATCCCCATAAGAGTGAACTTGAGATGAATAAGTAAGCAGGCATCTTGAGTAAAAAAACACCGACTTCATTTAAAAATGAGACTGAACTAGGTTGAATTCCTATCTTTCTGCTTCCCATTTTCTTTCTGTTTGTATCTTAGCTTTAAAGACAAGGTGCTCTGTCTGGAAACTGTTTTCAGGATATGATGTTGAATGAGGAAATGAGAGGCAAAGAATGGTCCAATACTGTATTGATGGACTCTCATTGTTATACTGAGTGGAAGGTCATTGCTGCTTATTTCAAAGGGTTAACTGATGATGTCTTGTCACAAGGGTCTGTGCAGCACAGTTAGGAATTCTCTTTGCACTCTTTTAGTCAACATCTATTAACATGGCTTCATATTTGGAAATTGTTTTATGTAAAACCATGCTAAGTTTGCCTTCTAATGAAAATACCTTGTAAATTAGTCACCCGTGGTCAGTGGCAGTTGGCACAGGGTGAGTGAGGTGAGAGATTATGGTCTTCCTGAGCAAGTAAAAAGGAAAGGAGGCCTTTACCATTAAAAAGAATATTTGGTGCTAGAGCAGGGATTTCTCTTGACAGAAGGTGTGGGAAAATGGTGCTAATCCTAGCCAGCATTGACCAAAGATACATGTCACAAAGTTTAAAAAATAACAATCTGATTTCTTAAAATCCTTTATAATTAGCCTTATGATGGCCTCTGTATCAGTAGAGCTTATGTCAATATAATACTGCCCAGACTGTAACTGGCTTCCAGAAAGCTGATATCTCTATACCTGGAATTCACTGCAAGCTTTGCTACCTGATTCCTTAGTGTTGCCTAAGGAGGAACCTGGAAGTTGCTTGTGGACTTTGTGAAGCCCCTAATTTAGAGACCACTTTGATTCTGCCTCAGACTTTCTCCAGAACCCTGCTTGTTTTGCCTGTTAGCCATATGCTAATTGGGAAAGCAGTAAAGAACTGTGTTTAGGTTTAGACATAGTGTATTTAGGCTAATTGTAGGCTAATTGTGGCAGTTGACTTTAACTTTTTCTTTGAAAAGCCAATTCAGAATCCCTAGTGTAGGACTCACACTAGTTACCAGGACATGCATAGACTGAGTTTGAGACAAGTGCTTGACTGTAGCTAATTCACCTTGGTGTGAGGACCTGGTTTGTATCGCCTTTCATACTGCCTCCAAATGTCAGCTCTACAGCACACATCATCCAGGAATTCTGATCCTGCTCCTGCTGGATATAAATGTGCCAGGTACAAAACGACTTGCTGTTCTATACCAGCTCACTAAATCCTCTCATCTTCATTTGCCTTTGCCACGCCTGCCTCTATGGCCGCAGTGGTTCTCCCTGATCCAATCGACCTGCTGCTTCTATTTCCATGTCTTCCAGCTTTTTTTCTATCTGAGCAAAATCAATTGCTCTAAGTACTACCAGTCTGATCTGACTGTCCTTCATCCCATTCCCTAGGGGTAAATTAACAGGATGAGCAACAAGGCAGTGGAACACCAGCTTCTTTGTTACTGTTTCTACCCTTTTTACCAAGAGCTTTTCTGTCCTTTACTACAGCTCTTCATCACCAGACTCCACTTCTGTGCTTCACCAGCATGAGCCAAGCTTTTTTTTGTGTTTGCTTCACTGATTCTCCATCTCCTCTCACATCCATCTTAAAATCTATCTTTCAGCCTTGCTTATCCTTGTTAATTTCTCTCTCGTTGGATTTATGATCATGTACTTTAACTTATTAATCATATAATATCTTTGTAACTGCATTATGTAACTAAAACCATTATTTTATGTAACTGTGTACAGTGTTTGGGTTTGTATGAAGGCTTACTTACCATACAACACAGTTACAGTACTTTTTGAATGTTTTTTCTCTGAAACAGTAGGAAAAAAATCTTCTATTACATTGTTATGTCATTTCTCATAAATTAATTTGCAAGACTAAAATGAAATATTTAGACTTCAGTCTTGCAAACTCTTCCACTTGAGTTCTCCTGCTAAGCTTGAAGAATGTTGAAAAGGCTTAGGCCTGTTCATGGGGCACTTCAGCAACTGGTAACACAGGTAAATGAAAACACAGAGGTTTAGGGCCCTGCTCTCAGGTGCACCTGAGAATCTTCCTACCTATGGCAAGAATAAAGGGATGCAAAATTATGATGAAAGAGGAAATAACTGTACCAATAGATTTTTTTCTTCGTCGTAGAATAAGTGTATGGGCTCTCTTAGCACAGGATATCCTTGAAGCTGTAAACCAGACTAGGTAAAACAAATGAAGGTAAAGGGTCTATATCTATATGTGTGTGTGTGTGTCAATTGTATGTATTAGGAAAGATAAAAATATGTAACAGCTGTGAGTCCTCACAGCACAAGCAGACTCAATCCCACAATTATTCTTAGCCTGGCAGAAGATGTTCCTTTGGAGTCATCCATAGTTTCACTGGGCTGGGTACTTGCTCTGAAAAGGAAGTTCTGTACAACCTTTTCCTGCAGCTCTACTGGCAATAGACACCTTTAAGTGAACTTTTACCGCACTGTGTTGCACTGGGTGTTGAGATCCGGGACCACCATCCCCTCTGTTGCTGGATGTGTTGGTGCTGGCAAAAGCCTGGAGACCAAACCCAGAATGGCCCCATACTCTTTGGTGGGTTCATTTCAGTTGTAGAGGGAAGTAATGGGAAATTACTTCTAAACTGAAGGTCCCAGTTGTCATCATTCAGCTTCAGTCCTACAAGGGTTCAGCATAGCTGCTGACCGTATTAGGACATCTGACCTGCTTGCACCTCCTCCTCTGTAGATCTATTCCTGGTCCTCATTTGTGTTTTCTGAAACACTTGAAATAGAAGACTGGGATTAGAGAAATAAAAAATTATTTCAAAAGCTGTGCTGAGTCTCTGAATTTTTGCAGACAGTTCTGTACTTGCAGTTATTTCCATCTTGTCGTTTAATACAGGCTCAAAAATCCATACTGCTTTGGTCTCTTCTGCCTATTTCTTCTGCAAGGTGTACATGTTGATCAATAAAGGATCTATCTCCCCTTTTTCATTACTTCTAGCCTCCCTGCCATACTCGTAGTCTCTTATACACAGGTTATGAACAATTCTACTCTCAAAATTATTTTAAATGTAATTTAGGCTAGAATGCAGTAGAATGACAAATACCAGTGAATTGAGAGGGTTTGTTCACCAGAGGCTGCAATCTCTTACAATAGCTAACTATGGCTCTAATCTTCATTTGCACTTTCCCAGTCCTGTAACAGATTGCATTACTCTCACCCCTTCTCTCTCTCACTCACTGTTATTAATTCTTCACCTTTAAAAAGATTAATACCTTTCAAGAAATGGACTTGTGTGCTGATTCAACTATTCTGACTGCTAATATATGGAGCCCACAGCAATGAGAACAGCAGTCTGATGTCTACCACCTGATGAACCTTGATGTACAACCACTGTTATCTTAAGTTTTCATGGTTTGTGAGGCTTAACACTTACTGTGCTTGAGTAAAAAGGTGCTGTTAGTGGGAATGAAGGAATTCCTCGAAGAGTTAAGAGAACTATGGGATAGTTTTAGATTAATCCTACCTGCCAGCTGTACATTTCAATGTTGAAAAACTGACCCCAGTACCTGGTTTTCTTGTCAGCAAAAAAGCTTTCAGTGGCCTACTTGGGAATCAACACAAATTTAAGGTGTGATAAAAGAGAAGGGCTGAGGTAAGTGGCAGAAATAGTAGGAATCACTTAAATTTGGCCTGTACCAGAACAAATTATGATGTTGACTTCACAAAGTATCAGCTCTTTCTCATTACTATTGCTGATATAAAAGAATATCAAGTTGTCTGCCACTGAAATAATCTAAGTATGAATTTAATAAAAATCCTCATCTTTAAAATCTGGCATTCAAATGTCCGTTAGGAATCTTCATAGTCATTAATATTATTCCTTATGCCTATATATATTTGTATAAAAGGTTTTTGTTAAAAACAATTTTGTACTGTTATACTAATTTTCATTTTATTTTCTAATTATTTAATAGTTCTAGAAGTTTAAAAAATCTGCATCTAAAGTAGGAAATGGGAAGCTGGCATTTCAGGAAACAGCTTACTGGCACAGGCCAGTTCCAGGTGCATTTTAAGGGAATGTACAATCCAGACTAATGCAACTTCTGGGTGATTCTCTTCTCTCCTTTGGCATGTTCCATCTCTTCACCATCCTGGACTAGCTTTCTCTCACTCTAGCTGTCCTTCATCAGCTCTAAGGCCTTGTGTGATTTAGGACTTCCAATTCTATCCCAGCAGATATTAACTGATGTATTTAACTAGCTGGCCTTAATACCATGAGTATTTCTATATCAACGAGTATTTCTGTATCAACCAGTATTTCTATATCAACCCGCACTATAAAATTAAGCTTTAAAAAAGCTTCTCTGAGCAAGTGGACTCACCCAGTGCTGGACAACTGTTGGTTATGTGTTTCTGACACTGAACTGCCTCATATTCCCACAATCATTTCATTCTGAAATATTACATATTTCAGATTGCATCAGACTTAAGTATGAATTAGCTGGTGAGTGTGTGCCTATACTGCTATATAGTTGTCCTTTTAAAATACATATTTAAATCCTATGCTCTAGATCATTGAATTTGATTTAGCACTTTGTCTTAAACCACAATTCAGTTTAAGGGAGCCAGTAATTTGGTTTTCCTCACAGTGAAAGAGGATCTCAGAATGAGGTTGTTTGACAAATATTGTGGGCATTATATTCTTATGGCATGAAACTTTACTCTGTTGTCACTGAAGTCAAGGGTGTCCATTGATTTTACTGAAAAGTGGAAGCAGCCCCAGAGCCAAGAGGGCTTTAAGACACAGCAGAAATAATTCCTTGGGCAGGTGGATTGTCCAAAATACTCTTGGCAAATACAGCTGATTTAGAAAGCGGCTCAAACCTTTTCTTGGTGATGTAGTACAACATATTTGATAAATGAGTGTGCCATTAGATGAAGCTGGTATGACCCACAGGTGAAACCAGCTATAGACTTTAAAAATAAACCAATATTGATACATTTCTAGAGAGAAAATGTTGCCATATTACAGCTTGGCATTCATCTTCTGCGTTTCTGTGAATACATCAGTGTATGCATCTATTGTTAGATGATGGATAGTATTTTCTGCTGAAACTAAACAGAAGGTAGTCAATGTGATCATCTAATGACATTGTCACATCTAGGAAACTTCTGGTTTAACTTCATCCCATTCTCTTCTGAGCATGATATTTTGGTGGAATTCTAAGGGACAACCACTGTAACCTGTGGGGAGGGAAAGAAGAAATAATTGTTAATCCCTTACTGCTCAGAGGAAGTTCTAAACACAGCTGTACAACAGAACCAAAAGGGCACCCTATCAATTAAGTGCATCTCTTGCTTAGAAGGAATTGTCCAAAGGAGACATGGATTCCTGTCCCCTTGCTTATGAGAGAAGATACCTCCCATGACCTTCAGCTATAGGTTCTCATCATGTTTATTGGCCCAGGGAACAACAGATTTTAGAAATCAAAACTCACAAAGAACTATGATGTGACTGAATTTTTGGACTTTAAGGAAAAGGTACTGTAGGAGAGAGAGGACTTGTTCTTCAGAAAGGCTGAAATAACTGAAATACACCACTAAATATGACTTAGAGGCTGCAGCAGAAGGGAACTCCTTTCTTCCCATTTTAGCAATTCCCAAGTGTTTAGTAGTAGTTCATTCACTTCATGATAAAAATGAGGAGATTTGAGGCAACACATTTTACAAGGCTTGTTAAACCTTGACGGTAAAAAAAAAGTTGGCCTCTAGCACAGCATATTGTGAGCTGAATGAAACAAGAGTGAGAGGAAGATGGGAATTAGAGCTCCTTGGAGAGGAGAATCTCAAGGGTTTTACAAATAGCAGGTCTTAGTCAAGAAGGACCATGGAGGGACAAAAAGAGATTCTGTGATAGCAGCAAATGAGGTGTACTGGAAGAAAGTCTGAAGGACAAGCTGATGCCTGCAAGGACTAGCTAGAGGGCATAGTCAGTCAGCTGAGCTGATAGTAGATGCCTGCTGAGATAAAAAATATGGAGAAAATCAGATAAAAGGCATAAAATCTACTATGTAACAGTTAGCAGGTGTTATGCCTGCTTTTTTAACAACAGGCAGACTTTAAACTGAGCTGGTTCTTACTGGGTTTTGTAATTTTTTGTATTATTGTTAGAAGTTTGCATTTGCACCTGCTAAATTGTAGCTGGATTCCAACTTCATAAATATTAGCATTCATCTTGCTGCTTCTTGTTTGGCTCCTGCTAGTCTGCATTTGCCTATGTGTAACCACCACACACTCACCAAAATATAGTACCTCAAAAAGTGATTCAGACCAATAATTGTGCCCTGAGGCATATAGCTGAACATTCACCTCAGAAAAATGAACAATTCTAGTAAGTGAGCTCGTGTGTATCATATACAATCAATCCTTTTCAGAAAACTTAACACACTTAGAACAAAATGTGACCCTGCTTTGTTCAAACTTAATGTATGTTTATAACAGTATCTGACTAATGGTTCTGAGAGCTCCTTTAATATATCCATTAGGGAAACAATGTCAAAATTTGGACAAAAAGTAGTTGACTTCAATTTAATATATGCAAAAGAAAATAATTTGGAAAAATAAAAAAAAAATTAGTCAACCCATTCCAATCATCAGTATTGCAATTAGGTGAGTGGCATATGATATAGTGGAGAAATTTAACTGTAGCAATGCTGGTGTTTTTTTCCTAAGTACGTTTCTTTAAAGAGATTTGAGACTGGAGACAAACCTCTGTGTTAAGTCTTTAATGGATGATTCTGTAGAAATTCTGTCTATTCAAAATACAGGGTATATAACATAATGCTCAAGCTAGACTTAAGGCTCCATAGGATTTAGAAAACAAAGTATGACCATAAATATTACGATAGTTTTACACTTCTGTTTTTGTTGGAACAAACAAAATCCAATCCATTCTATACAAGGATCTGAACCTATAGCTTTAATTCACTTACAGAGTTGACTGCAAATATACATACATATATATATATAGGTATATGCCAGCTCCTTAGGTGATTTTATTGAATAGGTAACAAGGGGTTTTATGAAGAAAGTTAAGTATGATGATTGTCTTCACTTTGCAGCTGGAGAACTTAGAGTAAGGAGAGGTTTGTAGACTTGCTGAAGGCGAGTAGTGGTTTTCTAAAGTTTTCGACAGCATAAGACAAACCATATTCTGCTGAGCGTTTGTGCTTTGATGTATTCGAAACTTTCTTAAAAGTGTGCTCCTACCCCAGAAAACAAAGGAACAGATTTGTAAGTGTTAGCTTGTTAAAGTTCAGCTGAAGGTTTTGCACCTGAAATTAGGGTGGAAGGCAAAATCCTGTTTTCCATGTGAAAATGTTTATGTCAATCCATAGCAAAGAAGAGGCAATTGGCAATGAGAAAATAATAAAAATAGTGAATATTTTTAGATTCTTTACTAACTGCCCTATGCAAAATTGAAATCTGCACTGGGTTTCCTTACTTGCTGAAAAATAGCTCTAATGTCCAAGATGCATACAGACCAGAAGTGTATACATGCATACGTATAGATGCATGTCTGTATATAAAATCATACCTATGTACCGCCGTGCACATGCTTTATATTTTGTTATCCATCCTTTCCTTCCTCTCATTAAGGCAAGTAATAATCCATATTGTCACCTTCTTTTCTTAGGTTTCAGTTTTAAAACAACATTTGTATGATCATGAGTTTTGTGTTTACAGCATTTTCCGTTGTGCCAACTGCAGTTAGGTGTTTATTTGGATAGCTTCATTGAGATTGGCTAACAAAAAAAATCCATAGTACTTTTCAGAAATAATTCTTGCTATTGCTTATTTAAGGAGGTAAATATGGAATTGTTGAACCTGCAGCATCAGTGGTGATAAGATTAAAAACCTGCAGATTTTGTCTGCCCTTCCAAGCCGTTGCAGTTTGTTCTAATGAGATTCCATGCAAGAGTTATGAGTTGGTTTAGTCTTGTTTGTGAGTAGCCAGTAGCTTTCACAGATGATGGGCTAGACTACTAAACTAGGTCTCAAAGCAGCATCTGCAAGACTGGTGGAAATGACTGCTTATCAAATAGATGGTCTACATCTATCTCAGTTGTTACTTATTAAGCAAAGATCAGCAGGCAAAATGGTCTTCATAGAAAATGTTCTGCCAGCCAGTGATTTCTGGACTACAATGCTTGTCCTGACTCACAGTCCTGAAGAATGTGAGAGAGGTCTGTTTAGAGATAATGAAACCTTCAAACTCTTGCCTATAGTGAGGAAATTTCCCTTTCCCACTGTGGCACCTGCTCAGACCAGCTAAAAAGCAATGTGGAAATAGTGTATATTAGAGTCCATTATGCTCTTGAGTCAGTTGTCTTCCAGCTAAAATCCAAAACAAAGTAACATGCCTAAAATATAGTCATGAGATTGTAGGTTTATGTGGACAAATCTTCATAACAGCAAATGAGGAAATTGCTCATAAAAATCCAGTCAACCAATAACAGAATTTGTGCCTATAAATTCTTAAGCACCACTTTTAAAATGGCCACTATAATGAAAAGAAAATAATCTTGGTTTGATGGAAGCAATCGTAATCAGTTTTCTCTAGTAAGCTTTGGTAAGGAATATTTGTGCTCGTGTTCAGCATATAAAAAGACATTGTGATATTGGTACAATCCTGTTTCTAGCAAAGAGTTGCCCTTAGTTCCTATGTGTCTTCATTCAAAAAATTGTAGAAAGCAGAACATTACAGTGAAGCATGAGGACTCTTCAAAATTGTCTGGTTACCTTTAGTAATTGCTTGCAAGTATAGCCCTTTTTGCTTAATTTCTTATAAGCTGCTGTCTGTCTTGCCACCCTTTAATGAGCTGCATGGGTGAAGAATGTGTTATAAGCAAGCTGGATACAGGTAAATAGAAATGACAGGGTGTTCCTCATGGAGCAGTGTTCTCTGTAGAGATGTTTATTTTACTTGATGTTACTTATTTTAGTTTTGAGGATTTGTTAATGTGGGTCTGAGGATAATCAGTTTGGGCAGAAGTTTGTGGAGGGGAAAGAAGTATATTTTAAATGTCAAATTATATTTATAGAAATTTCAGCTTAGATTACATGTAATTGACAGTGCCCTTCAGATTAACAAGTGAGATAGGATCATCTTATGTTCAATAGTCTTTTATGTTTAAGGTGTTTCTTTAATGGTTTGGATTGCAGCTTAAAAATAGAAAGCCTGTGCATATGCTTCTGCTTGCTGGGGTACTGCAGACTTGATTTCTGAGGTTGCTGACAGCTTCTGAAAGATTTAGGAACTGTCAGCAGGAAACATTCCCATAGAATCTGTACTGTGAACTTTTTCTGGAAAAACAGCATCATTTAGCAGGTAATATATCTGCAATAAAAATACAGTTATGCAATAATGACTCATTAATATGGTCGATCATAACATGGTCTTTTCAATTCAATTTAAAAAGGAACTTGTGGAAAGAAATAAGTTCCTACTCAGCTAGTTAGTGAACTTGGTTATTTCTTTTATATTGTTGGATTTTAAGCTTTGAAATAGCTATTTGATTTGTATGGGAGATAACATTTAGTCACAACATTTGATTTCTGCATAAACAGATTTCCATTTATGCTTAGATTAGTACAATAAGGCTTTTTCTTTTTTTTTTTCTTATTTTTTTTTAGCTTTTTGAATATGCTAGAAACTGCTGGAGTACTTTGGTATGTAGCTGCTCGTTTATCCTGCATGTCTTTATGATCTTGTCAGTGTTTCATGTCTACCATAGTTTTTCTAATCTAAAATAATCCCAGTGAAATCCTTTGATTGTCTGTTTGGACCTGATCCATTTCTAAAGCAGGAATGTAATGGGCTTTATGGCACTTACTTGGAAGTAATTTATCCAACAGAGTGAATATAGATACTTGTTTTAATAAGAATATGCTTTATGGTAAGTGGAGACGGCTATTTAATTAGCCAAAGGGAAAGTAGTTCATGATACAATCTGTTCCAATCATCTTGGACATTAAACAAAAAGTCAGACAAAGTTATTTATGTGCATGCACTTTATTTGCAGTTGTGTTGAGTAACCTCTTGGTAGAACTTTATAGCATTATGTGGGGAAAAAAATGTGGATGTGCATTTATTTAAAAAAAAATTGTAAACAGGAGTTTCACTTATTGCTGTCAGTGCTTCAAGTGTGCATCTTTTAAAGCAGTTGACAGTGGCAGCAGTGCTCAGTTTATCCTGGATAATACACTCTTTCGACATTTGGTGGTTTACATCTTTCTGGTGTGAAGGCTGATATAGGATGCTATAAAAGCATTACACTCGGCTTCTTTCTAATGTGGATTTTTCTATTGCCTTGAGCTGCCTATTGCATAGATAAATAAGATGTATTTCTGAAGCAGAAGGATTCCTGTGCAGTACTGTAGAAGCTGCTAGGATTTTAGGAGGGATTACAGCAGCATTTGGAAACTAAATGGGAACATGCTTCCTTCAGTTCTTCTGACTATATTGAGTACTGGACTTTTGCTTAATTCTTTGTGTTAAAAGCTGCTATTAGTAGTAATTGTAGTTACAAACCTAAAAACAGCAAAGCAAAGGAGGAGCAGTGTGCAGGTGTTAAAGCATTCTGTTATTTATGAGTATGATATACTTTGTTGTTAGAGTGTACTAACTACAATGCTTCATTTTCCTGCAAAATTGTCTTTAAGGGATTAATCCCTAACCTGTTTGATTTGATTTAATAACTTTTGTGGAAGTCAGTGGTCTTTGGATGATGTGTCAAGGAAGGAAGTCTCATTTACCCAAACGAAGTTGGAGCTGTTGCAAATACAGGGTACTGTTGGAGAAAAAGTGATTGCATTTCCATATATTAGAGGTGCTTGCCTTATCAGTGGTTAAAACGGTTATAAGGAATTGTTAATGTCTCTTCCCTGCCCACCATTTTGTCTGTAGAAAATCTTCTGAGGTTTTTACACTTAAGCAGATCACCAGGATGTTCCTGAACAACTGATTTCATATGCAATTTGTCAGTTCACAGGAGCCTAACCAGCATTTTGTGTAGTAAAGCCTTCATTGTGCTGAACAGACACAGTATTTTCTCAGCATTATGATAAAAGACACAGATATCAGGCATACTCATTCAAGAAGAATGCCTATGCCAAGAGGAGTGAAGTCCTAGGCCTAAGTTTATTTAGTGTAAAGAAAAATATATAAAAATTAAGGAAGCACTTTTCTTGTAGCTCCAGCTTCCAACCTTTTGTACAGAGTTGGAAGAGTTTTTGATATAAGACAGCGGGTCGTGTGTGCTGACACTTTCCCTCCTCCCCACAAACATGCATCACCAGCTGGTTTATGTGACTCTGCTTGTTCCCATGAAGTCAATGGTAATGCTGGAATACTAAGCAAATATGACCTGTGTACAAGCACAAGTCATGACACAGCCTGGAGTCTAAAAGCCAACAAACTCATCTCTTTCTTCTCTGCAACAAGTCAGAGATGAGCAACTACTGTAAATCGTATGGATAGCTCAAACAGACCATTTTATTCAGCTACATAATAAAAGCATCACACTAAAGGGGAGAGATGTTTAGTTTGGGTCATATTATGACAAAATGCTATATTAAATCAACTTAGCAGCTCAGTTCTGGCAGATCACCAGTAGTTTACTCACAAGTATCAGAGACTTGCTGTGTCCGGTTCTAGCATGATACCAAACGTTAATAGGCAGCTCAAGCTCTGTTTAAGCATTTTAAAATTGAAGCAAAAAATTAAAGCAGGTACTTATTATATACAAATAGTAACTGCCCCAAAAACCCAGAGGAAAACCTGTCTGAACTTCCTAGACCTGCTTGTCTAAGGCCCATTTTCTGGAAGGTGCTAATTGCCTCCTAAGGGATGCCAAATGCTCTCAAATCATTGAATTCAATGAACCCCAATTGATGTATTTCAGTGAATTCCTGATGAAGTCAGCCCTTTGAGCACTACACACTCAAGGGCTCTCAGAAGTAAGCAGGATAATGTCCTACATGGGAAAACAAAACAATATTAGTACAATGTTCTGTATGACAACCAGGGGCGTTAATAGGTCAAGAATTAGAATTTATGTAGCTGTACTGATCATTTATGCCTTCATTTTTTGGACAGGGATGCATCTAAATTTTTGCACTGTGAATAGTCCCATTGATCCAGATATAGGGAACTATTTAATGTCTGCAACTCAATGCACCTAATTCCTTGCAGGGCTAACACCTGAAGGATTTAAGAGCAGGGACAGGACAGGTCTGCTGCTCTTCCAGTCAGTGGGACAGTCGAGTTTCCTCATGAACTGCTCCTGAAGCCTGTTCTGTGTGCTCTGATGGTTCAGGTGCTGCTCAGCTGTGTGTGCAGGCGTTACATAATTATGAATGTGGTAACATCAACACTAAACCTAGGGTTAAAAGTGCCCTCCCTTTGCAAAGCTCTGAGATGGAACCATGTTTTTAGAGTATACACAAACCCTTTAAAAAACACAGCAAGCACTTCTTAGCACCTCTCTGGAGCTTTTGGGACTTAAACTACTTACCCCATATTGGCAAATTTAGCCTTTCAACTTCACTGTGACATTGATCATTACATTATATTGGCAGCTCTTATCTATTGCTGACATGCATCCACCTCTACAGTGAAATGCAGTAGCCTTTTCAAAGTGACATTGCATACTCATGGGAAATAACAGGCATGCTTTACTGATCACAGATCATCAGATCCTCAGACTCAGATCTCACACAAAAGACCTTCAGATCCCCCAACACCTGAATCCAATACTGAATCAGAAGGAAAAACACTGTCTATTGCATCACTAAGCTGTTCCTGCAGTGGTAAGCTTTCTTGGAGGTCTCTCTTCCAAATGCTAAGCAGCCCAACCGGTCTTAGCTTTTAAGATCACAGCCCAAGGTGGTATGGCTGCAGGCCATAAGCCTAATGAAAACCTGGTACAGTGGGTAGATTGTTCCTGGATCTCATTATAGGCAATTGTTCCACTACTTCTGCTGTTTTTAATTCCTAAACCTAATATTTACCTCTGAGCATTCAAAGTTATTTTGAATTTTATCTTGACAAATCACTAAGGGGTCTATTCTTCTTTCAATGCGTGCATTTAACGCTCATTAATGTTCATATGAGTTATGCACAGAGCTCAGCTCCAGCAGGTTTTTCCAGCAGGGCCTGAGTCCCAGCCCTTATATGGTATTTCAAAGTTTCTTATGCTTCTGAGCAAACACAAAATTCTTCTTCCCAAATGGAGCAGAACAGTGCTTCCTCCCACCCTCCACTGTGACCTTCTGGCCTGCTACACCTATCAGTATTAAGGAATCTGTCCCCTTTTCTTTCCCCATTTCCAGCCATGCTTATATATGCATACTGGGAATCCTGAGGGCATGATTTAGCAAAGAACTTACTCAGGCTTGGTGTTACAGAATCTTTGTGCAAGCTTTTACTGCAGAGTAACTGATAGTGTGTTTTGTACTCAATCAGGCTCTAAATGATGCCTAATGCTCAGTTAACTGGGAAAGAAAACAAGTCCGGGCAAATTGCACACAAATTTTGACATTCTGTGAACTCCCTGGCAGTCTCTCAGTTGTACTTCTCAAAGATACTTTTGCTTTTTTCTTCATATTCTTGACAAAATGTTATGTATCCTGGACTGAGCATGTGATATCTAGAAACAAACAAACCCTGAAGGAATTAATTTTTAGACACAAGAACCCAAAGGTTTAATAGCATGAGTGTTGTTCATACTGTATTAGCTTCTGTAGCATGAGTTGAGAGACTTAGCATAAAGGTTTTGGAAAATTATGATTTCCTGAGGCTTCTGCACCAACCCTTTGATACAATGCAGGTTACTTTGTCAAGCAGTGACTGAAGCAATCTCAAAGAAAATGCTGGAAATAGAAGGGGCTATTTCAAAACTTAAAAATGCCTCTGCAGGGCAAGGTGCATTCTCCTTTGCCTGGTGAAAGGAAAATAAATCTCTTCCTAATAGAGAAGAGCTGTAGAAAACAGACCTGGAAATACCAATGTCTGCATTACAGAGATCTCTGGATACTGTCATGAGATAGCCAAATATGTCGCTTCTGCAGGTAGAGCTCACTGGGGAAAAAAATTCATTCTTCCACAGATTTTAATGTTTTCTTTGAGGTTGGAGGAAGGAAGAGGGGAGAACTACCCTCCTTTTTTGACAAAAGCCAAAACCACAGGAAACACAATATATCTGAAATTAACTGTGCTGCAGGGAATGCTGGACTGACTGATAGTGTCTGACATAATTTTGGTCAGTTTTAGTGCTGTGGTTTGCAGAGAAGAATCAAATTGGAAGGAATTTTGTTGGTTCTGGGGCTTCCAGGGCCCACAGTCCACTGTACTATCTGTCCTGAGAGCAAGGATGGAACATTTCTAGTCCACTTGGTTCCCAGACTTTGTACCACTATTGAAGCCTGAACAGATCAGACGTGGGGAGCTGAAAGCTTTGGGATTCTGTATGATGACAGATATCATCCTGCAGATACCTACAAGCTACAGTGCAAGCCATTTTCAGGTGTGAGGCAAGAGTCTTTGATCCCAGAAGCTCTGATTTGACTGAGGTTGGCAAGGCTTCCAGACAAGTACCAGTACTGAGGACTTCAGTGGAAGGGCGTGCAGCAGTCTGGGAAACTGGGCTTCCCAACAGCTCAGCAGACAGGCTGGCAAGAAGCCAGTCATACTGAGACCTGCCTAACAGGATGTCACCAGGTGTTGGCTGAAATACTCTGGGGACAATTTCTAGATTTTGATGAACCAGCATTTTTGACAAGCAAATGTCGTTGGAGAATTCCCAACGACCTGTTGTTTCCAGCAGTTTGAGATGGTTCAGATGTTGTTTGATTTAAACCAGACCTTCTTGTAAAATGCAAGTAAATGTCAATTACCAAGTTGTTCAATACTGCAAAACTATGATGTAGAAGTTATCTCTTTTGGAGACATGGGTTACTTACAGAAAGCTACTTCCTAAGTAAATACTATGTATTTTCTGTACAGAAGGCCAGGCATTCTAGGACTTTGCCTCCTTTTCACTTCCAAGATGGAGCAACTTGGCCGATCAGACAATAAAGGAAGGTGTATGTTTGTACCAGGGGGTAAATGAATAGCTCCAGCCTCAAACAGAGAAAGTGCTATTTAGTGTTGTGATTTCTACTTCTTCCTTGGGGACAGAACTAAGAATTTCATGGTCAGTTATTGGTTCTCAATCAGGACTGCCTGTCTTGCACCCTTAGGAGCTAAACAAGCTACAAAACCCATATGCATTCTTCTTGTGGAGATTTCAGTTTGTTGTATGAGCAGGACGCAATGTGTTTCTAATTCATCTTCTCATTCTCTCTCATTTTGGAATAAAAAACACTCTGCCACTTATTTTTTGCTTTAGTCGTTTTGCTTTTTGGAATTGTACCAGGTAGTATTTCAGAGTTTCTTCTGTTTCTTCCCTGTTATCCAGGTTCTGTCCTCAAGGTGCTTTTTCTCCTAAACCCTTGCGCTGCTTCCTCATTTTCTGTGTGTCTCACCAAATTGTGCAGTCATGTAGCATGGTCATCATGGTCCTACTGGCTCCAATAACACCCTCTTTCTTAATCTCAGATTGACTTTCACTGTTGCATAAGAAAGGTGGCATTGATGTGTCTGACAGTATATCAGAATCTCACATCTTTTTGTTTTCCTACTATCTAATGTTAGACTAATGCACTAAATCAAACATTATGCCTTGCAGACAGGCAGTCCAATATAAAAGTCACACATTTACAAGCTTTCATGCTTAAGAAAATTTAATCATAGAATCATTTATTGTAAGTAGAATAATTTGTTTAAAAAGACCCTTTGTAGAAGAGTAAGAGCAAACAACTGCATCTGGATAGCAGCCGTCATAACATTATTTTTAATATACTATATATTTTTATTTTTCCATACTCTGGATAATTTTGCGCAGAGATGGTACAGTGAAGTGTGCTTTCAGCCACGATGAGAGTGGCTTTGATGCTCTCAAATGACAGTTTTACCTTAGAAGGAACAATAACCAAGCTTGTATTTTCACTAATTGGTGGCACTAGCAAGCTCTACAGTTGGTGCAATATCTTTGTTTTAAAACAGTGAGCTCATTAGAGGCAGTAGGCTGCTTCCATTGGAATGGTTAACAAGCTGCAACCCAGAACATTCCTGCGTGCCTTTCCACCCCCTCGGAGACTGCCTTAGTCATCATAGCCTAAGAAAGTAAGAAAGATTGTTTGCTGAAATGTGAAGGAATTTTACCATTCTGTGGTATTGGAATTAACGTATTATTATTGGATTCCAGGCCTTTATTACTTTAATGTCTGTATTTTGACTATGGTTCTAAAAAAGCAGATCTGTGAAAGAACTTCTGGCTTAATACAAAACATAAAACTTCTAAGGGCATTATGGTGGAAACATGATTGAGAGCTGTGGGCATTAATATAACTAATTCAATCTAAACTTGCTTCAGTGCCCTGTATTTACTGTAACAACTTGAGCTAAGCAATGGTTATATTGTCTTGTACTGGAGGGAAAACAATTGTTCATTGTATATCACAGAATCATAGAGTGGTTTGGATTGGAAGGGACCCTGAAGATCATCTAATTCCAATGCCACTGCCAAGGGCAGGGACACCTCCCACTCCTCCAGGTTGCTCACAGCCCCATCCAACTTAGCCTTGAGCATTTCCAGGAATGGGGCATCCACAACTGCTCCAGACAGTTGGTTCCAGTTCATCATTGTACTACCAGTGAAGAATTTCTTCCTAATATCCAATCTAAACCTACCCTCTTTCAGTTTAAAGCCATTTCTCCTTGTTCTATCACTATTTGTCCTTGTGAAAAATCTGTCTTCAGTTCTCTTGGAGACCCTTCAGGTACTGGAAGGGGCTCTAAGCTCTCCCCACAGCCTTCTCTTCTCCAGGCTGATGGTGTCCAATTCTCTGAGCCTGTTTTCACAGGAGAAGCGCTCCAGCCTTCTGATCATCTTTGTTACCCTCAACTGGACTCACTCCAACAGGTCCATGTCTTTCTTGTGTTGGGGCCCCAGACTGCACTCTGTCTATTGTCTCATGAGAGCAGAGCAGAGGGGCTCCTTTGTGCACATTGAGTGAGAGTGAAAATTGCTGCCTCATGCTGAGCGTCTTGTCAGCCAAAACCCCCAAGTCCTCCTCAGGGCTGCTCTCAGTCCATTCTCTGCCCAGCTGGGTCAGTGCTGGGGATTGCCCTGAGCCAGGTGCAGGACCTTGCACTTGGCCTTGCTGAACTTCACGAGGTTCACAGGGCCCAGCTCTCCAGCCTGTCAGTGTCCTTCTGGATGGCATGCCTGCCCTCCAGCGTGTCAGCCACACCTCAGCTCAGTGTCATTGTCACCAATGAGGGTGCTCTTGATCCTGCTGCCCATGTCACTGACAAATCTGTGAAACAGAGCCAGTCCCAATGCTGACCCCCGAGGATCACCACCAGTTACTGCTTACTGGATTCCACTTGGACATCAAGATGTTGACCACAACTCTTTGAGTGTGGCCACTCAACCAATTCCCTATCCACCAGGTAGTCCATCCATCAAAGCTATGGCTGCCCAGTTTAGAGACAAGGATCCCATGTTAGGGTCATGTCAAATGGTTTGCACAAGTCCAGGTAGCTGACATCAGTTGCTCTTCCCTATCCACTGAAGCTGTAACCCTGTCATTAAAACCCCCAAATGTATCAGGTAAATTTGCCTTTTACGAAACTGTGTTGGCTGTCGTCAACCAGCCTCCTTACTTTTCATGTTCCTTAGTATACTTTTCTGGAGGATCCTCTCCGTGCTTGTGATGAGCACAGAGGTGAGACTTGACTAACCTGTAGCTCCCCAGGTCTTCCATATTTCCCTTTTTAAAAGATGGAGGTGATGTCTCCCTTTTTTAATCCAGTGGGAAACTTACTGGACTGCCACAACTTCTCAAATATAATGGAACTATGATTTAGTATTCAGTCTAATCACCCAGTGGAATAACAGGAGCTTCTCATACCCCAGCCTGGGGTGTTGGACAGTCAGCTGAATCTTTAAGCTAGCTTGATGTAGGCCCATCATTTTCTGTATGCAGTATTACAAAGCCAGCTATGTACTTAGCTCCATGTCTAATCTAAGTCCATGTGACCAGGTATTCCTTGAGAGATCGTAGGGACAACCACTGGATTTGAAATGGGACACCCAGAGCTTTGGTTTTCAAGACCATTTATCCTCAAGTCTGGGAGGAGATCTTAGATCTTGCTTACATTTTCCTGAGTAAGACTGTAGTAAATGACACTAGTGGCTGAAAAAGTTGTCAGATGTCAATAACTGTTAAATCTGAATAACAAACTATCCAATACTCTACTGAAGTCTCAAGAGCTAATTTATGGGAATTCTGAAGGATTAACTGGCTAACATCAATCATGCGCTCAGGCATGAAATCTGCTATATTCAACAAGTGTCATGAACAATTGCATTTTCTCATCTCAAATGTATCTTGGGTACCTGGTCAGAGATTTAAAACCAGGATTACAAGCTTCACCTTTCCAGACAGTGAAGTTACTGGCTCTTGGCTCAAACTCAGAACTCTTACGTTACAGGACTATCACACATGCTGCTTACCCTTCTGCATTATTACTACTTTTTGAGCCGAACACAGCCTACTGTGTTTTGGGGTTTTTTGGATTGTTTGCCACCACTGTATTAATGATGATCTATACATACTATTTCTGTGCTCTGTTGACCTAGTTTTTTGCTAGAATAAGAATATGAGGTGTGAAAAGGTGACCATCTGAAATATGTTTCTATGCCACTGTGTGCCTCAGTGGCAACAGAAAGGATTTGGATGATTTGCCTGCTGTTTTCTCACCTTGAAAGAAAGAGGAAGGTAGCATGGTTTGTGCCCTCTGCAACCACAACCTTTTCTAAATGCTTTGGCGTGTTATTGTAGCTTGCCTTTTTCCCTCTTAAAAGTCTTTCTGTACTACATTATAAATACCAATAAAATGTTAGTAGAAAAAAACTACATAAAATTCATGTTATTTGTTTTAGACGTCTACAAGATACAGTCAGTGTAGGAGGCTGGAATTTTTTTACAAGGGGGAGTATTATTTTCACTTTTTAATTTCACATTGGCTGATATTTTTACTTTGGGTAAAATAAAAGCATACATTTTCCTGAGCCTTTACCAAGATAAATTTTCTGAACATTAGGCATTCCAGCATATATAGCCAACTCCTCCTGAGAGGCCAACGGATAGATCCGTTTGCTTTGGAATACAATTTTCTCCATCTTTCCTCAGCTCTTGCGTGTGTCAGCAATGTGGAGCATTCTGCATAAAGCAAATCAGAGCATTAAAATGGACTGGTCATCACCACCTTCTCATGTCTTCTGTCCTGTCACGGTTTAGGTCAAGGATTGTGGTCAAGAGGAAATACTGACCTTTTTGCTCTTTATACTGGGGGAAAGGTGGGCACAATGTGTTTGGAGTGTAGTTGTTGCACATGCCCCATGATGGCAGAGATGCCAAGGCACTCTGATAGGGTAAGGAGTATTGGAGTGGAAAGTCAACCAATCAGCTTGGTCACCTCTTGCCGTTCCTGGCAGTGAGACACTGTAACCATGTTGTTAAATGAAGTCATCTGTTATCTCTCCTCCAAGCCATATGATTAATACATTTCATAACAAGCAGATCACTGCTCATTACTCCCCAATGTTCTTAGATGCTGCTTTTATTTTTCTAGAGGTATCTGAGCCATTTGCAGAGCACTGGGGATGCCAAGCAGGCCAGTTGTCTTGCCGAGATGGTGGCTGGCATGCCATCTGAGTCCCAGTGCAATCTTTGAACAGTTTATTTATGCATGGGTTATATTCCTATACATTTGAAAGAAGGAAAATACTTCAGTTTGTAAATTGACTTATATATTTAAAACTTAGAAATACATGTGGTTTTGTATGTTACTGTGTACCGCTTGGATGACACTGTAGGGGCAAACTCTATTCTCTCTGAAATTTTGAAGGCATTAGTATTGCTTAGCTCTGCAGTTCTCTCAATGAAGGATGCAAACAAGAAAAATTCTTTTACCCAAATAGGTTTTTATTGCTGTTAACATACAGTTATATGATGTGCATAGATAGAGCTTTTGATCCAAGGATCTCTCAGTATCTTTAGAAAAATAGATCACAGTAAGTTAGTAAGAATTCCCACCATAGGACACTTAAGTCCTATGCCTTTCTTATGGAAGTTTTCACAGCAAAATTGTTTACAACTTAATTTTATCAGTTGGGATAAAGACTAAGGTAGGAGCTGAGCCATCTGATTTTCACTGTAGCCTGTTATGTAACAAGGTCCTCTGCAAATAATCTGTAAACCTTCCATGAATAATCTTCCAGAGGCAGTGTGATGTTCTTGAAGGACTTCCAATTTTTCCTTCTTTTACTGAGAGCAATAGACCCATTTTTTGCCTTTGGCATGACCAGCTTTAAACTTTGTTTAAACTTTTACTGAGAAGCTGAATTCTACTCTACCAGGGAAGCAATTATTTAAGCATCCTAGTCTTTAATTTTCAAAAAATTCATTATAACCCTTACTTGTTCAGAAAAATTACGGCTCTATAGAATACTTGGTGACTGCCACTGCATTTGGGTCATGAAATTTGCTGGTATTATTTAAACTTTTCTGTAGTGCTAAATAGTGCATACTTTGTCTAATTGCAAGCTGCTGTGGAAGCATATTCTGAGTAGCTCTTATAACTGCATTTCAGGAGCTGCTCAAAAGTCCCCACAACCCCGTTCCAGTGTGTTGATTATGATGTACCTGTCTTAACCTTCTGTATCTTGTGTAGCCAGGCTTTCACATAAGTTTTCCCAGGGATGCATGTTGTAATCTGGGAAATCCTCCATAAATTGTAGTTGTTAATGTTCCTCACCTTTGCTGCATATTCTAGTGAATTAGTTACAGATGCTAACATTGAATATATCACTTCAGAGTTTGTCCATTTTGAGATGACCAGGACAGTTTATGTTTTGAGTAATTTTTTCATCATCCTTCCAAACTCAAGCAACTCTATCTGCAATAGTTTCACTTGTTTTGTATCATGACTTTTTTTTCTTTGAAATTCTACAAACTCTAGGCTTACTTTTTTTAAATAAATGTGTGGCTATGGAGTGTGAATGAAAGGTCTACATGTCCCCTCTACATGACTGTGGCAGATTATGGATTCTCCTATACAAAACCTGACATTGAACCATATGGAATTTCTAAAGTACAGTAATTTCACGAATACAAGCCGCACCAATTTGACCAAAATTTTGGTGGAAACCCGGAAGTGCGGCCAATATTCCGGGGCGGCTAATACATTAACAAAATTCTAAAAGCTGCCAACACGGAAGTGAGAGCCCGCGGCAGCCCCAAGCCAAGCTGGAGCCCGGCCGGCCCCGGCTGAGGTGGGAAAGCCTGGCAGAGGCGGGGCCAGCAGTGTGGGGGGCGGGCGGCAGAGCCTGAGCCAGCAGGGCGGGGCAGGGAGGGCGGCAGAGCCTGAGCCAGCATGGCGGGGGAGCCCGGGAGAACTGGGGCTAGCAGTGCAGGGGAGCATGGCAGAAGCAGGAAGGCCGACGGGTGGGGCTGCCTGGCAGCGGGGGAAGCCCAGCAGAATCGGGGCCAGCAGCGTGGGGGAGCCTGGCGGTGCGGGGGCCTGCAGTGCCGGCAAGGGCGAGGAAACGCGGCGGTGGTGCAGACGGGAGGGGGCGGCCAGCGAGCCCGGCGGCGGGGCTAGGGAACGCGGCGCGGCCGGCGAGCCCGGCGGCGGGGCTAGGGAACGCGGCGCGCCGCGGCCGGCGAGCCCGGCGGCGGGGCTAGGGAACGCGGCGCGCCGCGGCCGGCGAGCCCGGCGGCGGGGCTAGGGAACGCGGCGCGCCGTGGCCGGCGAGCCCGCCGGCGGGGCTAGGGAACGCGGCGCGCCGCGGCCGGCGAGCCCGCCGGCGGGGCTAGGGAACGCGGCAGCGGGGCGGTGCTGACGGGAGAGGGGGGCCAGCGAGCCCGGCGGCGGCGGCAGCACCACCCGGCCAGCCCCGCCGAGCCGTGGCGCTGAGCTGGGCCACCCGGCCCCGTCGGCAACCATGAGCGGGCCGAGCCTGCCTGGCCCCGCCCCGAGCCAGTAAAGCCCGCTATGCCGCGATCCTGTTACTAATTGGCCAATTTGTGAAAGCTGCGCACGGATTCTCGCTACGAACGAAAGTGCGGCTAATATTCGGGGTGCGGCTTATCTATTGACAAAGACAGCAACATTGTCGAGGCACCGGGGGTGCGGCTTATAATCCGTGTGGCTTGTATTCGTGAAACTACTGTAATTTTATAGAAAATATTACTATTTTGGCAACTATTTTTCTCTTATGAATATCAAAGCATATTGTTTGGGAATTTACAGTGAAAAGTATGTCTCAAAGTACTATAACACTCATTTTTATATTCTTGAAGTCAATGTCCTAAGGTGATTAGCGGCTCATACCAAATCAAATGAAGTCTGTAGTGCAGTGCAAGCACTGAGTTCTTCTGTGTGTTGTAGCTAAGCAAGTCCTCATGTGTGTGAGAAACAGTCTGTGTGAAGGGCTGAAGTATCAGCATCTGCAGCACTTGGACGACTGTTTCTCACAGCCAGAAGAGTGCAAGGCAGGGTCTGAATTATAGTCTGTGTAGCAAAATAACCACCTTCTCTATTGTGAATATATAATTATTTAGTGACAGCAGATATTTTAACATTCACCTGCTATTAGCTGGTTACTGATTCTGCTGTGTTGACCTAACTGCTTGGCAAATGGAAAAAAATATAATCAAAACAAAGAAATGGAGCTGTCTGCACTCTGGAAAGGACTTTAGATTTGTCTCTTGACAGTGATCCATGGCAGACACTTGAGATAACAAGTGTCTTCATTTGTCCTACATTAGGAAGGTGTGGGATGATTTTTCTCCCTTACAGTATTCAATGCATTGATAATACATAATCTTCTGAGATTTGTTTAAATTTGGAAGAAAGTGCTTTGTTATTCCTTTAACAGTGCTTTTAAAATTCAGTTCTGATAACTGCGTTTTTTGTTTGCTTCTGTAGAAGTTGCATGAGTTTTATATCTTGGAAAGTTTTTTGTGCCATGTATGTCCAATGGCTATAAATGGTACCAAATATTTTGAATTCTCCAACTTTTAATTTGATTAAGGATTTTTTTTGCTATTTATCATGACAGAAAAAACATTACTTTCTCTCTGTCATTCATCGGCATGCTTCCAATATGTCCTCATCTTGCTCATCTCCCTTCTAGAGTAAATAATCTTAGTCTTTTCAGAGCATTCAAACAGTCTGTTTGTTATTCATTGTATCTGTCACCCAAATTTTCTTTTTTCATTTCTTCTGGCATCTGTAGATTTTACTGGAGTTTCATTTGCTTTTTTTAGGTCTTGGCTTAAGAGGTTCACATTTTATATGTTGGTGTACATTACTGTTGTCCACAATTTATTTTGGGTCCCTGTGCATAGCTGCTTGTGATGTCTCAGCATATCATCATTGTCCTACTTTGTCCTGAGATAACTACCCTCCATACCCTGCAGGTGCTGCCATCTCTCTCCTCCTGGACCTCCCAGAGTATTAACAGGCCATGAAATAGAAGAAGCCTTCAATAATTAGCCTTTAGCTATACAGAAAATTGACCTGAATGCCATACTCTGATTTCTGCTGCACAGATTTTTACCCCACCAGAATCTCTGCCTAATCACTTGGCTTCCTTAGTAGCTTCTCACAGGCTCAGTTTGCCTGCAGTTGCCTTGTGTGGGGTGGCTTTCCTTACTTAGCTGTAGTACTGACAGCTGTGATGAATCTCAAGGGATTGAGATCTAGTTTCCTATTTGAATCAGTTTACCAAATGCACTGAAGGGACAGTATGCCCATGGCCTGACTCCTTTGGAGCAGTGCCTTTCTCAAGTAAGAGCTTGTCTTTTGCCAGCAGCCCAACCAATTTATACTTAAGATCTTCTGGTCTTTCAGTGTAATGTCATCATCTGTGCCTCATGACTCATTGTTTTTATAATTATGACTTTGCTGAAGAACCTTTTCCCCATCACCTCAATTTCCCAAAGTATATCATCCTTATTAACTTAGCAAAGAGGAAGGAGCTTGCATCATGGTCCCCACTTACAAATCTCTATGACATGCCTGGGAACATTAAAGTATGCCCTGCAGTTCATGATATTTTCTAATAAAACCAAATTTAGAAATATCACAATCCACCACAAGTAGCAAGCAATACTTTTCCCCTCAAATTCTGGTCCTTTTTTTTGTCAGTTTACTAAAAATAGAGCAGTATGTTGAGTCTTTTTTTCCTATCCTTTTTGCAATTTTCCAATTTGCATGGTAATTAAATTGGTAACTGGGACAAATAAAATGTTGTGAATAGGTCTCATTTTTCTTCTCACTTGTCATTCAAGAGAAATTTAAAATTTTGATTGAAAAATTTCAACTTTCCACATAAAATGTTGCATTGAAGTTACAGAGTTCAGCTTTCATTCCATTTTCATCCCACAATCACCTGAAATTCTTCCATTTTTTCTGATAAATTTGTTTCTCATATACATGTCATATTTATTTTGTTACCTGTGAAATAGTTTGCTGGAATTTAAAAAAAAATAAAGGGAAAAAGCCCCTAGTGAATGGGATTTGAAAAGTGCCAAGCTTGCAATCCAGAGAGGGCAGTACATAGCACTATTAAGGATAACAAGAAGAATAATTCTCTGGTGGGGACTCTAATAAGTGTAGTCGCGTGCTGTACTAAAGAACGCATGAAAATGGATGTGGTATAACAAAATTATTCATAAAGAGAAACGCAAAAGGTTGTCATGCTGAGTGGTTACATGCAGTTATGTGGAGCACTACCGAGGTTACCACTAGAAGCAGAGTGCTGGGGTGCTCACAGATGTTTTCTAACTAGCATAGAGTGTAAACTGTTTCTATCAGAGTACATAGACAAAGCTGGAGTTGAAAGGGTGCTAAATCTTTCTGCTGATTGTTAATAATTCAGAGCCAAATGGCAATAACAACTCATGTAGGTCAGTGTAACAACCACAGCAACTTCAAGATGTTTGATGGAAGGTTTTCAGGCTACATGTTTTACTGCTTTTTCTCCTGGATTCTTTTTGATACACTATGATCATATTCTCATCCTGTGCTTTATAAATAAGAGCAATGAAATGTGTGTATGTGCACACAAATGTTAATGAAATATAGCCAACAAACTGAAATACTAACTGGAAAAGTTTACTGTGGAAGCCAGGGGCTCTTCCTCAGCTGCTACTGTAACATTTCAAACTGTAATGTTAGAAAACCAGAAGCTGAAACTCTGCTCATATTCCCGAAGTACAAAATGTCTAAGGAAGTGCAGTAATTCAGAGTTGGCTAAGTGTTGTTCCAGCAACTCACTGAGCTAAAACATCATTTTGGGGGATTTGGGGGCCTTTTTCCAGGGAATTTTGGGGATTTTTGAGGCCGTTTTTGAAGCGATGTCACGGCAATCCCAGAGTGGCTTTATTGGGGTGGGGGAGAGGCTTATTTTGGGGGCGGGGGGAGAGACCCCCAAAAAATCCAAGAATTCACCCAAAAAAATCCTCAAGAAATCCCCCTTAAATCTCCTTTTAATTTCCCCCCAAATTTGCCAAAAATACCCCAGTTCCTCCCTTAAATCCTCCCAAAGAAATCCCCCCAAAAGTCCTCTTAAATCTCCTTTAAATTCCTCCCAAAATTGCCAAAAATCCCCCCAAAAATCCCTCTTAAATCCCCCTAAAAATCCCCCCAAAAATCCCTCGAGGTCTTCCTGAAATCCCCCCAAAAATCCCCCATGAAATCCCTTCCGAATCCCCCTTTAAATCCCCAGAAAATTTCCAAAACTCCTCAAAAATCCCTCCTGAGTCCTCCCTGAATCCTCACTTAAATCCCCCCAAAAATCCCCCAACAGTCCCCCGATTACTCCCTTAAATCCTCAAAAATTCCCCAAATCCACCCAAAAAATCCCCCATAAATCTCCCTTAAATCCCCCCAAAAATCCAAAATTCTCCCAAAATCTTCCTTAAATTCTAAAAAAATCCCCCTACAATCTCTCCCAAATCCCCCCAAAATCCTCCCTAAAATCCCTCTAAAAATCCAGAGGGACCCTCTCCTCAAATTCCCAAAAACCCCCAAGAATCCCCCACAATCCCCCCAAAAATTCCCAAAGAAGTCACCCCAAAAAATCCTTCAAATGTCCCAAAATCGCAGGAAAAAAAAAATCCTCCAAAATTCCCCCAAAAATAGCCCTGAAAATGCCCCAAGGCTGGCCACGTGCCCCTCCATTGATGTCACATGGCTCCGCCCCTCTGGGCCACGTGACCGACAATGACCTCACGTGGCTGTGGCTCTCCAGCCACATGACACTGGTGACGTCACATGGCCACGCCTCCCGATCATGTGATCACTGATGATGTCGTGTGGCTCCACCTCCTCTGACCATATGATTCCCGGGTGACATAATGTGGCTCCACCCTGGTGGCCACGTGACTTCCTGTGATGTCACTTGGCTCCACCTCCCCCAGCACATGACCCCCAGGTGACATCACGTGTCCCCTGCCTCCAGACCACGTGACACACACCCCCCCACCCCCCGCGCCCATTTTGGGGTTATTTTTGATGATTTTGGGGACGTTTTGCGAAAATTTGGGGAAAAAAATTGGGATTTTTTTTTAGGTTATTTTGGGCTGATTTTTGGGACATTTTAGGGGGAATTTGGAGCCATTTTGGGGGGAATTTTGGGGCTATTTTTCAGGGAATTTTGGGAATTTTAGAGGCCATTTTTGGGGGTTTTTTTGAGGCCACTTTTGGGGTGATTTTTGGGGACATTTAAGGGGAATTTGGGACCATTTTTTGGAATTTTGGGGGGAATTTTAGGGCCATTTTTAAGGCAATTTTGGAGCATTCTCCAGCTGAATTTGAAGCCCTTCTAGTGCTGATTTTTGGGCCATTTTGGGGCTGATTTTGGGAGAATTTTGGGGCTTTCTTTGGAAATTTTAGGGCAATTTGGGGCTATTTTGGGAGAATTTGGGTGGGATTTTGAGTCCATTCTTGAGGCTGTTTTGGGGGATTTGGGGGCGTTTTTTCAGGGGATTTTTGAGGCCATTTTAGAAGTGACGTCACTGTGACCCCAGAGTGGCTTTATTGGGGTGGGGGAGAGACCCCAAAAAAATCCAAAAATCCACTTTAAAAAATCCTCAAAAAATCCCTTTGAATCTCTTTTAAATAAAAAAAAAAATCCCATAAATCCACCAAAAATCGCCCACAAATCTCCTTTAAAATCCCCAAAATCCACCCACAAATCCCCCCAAAAATCCCAAAAAATCCTTCTTTAAATTCCCCCCAAAATTGCCAAAAATCCCCCAGTTCCTCCCTTAGATCCCCCCAAAAATCCCCCCCATTTCTCCCTGAAATCCCCCCAAAAATCAAAAAATTCCCCATACAATCCCTCCTGAATCCCCCTTTAAATCCCCAGAAAATTTCCAAAACTCTCCAAAAATCCCTCCTGAGTCCTCCCTCAAATTCCAAAAAATCCTTTAAAAATCCCCCAAAAATCCTCCCTGAATCCTCACTTAAATCCCCAAAAAAATCCAAGAATCCCCCCGAAAGTCCCCTGATTCCTCCCTTAAATCCTCCAAAATTCCCCAAATCCACCCAAAAAATCCCCTATAAATCTTCCTTAAATCCCCCCAAAAATCCAAAATTCCCCCAAAATCTTCCTTAAATTCTAAAAAAATCTAAAAAATTCTAAATTCTCATTCTAAAAAAATACTAATTGAAAAGTTTACTGTGCAAGTAAGGGGCTCTTCCTAAGCTGCTACTGTAGCATTTGAAACTGTAATGTTAGAAAACCAGAAGCTCAAACTCTGCTCATATTCCTTAAGTACAAAATGTCTAGGAAGTGCAGTAATTCAGAGTTGGCCAAGTGTTGTTCCAGCAACTCACTGAGCTAAAACATCATTTACCCACAACATCAATATGATCTGAGTTTTATACTATCATTTAAACATTTAAACAGCAGCAGATTTACAGCACAGACTCGAGATATGGCTGTAACTAATACTGTAACAAAATCAATAGACAAATGTTTTAGAGAAGGGCAGTCACTGCTGTTCTCACTGGTGTGTGTTTGTGTGCATAGCACAGTCACACCAGTGTGCTTTAAATTCAGCTCATAGGAAGGAGTTTTAAGCTCAGGGATTTAAAGCATTCAGACTTTTTCAGACCAAAGTCATATCAAGACGTGGCTAGGAGTATCACTGGCCATGTCTAGAGCCAATAACAATCTGTGGAAGTGTTTTTCTACTGAAATTGGCCTTTGGGGATTTGCCTTTAAGATTACATTTTAATTGAAGTAGTGAGCCAGTTCTGCATGTGGTGGAAGCAAGAGGGCTAATATTAGAGCTCCTCAAGAGCCCTGCAGATTCTGCCTGGTTAGTTAAGATGTTTCTACTGGACTTAGACTTCATGATGTGGAATGATGAAACAGTTTGTACTGTTTCATCAGTGCCTCACATCTTCAGAAGTTGATTTTAGGCAAGTTATTGTTGGTCATGGTGCTCAGCTGGGATAGCTGCTATTTGCTTTCACATTTTGGGTTTTTACATCAATCACCATAACCATTTTGTCACCTCATAACATCCTGGATTTAAACGTATGTATATATATAGAAACAGGATTAAAAGGTAAAAACTGAAAGGATGGACAGAACCTCTGTGACCTGCAGCAAAAAAAAAAAAAGTCTGTAAATATCAAACATAAAAATTATAACTTGGAGCATTTATCTCCAGAAGTTATAGTGTGCTGAATGCCTTTGATCCACACACCTCAGTCATTAAAGTTACTAAATAGGTTTTTCTTCACGTACAGGTCTTTTACCCTACATTTATGGGCTTTGAGTGCCAACCTAGGAATAAAGACTTATATTGATTTTTATTTTGAGGGGAACATAAACTCTAGTATTCAAAGCCTATTTCATGAGAAACCAATTGTCCTTTTCTTTTATTATTTTCCCTAGGTTAGCTATCCAGGAAGAGAGTCAGAAATAGAAATCATTAAGTAAATTTAAGAATTAAAATGTTGTGCTCTCACTTAAACAAGGAATTGCAACAAACAGTTTTCATGTGAAATAGGGGTTAAAATAATTTGATTTGATTCTCAATGGAGTTGGTGCATGCAGCTCAAGAGGAGCAAGGAATATCAGGAAGGTAATTTTAACTAATGTATTATAGTCTACCTTTAGGACTGACTGAAGGCACATGCATGATCCGTTTCTATTGTTTAGCTGACAAGTTGTAACTTGCGAAGTTACAGGAGTGCAATCCCTTCTAAGCGGGAGCCACGCTACTATGATATCAATCTGAGGTCCTCTTCTAATTGCCAGTAATCAGTATGTTCACGTGCTAGAGGTATCTCCTGTTGGCAGAGGACAAAAGGGTTAATGAATAAGTGATGCCGAAAAACAAGCCCACATGTTGCATTGGGAAATGTTTCCGCAATAGTGTGTCATTGTTCGGGTGAGGAAATGTCACGTGCAGCTTCAGACTATTTATACTGCCTAAAATCAATTTTGAAAAATGTAAGCACTGGCCACAGTGGGGCCCTAGCAAGGATTTGAAATAAACCTCCCAGGAGGAGGATGTAATTATTTTCTCTTAATATCTAAAATATCAGGTTTAAAGGGAGAAGGTAAAAGCATTCATTCAGCACAAGTGCCTCAGTGTGTTTATTGAATGGAATCACACAGTCTGGAGGCCAGCACTGTGCTGCCTCACATGCCTGCTATCCCACTAATTTTGCTGGGATTAGAGGGGGTGTAAATGAGTGCAGAATTTAGCCACGGGATTCTAAATCCACTTTGGCTGAGAAACCACATGTGGGCATGTGTACACCTCCATGCACAGACACACACAGTCTGCCTTGCCCGCTGCAGGTGGAGATTGCTGTGGTATGCTTGTGGGGTGGGGTCCCCAGGGCAGGAATGCCAAAAATCTTTTTAATCTTATTCACCTCAGAGAAGTTATAGCTGGCCTTGACAGTGGTATTTTTGTCTCAAAATGTACTGCTGGTTTAAAAACAAGTTAAATGCACTTAGTTGAAGAAAGCTGTATTGCCTTAGTAGTTTTCATTGCATTTGTGAGCTTCCACCTGTCAGCCAGTTTGACTGTGTTCAAATGAGATAGCCACACACCAGCTTCTTTGGGCAGCAGCAAATGACCATGGGGAACTGAACAGGAAGAACTTGAAAACTCTTGGCACTGCTGAAAGATATCCACCAGCCTTGAATTCAGGAAAATGCACTTGGAGAGACTGCTATTGATGAGATACTCTTCTTTCCAGCTATGGAGACAGATGTAGAGCTGAACTCTGCCCATTTGTGTGTGTGAAACCAAAGTGAAAGTCCTATCCAGAAGGTTGTTTAGCTGCTCTGAAGCTCTGTGAGGGCTGAAGGTCAGAGTGAGGCCTCCTGTCTTAAGAATTGCCACAGTGTCTTATCTCCTAGTGATAATGGTTGGTCTTGCAAAGAGTGGAAGTCTCTTGAAACTTATTTCCATTGCTCCATTGCCATCATTAGTAGAGAGTTTGTATTCTCCTGCTCTCAGGAGCATCAACAAACATAGGGTCTGGACATCTGTGTGATGTTAGGGCCATGTCAAAATAAAAGTCAGGGCTTGAGTTCAAATTTCAGATTCCAGATGCCATCTTTTACTCTGTGCCCATCTCTGATTCTACTCAGATATAGTAGGAGTAGAACAAAACAAGCCAGGTCTGTCCAAGAGAGATTTAAAAGTAAAGATGTGAGATCTGCAGGAACGATTGCTGCTGTATCTGGGCCATACTGTGTCATTGGTTTTTAGGCTGATCTCTTAACTGATTCAAATCAGGACTTAGGCCTAACATGATGAAGGGTAAGGGCTTGGGCTTGCTCACAGCTGCAGTGATGTAAATCCTGAGTCACTGCACTCAGCTGGAGTTAGGTCACTTGTGCTGGAAGAGCTCAAGGCCTATTCTTGTGGGGTCAGGGAGAGGACCCACAGCACATCAGCTGCTTCAGAGAATCAGCCCATCTGCACCCTCTCTCCCCTCAGCTAATCAGATAATTCAAGGCAGTTTACCTCTCCATGAAAAAAGGATAAACAAGTAATGAAGTAACCACAGGATAAAAGCATGCTCACAGGCAATTATGAGAGAGCAGCCTAAGTTCACACCCTGTGTTACCCTGTGGTAACTTGTTTGTAAGCTGCTTCTCTCTGAACATAGTACCAGAGAGCAGGCTGCAGCCCTTTACATCACCCTAATGACTGCTTCTCAGAAAATATTTGCAGCCTGTTAAGCTCTTAGAAGAAATAAAGAAAAGGGATGGGCTAAAAAAGTCTTCCTTCTGGGGATGTTTTCCCAAGCTTTTGAACTATGAGTTGCCTAACAGTTCTTACTAGTTAGTATCTAATGATACTTAAATGTAGTCTAATCCTATTCTTAAGATTCCATTTCTGCTAGAATTTGTTATAGCTGTCAATAAGCAAATCACGGTAATAATTACAGTGGTGCCTGCTGATACCTCTGTGGTTAACATTTTTCATTAGTTTTATTATAATTCTCTGTTTATTAGGAGTTGTAACTTGGACTGAGAACCTGCTCTTTGAGATGAATTTACCCATATAATTATAAACTATTTCTGATGTTTTAAATCTGGGTATTTTTAGATTTACAAAATGCCAAAAAATACATGCTGAAGAATGGTTTACAATGCAAGAAAACTCTTTATTATTTTTATTTGATCATTTAAAAATCCCATTGTTTGCCGGAATTCCACTCAGACCAACAATGAAACAAGTTAACACCTCTGATACTGGGACGTAATAAACTACAAAATGGTCCCAAGCATACATTTCTTTCCAGAAATCCTCCAATCTTGACAAATGCATGGAAATATTACTTGGGAACATATCATGCTATTGGAGGTACTGAAACCAACAAAACAGAGAACTACCTTCAGCCTTCAAATATATCTGTGCAACTCAATGAACTACATTCTGATTAATGTTATAATTTGGCCCAGGAAATTTAGGGCAAAGACTGAACCTTTTGGTTAACACATAACTGCACTGAGCCATTGCATGAGTCTCAACCCTCTTTTTTGTCTTACAAATCATTGGCCCTGAAATACCTATGAAAGGCATAAATGGGTAATTTATAGATGAAGGGCCAAATTCACCAGTGCTGGGTCTGGAAGATATAAATAACACTTTCTTGTTTCAGCATGGCTCATTGCACTCTGCCTTCCTTTGGTGTTTTCTGATGATGGAAGGAGATTAATTTAATTTGTGGTTGGGATTTCATATGAGCCTCGCTGTTAGCAGCTGCTGAATCAGTGCATTCCTCTGTTACTCTGGTCATTTGCTTCTTGGCTGTCTAGCACACATTTTGGGCAGCTGTGGTACTTTCATTCCTCTACTGCTATCACTGAACAGGACACTGGACTTTGCACAGAGTGGTAGAAGCTGACATAATTTTGGGTTGAATTGGTTCCAGAATTTTAGCTGAAATTTGTTACTTCTGATCAGTACTACTGAGTGACTTGACTGTCAGAATCCTAATGAAATCACTGCTTGAACACATATATTTGTTTAGATTAATCACATCATCAACCAATTGGAGATCAGGAAAAAAGTCTGCTGTAGAAATCAAAACTGTGTTTTGATTGTGTTATATTGGAATATTTATGGAAGAATTCCTTTGACCAGAAAAACTGTAATAAACTACATGCTACATTAAACCTTAAAAAATGGACCTGCTTTATGTTGCTTCCAAAGGGCAGATCATAATCCAACAGTATCTGGACAATGCTGATGGATAAATGGGCACTGTACTTAAAACACTGGGGAGCCTTGAGGCAGGAAATGATATTCATTTATAGGTACTGGTGCTTCGTTAGGAAATCATAGCTGTGAACCAAGATTTTACTAGTTCTTGTAATGTAAAAATCTGATTACTTTGATTCTGTTCATTGGTGACTTTTCAACTAGAGACTTTAGCAATAAATTTGAACAAAACACAGACTGTTCAATTTCAAAGCTACTCTAGGAAAAAAAAACACCTCTGCTGGTGTTTTATATTAAAATTTATGCCATCTATCACTCTAATAGATTTTTTCTATGATTTGTCCATGATATCATGAGTTCAAAATGCTATCTTTTCTCCTTGATATTGTGCTTTTTAGAAAAGCAATCCCTTTTCTAGTTCTGTCCTTTGAAGTAGCTCATAGCATGAGAAGTCCAGCATCAAGAGTATTTAGACTAAACCATGCAGAAACCCCAATGGAAGTCAGCAGGTAAGCACAACATCAGCTCTCTAAAACTGAAAAACAAACCAAAATGTTATGGAGGACAAGGGGGGGTAACTGAATCCTTTTTATGTATACAAAAGGAAATAGGATCAAGTTTTGCATATCGTGCGCTCTAATATTCTTAATTAGAAAAAAAAAATCAGTATGTTGGGATTAATTTTCTGAAATCCAGGAAATCCTATACTTGGAATGAATGTAATAAGGTTACTGTAATTATTGCCATCCTGCAAGGATGTTACAGAGCAGCAAGCTACATGCAGTTTCACTATATGGACATACATGTATTTACATGGACTTTTTCTCCAAATTAGGTAGAGACTTTATGTCAGGACATGGTCACTACCTTTCTACAAGGAATTACCTCTTTGTGTTATGTGTAAACTTTTAATTAGCTTCAGAAATCAAATTTATAGTGTCATTTGTTGACGTATGTTGTACGTAACACTTGTTAACCAGTGGACTTTGAAGGAACCAGCAGATAACAAAGGGATTATGGTCTGTAAAGAGAGGTGCTCTATTTCTCTCAGATGCATGTGCTGTGTTTCCAGTTACTTAACTGCATTATAAAAAATAAGCTATATAAACATCTGAACTTTAAACACTGCTCTCCTTTGTCATGGATGAAAAGAAAGCTGTCCATGGAAGTATGTTTTGCTAAACTTAGGTATAGCACACAAGAACCTTGAACTAACCTGTGAATGCATCCAGCGTTTTGAGTTCTTACAGGGGCACAGCTTAACTCACTGAAGTTAGGTACTCTCACTCCATATCAGTAAGATGCTTGAAAAATCCTACATTGTATGTAAATAGCTTAGCTCAGGGCAACCCATTGAAAGAGACTCTGTCCACATTGTGAGTTTGAACCATTTCCTTGCATGTGACAGAGGATGCAGAACAGTACATTCTAGTCTCCATTTCAAATGGATACCTATGCCTGCAGTATTGTAAGTTCCACGCAGGGTCTGTCTCCATCACATTCTTTTTAGGCCCAGTATGTTGGTATTCATTATGCTACATGAGAACAATAATTATGTTTTAATAAAGTGAAAAATAATGTCCCCATCAGACTAGGATTATTTCCATGGACCACATAGTTGTAGTTTGGAGTTTTTATATATGCAGATAAATCAGAACAATGTCTTTCCTACATTTCCATATGCGTGTTTATTTTTTTTAAATACAAGAAATATAAAACAAAGGAAGTGAGAGCTACAAGAATGATTAGACATCTTGTAAAAGGTTTCTTAGTGCTGCTGCTGACCTTCTCAGTCTGTTCTGCTTTGCTTTGGTATGTTTAACTGCCCCAGGAGGTCATTATCAGACAGTGGTGACTGTTTTGTCAGGTCTTATTGTTTAATTAGATCACAGTTTATGTCAAAATTCTAAAATTCTTTTGGCACATGCCAAAATTTTCACAGTTTTTAGTTTTTAAGTTGAAATATTTCTCAAACAATAAGCTGCAGCTACAAGGGAATAGACAAATTTATTTAATATTTACAGTGTGCACTTAAAAAATTGTGCCTTGGGTTAAATTCATTGAAATGTGACATCTTATTTTTAAGAGTATCCTATGGGTAGTCCCTTGAAACTTGTATTGACATTAATATAAGCCTTAAGAAATAGGCCTGGCGAGGCTCACTTGTCTATAGTAAAGCTAATTTTTTCTACTGATCTTGCCCCCAATCATCTGAAATGGTATAAGACTGTGTAAACAAACCCTCATCTACAGAATTAGAAAACTATGTTTTTGATATGCCTTTCCTGCCCTTGAAATTATATGCCTGGAGTATGCAATCTGTGATGTACCATGTTCCAGTAATGGTAAGATAATTGGTACAAATTTCTAGGCTAGAGGTAAATGCCAAACAGCCATACCACAAATTTGTTGCTTGGAGAATCTACTTGTTCGTGAATAAGGCAACCTACCTATCTTTTTCTTTGCCATATTTAATTAGAAATCAGTGGGAAAGAGGTATATTAGTCATTCCTCAGCATTCTAGTCAAGAATAAATTTTCAGTTGCCATATTCTTATTCATCTTGTACAGTGCCAAACCAATTAGTACCTTTGGAAAGATGCAGTGCTCAAACTGAGCCAAGAGTGATGATGCTCAAAGGATCAAAACACTAAATTACCTCATATAGGTCCTGTGTTCTGGAAAATGTGTCTCCTTTTTCCAGTTCTCTTGTATGGCCTGATAAAGTGTATTATCTCTCTCAAGACACTTGGTGTCTCTAAGCAAAATAGATCCAAAAGCCCCAAATCTCCCTCACAATTAGCAAGGCTATTCTGTGTCTTGATGCTTCAGTGTATGAGGCAGGAAATCATACAGACTTTGGGGGGTAATTTGTTTCTCCAGAACTATTGCCCTTCAATATCTCAGTATCACTTTTCTCCCAGCCTTTCTCTGTTGAATATTTATAGTGAATGACCCCACTGCCAGGGATTGCCATGAGCTCTGTAGTCTATCAGTGTTCAGGCATTTGCTAGAGCAAGGTCTGTGCTACACCTTCTGAGCACGCACTATTGTCCCTGCCCATGTAACACAGGAGCTGGATCTCTCACAGAGACAGATAAATGACAAATGTAGAGCCCAGACAAGAGCAAAAGGTGGTGTTAGGTAGGGACTAACTACTGCTGCTGTTGGGAGTAAAGCCCATGAGTAGAGCAGATTTAAAATGAGGATGCCCCAAACAGGCTGGAGCTGCTTTGGAGTGACCCTGGGGAGGGAGAATTAGCTTGAGAACCCTAATATCTCCTACCTTGTCTTCCCTGAAGGCAAAATGGCAAAAAATAGTGACATATGCACTGAGAGGTCCAAAAGTGACCATGTGCTAGCCTGTGATTTGGGTTTGAGGTTTCCAACACTCATGGAAGCTGTGAGCCCTCATCATAAAGGGTTTCTGTCAAGAGCAGTCATGAGGGGACACTGTATGAAACAAGGAACCAGGAATGTGTTGTAATCATCTTAATGAGACATATTCTCAATCATAAACAAGATCTAAACCTACCTGAGGCCTGAAGGGACAATCAAACCAGGTGTGAATTCAGCTCCATTTCTGCTGCCCTGTATTTGGTCAAAGCAAGGGGCATTGGACAAGCCAAACCTGCCTTGCAAGCACCCAAGGTTCAGTCACTCACTTGATGTGCTCAAGGCCCGTCCACATCACTCATTTCCTGTCAAATGGCTCCTCCTTGACCAATGCTGTCCTGTTGTATCTGAGATGAGCTGTTTCCTAGCCTGGAGCTAAGCTGCACCCCTCCCCAGCGTGAGGCACAGGCTCAGTTGTGCTTTCTGTCACATTAAACCTTTTCCCATGTGGGAGAAATCGTGCAGCCCTCTACTGTCTGTGCAGAGACCTGCAGACAGATTTTATTGGCAGCCCCTCTGGGTCTGCATTCAGCATTTTTTCTGTCTGGCCATTTATTTTTAGCCCTTCTCTATTAACTCACACCATGGTAACTTTTGATAACTGCCCCAGCACTGTGCCAGGATGAATTTCTCCACCATGTTTGTTGGCCATAGTGTATTCTTATTGACAGATTCCCTAATTGCTCAGTTTCTATGTGGCACATAAAAGCCATCTCAGAAGGTATCCTCAGTTTACTGTGTTGACTTACAGAGTCTAGAGAGAAAGCAGAGAAGAGCCTTTCACCCTCATAGCTCTATAGAGAAGATCATCATGTTAACTGTGCATAGTTGGGGATAGGGCCAACTCTCTGAGGATAAGCATGCCCCATGTTTTCCCATGCCTCAAAGCATGAAGTAAAACAGATCCACTAGATGTGAAAGAGGTTTTGAAAGATTGTTCAGGAGTGTGAACCATTTCTGCAGGATCTTTGCTATAATGCCTGATATTTGTAACTCATTCACAAAGGGAAGGATACTGTATCTTACAGTTTTGGGAGGTAACCTAGATCAGCCTTGAACCCAGTTCTTGAGTCATAAAGACTCATTTTGTTTGACAAAATTACTGTTTGACGTCTGATTAATCTGCCTTTTTCTCCTTCTAGACCTTTTTGCTGAGCTGCTGTTAAGGCTTTCTGTTACTATCTTATTATGAATACTATCTGAGGGCTAAGTATGTATATTATGTAGCATGCATGTAACATAGGACAATCTCTGCCCTGAGATACTGGCAGTGTAATACAGAAACAGTTACTGTAGAATATGAGGAATCTGATTTTCTTTTCATTTTAGATAAATGAAGTAGTAGTTAATGTAGTAAAAAATATAGCAAACAAATGTAGTTAATAAGGCATCTTGATCAATTTTTTTAAAACTTCAATTGCCAAATTTATTTTGACAAAGTTTTAGAAATTAAATTGATAAAATTATACAATGTGACAATATTTATACTCAGAATCAATATGTATAGTAGTATGTTTCAGACTGAGTTCGTAAGGCTGCAACTGCTTTGCAGCAGATACTACAGTGCCACATGACTTTCCTAAAGAACAGTAGTGACAAGCAAATAAATGCTGTTACTGGTATTAGAAAAGCACATTGTGTAAAGATATTTGTAAACAAAGTATGTTATTAAATTATTACTTAGTAATTATTCAATTATTAAATAACTCTCAATTATCATGTACAATTGGAACTTTAGTGCTTAACTGCTGTATTAGATAGGAGCAATTCTTTTCAGAGAATTAGCTCACATCAACCCTCCCCACAAGCAACTGATTGCCTAAATATCTGTGGATTCATTGTATTTAGCACACAAGCTCTCATTGCCCAGAGCCCTTTCTAAGTACTAATAACACCTTCCCAAAGCATTATTATGATGTTTGAGACCTGCTTATGGTATTTTGAGCTTTCCCAATGAGGTATTTCCAAGCTCGCTCTGAGCGTGTTTTCTGGCAGTGTAACCAGAGCGGCGCTGTGTTTACGGTGCAGGCATTAGCACAGTGGCATACAGATGTGAACATGCCCACAGTGCCTGTACTGGGGTGGCAGCATGTTACAGCATCATTTTGACTTTGAAAACTACTCCTGGGCCCACTGCTATGGGCAGCTGACTGCTTTCTGACAGAGGGTCACAGGATTTGCTGCCCCAGGTTGGAGTAAGATGCAACCAAATCTGCATACAAGGAGGCTCTCTTGACCCCTGCCTGGGGTCAGGGAGGCCAGGGTCCTGTGGAGAAAACTGTTGAATTTGAACTAGTTTGGCCTGCACATACTGTAATATATGATGTTTATATATATCTCCAGCAAGCAAGATGCTATTTAAGCTGATAGTAAGTGGATAGAAAAGATGCTGCACAGTCTTTCTCAGACTTTGAGTCTCACCAGGTTTTGTTCTCCTCTGCCTAGAGGGTGGATTGCAGATGGAGCAGTTGCCTGACATTTATAAAGAAACTTTAATTTTCGACAATACTGTTAATGAGTTCTTAAAGTTGCTTCCATTAACTTAGCATGAGGTGCCTTTTCCTGTGTATTCTCCCTTGGCTCTTCATAACCTGCAAACTTCATTCATCTCTGTAGCTTTATGTATTATAGCAATGGTTTGGAATTCAGTGTCTAACCCACACAAACCTCATTCTACTCATGAAACATATTCTTAATGCCTTGCCTTTGATGTCACTATTAATCAGCACTTGACTTTCAGTTATACTTCTAGGTTGCAAATGTGGGGATCAAAACAGATATTCAGGTTTGTTGAGGACTCTTTGAATGACTTCAGGTTATTATTTGAGGCAGTACTGGGATGAAGCAAATGAGCAAACAAAACATTCTGTTAGCAAAATGAGGAGCTCTTCATTTTCCTTTAACAGGTTAGGAATTTAGAACAACCTGTTCACATCATCATGGATCACTAATGCAGTGTCTAAAGTTTGCTTTGGTTATTATTGCTGTAGGATCTATCAAACGAACAAACCCAGGCTGTTTTGTACTGAATGAAGATAGTGAAATAAAAAGTTTGCAAAGGCCATTGATAACGCTGTCAGTGGATGACTGTTCCCAGATGCAGACACAGTATTTTAGGGTGGTATGGGAGGTCTCTCAGATTCTGTGGATAGAAGTTTATCTCTGTAAAGTGTGTACACATACAGTCCCTGTCCTTTGACAGCAAAGCTGTAGTCATGCTTACTCTGTTCCCTGTCCTGCTGATCAGGCTTTTCAAAGTGGATTCCATTAGAAGGGATTCCAGCACAAAGTGAACAAGGGACTTTCCTCCCCTTCAGCATAAATTGTGGCATGGTGATTACAGGAAAAATGAGTATAAGGCAATCTCAATACCTCCTGAGGGAGCTGGGAGATAACCTGGGTAGGGCTCTCTTATTGAAAAAAAAAAAAAAAAGGTAGAAATTGCATCCTATACTAATCTCAAACATCAGGTGTTTGTATCTTATCAAGAACCCTTTGGAAAGAGGAGTCTTCATAGACCCTAATGATTAGTAGCAATTGCAGTAGTTTTAAATTACATCTGCCTAGTTGATTTTAGCCAGAGTGGACCAAAAAGAGAGGCTTGCATCTCTGTCTTCTTTGTCATGTGGATATGCCTTTTATCTTAAGTATCTGGGATTTAATATTTCAAGGGAGACTAGACTCCTGCAATCGGGATAGTAAGTGTTGACCTGAAAATGTAAAGATGACATATAAATTATGAAACCAGAGCTGCTGATTGGTAACTGCAGAAATATGGAGGAATTAATCTCATATTTCTCTCATGGAAGGCTGAGAGAGCTTAGCATGTCAATACTTCATGCTTCTGGCAGAAAGAAAAGCAGAAGGAACAAAACCATAACCAAAAAAATATTCCAACATGCAGATTTGTCAGATATATGATTGCAGGTCAAAGAGTTTTTAGCATACCTAAAGGTTTGGGAGACATTGGCTTAAGAGGCCCTGGTGGAACCAGCTTATGAAATATTGGAATCTGTTAAACTCCACTGACTGCTTGCACCATGGGCTGTACTGATGTCATGGGCTATACTGATGTACCTCACATGCTGCCAAACCAGAAAAAGATCACTGGAAAGGTGGCTTTTTGCTGTAGTTTATTTCTCTTTCTAGTTACTGCTTTTCTTCATTTACTTTACTTTTTCTTCATTTACTATTCTCTTCCAACCTCTTGGAATATGATATTGTATCATCATATTTGGAGGCAATATGGAAGTTACATCTTACTTAATTCGCTTAAGAAAGTAAATCTCAGTGAACATGTCTAAGTGAGTCTTAAGGGGATTTACAGTAGTATGATATGCACAGTGAGGGCTCTGGAAGAAAAGGTAAGCTACCCCAATTTAGACTTCCTCCAGACTTAATTGGCATTCTTCACTTAGACTCCCCTCAGTTGTTGGCCCAGCATCTTCTCATAAGTCAATTTCTACTTCACACTCTGGAAATAAAGCAGAGTAGAAGCACAGGATTTTGAATGTAATCAGACCTATTATCTGGTTTGATCATTATTTTGTACAGATTTGATTGCTACTTATGATCTGTAATAGAGGTCATTATTTTATTACATGCTTTCTAGGTATGATTAAGTCACGTAAATGAAGGCTTTCTTTCAGTTTAAGTTAGTAAGAATAATATACTTGTGATTTCATGTAAATAAATCCAAATTTCCACAAATCTGCATGTATTGTATTATGAAAGCTTTTTTGTTTGAGAATACAGATACAAGTATGTTAGTAAAGTATAAACTTTGTGCAAACTAAAAATATAATTTTTATAGAAAAAATATTTTTTAAAAAATTTAATATAAATTGTCTCCAATGCTGTAATCCCATTATTCATATGACAGGCTTTGAGAGTGAAAGATGTAGTTTCTTCTTGGATATGTAGCCCTTAACAGGAAAACGAAATCAGTATTGCTCAACAAACTTGAGTGTTCCAAAAATAAATTTAATGTTGTTAACATTTACTTTATTGAAAGTTATTTGGTGAAATGTGTAATTGTTCAACTGTATTGCAGACTGAGAGTTAGGTTTTATTCACAAGTGTTGCTCCCTCAGATATTTTTCCTCAGGTTTTTTAAGGGCCTGTAATGAACTCTAGCAAGTCTTTTGGGGAAAACTGTGCTAAGTCAGTATTACTCAGTCTTGAGTGACTTGTAAATTACCTGATAGAGATATTTGCCTATCTTGTTAAATTGAGGATCTGGAAGAAAAAGAACAAAGAGTGGGTAGTGACTTAGTTGGGCAGCCCTTCCAAGGAGGCAGGAGATGTACATGTCTTGAGAGATCACAAAAAGTTGAAATTATGTTTAAGGAAAGAGAGTTAGGATGAGAGAATATGGTCCTGGATGGAGAGACTCTGGACCTGAGGAAAGGTGACACTGATTGCTGGAACATGTTGGACTGGATAGCTTGGTCTCTTCATGCACTGCTAATTCTTGGTGTGACCAGTTCTGCCTGAGCCCAGACATTCATCCTGCATCAGTGCTATGGCTGGTCAAAAGCACTTTAGCAGCGGAAACGTACAAGAGATGGGACTTTTGGCAAAGCTGCTTCATGACCAATTCTCTATAAAACACTCTACCCTTTTTTACCCTCATATGGACTCCAAAATAATCTACAGAAACAGCTTTCTTAAACACACTGCTGAACTGGTCCCAGTGCATGAAAGAAAGGTTCCTTTCCCCATCCAGCCACAATAACTTCTCCCCATACTTATTTACATCAAATTTTTGTACTATTTATATAGATTTTATTCTCAAATAAGGTATTTGTTATGGTTACCTATTACATGGGAAGCAGACAGGCCCAACACAGCCACTACTGATAATAAAAATGTTCATCTGCACAACAGGCAAAAACATCATGAGTTTGGGGAAGACTGGTGAAATACAAATCACATTGAGAAGCAAATAAACTAATCTATAATGTTCTGCAGAACCTTTCAGATTGGTGGGTCAGTTTGGCAATAGCAAGATCTAGCGCAAATGTATCTCAGAAAGAGTAGTGAAATATCACAGGTAGCACGTTCACCACTGACTTATTGTACTCAAACTAGAGAGCTCATGTACCCGTCTTGAGGTATTGAGTACCTCAGGAACCTTACCTTTGGTATTAAATGTTCTTGCTCCAAGTTTTTTTCCAATCGACTGGTAACAATCAAACCTCACCAGTTTTTTGAATAGCTGCTATTTGTGTCTGGGAAAGCTTTATGTACTGGTAAGAGTTCAATGCTTTACTGTGATATGCATGTAGCTATTTGTGGTTCGTTAGGGAAATCAAAGCTGGAGATGGCCTTTTTTTTTTTTTTTCTTAGATTCCAAATGAGGTAATTTTGCTCCAGGAAAAAAAACAGCCTGGTTTGGGGACTATTTTGATTCTATTCTTTTTATTTTGGTGCAATTTTTTTTTTAGCTGAAGGGGGTTGAACTTTTAAATGTTTGGTTACCCTTTTCCACTTTTCCCAGCTCTCCCTTGACTGAAGATTGTCCCATATTTTTTATGCAGCTGCCACAACTATGTTTGTACTTCAAGTGAGCTTAGCAGACTTCTTTGTCTTGGAACACTGTCCTTACATAAAGACAGTAACTGAACTACCAATTGCATAAATAATATTTTTCCATAGAAAATGCCTTCTCATATTGCTGTGGAAGCTGCTCATGTCTATCTTTTCTGTGTACTATAACTTTCTCTGTACATGGTTTCTGAGCTAAGGATGCATCAAAATAGATGGCTGAACCGAACAGGCATTTTTCCTTAGCCTGCCTCAGAAAGCAGCATTGCAAGTTGAAATTCCATTTTTAAATTCAACTTCTTCCTCTTGGAAAAAATTCAGTAAAGTCAAAGTATCACTTTTTATAGTCTCAGTAACTCTTTCAGGGTTTTCAAAGTCAATTCAGCTCTAAGCTGAAGTAATTATGGCACATGCTATAAACCACAAGCACTGTAAACTCAGCATGGACTGCTATATCACCATCTTGGAATCATATCAATCTCCTTTTACTCTAATTTGCTTTACACACTGTTTATTTGGTGGCTTTTTCTTATCTCACGTTTGTCTATTCTTCTGTTAAAAGAAATTAGAATGTGGCCTATTCCAAATCCGTAAAAAGACAGGACACTTTCGGAGCCATGGTACTTGGAATTAAAGTAGCTTTAGAATAAAAAATAATAAATTGTACATTTTTCTCCATGTTGTCTTTTCTAATGGAAAGCAGTACACTATTAACTTAAGGCTATTGGTAGATGAGAATGTGCCTCCCAGCAGTGAGGATCCATTTGAACTAATTTTTTATTGTATTTCTTAATTAATTTTTTTATTGTAGCTGTACTTGCTACATTCAACTTACATGTGGATGCATATACTCATACATAAGAGAGCAAGACATCTCTAAGAAGCAGGCAAGGAAACCTTGGATGCTTTCTTTGTAAGGTTTGGCAGGTAATGAAAGACTAAACCATTTACAGAGCCTCATACCTGAAGATTTTCTTGATGTTTATAAGATTCATCCAACCAGAGAAATTGGTTTTCTTTTTGTTTTCTTTTTCTTTTTTCTTTTTGCAAATGCATGCTCATCTCAGTTTTGCCCAGGCCTGAATATGAAATGCCAGACTACCACAAGAAAGCCTAGGCATCACAAGGCTTTTCCAACTCAAATAGCAACTGAAAGTCTCATGAGACAGCTTACAGAATTCCAGCTCAAACTTGTAGAAACAAGATGTTTACATAATTTATATGAGGTGGGGCTATATATACATTAGGTGGTTACCTGCAATAATAGCTTAAATTTTCAAAGTTGCTCGACACATGCAGCATTTGGGCTTCAGACCCCTACAGAATGGTGATAAAATCCTTGGTCCCCACATAATTGTGAGAAGGGAAAAATTATTTTTTTACTGCCCTTTTAAAGGGTTCAAACCAGTCTTTATTTTAGACCACAAGTGTCACTGCATATTGTAATTATTATGACTTAACCTCTCTAGGTGATAACAATTCAAGGCTTCAGAACATCTCACAATAGTTAGCTTCAAGAAGTACTCAAGTGTTCACATCAGACTATTGGAGTAAATAATATGACATCTATAGATGTGATCCAGGAATAAAACCCTACCCCTCACCTTGATAAAGATTAATGGAATTCTGGTCCCACTAGTGTATAAACCATATCACTGACTGAAAATGAAGGAGACCTTCATGAATGCTACCAAAAGTTCCTCTGCTGTTAAACATTTATGGCTTATCATATGTCCTTCTATTTTTCTAATTCAAACTGTTCTGAACATGAGGAACAGCTTTGTAAAGCTCAGTAGCTTCAAAGAAAAAGGATATCAGTGTTTCAGTTCTCCACACTGAAATATCTTGGATGAGAGGGAAAAAAAATTTTTCCAGGGCCGCTGTCCACAAGGAGATAGCGGTGATAAACATGTTTATACTTTGATCTTGCATGAAAGGTCATTAAAACACACTCACTGACTCTGGATTGCACATTCCAAGAGCAACAATGTATATTCCAATTTTAAAATACCTCAAGATGGAACAAACTTCGGGACTGCCACATATGATAGGGTGCTTCGTGAAACTTTGAAAGATACAGTTCTTGGAAAACTAAAAGAAAACAACCAGTGAGCTTATAGGACACATTTTTTTAAGAAAAATAAATTACCATTGTTTTCTAAAATACTTGCTAACCACAAAACAATGATTTCTCATTCCTAGTGGATGAAGTTACTTCTAAGAACCTATTCTTTCAAAATCTAGCAGAGTACAAGAGAGTTTCTGAGACTGATTTCCCCACCACAGAACTAGTATATTTTTAAAAGAGGCAAAGTGCATGTTATGAGGAAATGAGAGAGGGCCCAAAATGCCTTTTAATTTATTTTTATAATAAATATCATTAAATAGAATTTTCAAGCCATATATTTTTATTTTGTATGCAATGCTTATATTGTAGAAAGGAGCCATTTCATGAGCGATTGAAATAAGCAGTCGCTAACAATGAAGTCACTATTTTATTGAAACCTATTAAACTTTCCTGGATGATTTGAGATTTTTTAGCAACATTTTTCAAGGCTGAAAGGAAAAAATGGAACCTTAATTTTGGCAGAAATGAAAAATTGTTTTTGTCAGCTTCATTTGGACATGGAAAACCCATTTCAAGCCATTCATGGCTCCAAGTCTCACAAACTATTTATTATATACTATAAATTACATGTAACATGTAATGTAAAAATTAAATAGAATTGTTCTAGAACCACAGATACAGATTGAGAGTTAATTAAATGAATGCGTGGGGAAAATCTGTGTGAGATACAGGACTAGGGGTTCCCTGCTGTACCTATTTAATGAAGTCTCATCCATCTGATGGCTCCTGGACCCACTCTTCAACACTTCCACAAAAATGTCACAATCTTTATGGGGAAAAAGTGTGGAATGTGCCTTACCCACATCAAGTGCACCATTTTACAATTCCAATCCAATTAATTAAGCCTCTATTCTTCATGCATGAATGGCCGTCTCTCAGTTACACACCCAAGGCAAAGCTCCAAGGGGGCCAGGCAGCCAAAAGAGAAGGTACATTCTCAGCTCTCATTTACTTAAATGCATATTTTTGGTAAAAACAAAATGTTTAAAATTACTTCAAATAAAAGTGTGTATATTTCTCCAGGGCCAGAGCATCAATAATTTCTGTCTCAGGAAAATGAGCTTTTATTATTTTTATTTTTAATGCAGAGTCATAATTAAAGCAGGGAGGAGAGGACAGCCTCCTCTGTGAATGAGAAAATTAGACTCAGTGTGGTGAGATGGGAGGGTAGAAGGAGACTTGTGATGCGTGATTAAATGAAGAGGCAGTATGGTGAGGGCAGATGAGACACAGCACAGTGGGAGTACGGAAAGCAGGGTGAAAGAAATAAACAGAAGACAGGATGTTAAAGTACCATAACCTGACTGCAGTCCTGAAGAGTTAAATATGAACTGATCATCAGTCAGGAAACCACATGAGAGGGGGGTGATTCGGTTCTAGTCCAACCTCCCTGGGTAGGAATGTTGCTCTTCTGTGATTGAGGCAGAAGAGTAACTATTTTCTCCTTACTGCACAGCACTGCACCGTTATTTTTAGCACTTGATTTCTAAATGTGTTTCCTATAGATCATCTGTCATTTCAGTGTTAGAAACAATCATGCTATTTTTTCTGTAATCATCTGGAGTCTTCTCATCTATGCACTTGTTATTTATACTGATCAAAACTTCATTGTGTTTTCTGGACACCCAAGATCCAGCTCAGGGAAGCACTTGCTCAGGTTCTCTTTTCTACTGCAACTTCACCCCAAAATAAAAGTGCTGTATTTAGAAATAGCAACATGTGCAAAAATTATGCTTGCTGCTTTAGAACTACAGGGATGTCAACAAGAGGTCACAGACAGGAATGACCTCTTCCAAAATTAGCCATAGCAGTATAGAATGTTGCCGGTCCCTCTTCTTGGTACCTGCCAGGCAGTATTACTCTCTATGGGAAGGATCATCTTAGTGCTGCCCAAAGGCAGTGGCTGTCACTGTAAATAGGCAATCATTTCAGTAAAAAACCTCACCATGGCCAGCCTTGCCTTGTCAGAGGGCTCTGAGGTGGGGGTTGGAAGTCCAGGCCTTGCTGGTATTGTGGCATCAGCTCTCCCCTCCTTTCCTCAGTGATGGTTTCTGTGCCAGTATGAACAAAATGCCAGTGCAACTATGTCCTTGACAGGTGCTCTTAGGACAGGGGATTGTTTCACCTGTTGCAATTATGCCTTGGAACTTTTTTACACTTTTCTGCAGAGGTGAAATTTCCCAAATGAAATTGTCTTTTCCAACTGTATTGCAAGTTTGAGGCATTTCCCCCATTTACATATCCCTTCGATCTGTCATCATTGATGCTAGAAGGGAAAAACCTGAAATAGAGAGGGAAAGCTGACAAGTCCTAAAATTAAAAAGTTATTGATTAAGCCATTTGACTTGTTCTTTCATTCCAGTATTGTACTCCAGGAAACAAATGTTTAATTTATTTTGGATAAAGGGATTCCATTTGTGATAATGCCATGGAAATATAATTTCCTTACAAACTCAGATTTCTCATAGGAAAATGCTAATGAGCCTTTTCCATTACACTAAAAATACCATGTACAAGAGCTGGTTGAAAAGTGCCCAGAAATTTTTTTGAACATTTGTCAGAATTGTGCTTCGTTCAAGAAAATTCATATCCCATTGTATTATTTGCCAACATTTACATGAACAGTTTTTGTTTAGGTAAAGGTTGGCTGGTTCCCTAAAAATTATCAGTTCATTCAAAAACAAAGAACAGATACAGTATCAGGTCATTAAATGGTCAAGCACAATCTTCACTGCTAATAATAAATGCTTTACTTTGCAAACAACCTTTAAGATCAAAATTGTTCATTAAAAATGCAAACATACTTGATATTATGCAAAGCATAATTTAGGTATTATTCATCTGCAGAAAGAGTATCAATGCCTGTTTGCATTGATAAATGTGATTATTAAATATATTGCCAGAAGTCTGACTTGGTCCACAAATACTCATTTAAGGGAAAAAAATTCAGAACATTATCACAATTCCTTCCCTGCAATTAAACACCATGTATTGTTTAAGAACATAATTTTTTTTCTCACTCCAAAATGTTTCATTTTCCAAACACAAGGAAATAGAAAGACCTTTGTATTTATCCTATTTTGATGCAATGACAACATTACTGTAGTAATCAGAGTACTCAATCAGAATTGGGCCTTCTTTGTACATAGTGCTAGTAGAAGACATTAATTTCATAAAGTACATAACCTAAAGTTATTTCAACGAAATAAATGCCTTTGAAATTGTGAGAACATAGTTCATCAACTCTTCCCTAAATTACATAGTACAGTTCACCAGCAAGTGATGCATTCTCTATTAAAATTTGACATATTATAATTTCATAATTAGTGGTTATTTTAGGCTGGAGGTATTGCTGGGGTTTTTTTTAAATTCTCATCACATTTTAAAAAAATAATTTTATTTTGTTTTTTAAAGGATGTTTTAAGTACTGGCGAAAAAACTTCTAAAATGTGATATGAGTGTAACCAATGCGGTAAATTACACGTGAATCTGAAATTCTGAAACGGTACCATTGAAAATAGAATTTGTAATAATGTTCTAACATGTAAGATTAGTTTAGATGCCCCATGACAATAATCTGAAAAATTTAAATAACTGATTTTGTAATTATTTTATGACTGCTAAAACTGATTGGAAAAGAAAGGGAGAGTAAAATATCAGTGGTCTCAGGTGGATTTAATTATAAAATCTGATTTCAATAAGCAGGGAGATAACTTACCTCAAATTCTAGGATTTAGCCAGGGAGCTCCTCTCCACATACACCAGGGATGTGACTTCACTCCCTCTGGCCCATGTTAAGACCTCCCCAGTTAAGGATGTTCTTGAGCTCCTCTGACTCTGCCATGAGCTGTCTAGAAGAAAGGTGGGCAAGACATTCCATTCTACTCTGAATGTATTCATTCAGATTTCCCAGCCTCCTCTGGGAAATTAAGCTGCTGGATCATACACAGAACAGCTCTAGCAAGCTCCCAGTTTATGGTTGACTGTGGGCTGTCATTGCTCTCAGCCCAGATTTTCCATGACCACTCCCCTACTAGCTTGCAAGGAGGAGGCATCAAACCCATTTCTCTCACATTCTGCTCTACAAAGTGAAATGAAAATATTTGCTGTATCACACCAACTTTGTTCTCAAGAGCAACAGATCTGGACAAATCCAGTGCTAGGACTGAAACAAAGTTCTGGATTCAAATAGTAATTTTGGGTGAAGTTGCAGCTAGGGGCCATACAAACCTGATGATAGCTGCTCATATGCTCAACTGAAATTCTAAATAGAAACCCCTTTAAACTCTGAGAGAGTTCAGCTTGGTTTTCCTGCGTCTTTCCAGTGAACCCAATAATAGTTTTAAGTTTCCCATGAATTTTAGATTTGGTTATAAACATTTTTCACCATTTTTCTTGCGCATTATTTAATTTCTGTGAACTTAGTAATTAATTGTTGGGGGTTTTAGTAAATCTGTTGAGGGTTTCTTGTAAAGCTTTTAAGCTATGTTTGGTTTTAGAGACAATAAATCCTACTGTGTTTTATAAGACAACAGATTACTCTAAGATATTTATTAATATATTGAACTGTGTTGTGTTTTATTTCTTGAAGAACTGTCATAAAAGTTGTAGATATTTAGTGATATTAATTTAAAAACATAGAACTCATCAGGTCAAACCAGTAGTTTCCTTTACCTACAATCATCCAAAACATAGTCTTATTCCTTTCCTTCTTTCTCACTCAGTCACCTAATATTGTCAGGATTGATGTCATCATTTATCCACTGCAGAATGCTATATTCCCTGGAAACTAATTGGTGGGAGGGGGAGGTTGACAACAAGAAGCCAAATTTATTTTAGCAATTTTGGTTTTTATAAAAATTAGTATGTTTCATGAAACAGTGGTACCTAATATTTCTTTACTAGTTTTCTCCTTGTTGACTCGTCCTTCATTCTGCTTCCCCCAGCAAAATAAGAAAAACAGATTACTGTAAATTTTGGCACAGAAGAATATTTGCATCATTTTCTTAGAAGTCACGTGCTTTGGATTTCCTCTTGTTTATGATATATTGAAATGTCTTCCAGATGTTCTTAATTATAAAAAGTTTTCAGGAAAGCAAAGTAATCCGTAATAAAATTTCCTCTACGTTTTTTAAAATAGTCAATAAATTAATGTACTGTAGCTTATCAAACTGCCACATAATTCTACATTTGACCCCGGCACAGTAAGGTCTGGCATTTCCTTAAGATAGCTAGTTTGGTCAGAGGCAAAGCAGGCTTCCCTAGGCATGGTTTCAGTTCCTCTTCCAAGGGAGAGTGTTCCCTTCCTGGGGCCAATCCAGCTGTGCGAGTGCTCATTGGTGCGAGTGGCTCCGACTTCCTGCTCAAACACAGCCACCTCTGCTGCACCAGCTTGGAAGAAGCAGATGTGGGGTATGCCAAAATTTGGATTCAGGACAGAGACAAAGAGAAAATATTTTAGTTTCTTCTTTGTTTTGGTGATGCTGCGCTGCATGAGATTTTAATTTATACATTTTGGGCAGGTCCCCAGATTGCTGTGGTAAAATCTGGAAGAAAACACAATAAAAATAAGATTTGTTCAATTTTCAAGAACATATATGGGGGGGAAGGTTTTAATCATAAAAGATGTTTTCAAATGGTCAAAGAACTAGATGAGTGACAACAGCTATGAATTTGTAAAAATCCTTCTAGAATTTACCCCTTCTATATGTTTATTTGTTTGTTCATTCTAATGACACACCTGGTGAAGGTGCTTGCTCTAAGCTGTATTTGTATAAGAAGTTAAGGTAGGAACAGTAATAGGAAATAGAAACCAACTTTACCATTTCTGTGATTTTTCAAGCTATGTGTATGGTGGGTTTCTGTTCTCAGAAATAATCAAGATCTGAAAGAAAGTTATAATTTCACAAATATTTGATGAAAGGGTTTTAGGCTGTTGCATCATGGGTTTAGTGGCCTGCACATATCTTTAAATTTGTCCTGCCAAAAGATCTTGCTCTGAGAAACAGGAATTTCAGCCCACATCCTGAAAGGCAGTAACACAAAAGAGTAAGCAAATGCATTTGTTTCTAGCCAGGTGTGGGAATTCTGTGGCGCTCTGAGGTGAATTTGAGGCATTAGGTCTAGGAATATGATATAGAAACAGTAAAAGTGGAAAAGCATACAGAATTGTAATGGACTAGATCCTCTTGCCTGTCAGAATCAGTTCTCTTCCAGCGGCAGGAAGGGAATGAATTGAGCAAAATAGAGGTTTGTGTATTTGGGGGATTTTTTTCGCAGAGTGTCTAAACACAGCAGGACTTGTAATAAAAGAAAATTCCTGTTAATGTAGCTATTCCACATTCTCAGGTGGCGTAAATGTTGTCTGAATGGTGAAAGTGAGCTCTGTTGGCTTGCACCACTTGAGGCTCTTGCCTTTTCTCACTAATTTTCCTTGAGTACTATTTAATCAGCCAGATTTGCAAAGAACAATAAATAACCATGGAAATCTCCAATTTTTTTTTGCATTAAAAGAATAAAGGCAAATATTCCACCTTGCTATTGAATCTATCTGTATTTGTTGCAAAAGCAGCAAAATGCATAATTTGGACCCAGTTTTATGAGAGGAGACAGAATGCTAAGAAGGATGTTAAAACAAATTTCCTTTGTATGCCTCTTAATAACAGTAACTGATGGTAATCTTGCCATCAAACTAGAAAATGACAATCAGTGATAAACTAGCTGAATTGTTTTAAATACTCTTTGAAGTAACTTACATGTGATTTAGAGCTTATCTGTGAAGGGATTGTGGAAGGACATGAGAAGTAAAGAGACAATTACAGACCTCACCACAGTGGCAACCATGGCTGAGAACCAAATCTTGAAAGGGGTATAAAATGCTAGTGCCACCATCCCCCCAAAAAACACCCCATAGAACTATCTCATGTTTTTGGATGTCAGAATTGATTGGTTTTCATTCTTAGAGTACTTTAAGAGCTATAGATTCATTTATTTCTTGGGAAGAGTCAGGTGGCACTGCCAAGGTTGACTTGTCATCTCTTCCTCTGCTGCCTGCCCTCCATGAATGCCGTTGTCCATATTCAGGCAAAGCTGTCACTGAGACCAAGGGAAGTTTAGGCTTGACTTCGGCTGAGATGAAGGGTATCAACTTACCTAACAGTATCTCATCTGCTTCAGTAGGTTTCTGTGGTGTTTGACTCATTTTTTAAATGTTAAGTCAGGAAAATCCCTTGCCCTTCTGATGCAGTGGCAGTGAAGACCCTTGAAGACAGCATTGAAGTTGACATGAACCACATCTTTAGGAAACAACATATTATTAAATGTTTGCATTTGTTTATTATTTGCTGAACACTAGTAGTACCTGTAGTGCTAGAGTTACTGTGGAGTCAGTATAAAGCTGTGTCTCTTCCCTCCTGAATATTTCCCACACAGGAAGTGAGGGGATTACATTGCTAAGGATGATTTTCATGGAGGACAGAGTAACCTTGGTGGTCACAGTCTGATGTCTGGTCTTGCTGTTACCAGCACTGGAAAGGCGGGGAGAATGGAAATAGGTAAAAACAACCAAAGCCAAGGATTCACACATTTCAATCAAACTGGTAGAATTCTTTACTGACCAATCTTTTATTAAATTAGCCAGCTGTTACCTAATGTTCTACAATGAAAAGCTGGTGCTGTAGTGTCCAGTCTTTGTGTCTTCGAACCAGCAGAGACTAGCAGAGCTGTTTTGTTGTTCTTTGGGTTTTTTTAAAATGAAGTTTTGCTTAGATTCCTTTTTATTTGGCTACTTTTTTCTTGCCCTAGAGCTTTGTCTCATTCCCAGATGGGTGGCCTGGTCCCAAGGGAGTTTCCTGTCTATCTTGATTTGAAAGATGGGCATCTCCCAAGGAAGGTGGGAACCTCCCTTGGAATAGAAAATGTGACCTCCTTCCCTTCAAATTATTATACCTCCAAAATTTTGGGGCTTTCAAGCAAATATATCAGGAAAGGAATAACAGTTCTTTACCAGTATATATCTACATAACAAAGCAAACAAACACCAGTGGCGGGAACACCAAAGAAACCCAGACCCCGTCCCAGCCTGCTGTTGGCTGCAGGCGCTTTCCCCTTGCTGCAGTTCCGCTCACAGCCAGCAGGGGCGCTGCTGGCTCCTGGCCAGGCAGGGCAGGGGCGACGGCTCCCCCACCTGCAGGGGGCGCCATGGTGCGAGCTCAGCCGCGTCTCCCTCACGGGGTAATGGCGGCCGCGCTGGCCAAGGAGATGGAAAAGGGGCTTCCTTTACAAACTCACGGCAGGCAACTGGTCCCGGTGCCCCTCCGGATAGTGAAATGAGCTGTAGCAGGAACCTCAGAAGCAGCAAGGGTAGGAGAAGACAGGATGGAAGCTGCGGTGGTGGGGAATTCTCCCCACAGTGATTGCAATCTGTCTCCCCTCCAGTGCTGAGAGTGCGAGAAGCTGCGCCCAGCCTCTTCCCTCCAGCCTGAAATTTCTCAGTAACTCTGCCCTTCCCAATAGAGAGCCCCCCACGTAAGAGAGTAGCCACTGCACCCTTGCCCCTCCTCTTTCTTCCAGCCACATCTTTTGTTAATATGGGTAGTTATTGTCTCTAAGCAACAAATGGGACAAAATTCCCAAAGAGAAAGAAAAAAAAAAAAAAGGAAAAATCTTCACCCCCAACAGTGTCCCTGCAGGATGTCACTGGCAGAACTGTCCCACTGATGGGGAAATGGTGGCACTGCTCTGCCAAGTGGTGGGTCCTTCTCAGCTGTGATGTGTCAGCAGCAGTTTTTAAGCAGCACCTGTCCTGTAGGCAGAGTTTCACAGGCAGAGATGGGCAACTGTGCTCCGACTATGAGTGGAGAAACCTGTCCTTCCACAGTGGCTGTGCTGGCCACCCAGGGCCTTGGACCCCAGTGTTTCACAGAGAAACCTGAGGAACTTGAGAGAGAAAAGCTGAGCTACAGGTAACAGAGAAGGCATTGCTTTCTCTGGAGGAAGGATTTGAAGTGCTTTCTGGTATTTTTTCTGAACTAAAGCTGTCCAAGCCATATACTGAGGGCAGTGAGGGGAGTAGAAGCAATCCAAATGTCCTTGTCTCTGGACACGTTCAGTGGTCTAAAGCACATAAGAACTGGCATTTATTTTCACATTTCATTTGCCCTTTACAGCTGCAAAAGGCAGCAGAGCAAAAGGGCAATGGGCCCAAGGTCTTCAGAAGTGTCTGTGGGAGTGCTTTAAGAGTCCCCAACCTACCTGTGGGAATAGGGTAGGGGAGGAACTTGTGGGATATTTGCTGTCTGGCTCATCCATCAAGGAATATTTATTTGTTCGTTAATTGATTTTATGAAGATTGTATGAACTGCTCATACAGTTTCTCGCTGTTCAGTCTTTGTTAAAGAGTTTACAAGCCATGACTTGATGGCAGTACAACAGCATAGCTTGCCTCCTGCTCTTGGAGCTCGTGGTGTACAGCAGGGTGCTGCAGGAGCGATTCTAAGAACAAGACACAATACTGTGCCTTTGTAGACACAGTTTTCCATTTGTTGGTTGGTTGGGTGGGTCTTTATTTAAAAGTTTTTGAAGCGTGTCAATTGCACTGTACTGGAAAAACATTGCATTAAGAGGACTGTACACACAAAATTACAAAATCGAATACTGGTGTAGCTTTCTTTGTGCATTAAATTTCTGTTAAAAAAGAAACAAAGATGCGTACAAGAGGTAGACAGAGTCACCCAGGAGGACTTCAGAGGTACGAGGATGGACTGAGGAAAGCAAAAGCCATTGGGGACTTGGATCTGGTAAAGGGTGGCAAGAAAGGCTCCTGCAGGTGCATTGTCAGCACAAAGAAGGCAAAGAAAAATGTGGGCCCACTGCTCAGGAGGATATGAAGGATAAAGAGCCAGGCTCTTCTCAGAACCATGCAAGCAAAAAAACAAGTGAAAAAAGGTACAAACTGAAATACAGAAAATTCCACTTAAACATTAAAAAAAATGCTTTTAATTGTAAGGGTGAATGAACACTGAAACAGATTGCCATGAAATGTTGTGGAGTCTCTGTCCTTGGAGACATTTAAAACTAGACTAGACACAGCCATGAGCAACCTATTCCTATTGACCCTACTTTGAGCAGGAGTTTGAACTGAGCAGCCTCCAAAGGTGCCCTCCAGCCTCAATAATTTTGTGATTCTGTGAAATTCTATAAGTCACAATTTTAACAAATAGCTGTACTAACACTTTGGACTAAATTAATTTCTTTGTAAATCAATTGAGTATTTGTTATCAAAACTCTGTCAACTTAATTTAACCTAACCTAGACCTAAGTGTTCCATAAACCTTTTATTGAATCAGAGGTCAACAGTAATGTGTGCAGCTTTTGATTCCAATGAAATCGACCTGTGGGGGGTTTTTTAATAAATAAATAGTCTTTTCTGAAAGTGAAACTGGCTGGAAGCAAAACTAAAACTTGCTTTATTGCTTTTCATTGTTCAAACTGGGAGAAACAGCAAAAGTAAATGGAGGTCATAGGTAGTTCTAAGTAAATTGAATTAAAAATATTAATTTGTTTACCATAGCAACACTACTTCCAGTAATATGATGAAGAAATTAGAGTGTTTACTGTTACACTTATTACATTGGCAGAGCCCTTTTGATCTTCTGTTTGAGCTTTCTGTAGCTTTTCTTCTTTTCATCACCATTCCCTTACCCCACTCCTGTGCTTCATGGTTGTAAATACCTGTAAGATGCAAGTTGCTATAATTTGTGACTGCAAGAGGTAGACTTGTGTAAATTATGCAAAGAAAGGGAGTCATTTACTCTGGAATGAATGCAGGCCTGTGCTGTCATTGGCTCCAGAAAGGATGCTCATTTGTGCCTGTGTGTGCTGAGAAGGGTGAAGGCTGAGTTTAAGCAGATCAGGCCTGCTTTATTTTACACACTCCTGTTGTCTGTTTTGCTGAAAATTCTGCCTGATCCTAAAGTCCATTTGTGTTGTTGGGTTCCAAACTTGCTCTCATTTCTTTTGCTGCTTACACCCATAGGAGCCATGTTCCTTGCTGTCCTGCATGCTGGCTGCAGCTGCTGGCCATCAGCACTGGTTGACTCCTGGGAACCAGTACCTGGTTTGCCACCCCTTGGTTTGGTTGGGCTCATTTTAGGTAGCACAGTCTGCAGTGCAGGGTAAATTAATGTATATTGCATAGACTAGTGATACTTCATGGACTTCGAGAGAATCCTGCCCACCAGGCATCTCCCCAGCTGGGTGTGGATAGCTGACAGCAGTTTTTAATCACTGCTAAACTGAAATAGAGAAGGTCTGTGACCCTCTGCATTCCTTCTGCAGTGTACAGGAGTGTCTCTGTGTAGTTCCTTTAGTTGCAGGCTTTCTCCATGCTCTTTATACATGACCTATAGATATTCCCTCAAATACTTATTCCATGGACTGCATCTTCCTTCCCTTGGCAGTAATGCTGATACTTGGTAGGACCTTTTCTTGCCTCTCTTATTATAAGTGAACTCCCAGTACATAAACAGATTCTTTTTAAACTAATTTACTATGTACAATTTTATCTTATTTGTTTTGTCTTTCTTCCAGCTCCATTTGAAATTATTCACTGTAAAAGGTTTATTTAAATTTTTGAAGTTCCTTTTTAAAGCAACCTCTGGTTCAGCAGTGCAAGATACTGTAGTCCAACAATACTAAGTCTTCTTTTCTTAATTCTTGTATGTTTCTCTTCCTAGTTTCCTTGTAGAATAGGTGAGAAAAGCAATTGTCTCTACTACTTAATACCTCACAACTCAAAAAATCATTCCTTCAATGTAATTTTGAATCCCAGCCCAGCTGGTGGTTCTAAGATTTCAGGTTCTGAATATGAGTTCAGCACTTTCAAATGCATCACTGAGAACATTACTTCTGCAAAAGAGTTGTCTTTTTTTTTTTCCCAGAAGGTTTTCCTGGTTTTACAGATGCAGATCCTGAGAAAAGAACATTCTCCTAGAAGTACCAAATGCAGAGAAAAATATTAAAATTTTCAATTTTTTTCCGTTTCTTTAAAGTGCTTGTTTGTGATTTAATCAAGATTTAAATTGAAACTTCAGTGTTTTTGTGAAGGCCTGTCTTTTGAGGAGCACTTTTTACCTTTTTTAATGAGCAGTTAGTGGGGTAAAGATTCTCCTTTTCATCTGCTGTCTGTGGACAGTTCTCTTCAGAAATAACTTAATGGATAACATCCCAGCTCTCACCAGGAAGTTTGGATTTTAATAACCTGCCTGCTTATGAAAACATATTATCAACTCTGAAGACAGAAAGAGTGAAAATGTTTAATGAACTGGGATACATTTTCAGCTTTGGTCATTAGCACACAGCCCTGATCTTCATCCTTAGGTTATTATTGAAGCTAGCTGGATTGATGAAGAAGGGTGTGGATTGATTAAATAGGGTGTAAAGACAATCACGTAGCTTTCTTCTTTAAATTTATCCCCAAGGGTGTTTGTTGAGGGCCATGCTGCTTCCTTCCACAGAGGCAGACAGAGGCTGTAAGGTGGTTGTTCCTTTGTTGAACTCTGAAGGGCAGAAATGCTTTTCTGGATAAACTGGCTGTGGTTGCAATTTAGTGCAGATAGTTAAACAGGAAACCCCCAAAAGAGAGGCTTTTGAAAGAATCTCCCCTATATGATAAGCATCATCCTTTACTTCTAATATTTCATCAATAGTAGTATTCACATCTTAAAAAAATTTAAAATACAGACAATGATTTTGCAGTCAGATCAGGATATTTCCTTACTTGCACTGAGTTGACTAAGAGAGTGAGTATGATTTCAGTGAAAATTCTTAACTTTAAATTGTTCATATTGAAGCATACGGAAAAGCTTCTCTTTTTGAATAATAGTGCACACTCAGAAATAAATTTGACATACTAAAAATATGACTGGAAAGAGTTCACTCTTTTAAGACATAATCAATTGTTAGAACCTTTTGTTAATGTTTTCTGTAAAGTATTTAAATGAATCATAGAGTGGCAGATATCTCACGTTGGATGTGGAGATTTTGTTTAGGTTTTTTTCCAAACCTGAACTTCCTGTGGAGAAAAAGGGTCCAACAAAGAAACCGTGAAAATGAAAATCAGCAGGAACATAAAAAGAAAATTTTGAAAAATTGTCAACCATCTTCATTCACAGTGACTTCCTGAACCAGAGAGATTTGATACTCCTCATTTCTGGGAGAATGAACGTGGAAAGAAAAGACATCTCTGCAGTCTGTTCTGCCTTTCCTGATGGTTGTTGCATCCCTGCTCCAGTATGGTGACCGAGCTATTTAGATGAGAACCCTTAACCTGTATTCCTCAAAAAGTGTCCTAGTTGATTTCAAGACTACTAATTACTCAATACTGTACTCAATAATATAAGTAGGGTTTGTTTTCACTAAAAAAGGTGGGGTCATAAAGAAGCAGCCCTACTTAACAGATTTTATATGACCCCAGCAATGATTCAATGTCAAGTTGCTGAGGATAGAAGCCTTTCAGCCTGTAGAGCTGTGGGGGAAGGAGGATCTGTGTACACAGTAGACTTGGTCCACACTGAAAGGCAAATGATCGAGAAAGGATATGAGATGAGCCATGTTAGACCCAAAAGCTCATCTAGTGCCATCCTGTCTCAGGTATCATCAGAAGTTGAAGAAGGTAGCTATTACCCTCTGAAATACTATTCTGAACACAAACACACAGTTCTAGGCCCGCTGAGCCAGAATAGAGGTTTTCCTCCTTGGGAGACCTTCACAGTTTTTTCCTCCAGAATCCAGTCACAGAACTTGTTTAAACCTTTGCATCCACTGTGGCATCCTTTTTCAAGGTGTTCCATAGCTTGTCTGTCCATTACACTAGTTTGATTGTGGGATCTGTTCATGTTACTTGATGCTTCTGAGCTCTTGTATGGGAAGAAGCAGTGGATGGATCTCCTGTTACTGTTGCCATGTCAGTTCCCATTTGGTAGGTGTCTATCGTATCCTCCCTGTGGCATGTCTTCCATACTGGACCATGCCAGCACATTTGACTGTTTCCTGTCCAGTAGTCATTCTGCAGCTTTGTTATCCTTGCCACTCTTGTCCATGCCTTTTCTACTTCTTTATCTACTTGAGAAATGGGATCAGAACTAGATACAAGGGCTCCGTGGATTTATGCACTGATGCAGTCACCCTCTCTACTTTCACAGTGACTCCTAACATTTAATTTGCTGTTTTCTTCTGTCAACTGTTCTTTGAACTGAGGCTTTCATTATCTATTAGATTATCTGTATTAATTATCCAGCTAGTTTGTTACTTACACCTATCAAGATCTTCCTCTTGGTGCAGTAATGAGCTTGGAGACCCTAATTTTAAATGTATAGTCTGAATTGTTGTTTCCATGTGTTTCCCTTTGCATTTGCTTGCATTAAATTTCATTGATCAATTTGTCACCCAGTGATTTGTCTCATAAAATCCTTTTGCATGTCTTCATAGGCAGCTCACATCTTTGCTTCCTTTAGTCCACTTAGCTCCAGCCTCTGGATGAAGTATCCTAATCCTTTGCCTTATTTCTGGAGCCTCTTTAAAAGCAGACTTCCTAAAAGCTCCTTATGGATGATGCTAACTGATGCTGAAAGTGTTAAGTTCCAGGCAGCAGGGTGAAAAGAAGGTGTTGGAGTCAGGTTCCTGAAGGTGGAAAGCTGATGTACTTATTTATGGTGTAGCTTTAGTAAGTGATAGCAGAAGTTAAAACAGAGCTTTGAATGACTGAGCAGGGTGCTGAAGAATATTTTTCTCCAGTTGGCCCCTCACCATATGTACAGTATTATTACTGTAACTGTATTGTACAATATAAATGAATTATTTAGTGATTTATCCACTCTACCACGACTATGTGACCAATCCCCATTAGAAGTTATTTCTCAAACCTTTACAATGGTAATATATGAAGCTCTGTATTCCAGAGCATTACATTCTCTTTAGGCAAGAAGACCTGATTGAGTGTATGTTATTGGCCACTGGACCATGCCTTCAGTCTGGAGAGAGCAGTCTGGATCTGCGTCTCCAGAAGAATGGGCTTCCAGGCTGGCTATAAAGTCCCAAAATTGTTTTACTGGGGTGAAAATGAAGATTCAGTTTGTTTTGCTTTAGTCCAACTGTTTCTAGATAAAGAAAGATAATAAATGGTGGGAAGAGATGTTCAAGTGACAGTCATTTTTCATCTAGATTTGAACTAATGGTTCAGATATTCAGACTGGTGATGCTGTAGTGCATTCTGCCATTGATATAGGTGGTGCTGTGAAATTCTTTACTCTTTTCCTTTTGATTTTGAGCCAGTTCCCCATCATGTAGGCTTAACTGGAAGTGAGTCATCTTGCTCTTTTATGACAGAAGAACTGTAGGAGAATAAGCAGTGGATGGAAGCAGTGTTTTTAAATGATGATCAGAGCAAAAGTAACACTGCTGTTGTCTGTGACCTACCTGGTGTTCCAGTGCCTTCAGAGTAGAGTGGCACTGGACAGCACAGATAGGGTCTTCCACAGGAAGCTGCATCTTGGGGATTAAGCTTCACTATGGATGATTTAAGGAATCTTGCCCTTAGGTGGTAAGAAACAGGTCCCTACACTGTGACTGAAAGAAAATCCATTCCGTTGGTTTGGCAATTCAACAGTGAGTTCACACTGGGGAGGAAGAACTAGATCCTGTTTACTACTCCCACTTTATTCTTTTTAAAAGAAAATGAAAGATCAAAACAGTCCAGCTGCCAATGAAATAAAATATAAGTAGTGATTTATATGACAGACTTCTAAATCTGTTCCCCCAGACATTTTATTTTGTCAGATTTAGTCCTGACAAACTTATTTCCTATGCAGCTTTTCCAAGGACTGGACTTTATTTCCTCATTTAGCCTCTTTTTCTTAAAAGAGGTATTGGAAAAATAAATGCATTTGTTACCAAACTGGGAAAGATTCAAAATGTCCAACTGCCAGGAAAAATTTGCTGGAAGGACAATTAGCCACAATGCCACATGTGTAATCCCAAGGGAAGATAAGTGGGAAAGGTTTGGAGTGCAGTGACTAGCCAGAGAAAGAGACAAGGATGGTCTGGGCAGTGTAGCAGAGCATCCTTCACAGGAATTGCAGCTTAAGTCACTTTTCTGCTTGAATTCTTTGTTCAAAATTGCATAATGCAATGAGATAGAATCATGCCTTCTTTATCACAGAGTCCCTGACTCTGTTTCCCAATTGAGGAGGAAAAAGCCCATCAGAGGGAAAACCTCCATCCTGTCCGGTGTTATAGGGAACAACTTTCTAAAGATATTCAAAAAACTCTGCTTAAGCAGTTGCATGGTTTATGGTTTCAGTATATATATGTGGAGGCCCAAATGCTCCTACATGGATTCTATACTGACGCTTATCCTGAAATTCTCATGAGTCCCTGAGGGCTGGACAAATCCTACCTTAGGTCAGAAGAATTCTTAATGAGGTTTTTTTGGGGTTTTTTCCCTTTCCTTTGCCTCTGGAACAATGGAATCATTATCACTGCTGTGATGACTTCATACTTCTACAGCCAATGATGCAACATTTTAAACTTGGCTTGCAGAGCAATTGTTTTGCTCCTCTAAATTTTGTTTATTACTGACATATGGATACGAAAGGGTATAATTTGGTAGCTAGATCTAATCAGTGCTTTGTATATAAAATGCATCAAAACCAGACATCAATAGCAGTCCATCTTAGTGTGTCTGCATTCCAGATCTTTGTGTAGTGTAAGTTAACTGTTCCTTTCATTTCTCCTGGAGCCCAGCTGGTCTTGCTTAATTTCACACTATTTTATATTCTGTTTATTACAGAGGCCAACAAGTATTTTATTTTAGCTGTTTGTACATGTTAAACAAACATGGGATCCGGGTGGAATGTCTCTGGCAGAAACATGCTAATTCCTCATACCCTCAGAGTCCATTCCACACTTGAAGGAGTGGACTCAGCCAATTAAATTAGGCACCCAAACAGGAAAACCACAGACACACGATTACACTTTCAGCCAAAGCTAAATGGTACAGCATGAAAGTCATGTTGTTGTTTGGCTTTTTCATAGTGAGGCCTGTGTGAACAGAGACAGCTGGCAGTGTCTCTGTCAGAGCCTGCCTGTGGGACACAGGAGAAAGGGAATTCCTGCTTCATGGAGCTGGCAGAATTGGTTTAGCTCTCCTTCGTGAAAGATCATCATAGGTATGCAGTAAAAGAACAACACCACATTTCAGTTTCCAGATAGTGTCTTTGGTGTTAAGAGATTGGAAGAGTCCTAAAGGATTTTAGGCTTCATTTTTCCTCAGACTTCTGTCCTGGCTGAGGTCACCAGGCCCTCAGCGCTACTCACAACATTCATGAATCGCATAGAGGTGCTGATGAGATGGACTGTCAGGAGAGATGGTCAGTCCCTCCCTGCCCCCTGTATTCCATTCTGGCTGTCTGATGGCCTGATGGTTAGGGAACATGCACAGGAGATACTAATTTGGGTATTTGTAGGAACATTTCAAATCCAGTCTTGTTAGATTTAAAAAGAAAGGGCACTGCTGTAAAACTCCATTTGAAATAAAAGAGTAGGCTTGCAGTTTTCATTGAAATACTTGTGATGCAGACAATTCTGTGACGTAGCTCCAGGGTAGCTGGAGACGCTGGTTTTGGTCTGTTCAGTTACCTGAGCGTCTTTCATTCAGGGAGGTAGAGACTTAGATCCAACCTGTGTTCATGCATCTTCCTGGCCAGTTCTGGTGATTCGTCCTGAGAGCCTCTGACAAACCATTACTGCCAGCACTTCCTAAAGTACTCATTCTTTGCTTAGGAAACTTAGGCATTAACATGAGTTTTGTTGTGTACCACTTCAGTGGATGTCCAAAAATCAGGTGTACCAATACACCACTTGTAGTGCTTCATTTGCATAGCCCTTAGCTACTAGGATGGTGTGTACCTTAGGAGTCCTTAAGGTCAAAACCTGAATGTAGGCTGCCAGTACTTTAGGGAATGACAGTGAATGATCGTTGTGATTCTGGTCTGTCACGGTGAAACACAGCTGTGCTACTTTATTTCTTGTTCATAGAGACCAAGCTATTTATGCTTCTGCAGTTCTTATGCTGCCATTGCCAGACTACAGCTGAAGTGTGTTGGGATTATGAACTAGTGCTCAGTAAACTGACAGGTTTCAGAGTGTGTCCTCTGTGGAGTATATTAGACTGTGAGCTGTGATGATCTTTTTTTACTTCTGAGGAAAGCAGCTGGGTCCTTGGCTACCTTAAAGACACAGCATCACTCCATGGGATGCTGCAGTGATTTAGGTTGGCTGCAGTAACCAAGCTAGCAGTACTCTCATTTAACTGGGAAAGAGCTTGTTACTGTCTTCTTTTAAAATTCTTCAGATCTGAAAATTATCTTCCAGCCCTTTGGTCCAGAATAGACCAGGCTTTTTGCTTTAGCCCATGCATCTAATAGTGGCTATTTCATTTTTTATTTATAAAATAATTGAGGCAAGTTGCATGCAATTTTTTTTTTTTTTGCATGACAAATCTTTTCTCTGGTGGTTTGATGGTATTGTAGGTATGGATTACTACTTTAGTGTTGCTCCCTCAGTAAAAATTGCTGGGGCATTGTATTTAGAGTAAAATAACTAAAGAGTGATCAAAGGTGTCCAACTCCTGTTTTCTCTGTGAACTGAAATTTTGTTAGCCTTTTCTCATGCTGATCGAAGGAAAAGGCCAAGGAATGGTTGTTTGCCTAATGAGGGCAGGATACAGCTGGGAGGAAGCTTGAAACTCCATCACAGAGTCTGCAAACAATCTAGTCACATCAAATAGATGCCCACTGTTTGCCAAAAGTCAGTGAAATAGGGAGAAAATGAGGGAGATAATGAGGATAATGAAATAAAGAAAAAGAGAACACTGTTTTTCTTTAATGCTGTGACCTTTTGTGAGATGTGTCGTTTACACGGGTGTTTGTGTGAGTGTTGGCCCATGCTGATTTTACAGTACTTAGCTGTGTGATGGCTGCTTACCAAAGCTGAGGAAGCAGCCTGTGGCCGGCCTCGCCTCGCTCTAGGCTCGATAAGCTCCTGCAGTAATGCTGTAGTTAATGGTTTCTGGAAAAGCTGATATCTATCTGCGTTTGAAAGATCACATTTTGGGCTAAATATTGAGAAGTCATAGGTATGTTATGCAAATCCTGGGTGTGCCAGCCAAGCCTGTAAAAAAAGCTCATTAGGATTAATCTCTAGCAGGGTGACTAATGCAAAGGGAATGAGGTACTTTCCTCCCTGAGTCAGCAGAGATTTGACATAGCTTTCAAAGGGGCTTCACTGGAATGCAGTCGGTTGCTTTGTGGAGTAGGTATGCTCGTTTATTTAATTTGGAACTGCTTGCTTTAGACCAGAGAATACTACACAAAATTAGGAGAGACATATAGCCAGATACTCTACAAATAGATTTAAGCGAAAATAACTCAGTTTGGAAGACATGAAGTACATAATTATCCAATGTATGTACATTAAAAGCACTAAAGACAGCAGCATATGAGATCTGTTTTACCTCCTGCTCTGCTCTTTGAGCTTTGCCAGATTTTTGTTTGTGGAACCATATTTACAAGTGAGTTTTTTGTTACATCCTATCTCTGTTTAGTTTTCACAGTGACTTCCACATGTAGTACCAGGAAAATTTGTTGCAACTAAAGATTACAAAATGTGGTATTTTAGGAAGGAGTAGCTAAAGAGGGTTCATTAGCAGTTCTCCAAAGCCTTTCTTAGGTGGTAATATTTGTGTAAGGCAACAGGATTTTTTTCCTTGCAAGTGCTGTAGTCAGTTAATAGCAATCAGATTCTTTTGAGTGGTGTGTAATTGTTAGCCCCATAAAAAGAAAAATAAATTGCTCGTTTTATCAATAAAGCTACATAGAGCCAAATACTAACACAAAGAAAATTTCAGTATGATTTAAAATGTTTGCTCATGTTTCATTCTCAAGTAACACACTATTTGTAATTTCAGATTGAGAACTTTATATTTGCCTCTGCATTTTCTTAATTTTCATCAGTAATATGTGTTTCATTCTGGATAACTTATCAGGCATAGTGAGGATATTTGGAGATCCTTTCTAAAACTCCTAATCGTTTTTCAAAGAAAGTTAACGGAAAGGGTAGATTTTCTTGATAATCCTTTCAAAATTAAAATATAACACAAAAACACTATGTTTAAGTGACATTAGGGGTCTCATTTAAACCAACTAAAGCTGGAAAATTTGAAGTGAATAACTAACACTCTGTTGTAAACTGTCCTCATGTATTGCAGCTGACAGTGCGGAAGCAGAGGTTCAGAGAGCAGTTCTGATCATAATCTTAAGAGTCTGGATATTGCCTGAGCCCCAGTGGTTGGGCAAGCAGGATAGATGTCTTTCAAGATCATTCTTTCTCAAGAGAGATATGGCATTTCCTTTTCATGGTCATACTGAAACATGATTTTTCTCTGGCCAATTTATGCTTCATTCCCTGGTTAACAGCAAGGGCTGAGTAGCACACAAGCAGTTTCCAACAAATAGATCTGAAATTTTACTCTGAAACCTGAAGAGTCCTAATCCCAGCCTTGCTTTCTCTCCAATCCCCACTTAAAAGAGACCCCAACTAGCCAGAAGTATCAGAAGAATATGGATTCCCCTGTTTTCCTTTGAGGTCCAGTTTGACCTTTTTTCCCACTGCAAATGGTTCAGTATGCTGTGTTTACACACTTCATTAGCTTCATATTGCCACTATATCAGATAAGCATTTAGTTAGGCACAGCAGGACTTCTTAGGGACACTCTATTGTAGAGCTGCCGTGATTCATGGAATTCATATATCATTCTAGAAGTTTATAAAAACTTTCCAAATTTTCTGACATACCTAAGGAAGGGGAGGTATTACAATGTCTTAGTGCTATATTGAAGCTGAATGGCAGATTTTTTCTAGAAAAGGGAAGTTAATATTCTTGGAGCTTCTTTTCCAAATAAACTGAAAATACAGTTAATTTGAGGCAGGAAAACCTTTGCCTTTCAGCCACTAACTTAAGGTTAGCTCATATTTTGCAGAACTCTTGCAAGTAAAACCTGCACTCTTTGATTAATGTCAGAATCTCCTTTCAGTCTTTCTCTGAACATATTACTTGAAAATTTGCATAATTGTTTAAAGTTGCACATTTTGCTGATACTGCCTGAACTAAATGATACAAGAAAACACAACATTACATTACGTTACTGATGGAATCAAAACAGAAAGTGACACTTCTATGCAGTTGTGTATTTTGTGAGTCAAGGCAGTAATTGGAACATATTAATGATTTCCTTGACTCTCCCTTATCCTGCTCCGCCCCTGCTCCCCCTGCAACCATCCATATAAACTCTAAGGATATTTAACACATTTTAAGCTGTCCAGCTCTATGTAGCTCCTTGTAAAGTAATTTGGAATGATGATTCCTACTTGGTAAGACGTGCTCAGACATCAACTCACACATACACATAACACAGAAAGCATGAATCTGTTAAGGATTTCACCTTTTAAAAAATGACAGAATAATTACAGGACAACATGTCCTTCATGAGTAAAAACAACTAAGCTAAAGTGCTTTCAAGGCTGGCATGGCCTACTTCTAGCAAGCTGCATAAATCATAAATAGCTAAGGGATTGATTCATACGCAAAGTAATAACTGGAGTCTGTATAATGGTGTATATAAATGTGTAGATAACACAGACAAAGGCTGAACTGAATTCAGTTCTTCAGTACAGCTTGGCAACAGAACTGAGTTGATAGAGCCCATATAGACTTCATATACAGACACAGAAAATGTAGAGGATGAACCATGTACTTCCTTAATGAAAGGTAAACAAGATGTTCCATTTTCAGACCTCCTCAGGAGGGGATTTTGATAGCTGGAAAATTGGCCTAAGGTAAAACTTAGTGTGTTTGAAGTACTCAGTCCTAGAATTAATGTTCCTGGATTTAAAAAAGAAGGGAAAAAAGGGGGGGGTCTATCATATAATTTTACCTGGCTGTGGGTAAATAGACATAAAAATTCTATTTGCCATTTGCAGCATTTAAAAGAAAACATGTACTAGTTAAAAATGAGAACCATCACAAACCAAAAATATCATCTGGCTTTTCGAGTTCTCTCTTACCTATCCCAGTGTCCTCCTGGTGAACAAGTTGTTAAACTTCCTTGTGGGTTTTTATCACTTCAAATCTTTCGGATGCTGCAGATAATCTATATTAGTGGGATGATGTTTCTTTGTCTGAACACTTTAACTGAACAGATTGCACATACACTCCAGTATTACCAAAGGCCAGGTGACTCCTGAAGAGCTGTTAGCAAGGGTAACTCAACCTTTGAAGGTTATCCAGTTATTTAAGCTGCATGAAAATGATACTTGCTGGAAATACCTACTCTTTACAGGCAGGGGTGCTTTTTTTTCTTGCACATAATTTTAGGGCCAGTTTCAAAGGTACACTTAATAGGCTTCTCTTTCTGTACAAAAAACCTTTGCCCCTTAATACTTGATGGCACATTGGTTGATCTAGATAGCCAACATTTGCATGCATAGGCAGTAGGTTCTGTCATTTATGCTTGTAGATAATAGAATTTACATGCACAAAACTCATTTGGATTTGGCCTCAGAACAGATTGGGAGGACAGGTATTTAAGATTTGAGGGACAGATGCACAGTAGGGACTGCTGGGGTAAATGCTAGTTGAGTCCGGAATATTGAAATGGGAATGCTAAGGAAAGGATGAAAACAGTGCTCATCCGTGTTTGAGTTGTGCTGAAAGAAAAAGGAGTTTATACAAAGAGCGAGACAAGAACGATATCAAAGGTCACCTTTCATTGTGAAGACAACTTGAAACATGAAATTTTCTTTTCTGAAATATGTTTTTGCTCTATGGTCTCTGTCCAGTGATGGCCTTTAATCCATCTTTCATGAAATTTCAGCTAGAGCCTAGTACTTCATGTCACTGATACCAAGTAATTTAACAGAGATGGTAGATATGTAAGGGTCAATCCTTCAACTCAGGTGAGATTTTTAAGCTCGCTGAAGTAAATGCAGCAATGTTAGTTTTGTTCCAGATGATAACATTTTCTTGGATAGTTAGATTCTTTCAAAAATAATTGTAGAATATCCCTCTATTTGACTTTGGTCAGCCAAGAACATTCTGGTTCTGAATTTTGAGGGTGCTATATATGAGGAAGTTGGTATCCAGATCTAAATGTTTGCATTTGAAATCCCAACAAAACAAAGCTTGACACCTACTCTGGGGCCATAACACAGAGGGCAGTATCATCTGAAACCAGACAGTGAAAAGCCTATTATATTTTAATATCACAGTGGTCACTCAACCTAGCCCGGACTCACTCTTTGCTTAAGTAAGATCTCACTGAAATAAATATGAGTCATGCTGAAGTCAGTAATATTTTTCTTGTGGCTCTGTTTTGGTGCACTGACTGTGTAATATCAAGGCCTCTGCAGCAATGCACTTAAGCACAAATGGGTGAAATATGGGGAGAGCAGAAGTCTTAATTTCTAATTTCTTGGGTTTGTCAGATTATGTCGTATAGTATCAGATTGTTCTGTGAAAGCTGAGGCCACAGGAGTCCCATTATTTTTTTGGGGCAAAAACCTCAGATGGTGTAAATTGGTGTAGTGCTGCTAGACTAAGTGGAATTGTGTTGATTTCAGTGGCTCAGGATTTAGCCCAGTAGGTCTGAGATAGCTGTAAAATCACACTGTGCACCTGGAAAGTTCTAGCCCATAAATGCTTCCACAGTGCAGTTTTTTATAGTGTCTACAGGAAACCCACTTTGTGGCTTAAAAACACTAACTACTCAAGGTCGACTTTCTGTCGTTCTCAGACCATAACTGTTAATACTAATAAGTGGGGGTTTAAGTGTACTGTTTCTTAGTGGTTTTGATCTTCTTTTTTTTTTATTGTGAGGTTGTCACTCTGAATTCTTTGTATCTTGGACCATTTTTATAAGTACACGAACATAAAAAGAATATCCCCAGCAGGAACTGTCTTGGTGCCCTGTGTAGTAGAGTGTCCTTCTGACAGTGCCTGTGTTTACCTGCACAGAAGTACCAGGCATACATATACACAGGCACAGTCCTCAAGCACTCACATTCCTTTTTCACTTGGTAGATAACGAAATTACATTTTTGGAAGAAAGTGTTATGTCTCATTGTGTTAGCTGTTCCAGAGTCTAGCCTGAACTCCATTGCATTCACTGACTGTGCCCCTACTTTGGTATTCAGAACTGAGGTGGTTTTCCAGTCATCTGAAAGTGTTTAGCAACAATTACCTTATAAGTAGATTTGTTTCAGCAAAGCAAAGGAGATCATACAAGTGAGCTATAGAAGCAGGCATTCATGTGCATTACTCTTAGTATATAGCAGCTCTTATTTTTGTAAACACAGATAATATAATAAACTTTTTCAGTTACACAAGCAGTTCAAAAGAGATTTATAATGAAATGGCTTCTAGCAATCTTTAATATTTCATGGTCATTTTTGGGGGTTGAGGGGGAATCCCCAGCTTCAGTCCCCCTGTTAATCTTTTCGCTTGAGAGGCTTCAGACTCTGGTTCTGATTTCAGTGTGTATTAGGCTGTGAGTAGGTTTGAACTTGAGTGTCTTCAGAAACCAAGGAGAACAATAGCAGCTTCACACTGCGTTGTGCTTCAGCTCCAGTGAGTAATGCTAAATTGCTTGCATTGTCACAGCCACAGGCTTCCCTTGATGATCCTAATGGGTCCCTGCAGATCCAGTGGGGATCATAACACTAGCTGCATACAATTTTTAAGATTGTTTCAAGATATCATGGAACACATCCAGAACCCAGAGTGATGTTTTCTTTGGGGCCCCAGACCATGGAATGTTTAATTACTAAAAATAGCAATAGGAAAAACAGTTTAATCTTTTAGAGAAATGTTTGCAGAATGGGGGTTAGGGCAACTTGTGTTAGAGCATTATTTCCCTCAAGGATAAAATTTATATAATTATAGTGAAATTGTGAAAAAGGATTGTCTGCCTTTGTGTTCTTTTGTATTCAGACAGTGGGCACATTGTACCCTTGTTAAGTGGACATTTCTTGTTTCTAACTTGTGTATTTTTCTTAGCCCTTTCACTTCATGGGCTAATTTTTACCTACCCTGTAAAATTTTGATTGCATGTTTGATGCCAGTTTCAGAGGGGGTGTAGTTTGGATTTCCTTGCATTTGTTCAGACATGATGAACCCAAATTATGGCTAGTAGGATTTGTAAGCATATTGTGATCTGAGAAAGAATCTAAGCCAATAAGTATAAGGCAGTCCAGAAGGTATCACACTTGAATGCGGTGAATACTGTATGTGAAGGCATGCTCTACTCTAACTGATGACTCCTAGGCTCTGCTGAACTTTTGAGTTAATTAGATTAACAATGACCACTAGATTTTTTATTCCTTTTTTCTCTTGATGCTCAAATATTTGTCTTGGGACACCTTTTCATATTGACTTGACTATCCACACTTTAAATTACACAGCTAGTAGCAATAATTATATTTTTATATTACCGAAAATGGATTTGTGTGCCAGAAGACTGAATAATGTCAGGCAAAATGAATTTTCAAAATGAGCCAACAGCTGAAGAAATGGGAGTAGCCCTAGTGACCCAGTAACGTATCCACATCTCTAAAAGTTTTTTGAAAACTTGGAAATTCAAACTGCAACAGAGAAGCATTGTGTATCCCCAGGCAGCCTTTATTTGCATGATCAGCGCTTACTCAGCAGAGTACCATGGGTATGTGAGACCTTGGTGTATTAAATGGGTCACATTTAACTGTCCTTGAACAATTTCTCCTATGTATTAAACATAAACAAGCTTTTTGTCATATTCAGCATCACTGTTCTTTTTTTCTCCACACTTTCTTTGATACAGGGTAATTTTTCTATAGGAAATTTTAGAGACACACAGTGAATATGTTGTGTCACTTTCCTCCCATAGTCTTGCTTAAGAAGTCTGCTCTTCTCTCATTTTGTGTTCCTTGTTATTTTTTTTCCTCGAGAGTGGATAATTCAATCTGAGCAAAAACTTAAATTAAAGCTGGTTTTTATAGCTGAGAGTTGTTGGGCAAATTGCAGTCTCTCTTAGTTTTCTAAATAGCCTTTAGAGACAGACTGTTCTCTTGTCGTATAAATGCACTATCATATAAATCCAATGATCATGGGTCAAGGTGTCTATTGGTAACTGGAAAGAAGATGCAAGACACTACTGGATTTCACAAGCTGCAGAAGGAAATGGGTAGCAGAGTTCAAATGTAAATAAAGATGGCAGGAAATTTTTTTTTCCTCTTTTACAATAAAACTCCAACAAGTCCTTCTTTAACACCCTTTGGTGTTTCCCTGTGATTTATTAAATAAAAGGCTTCTTCTTTATGTTGCAGGAGGTACCTTTCTGCCCATTAAATATTTTTTAATGGTATCCAGTAAACCTTTCTCAAAGGTAGTGAGTGGTTTTACACCCTGAACAGTTTTGAAATGAACTCCATGAAGTCACTGTCTGCTATTCCAAAATGTAAATCTTGCTTTCAGTGAAGATAAAGAAGAGAATGGGGAAAAAAACCTTTTAAGTTACATTACACAAAAAAAGCTTTAAAAAGCATTGGTTTTAAACATGCTACTAGCTTTGATGTAATTAGCTTGATGTTAGAACTGTGGTACACTAATGTCTGAATGAAAGGTACTGTAATTAAATTATACATTCTATTTGCAGTACATTTCTGTTTCACAGATTTATAAGTTTACAATCCTGCATATGCAAAAAATCTCTGTTTAGATCACCCATTTTCCAAATCCCATATATTGTGCCAGCTGAATGTCAAAATTGAGCATTATTTTATGTGAAATATGGGGTGACATGTCAGCAAAAGAATCAGGTTTGTTCAGGATTACTTGAAATTTGGCCCACTCAGTGTGAAAATCTAAACACATTAGAAGATTCAACCGTAGGGGAAATGAGCACTCCTAATATATACAGGACCTAATGAGCCCTGAAGATAAAAACTTGAATTTCGGTGTCTAAGTTTTAAATAACTTCTAGAAAAATCTTCATTCTTTCAATAATTGTTTTTTTTAAAGGCCTAAGCACTGTTCACATTCTTCAATAGAGGCTGCATAGGACACTTTTACTGACAAATTGCCTTTAAGGACTTTTTTGAATATTACCATCACATTGTTCTTAAATTTAACTATCTTAAAATAGTCAAATAAGGTGGGTAACTCCCTTCAATGTGTTTTCAATTGCAGATCATGGCACTTTCATCCAACAATTTTGAAGAGATAACTTTTAATTACAGTAATTAGAACCACATGGGCAATGACTGATGCAAACCTGATGTGTTCTCTTACTTTATTAATCTTTTTAATTAGAGACAAAAGAAAGCTTTATCTTTTGAGAAGAACAGATGAGTTGTGATGTTCTGTTGCACTTTTGTAACTTAAAATAATTTGATTGCTTACCAGAAGTTTTTGCTTGGATGCAAAAGGTAAGAAGAATTTGCACATTTTCTTTTCCAGTTTGCTTACCTTCAGCATACCCCATGTGGCACCAGACAGTTGAGATTATGGAACTCTTCCATTAGTTTTACTTCAGTTCTACAAATTTCTTATAAGTAGAGCTTACAAACTCAATTAGAGAGCAAGAAAATGAGAGACAGTTAAACACCACCATAAGTCAGAGGGGTTGATTGCCTAAGGATATCTTATATGAGATGCTGAGAAAGACCTATGAGAGATATCTTGTACTTTATACAAACTCTTCTTAGCTTTAGGAACTGAGACATGTTAGCATCTCTTAGGTCCGCTGTGGCTATGGTTTGTAGCAGTTTAGTTTAGAATGGTGTGGAAATGCAGGTCTTTGAAAGAGACACTGTGAATATTTCACCTGAACTGATTTAAAGGATTCACTTGCCTTGAGTGTACAGAGAGTTAGATTCAGTTCCCTCTCTGGCTTGAGATATTTTGGAAACTTACAGGTAAGGTTTAGGTTTGCACATGTTTGCCCGGAGTTTTTTGCCATGCAAGTACTCTGAGTAAGATTAATAGCAGTGGTGGAAAAATAGCACAGAGGCTTTTTCTACTTAGTATTGTTCAAACTCTTTTGTATTATGTAATGCCAGTAGTGTACCAAGTGAGTTACTAACAAGTAAAGGCAAGGTTTCTGCTCTGGAAGGTTCATATTCTACTGAAAAAAGGACATATCAGGGCTTTATAGAGAAGCATAAAGACAATGACATTTCTGGACAGAAGGAGAGAACAGAAGACTTGTGCACATGGGATGTTAAAGGCAAAGCCAGTGTGTGATACCTGTGTTTTGTGGTTCAGATAAGAAACCTATAAATTAACCTATATCAGCACAGTAATTGGTGACGCTTCACAAAATGTTCTGCAAACTAACAACGAAAGAACAGCACACATGCTTTTGGAGACTTGAAGTTCTATAAGCTTCCTGCACTGCTTCAGCAATAGCATATAAATAGCAGAGATTCCAGCCAGTGCTGTGGCTTGGTAGTCTGTGTTCACATGTTAGGATGCTGACTTTGGGCCTGATCCAAAAGCCTTTGAAGTCAGTGGAAGACTTTCAACTTCAGTTAGTGAACTACAGAGGTGTTCTGTGGAGCTTTCTTGTGCCGGCCAATTTAGAAATGTCAGTGGGAACAGAGAAGGGGAGAAGCTCAGTTTCCTGTATCAACTCATGGAAGGTAAAAGGAACTAGTTTTTTAGTTGTTTTTATTTTTTAAGAAATATTTGCCAAAATGTGTTTGTGCCTGTCACCACATAAAAATGGACTGGGTTTGTAATAGGTGATGGTAATGGAGAGAGAATGGCAGTTTGTTAGAGTGGCCTCACTTTGTGAATCTTTATTGGTGTGGTAGAAGTGGGTGCACAGCTCACCATTTATATAAATGTTAAGTTAGATATTGTCTGTTTTAAAGCCATTGCCAACAACTTTTAAGCAGGCCTACTAGCATTCAGTGCCAGTCAAACTGTGACCTTGTCCGCAAATTAGTTCCCCAATATTTCTTAAGTGATGATACTTGCACCACATAACTGGAAAAGTTAGGCTTTAAAAAAAAAAAAAAAAGCATAGGCTTTCATTACACATACTAAGAAAACAATTGTTTTATATAAGTCCATTCATCCATCCTGGGTCTGGAGACACAGTAACTCTCTAGAATCCCACTCTAATGTAGGAAGAGTGGCAGGAGGCAGTTGGAGCACTCAGAAAGCTGACATTTGTTTCTAACTGTCACACTCAGTGTGAGGATGTATGGTGAAAGCATGGAAGAAATATTGCATTTTGGGATTCCTAGGAAGGTGCACTGGCATATATTCCTACACACATGTTTGTCATATCTAAATTATTGAGCAATTGAATTTAGTAATAACGACCATGAATTAGCTATCTGTCAAAGATAAGGAATATTTACTTTAACCCTCAGGCTGCCACACATGCCTTTATACGGTGCCCACAGCATTCCTTTGGTTGCCAAAGGGGAAGTTAGCATGGAGGGGTGGGGATACATTCCCTTCCACTTTCTAAGAAATAATACTTTTCTTATTTGTTTCAGCCAACTTTTAGCAATATCATAATTATTTCTGCAGATTGTTTTGATTTTTCATAAAGAATGACTGCTTCATGCTGCAGATACATTTCAGCTTTAAAGACTTGGGATCTTTTAAAATTATCTTTGATGTTACCTGAGAAGAGATGTACATTGCATAGAAAACTTAAAACGATTGGATTTTCTACTTAAATTGCCCTCCATACTCCAATCCATCTTCTAAATGAGGTCATGTATATCTTTAAAAATGTTGTGCTACTGTATCTTCAGAGTTCAGGGTAGTTCGGAGGCCATTTGCCAAACTTACTTCCTTGCTGTGTACTTCATCCGTAAAAAAAAGGATTGAATACTCAACATCAGACCAAAGCTTATAAAGAAATAAATGTAAAAACTACTTTAGAAAGTTAGCAGGCTAACTGGTGGACATCTGTGTGGTGGGATTACTTTGGTTTGTTTTTCCCTCCTTGGGTTGAACTGGTTTCTGAGATCTGTTCTTCCACAGATGACTATTCTCTATTAGTTTTTTTCTATAAGTACTACTTAAAAATTACAATGACAGTCACATTTATTCCATGTTGAGAACTGACTGGATCATAATATATGAATGTGACTACTAGACCTATTTAAAAAATTATATGTAATTATTTGATGTCAGTAGTCTAGCAAATAGAAGCCTGTAGAATGTTGGAAAATGCAACTTGTTACTGGATAGTTTAGTTTGAGAGTGGGATTTTGGTTGAGTTTTTTTGTTGGTTTGCTTGGTTTTTTCTTCTAAAATTGCTGCATTCCCTACCCCCTTTCTCCTTTTCAGTCTTTTCTGACAATTTTAAGTTCTCCTACCTGGTCCACTTCAACTTTACAACTTGTAAAAACATCCATATGGAAAACATCAAGATGCTTAACGATTTTCATGATTTCATTGGGAGAGGAAGAGGGAGCAGGGGAAACAAAGGTCATTGATCATACAGTAAACTCATTGGTATAACTGAAGAGATCAGTCTTCTCACCTGTCTCTCACAGTAGCTGCCTCCTTGCTGCTTGGGAGTCAACAGCTGATGGTACGGAGGAGAAAGCTTCCTCATCCCTTGCCATGGGCTGTGAAAAGCTGGGCAGCTAAATACCTGCTGACAGTTTTACCAACTTGAAGAGTTTTTCTAGATCTCTATCTCCATGCATCATCTTTGTAAGAATCACTTCCTGTTTGTTTGGAGCAGTTTCATGTCCCTTCTGCACCGTCTGGACTGACGATCTAAGCCCAAGCAGCTGGCAATAACTTTCAGTACTTTCTTGTCCCATAATGTGAGATTGCAAATGTGCTGTCATCTGCATTTTGCAGTCTTCTCAGTGGCTATCTAGAGCTACCCTATGACTGAGATCAGACTTTGTCCATCTCCCCTTTGTAAGGCTGCATTGCTTCTAATATCTGAAAAAAAAATTCTGAAATGGAAAGAAGTACAGACAACACAAAGAAAAATGGAACTTTTAAATATCAGCTGAAGTGATCATATGGTATGAGGTATGTTTTCAAAAGATTTATCTTATCTGTTTCATGAAGAGTCACATTCCATGGGTGGTTAATTTGGGCCACCCTGTGTCTTATATTTCAACAATAGTTTGTGCTAATATGCAAGTATGTACCTTTGTCCTGCAAAATATTGTACGATGCCCTCCTTTAAGCAGTCTTTATCTTGCAGTTTTAGCTTTCCCTCACCCCCCTTGAAACGTAGGTGGTCACCCAAAGTAAACAGAATTCCTTCTACTCCCTCCACATCTGCTATGTGTTATCTGGCACTCACCTCTGACCCTGATATTCATCATAAGAATAAGAATTGCATCCTATTCAGCTGCTTGTGTGCACTTTAACTCCAGTGATCACTGGCTGTTGAAATAGTATGTGCTGGGAGGAGAAATTGCTGAGACATCATCAGGGTTCAAACTGGACTCTGCTTTCTTGTGCCCTTTGGGATAATTAAACAGAAGTCTAGGGATAAGCAGGTCAGCACAGTATACCACGGGACAAAGTTTGGTATAATTCAGGATTGTAGTGGCTAGTGAATGTAACAAAACAAGTTTAATGCTAACTCTTAATGAGAAGGACTTTTGAGTTCTGTTTGTAAGCTGCTGTATCAAGTGATATTATGCATCTGCATAGAGACAGTATCCTCTGTGGAAGCAGTGAGTTTAAAAGTATATTTGTGATGCAAACAACAGTTAGTGATCCTCTTCGTTTCATTTAATACCACCACCCTCCATGACCTGCTCATATCATTCAGGGAACAAAGTATTTTTTGTTGTGACAGTTTTAAAATCTGGTCTTACATGTGAAGATCTTTCTGTTAGGATGAATAAAGATCTGGTCTCTGCTACCCCACTAAATGGAACCCATCTGAAATTTTCCTTTTTTCACAAGGATAGACAGAATTATTTTTGTACACTGTGGAGGAAGAAATAAAACTGCCAGTTTGCTTACCAAGGGTGAATCAATTAAAATTTTGGGAAATTTACCAATTCTTTGATTACTGAAGACTTTCTGCTACTTGTTCTCTTCTTTCTTGGCAGAGGTGTGAAAGAGGAATCCTCAGCTGCCCCTAATCTTCAAACTCATATCTTCAATTGAATTATGATGATAGTCATAGAGCAATGGGAGCTAAATGTGAATTTGGCCTGTGGGATAAACTACAAAAATCGTAATGGCTTTTAGCTGCTAACTTTATCTCCCTCTCTCCTCTCACCCACCCCATCCCCAATCCTTTTGATTTTCAGAAAAAAGGTTTGGGAACCAATGGTGTTGTGAGACCAGTGTGGTTTATCAACTGCCACTCCCACCCCTTGGTGCTACAAGCCTCAACACTGCTTACAGAAAAACAAAACCAAGACCTCCTTGTACCCACACTTTGAGGTGATCTCTGTCAGTCCAGCAAAAGCTGTTCTTGCATGTGTACTTCTAGTGAGAAGCCCATAATGTGGATTACAAACCCCTAGTAGTGCTCAGTTGTGCATACCAATTATCAGGATATGAATAGATTCATTTTTTTTCCTTTTTTTCCTTTTAAATTGTTTATGCTTCTTCACTTGCCAAGTTTGTTTCCTTGAGCATGTCTGTTTTTATATTTAACAAAATTAACAAGGGATGAAATAGGTGCTGAGGATGTTAATTATGTAATTATATGAGCAAAGACATACTGTGTAATGGGCAGAGAAGAAAAATGACAAAGACCTTACATGAGGAAATTAAATCCCATGTTAGGTTTTTGATTAAGGTTGTGATTTTTACTGTGTTGCCACTGGTCACTGGTGACCTCAAATGTAAAGGTGAAGAGTTTTATTTCTTCTTTGCATTTATTTAAGTAGGCACATGTGCATCTGCTATATAGTCACTTTAGTTGGGGGGACTTATCAGCAGATTAAAATATGGGAGGCAGGGTTCTCATTCAGGAAATCATCTGTTTGAAAAAGACTGTAAAATGAAATTAAAAGGATCACATGAACCTTAGTGGTATCTAAGTGGTTTCAGTCTGTGCATTGTTAAAAACCATGCAGTGTCCTTTGGTGCCCTTTTCATCTTGCTTGTTTTAATAAAGAAGACCAGTTAGTTTTGAAAGGTAGTTCTCTATTGGAATTGACTTCTGATCACCCTATCACTTTGCAATTCTTCATACATCAGGAACACTTCAAAGTATATGCACATGTTTGTGGGGATTTTTCTTTTCCTTTGGAGAGATTCAATTATTTATGCTAGAATTATTCTTATTGTGAGTTATTTTTATAATTGAATCAAAACTGTGTAGGCTGATACAGCCCCAAGTTACTGTGGTGATCTGAAAAATCCTCAAAATAGTTTAATAGAATAACTTTGTCACTTGTTTGTCATACCAGTTATGACAATGGGTCATTCCATGGATGTCTAAAATGATCTTTAGCCACATTTTATGAAGCCAGAACTGTAATCCAATAACAATTTTCTGGCTAAGTGCTTCTCAGTTGCCACTGGGGACTATCTGCATCACTGTTGATGCTCTTAAAATGAGTTTAAGTTAAAAGGACACAAATTTCATATTTCTTTCCATATTTTCTTGAGAGTAATCTAAGAAAATAATATTTTAAATAATTGCATTCTGGTTCCTGAGGGATATCAGCATAATTGCATTGAGGATACCTTCATTTTTTTATGCATTTATTTATTAACAAAGAACTACATTCAGTCTGTAAACCAAATGATTGGTCCACTGGCACAAAACAATAAAGTAATGTAACCTCTGGTTCATTAAATTGGAATATAGGGATTGAATTACTAATTTATGTTGGTTTTAATTTCATGTTATAAATTACAAGATTCTAAACTGTAAGGGAAAAATATTTCCCATGATGTAGGCTACCTATAGTTCCAGCCAGGAAAATTTATGTAAGACTCATTGAAGGCAAAAAAGGGAGAGATACTGAAAACCAAGACTGGCATGGTTCACCTGGTGCTTTGGTGGGCACTTCACAGAAAGCACAGCTGAAAAAATACCCAAAACAAAGCAAGAAAGCGCAAACTCTTATTTTAACTGAGAATATTCTGTAGCGGTCACTTTTAAATATGGATAGAGTGAAATGCTGGTTTCTGAAACTCTGCAACATGAAGGTCAGGTAGCAAAAGAAATGAACAATGAGAAAGAGAGATGCTTCATAAACCTTTAGTGATTTAATTTCATTTCTGTATCGTCTCTCCTGCAATGCACTCTAGTGTTTTATTCACTGTAGTCTTGCATTCAAAACTTTCTTATGAATTTTAGTCTGCTATTAAGTTCACTCTACACTGATCATTTTAGTTTGATTTCTGTGTTTAACGGTCTCTGGAGCTGTTTGTAGAAGCAAATATAAAACCTATATTAGACAAGATGTTCTCTTCAGTGTTACTGGGTTCCTACTGGGACCTAGTCCACTGATGGTACAGTCAAAGTATGAACTGGCTCTTATTTCAGCCTAGAAGCCCACAGGCAAGTCACTCTGTGAACAGTGTGTGCCTTAGTGTTACACCTCTTCAGAAGTTGTGTTTGTTTCCTTCTTGAGTAACACAAAGTGTTTCACAAAGGCTGCTCTCAGATTTTCAGGGGAGATATTAGCTAAGCTTTCCTCTTCTTACAAAGAATGCGTAATTTAAGCCCCCTGTATGGCAATCTGTCGTGAATATTTAGGAAGTGAACACTGATTTAATGAATTTGAGATTATTTGATGTTTCCAGAATTTTGGCGGTGGAATCACACTTACTGTGGACTTAAACTGCCTCCTTCCTTCTCTACCCTGCTTTGTTCGGAAACCAGATAGGCACAGCAGAATTTTTGTCTCTATGCTGTACCAAATCTCACATGTTACTGGGTTTTAAGGAAGCCACTACAGGAAGTAGTTGAATACATCTATGGAATAGCACACTCGCATGTTTCCCAGTCTTTTTCAGGTGGAAGATGCCATTTCGATGGGGCAGTTTACCTGCTGGAAGTCTAGGCTTTCTCTGCAGAAAACTTACCAGTTATTTGATTTCTCATTAACATACTATGAACTACCATTAATTTTGATAAACCAAACAGAAGATCAAGGTTCTTCCAGGTTAAAATGTGCACTTGCTTCATTGTAGAGGAGATTTCAGTCTCTTCTGGCCACAAGGAGAGGCCTCCTCTCCACCCTGGAGTCGGATGAAGGCTATGAGCCCTCAGGCGAGTCAGCAACTATTGAGGCTCTCAGGTCAAAGCAAGGCCAACTTGGATCAGGTTCCTCAGCACTGATCCTGTCAAGTTTTGAACATCTCCAGTAGCAGGGATTGCACAGTATCTCTGCCCTGCATGTTCATTTTTTACTGTCCTAATGATGATTTTTTCCCCCTTTAACAATAATTGTAATGTTCCTTGTTGCAACTTGGTGTCCATTGTTTCCCTTTCTGTCACTGGTGCACCTCTTCAGAAGAGATTAGTGCTCTCTCTCTCCCCCTCCTTCTCTCCCCTTCTCCCCTACTTCAATCTGTGTTTGAGATCAGCTAAAATTGCCCTTGTTTTGTTGAACCTTCTCTGTCTTGCAGAGCTTCAGAATTTACAAGAAATAGTGTTCTGCCTTTTGTAGTTGGACCTTTATTGAACCTCATTTAAACTTGATTGATAAACAAATTCTTATACTCTTGTGTAAGAATCAGGTTTTCTATTTCAGGGTCTGAAATGTGGGCACATTTGGCATCTGTAAAGTGTATAATCTGGATTTGATAACCATACTATTGAAAGCTGGTTTATGAAGGACAGGCCTTTGCAGGTCAAAAACTCATGTCACTTTGAGTGCATTATCTCGCTGAAACTGTGTGTATTTCCCTTGAGGCAATGGCTGAACACCATGAACCTTGATTGTTTCCAAAGGCTCAGGGAGGCCCAGGCATCCTGAGCTCTAGTTTATGCTGATTGTCCATAATGTACTTGAAGCTTATCTTTCTATACTTCATTGACTCACAGTATATAAGCATTTGCATAATATGAAAACTCTAAATGGAAGAAAGGTGCCAATTATCAAATATGAAATAGATTTCAGGATGCTCAGGCATTCACTTTCATTACAGATCTGTCCTTGCTATTCTTGAATCCTGCTGGGAGGATGATACTAGAAGGTTTTATGGGTACTTGGCTGGAAAAGATATGATTTAAATAAGTTTAATTGCTAACTGTTTTGTTTGTGTGCGTTTTTTCCCTAGAGTTCTTGAACAGGAGGTAATCTAACACAACGCATATTTAGAGCATAGGTAAGTGACACAACTGATTGTATGACATTTTTTGACAGTATTTATTGAAGTGAAATTGGCAGTCTGCAGATCAGGAAAGCATGGTGTATGTTGTGTTCTAGAAGTACTAGGAAAATAAGAAATATAGATTTGGAGATACAGGACATAGCTGTAAGTCATTCTACTGTTGACAGATCCCTTCCAAGACATGAGAGTGTATTAGAATGAGGCCTTTTTCTGTATCAGCTCTTTCTTGAATCTCTTCATTGAAACACAGGCTTCCAGGTCTGTAAGTCATTCTCGCATGCCAGATGGAGTTCAAGCTGTTGTTTCCTCAGCTACAGTTTTGTGTGTGAATTCCCCTTCTCTTCTGTGGACATGTACACCCCTACAATCTCCAGTCAGCTGTCTCCTGCCATAGAGGAGTGTAAAAGATGTTTTCTTCCTCTGCATTTAGAACAAATAAAGGGGTGGATTTATTCTGTTATTTTTAAGAGGTTGTTACTCTAATTTGGGAGTAATGAGACAAATTACTTGAAAAGTAAAGAAGTTGCATTTCTCTTTACTGTATAATAGAAGATATTTTTCTGTACTGTGTTACTGAATTGTGTACTTCAGAGGTGGCTCTGTGAAGAAATAAGTATCTGAAACAAGTTTGAGTTTATGTGAGACAAAAAAAGTGAGTTGATAGATGAATATGGCCTGAGATATTTTCATGGATTCTTGATGGCAGCATATTAGCAGATTAGGAATATTTTCATATCAGAGTAAATTACAGTAAATTCACGAATACAAGCCGCACTGACTATAAGCCGCATCTCTGGGTGTTGGCAAATATTTTGGTTTTTGTCCATAGATAAGCCGCACACGAATATAAGCCGCTCTGTCGTTCGCAGCGAGGACCCGCGTGCAATTATTAACAGAACGGCGGGAGGGCGGGGTTTACTGGCTGAGCTAAGGCTGTGCAGGCTCGGCCCGCTAGGGGCCGCTGACGGGGCCAGGTGGTCCAGCACGGTGCTGCAGCTCGGGGCCGGCCGCCGCTGCCCCTGGGCTCGGTCACCCCGGGTCGGCGCTGCCCCGTGGTGGCAGGCAGGGACGGAGCTTCCCCTGCTCCTACGGCAGCGGCGGCGGGCGGGGACGGAGCTTTCCCGCGCCCGTGGCGCCGGCGGCGGGCAGGGACGGAGTTTCCCCGCTCCTGCCGCGGCGGCGGCGGGCGGGGACAAAGCACCCCGTCGGCTCCCCGAGCCGCGGCAATGGCTGCGCGGGGCTCCCATCGGCTCCCCGGGCCACAGCAATGGCGGCGCGCGCTTCCCCCCCCCCCTCCCTGGGCCGCAGCAATGGCGGCGCCGGCTTCCCCCCCCTCCCCGGGCCGCGGTAGGGGCGGCCCGGGTCCCCCCCCCCCCTCCCCCGGCCGCGGTAGGGCCGGCCCGGGTCCCCCCTCTCCTCCCCGAGCTGCAGCAATGGCGGCGCCGGGCCCCCCCCCCGTCTCTCCCCTGGGCTGTGGCAGAGGAGGAAAGAGAGCTCTCCCGCCTCTCTCCCCGCCCCCCGTGCTGCCTACAGGGAGCCAGGCTCCACCCGCGGTGCAACAAAGTAGCGATTTGTAACAATCGCAAAATGCCGACTTTGCAGCTGCTCGGCTCAGCACTCTGGCAGGCACTTCTGAGGTTGTATTAGCCGCTCCTGATTATTAGCCGCATTTCCGGTTTAGGAGCAAAATCTTAGTCAAATTGGTGCGGCTTGTATTCGTGAAATTACTGTACTGAAAATTCATACTGGACTCTGTGCACCAAGGAGCTTTTACGAACATTAGTCAGATGCAGCCCACCTGTTGCTAGCTGGTCATAATTATTTGTATTAATCCTCTTTTAAGTGTCACACTCAAACCACACCTCCCATTATCTTTTCCCATTCCTCACATCATCCTTCTTGTCCAACCAATATCTGACTCCATTACTTCTTTGAAGTGGATTTGCACTTTTCAGCTCCAGCACAGGGATTTGTGCATATGCAGCTCCCAGCTGTGTTCCATAGGCCTATATTCCAGATTCCTGTGAGGACCAAATTAAGTATTGCTGTCAATACCACAAAGTATATGAGAATACATCAGGAAAAGGAAAATATCAGCTGCCTGATTACAAGGAACCCTCTGTGGGTGAAGAACTATTGTACGGAATTGTAACAGGAGGAGAAAGAATCAATCCATTTTAAGTCACCTTTTTTCTTTGTTGGTTTGTGTATTCTTACTTTGGCCTGACAAAGTAGCAGTTTTAATCCTACTGCTGTGACATCAGTTACTTCTTCTCTGAGGTATATTTAATATTGTACTGTGGTGTTATGGACAGGCTGTGAGGAGCCTCTATGTGAATTCAACTGCTGTGAATTCAGTTTTGTAGCCAGGTAAGTCAGCCCTCTTCTATGCCACATATTTTGCTTAGAGTTCTTTTGTTCTCCACCAGTGATCTGTTGGTAACGGGATGGAGTTCAGTTTTGACAGAAGTTCAGGATGGAGACTGTTTGTCAATTGGGAGATCTGTGGGCATTTGCTGTCCCTGAAATGCCTGTGTGCTCTCTCACCTGCCTATGGGCTGTATACACAGTGTGAGTCCCCCAGATCTGTGTAGACTCTGCAGGAGATGGGGTGTTGACCTCCTAAATGCTGTCACAGGCTGCATGCCAGTATATCTCTTAGGCTTCACACTTCCATTAATTCAGAAAAGGTCTCCTTTTGATCCTTACATGGCATTGCATGACAGATTTCAAGGCATCAGAATTGTTACTCAGACAACTGGATTTGGTATCAAAATACAGGTGAAGCACATAAAGTAAGACATCTAGGGAGAAAACGTGAAAGTATGGAGAGGACATTGCAAACATTACGTTAAAATTTGGCGGAGATTGCTTTAGACTGAATAGCCAGCACTAGGGTAGGGAGGAGATGTAAGAAGTTAAAATTGATAGGCACTTAAGAAGTTCTTGAAAGCTTCAAAGAACAAGTGGTTTCTGCCATAGCACACCTAAACCAGATCATTTCAGCACACCTAAAAACGGTTTCATCCTTTTTCATATTGCAAGTAACATAATAATATTCAGGATTTTTTTTTTTTTTTTTACCTCTGGGAATCTTAAACATAAAACACTGTTCCACACACTTGTTCTATAAAGTCTGGATTTAGAAGGGTTGTAGGGCACTGGATGTCCTTTTTTCTATGTTGGTGCTGGGGCAGCTGCAGTTCTAGTTGTAGCTCCAGCCCCTTAGAAACCATACTAGCCTAATGCTGTTCAGCCAAAAACAGCCGTTGCATTTCTACTTTTTAAGCAAATGGAACAAGTGGAAGTAAAGCAGACAATAACAGTTTTTTCTCACTCACATTTTTAGAAATGCATTTGATAGTCTCACTGTTATAGTCAAGAACTGCAGCCCTGTGGTTCTATCATTTCTATTGAATGGCACTGCTTTAGACTAACTGGCAGTCAGCTTTTTTCTATTCACCAAGCAGTTTCATTCAGATAACTCCTCTGTCATCAAAGGCTCCTTCTTTGGTTGCACCACAATCATTGTGACAGTTGCAGGTAAGAGTATTTGGCAGGGATAGCTCAAGGGTTCATTCTTTTCAGAATGTTTAGTTTACCTGACATATCTTTCCGGGGTGCCACAGTGATTAGTCATCTGTATATTATTTAAGGGAAGCTAAGGAATAATATTCTTCCCTAGAAGAATATTCTTCCCCAGAAACAGCTAGGGGGTGTATAATAAAAATAATAAACAGTAAAACCCCCTCAGCACTGAAGATGTGCTAGGAGAGATGCTTGCACAGCAAGCAAAACACTGTGTAGAGCAGTGTGAGCATGTATATTCTAGGTAGGGCAGATAATATTGGTTGTCATCAAGAATACTTGAAAATTCTCACTTATAAATTACTGTAAACAGGATTTTAAAAATTAATTTCTTCACAAACTTTAAATATTTGGGTTGATAACTTCCACATTGGGCCTCCTCGTGGGGCAAAACATTTGGAAAGACTATGATCAAAATGGTTTGATTGTTTTTGGAAAGGAAGTGAGTAGGTATTGTTTTGTGTAAAATTTTGAGCACTTTTTCTCCCCTGAATTGCATCTTTCTTTTGCGATTTCAGTATACCATCAAAATCTATTGTCAAAGTGTGATCTTCTGCCTTGAAGTACTGGTTCCTGTTTGGTTTACTGTTGAGAAAGATGCTATTGTTGCCTTATTTCATGAGCTGAAATGATTAAGGTCTGTAAAGTGACTCTAAATATTCCTAGTGATGCTGTTGAGTCACAGGCTTATCAGCAGGATTCTGTGCTATGGTATTTGTGGAGAGCTGGATAGATCCAAATTTTTAGAAACATGGTAATTTACAAATAAAAGCTGAAATTGAGTTGAGAGTTTAAAATCAGGATGAAATCTGTGGGATAATGCAAGTACAGCACTCAATCATTCAGCAATTCAAATATTTTGTTCAAGTATATAAAATCCAATATTTTAGTTTTTTCTCTTCAGTTAAGTATGTGCCTTCAGGCCCTTTTTATTGCATGTTTTTCAGAACTTGCTCCAGAGACAGAACTATTAATTTCCTCCTAGGTTTCTGCATAGCTCTTAATGCTACCAGTGCTTCAAAAACCATTAATGAAGTTATTTTCACAACGCCCCCATGAAATGAGGAGGAATTATTGTCCTCATTTGACAGATGGAGACTGGAGCAGAGTAAATCAAAGTTGAAAGCACCTACTTATTTGGAAATCCAGTTTGAGACATCCTGCTCCTATCTTTTTCACAATCTTTAACATTGGATAGTGTGCTGAAAGCTCAGCTCCCTTTAATTTCAGCTGCATTTATGAGTGATCAGCACTTTGAGCAAGGCAGATCCCAGGTTTCAAGTAGGGCATGGAGCACTGGAGGAACATTCTGTTGATAGATGACCTTGAATGAAAAGCTTAGCTTTAGGAATTTGTCCTGTATCTCATAAACTGTCATATGAAAAAAAAAAAATGTAGACTCCAAACTCTTTGAGGCAACTTTTTAACTACCTGAAGTAGGAAATTGTCTTTTTTTTCCCTTTTTTCCCCCCCTCACTCATTGCATAATGTCAGCAACGCATGGGGCAGCCCATCTCATCCTTGGGCAGCAGCCTTCTGCTCTGCATTGATTCATCCCACAGACGTGTCCATGCTATGCACTGTGTAAAACAACAATCTTGTGGAAAACTCAGTTTGCAATTATGTAAATGTACTGGTTTTAGCTGGGGTAGAGTTAATTCTCTTCACAGTAGTTAGTATGGGACTGGTTGCATGATGTGTTTAACCGAATACCAAACTCTAGTCCTGTCTTTGGTCATGAGCACTGAAGTTTGAGAGAGATACAGGATACTAATGAGATGAAGATTATAAAGTGTATAAAGAGTATAATGGTGTAAAGTGGCTCTGCACATGTTTCTGTAGGCAGATGCAGTATGAGCAGGGATGATTGCTATTTAACTGTACTGATTTCCTCCCATTCCCCATCTCTTACCCCTCAATGTTATACTAGATCTCCATCATTGTAGGGTAAGGAGTACGTACTATGTTTTGCTTGTGTAGAATTTAGTATAGTGCAGTCTTGATCAAGGAACTTCAGTTGTTTTGGTAGAGTCTCTCTGCTTTCATGTTATTCATGAGTCTCAGCTAGGTAATAGAAGTGTTTCCTATATGGACTGTTCCCTGTGGGCCTCTGAGGTGGTGATCATTGACAGTTTACTGTGCGTATTGCCCACTTAGAATGTTGTAGGGAGAATTGTGATTTTTTTTCACGAATTTTTGTTTCTCTTAAGTGAATTTAATGTGTTCTATATTTTCAATTTACTAAAGTACTAGTGCTTTATTAAAAGAGAACATTAAATTGACCTGTATACCTATATCACAGGACTTTTGTGAAGATTAATAATTAGATAATGTTTATAAAGCACTTTTTATAAGTGAGAAGTGCTATAAAGTGCTAAGTATTATTATTCCAGCCTGATAGAGATCACAAAACCCAAGTGAATCAGCTCTAGGTTTAATCCTTATAAGGCAAAGCATACCAGGGGCAAAATAACATTGCAGTTATTTTTCTTACATCCAGCACTTCATTAACTACCACATAGGGTTATATAACTCTATGAGAGTCTAACTTAGTAAAGTTTATAATCGTAGCAGGAAAAGTTCTCACGGGTTTTGCAGGCAAGACTTGTATGTACAGACTTTAAGGTCACACAGAGTTACTCCAGCTATGCTGCATTAGTGCCTCCAGTTGCATGTAGGGCCATCACTGCCTAATATGGCACTCTCCACATTAACCCCTAGCACACAATGCCTCTGTCTAGGTTGGATAATACATGGCACTAAATGCAGGTCTTCCCTACACGTAAAGTGGCACAATGCCATTAAATGCGTACAGACATCTGTGTCTTCTCCAGATTTTACTATGCTTTCTCTCACCAGCTCCTTTCCACACTCCTTAATCTCTGCTTTTACTCTAAATTTTTACTGAAGATGTGTGAAAGACACCCCAGCAAATCCATCACTTTTTTTCTGTCTCCTGTCAAGTCTTTAATGTCTTTGAGAATATCAGTCAGCGTTTTCTTTCCTCTTTAATTCTCACTTACTGCTTATCTTACTGCAGGTGGCCTACTACTACTGCTGCAGTCATTGCTTTTCCTGAGGATGCCATAAACACAGAATATTTTCTCAAGTCAAATTCTGGTGCTGCCTTTTTTTCTGCCTCATCCTCTGTAGGACATTCTTGAGCCAAAACCTCGAGAAGCAGCATTTATTACTCGGTATAGCTACCTACTGAGAAAAGGAATGTCAAATAGACTACTTAGAGAGGTCATGTGCCAAAACTATGGAAGACAGTCCATTAAGAAAAGTCATGTGCCTCTTTCAATTGGATTGAACTTCTCTCTCTCCTAGGCACTTTTTTTTGGGTGGGGGGGATGTGTGTGTTTGGTTTTTTTGTTGTTGTTTTTTGGGATTTTTTTGTTGGCTTTTTTGGGGGGTTTTTGGGGTTTGGTTTTTTTTGGGGGGGGGAGTTGTTTGTTTGGGGTTTTATGGGTTTTGTGGGGGTTTTTGTCTTTTTATGTTTGCTTGTTTATTTGGGTTTTTTGGTGGTTTTTTTTTTTTTTTTTTTGGCAGGGCTTCATGGGATGGGATGTTTCTTGTTTGGTTTTTCCCTCTCCCTTCTTCCTATCGGAACTGTCAGTAGACAGCCTTTTAAATTCTGGCTGCTGGTATGTGGACTGCCTCCCTTTCAGCTTTACACTAGCCACTCTAGTCTAACTAAGGCATTCCTCCATCTTATCTTTTTTAAAAAGGAAACAAGTAAATGTACACCAAGATATATGTTCCACAGTACAGTTCACAAGCAAACTACAGAGATGAGTTTAATGCACTTTTTTGCTTCTGAAATGTGCAAAATGCATATTAAAATGTCAGGTGTTATATGAGAAGTGCTGAAGAGAAACCAGTTTCCTTGAGCACCAGATACATGAGCTTCCGGGGAACAGTTTCTGGATACCTCAAGACAGGTTTTTGTCAGGATCTAATTGCAGCTCATTGAGTAAAACTGCAAAGCACCTGTGCTGAGAGAAACTTGCAGTCAGAACTCAGGAGATCATGGATATCTGTCCACATAGTTTAGACATGCTCAACATAACCTGCTTCAGGGAGTCTCTGGAAAGCTATATTGGGGTCATTTCTAAGAAAAAGTCCTGTCTGCCTTCATGTCCTGACATGACTGAAGCACATACAGAGGCTCTGTGGGCTAGAGCAGAGGGAGGCTGGTGAGACCCACAGCCCTGTGACCTGCCCAGGTCCGCAAGCACATGCATATGTGCAAGGTACGTAGCTGAGGGTGCCCTGTAGGACTTGTTCACAAGTTGGCCTCCTGTGGGAAGCAGGGCAAGCAGAGGTCAGCTCGACCATAAGCACAGCCCAGTGTCTCTTGTACATATTGGTACTGTAACTTTGAGAAGTGCTAGATTGAAAATGTAGATGAACAGGCAAAAAGACTTGATTTAGGGACCTACCAATACATTTCTATACTTGTGAGTTTGTGCAGTGATAGCATTTCTGTGTGGGTAACACAATGAAGAGAAGGAACTCTAACTCTCTAAAGAGAAGGGAAGCTCTACCTTGTCTAAATTGGAACCAGCTGACTCCAAAACACAATAGGGTGGGGAGAGGATTATTTATAGTCAAACCATCAAGGAGAGGATTATTTATAGCTAAACCTGGAAACAAGGCGACAGGTGGTGAGGAGCACTTGGGTCAGACAAAGACATCTGCTGGGAATGTCAGAAATACAAAGGTAACTCTGTATCTAGTAGTAAATGATAGGACAGAAATTACAGCTGACCTGGAGGAAGAAAGGTTGCAGAAGCATATTTGAGGGAAGTAACAACATGTCAGACAAAGGAATTAACTAAAAGTAGGCATGCTGCCAAAAATAAAACCTATGTACCATTGAGAGACATAAAGTGAAAAGCAGGTGAACTAAGTGCCTGAGGATGAAAGAGGACTGACCTTCACCACATAAATGTGACTCAAACAGTTGATACTAATGCAATATTGTAGTACATAATTATTACCTGGACAAAATAGATCAGATGTGGGAATATTTCAGTCTAGGGATATAAATGCCATAAACAGACCAGCCATGAGGATGGGGTGTAGGTTTCTGTGGTTCAACCAGATACTATTTCTCAATGAAAAGATATACATTAACTTGTCTGGGAGCTGCTGTTCTTGTAGTGCAGTGTTATAAAATATTTTACGAATATCTAACGTTTGTGTAAGTTTTTTGGTGTGGAGTTGTTTCTAAATTAGAAGAAAACTCACCCAAAAAAAGCCTTATACTACTTGTTGCCTGCTCAATGAAATGATGTTGAAGACCTGATTCTTGTTCTCACTAATGTTGCTTGCTGTTACTCTGGCTTTATATGACACAGTCAGAAACACATAGAGACTGACTGCTTGAGTGTACAGAAAGGGGTAGTGTAAATGAAAATTGTTCCCTGGCTGTGCAGTTGCGCGGAGTATTAATGAGGCAGCGTTTACCCATTTATAAAATGGCTTTGTGTGTCAACAGGCCAAAGTTCAAAGAAGCAGTTTCTTGACAATTCACAAGATTAGCCCAAAGATCAGGTCTTCAGACAGGCACAAATGGAGAGCTCTGTCATACATTAATGGCCTCAAGGTATCTATCTATACTTAGTAATAGCCACAGTATAATTAGGTTTCATGTCTGTGTGAGAGAGAGCACAATAACCTTTGTGATTCAACACTGGGAATCTAGTACTGAACTCTTTAAACATTCTAAAATGTGCTTTTGGGATGTTTGCAGTGTCTAAACAAATTCAGTGGACTAGAAAAATCTCTTACGCTATCTTGTGTTCTGGTTATTTTCTGATTTAAAAAGAAATAATGAAAAAATATAAAGTTAAAACAGAAGATATCTAGATTTCTTCTAGATAGTCAGGTCTTCTAGACTTCATTTCAAATGAAATTTCATGCAACTTTTAATTAGCATATGGAACTCATTGGCATAAGATATGACAGGAGTGGCGAATGAGAACATCTAAGTTACATTGATTAGAATAAAAAGGTTAATAAAGATATAAAACTTTATGCTACACATGTGGATGGGGTTCCAAGGAAAATTCTTGAGGTGATTATTCCCCTTGGATTTTTTTTTCTTTCCTTTGTAGCAATAGGTACTGATGCAATTGAGGATCTGCTAAGAAACTGTTTTTCTTTGCATTTATGCCTGTGTATGAGGGAAGAAGGGGGTGGCACAAGAATATGCTCCTATTCAATTCTTCTCAGAAGGAAATAACCCTTAGACAGTTGTGGAGAACACAAGCAAGGTAACCTTGCTGTAATTGTCATTAGGGCTGATTCCTGAGTTGTGTGGAAGAAAGATCTGGCCAAATTTTCCTTAGCTCTAAGGCCTTCCACCTACTGGTTGAGCCAGGGGGTGAATTCAGAGCAATGCAGAGTAGAGATAACTCTCTGCCAAACCGTTGTGGTTTTGCCACCATCTTCTCCTTCAGTTTATAATTTGCAGTATGTACAGAGATTGCTCCTGCTCAAAAGCAATGGTTCTCCTTCGTAATCTGCCTTATACCAGCGCTCTGCAGGTCACAGGACAGTGGTATGTCAGTGGCAGTGCATGTTAGGTCTGTGGCCTGGGGCCCTCAGGGCTGCCCCCAGCCTGCCAGGTGAGCCAGCAGAGCCAATGTGCTTTCCACCCTGCCCTCCATCAAACTAGGACTGCATCTAGCCACATGGTGGTTTGCTTCCCTGACCTCTGTTCTGCATGGTGAGATAGAAGACTCATGGGATAACTGAGAGAATCTTACCAATTAGAATTGGCAGTAGGCTGGTGCTAATGTTTTAGTCATTTCCAAAGGTAATGCATTTAATCCTGCCTTTCGCTGTTGCTTGACCCTATGGCTGTGGTAGCCACTTCCAGGCACTGAATTAATCTGAATGGAAATATGAGTGGAAAAGCAGAGGTATCCACACTGTATTTATTATGAATTTGAGAAGGAAGAAGAAATTACTTCAGCACTGCCTCCTTTTCATACTTCATATCTCTAAAAGTAGCCAGTTAATTACTTTCCATGGTTACTGCTATTGTAATATGTGCTTATTTGAAGTGCAAAGATAATCATCGATTTTATACTCTTGACTACACTATTAATGGTTTCAATACCCACATTGTGTTTACATTTTACTTTATAACTAACACTTAGCCATTGTGGTTTTAACATGTAACAATTCAGTGAATTCTGTCTCCATGTAATGCCCTTGCCATTTCATTCTGCGGTATTAAGTGTTGTTTTTCTAGGAAGGTCTTGAAATATGGGGCATTATGTATGAGTTATGCTAATTTGTTAGGGCAATGAATACATTAATTTCATTAGTAAATGGCCTCAAAGCAATAATTACCAGTGTAGGTGTGTCAGAAACGATCATGTTCAGTTTTGCCAGTTAATTATTAAGATTTTGTTCTAAGGGACCCAGATTTGACATCCTGCTTCTATTTAGCCATAAATAAAAGTCTGAAGTATATCGGGCTGAAGAAATCTAGCCAAGAACTTGTTTTGCTCTTAGAAATTCCTGCATTTTGTCTAATTGTGACTGCCAATAAGATGCCAAAATAATTAGTGCCAGTGCTATGAGGTTTATACTATACCTCCCAAAAAGGCACATCATAATGAAAATAGCAATTGTGCTTTCTCATTCCTCTCATCTTGCCTTATGTTACAGAATGTTGAATTATTCAATGGCAGTATTACTTGCTAGTGCAGTATTAAATTTGAAATGGCTGCAGTTTATCGTTAAAGCTTACGGGTGGTTTTTAATAGAGTTTACTTCTAATGGCCTAATTAGGTTTCTAAGTTATATCCGTGCACTTCTTGAACTTTACAGGGCTAGCTCCATGTAAAGGAGATGAATGGAGGCCCCTCTTCACCTGGATTACTTTCCTTAGTTGTGACCCTATTTTTAATTACAGTCACCTGTTGGGAGCACCTAATAAACCATAGTTCAGTCATAATATGCTTTTAGACACCTTAGAACTGTATTTTTCCAAAGGAAACTTGGAATTGAAGAAGGCCAATGGCATTCTGGCTTGTATCAAGAATAGTGTGGGCAGCAGGACCAGGGCAGTGATTGCCTCCTGGTGCTCCTGAGGAATCTCCTGGTGGGGATCCACCTTGAGTGCTGTGTCCAGTTCTGGGTCCCTCATGACAAGAAAGACATTGAGGGGCTGGGGTGAGCCCAGAGAAGGACAGTGGAGCAGGGAAAGGGTCTGGAGCACAGGTTCTGTGAGGAGCAGCTGGGGGAGCTCATCCAGGAGAAAAGGAGGTTCAGGGGGAACTTAGCAATCTCTACAACTGCCTGAAAGGAGGGTGTAGCCAGGTGAGGGTCAGCCTCTTCTCCCAGGTAGCAAGTGATGGGATGAGAGAAGATGGCCTCAAGCTGTGCAAGGAAAGGTTCAGGTTGGACATCAGGAGGGATTTCTTCATGGAAAGGGTTGTTAAACATTGGAATGAAGTGCCCAGAGAGGTGGTAGCATCACCATCCCTGGAGGTGTTCAAGAAATGGCTGGACATGGTGCTTACTGCAAAGGTCTAGTTGTCCAGGTGGTGACCAGTGTTTGGACTTGAAAAGGCTCAGAGGCCTTTTCCAACTAAATGATTCTTAGGTTCTGTGAAAAATTGTGTGCAGATGAGCAGAGATCCATTTCTCACTTACTAAAATGATAGCAAATAAGTATCTCCAATGTTTCATTGTGTGTGGTCTGCTTTGTAAAATAGAACCAAAGAAAGAGAGACAGAGACCCTCTGTTCTCATCACTGAAGCTACTTACAGCTTCTTTCAAAACATATTTTATATATTAAATTGCAAGGCTGAGCTTTCCAGATCATTATAGAATACTGGAAAATAATAGGACTGATAATTGTTTACTTTTTAGATATACCAGCGAAAGTACTGCATTACTCAGTTCTCTCATAGGAAAATGCACCATATATAGAGGCAAAGGACATATAGAATTCCCTGTATTTCCTGTCAGTGGACATGAATAACAGGTGCTCACAGCAACTATTTCAGCTCTGAAATATGTTTTATGTTGAGTGCAGGACTCTAGCTAAGCTCTTTAGATTTAGAGTGTAGGCCGTCGTTAGGCTGGTCCAGTAAAGCATGTGCTCTGCAGAGTTTGCTTGCTGACCTTAGTTCATAATCCCAAGCAGAGTCAGTGAATAATGATATGACATCTTGGTTCATAGATTTAGAGATACAAAGAGTGGGTGTCTAATTGTGGCTTTCTTCTTTTGCATGATTGATAACTTTCCATTAGTTGAACTGATATTTGGTTTGCCTTGGGAGAGAGACAAGCAGATGCAACTTATATCACAGTGAGTTTTGCTGTATATCTGGGCAGCCTGGTTACTTTACCTCCTCTCTGGTCAAGCTCCTGAGAATCCTAGGAAACCATGCAAGGAAAAATAAGTATTGTGCTACTACTGCAGTAATTGTAGGCCAGGTTCCTCTAGTTGGATGGCTTTTTTTCTGGACTGCTTCTTTGCTTCTCTGGTATTTGTTTAGGAATTCAGAAACCAAGAGAATGAGTTCCTTTCTGTCTCAGATTGTGTCCTTCTCCCAAGATACTGTGAGGAAAAAGAGTCTTCCTTGTTTATTGGGCAATTAAGGGAAACTTATTGATAGCATTCCATCAAATCTAGAGTAGCACAAATCTATCAGAGTAACTTATAAATACTTTTCACCCCAGAGATTCTTGAATATTCTTAAATTTTATTCCCAAAAAATAAATCCCCTGAGAAACCAAGTTTTGTAAAAAACTGACAGTAGCAGCTTTTTTTTGCCTCCCTATGATCAAACATCCTTTTATGGACAAGTCTTTTATGGAATAGGTTGCCTACTTACATATTCTTATTTTTAACTGTTAGTATTGAATTTAAACATTTAATGATTGATTTAGTACTTATTGCATAGTTTAATAAAAGTTTAGTGATGTAACAGAGCTGGTTACAAAGATACACCCCACTAGAAACTCCTTTACTGACAAAATCAAATGCTAAGTAAAATAAACAGCTTGGCTTTCTACTGACATTTTATAGCCACCTTAAGGGAAAGGTGGGGATGGGGATTGTGTTGCCATGTGGGTTTAATTCATGAACTTCCACTCAGAGTGCTCAAAGGCAGTACAGTAGTTGAGCCAACTTTCTCTGTTAAATTACAAAAAGAGATTTTTTTTTTTTACCAAATACAAAGGATCAACTGCAGCTGCAAAAAGGAAATTTAGAATTATCATCATACCAGTATCAGAAAGTCCTTTATATTTATAGCTTCATAAAAGTTCACAGCTAGAGTATTTGCTGCCAACTCATAAAAGAACTAATGAAAATTTCTGCAGATCTTTTTTGTGGACAGTGATTTCTTAATCCCCTAAATCCTGATGAATTCTTATATTCAAAACATTTGTAAAATGGATAGAAAAGGACTTTGTGATTCTTTAATAGTGTAGGTCACATTTAAACTCACTAAGGGACAAACTGTGCTACAGTCTTATTTGGGTAATATCACCATCCTCCAAGTGTATCCATTAGCACCAAGACAACTGTTTGTGACAGTATTATTCAAAGCAAAAAAAAAAAAAAAAAAGATTATGTTCTGCTGCTTTTCTGAAGGCAAATTCCTCTATTGTTTGGATAAACTTTAAAATTCTACTTATAATCTTAAAATGTTGAAACAATAATGATTTTTATAAGTGTAATTAAGCAATAAGTTTCTTTGAGATAAACAGTATTTGGCACTAATGAAAACCTTGTGTTTTAATGTACCTCAAAGGGTGTTGTAACTCAATAATTCACAGATTCTCGAAGCTTTTATGTCTAAAAGCAGAAAGCTTCTTCTAGCTACATTCCTAAAAGTATGAAAATTAGATCAATGTTTTTATCTCCAGCTGTGGAAAACCATTCCCAAAAGAAAAGCTAGTGACAGTAACAGGTTAGGTGAATATTTATCAAATTTGAGGGTAATATGAGTTTTGGTGATTTCTTCTAGCTACTATCATTCCCCTCTCTCCCTCAACCTCTGTTGTTGTCTGGAACATCAAGGCTGCCCTAAATTTGTCACTTCTACGTTATTGTTCTCTTCTTCTCTGTAGCCTCCTCTACTTGGAGAGAGCCTGTCCCACCAAAAATCGGCTATTGTCATGGTTTAATGTCCGCTGGCAACTAAGTGCCACGCAGCCACTCACTCACTGCCCACTCCTGTCACCTTAGTGGGGAGGAAGATTGGTGCCTAAAACACGTAATCCTTGGGGTTGAGATAAGAGTCGTTTAATAACTGAAAGAAAGATAGTAATACCTGTAGGGAAAGGAGAGAGAGTTGGATGGATGGGCAAATGGATGCACAGTAAAACTGCTCACTGCTCGCTGGCTGATGTCCAGTCTGTTCCCCGGCAGTGGTCAGCAACTTCTGGCTAGCTACTCCCAGTTTGTATAGTGGGCATGACGTTCTATGGTGTGGAATATCTCTCTGGCCAGTTCAGGTCACCTATCCAGGCTGTGTGTTCAAGTTTTTTTGCACCTGCTTGCTGGCAGAGCATGGGAAAGTGTAAAATGCTAGATTTAGAGTAAACGTAATTTAGCAATAACTAAAACATGAGTGTGTTATCAACATTATTTTTGTACTAAATTTGAATCACAGCCCTGAACCAGCAACTAAGAAAATTAACTCTGTCTGAACTGAAACCAGGGACCCATATTTTTGAAGTTGCTTCCAAGTTTAACTTTTATGTAGTCAGAAATGTTCTAGATTATGATAATAATAGGCTGTCTCTTGGTGCCAGCAGAAGAGAAAGGCTGTATTTCAGAACCAGAATGTTTCCAATCCTACTGCTATAAAAGGATTTCTGTCTTAGAAAGACAGAATCTTTAATTGAACATACTTTCCTTTAGGAGTAAAATGACTTGCATAGGTGAGGCACTGGTAACTAGAGGAAAATCGCAACAGATTTTGAAACTCTGTAAAGAGCAGAATCATTTAGGAGCTGCCCTTTTTGGATAGAAAAGTTCTGTTAGTTTCACCATTCTGGTTCTTTAGGTTTCTGAGCTGGTGAGTAAGGGCAGTGTCTGTATTTTCATCTGTATAGTTGTAAAAACTTGTGAAAAAACTCTGCTTTTTTTTTCTGCCAAATGTTTAGAGTGTAGTCAAATCTGACCTCTTTGTAGATCCCTCTGAGACACACCTACCAGAGCTGAGCGGTTCAGGCTGTCCTTGCAGCCTGAGCCATTTTACATGCAGTATGTCTCAAACTGTGAAGCTATTTGTTAAACTAGGCCGTGTTACTGTTTGACTGAAAGGAAGACAAATTGTCTATATCATCCTATATTATCCTTAACTTCCATGTAATTGTTTTAATCTTTGTTTTATAATAAATGCATGGAAGTGTCTTGAGGGTACCTTTTTGTTTGCTATCATAGGTGTCTGATTTAGAGTCCAAGAAGATGGAAATGTTCAGGGCTGCTTTTTCTTCCTCTCACCTGAATAGTTCACAAAACACACTCTAAAACTAAAATATCAGTCATTCTCACTGCGGAACTCTACTTCCATATAAAAGCAGGTGAAGCTGTGTTTCCCATCCATCTCATTCTGAAAATGTCTAGCAAATTGGATTAGGACAAGTGATAGTTTTGACCGGAAAGATGTGTCATGCCAACCCCAAAGAACATCTAGATGTTACTGGGGGATCATACATTCCAGGTTAAAGGGAGCTGGAGGTGAGGAAAGAAGGAATATCTTACCTGTGTCTATCACTGTTTCCTGTCTTGCATCTCAACTGCATGTTTATTTAAAGAGGCTGAACAAGTAGTCTTACACAAAGAAAATTACAGTTTCCAGAAGTTCTGAGTGGTTAAGATTAATGAGAAAACACACAAGAGTCTCCTATGAAGTGCTTTCAGTTTGGCACTCTACCCCTAGGTGTTTTATGCCCAGCTAATGACAACTTGTCTCTGTTCTCAGGGGCCAGCAGCTTTCACTGCTGGACTCTTTAATTCATAGTGGCACTTTCAGATATGTCTTTGTTTAGGGGTAGTTACTTTGTGATTGCCACCCATTTGTACATTTGAGCTTCACTGGCAAGAATCTGCTAAAGAGAGGACTTCCTTGAGAATACCCAACCAAAAAACCCTTGGACATGACTGCTCCACACCAGTCTAATGGGAGGGAGTGAGGCATTAGCAAAACATTAACTGATATGGGGGCAAAATAAGGTTCTGGAGAGTTTTCTTGTTCAGTTCTGTAGAAGTAATGACAATCAATCTGTGGAGCTCAATGAAATATTATAATCCCCCTATAAAACATCTGTGGGATGACACAGAAAGTCTGTAGAAAATGCAGCATTGTATCCAAATATCTCCAAATGGATATTCTGGTTTGATTTTGATGGGAGGTGGGACGCTGGTTGAAATTAGTGGTGTGGCAGAGTTTACGCATGCCTGACAGAACAGAGAAATAAGGAAACTTCATATAGTTCTTTCACAAGTTGTTTTTAAGCCTGAAATAGAACTTAGTCTTCAGGGGGAACAAGTGTCCTAATTTCACCAGATGTTAATGTTTAGTTCTATGGTCCCTTTAAAAACAAGCCCAGTGTAAAGGGGAAAGTCGTATGAATACATTTTTTGACATTTTGTTTATTAGCATTTTATCTAGGCTAGTAGTAAATGAATAGGCTTGTCAGCAGAAATCTCAGGGTGAAGAAAATAAAGAATCTTAATAGGCAGGGAGAAACAGAACTAATGGCAAATTCCTCACAAAGAGCTCTAATTTATTGGTTTCTTTTTCATGAAGATTCTGTTCTGGATTCTGGCTTTGTCAGAAGAAACAGCTGAATGATGACATGGATTCTAAGAAAAACTGTGCTGTCTGGTGGGAAAGGAAAGAAAGGAGAAAGGAAAGTCTACTTCTTTTAACACTTTCTTCAAAACACTTCATACCACACAGTGAAATTTTCTTAGTTTGATTTGTTGGTTTCCGTTAACTTGCTAAGTCTGAGTTTGTAAAAATGCTTCAAGGCCTGGTTCTTCTTATAAGTGACTGACTGTAGTAAAACAATAAATGAGGACTTTTCTAGGTTTCTGTTGTGCAAATGCTGCAGAGCACTGGGTTCAGGATATGCAGCTTTGTTGGAACTGATTCTGGCTTGCTGCACCCACTGGGACTGCTGTCACAGTGCTCTTGGGACCAGTACAGTTGCTGGGAGCTACAACACTGCCTCATTTCCTCTGCTCGCACTCGTTGTGTCAGCCTGTTCTCCCGAGCAAGGGAAGAAACCGCAAATTCCAGAGTTAAAGTGATGACATTTTCCTGGTGTATGCTTACTAGTTACAAGCTGGACTTTTTCTATAGCTCTGTAGAGCATACAACTAAATTAAGTTGTGTAATTAGTAAAGTAAGTGTCATCTACACTACTTTCCTCCTAAATCCATTCGTGTGATTGAGAGTGTTTGTGTACAACTCTTCAGCCAGGTGGGCATGAGGATCTGTCATGTGTCACAGTACATTAGAATTTGCTATAGACCCTTTCTCAACAGAAGTAATTTTTTGCCGAGATGACTACAACTTCTCTGATCCAACCCATTCAGCTTTCAGTTTTATGTTGACAGTATCAGGGAATGTGCAGTGTTTTCAAAGATGTAATTGCTGAGTGAACTCGTAGGCTGAGTTCATCCTTGTATTCCTTTCCTTGCCTTGGCAAGAGAAAGGCGTAGAATGTAAAGATGCATCCTTGAAAGTGCTTGAAGTCAAGATGGGAAAAGATGGAGAGGTAAGGAATGAAGTAGAATAGGACAAATGAAATAAATTTAGGAAAATAATCTGTTTCATTGTTTAATTAAATTTAATTGAATTAAATTTCCTTTCCCAGTGTTAAACTCATTCTCTGAACCTATATTGTTATCACCTGACCTAGTCAGAGTGTCGTTCTGAAGCATACAAAAGCACCCTCCAAAAACAGGCAATCAAAAAAAACCACAGGGAAGAGAAAAATGCCGAATCATGGCAATCCAGAAGTTGTAATATTTTTAATTTGGTACTTTGCTTGTATTTTATTTTATTGCTCAGTTGGAAACACTCCTGGCTTTTTTGGTTGAAGGAAGAATGAAAGAACAGATTTAAGCCATGTAAAGGTAGTAAGACAGTGGAACTCATTTGATTGTGTAGAGTAGTTGTATGTAGTTTGTTTTTCTTTCTCCTCTAACTATGTTCCTAAAATGAATTCCTTCCATAAATCCAGTACAATAACTTCTGTTTCAATAAATGCCTGTCAGGCTTTCTCTCCTGCTGGAGAAACAACCTTAGAAATCAAAACAACTGTTGTAGCAACTTAGGAAATGCACTTGTACTTTCTCCTGCATTTCACCTTTTCTTTGTGCCAGCTCCTGAAGGAAGAAGGACAAGACTCCAGGAATGTGGTCTAACAAGATTGTAACTTACATTATATTTCAAGGAATTATCTGATCATTATTCATCCAGCACAGGTCATTCATCCTATTGTAATCCACTTTGCAAAGGGCCCGTGTCAGCTCCCTACCCCATTAACCAGGCGTTGCACCACTGCTAAGATTTCACTGCTCTCCCCTCATGCAAGGCAGTGGGAATTGGCTCCTTAGTGGTCAGGAGATTCGGAGCTTCAGCCCCATTTTTCAACTCCTTTTTGCTAGTGCTTTCCCCTATACAGATGCAGTTTTAGCTTTCTAAATGGACAAGAAGCCCCTCTGAAAAGTTCTGTACAAAGAGTGACTTGGTGAATTGCAGCTCCACTTTTCTCATCCCCTGAAGAGGAAAGAAAAAGAGATAACATGTTTGTTACACTTGCTCACCATGAATATGCTTCTCTTCTTAGTTCCACAGAGACTGTGTGATGTGCATGGGGAGATTCTGAAGTGCAGTAATTTTACTATGCTAAAGCTGTTGTCATTTTTTAAGACTCAGTCTTCTGGATGGAAACTGAAGGCAAAAGGAAATGTTGATCAGATCTTTTGATTTAGTGGGGACAGGGAGGAGAATGGGGAAGGGAAAAAAACTTGACATCTGCAATGCTCAGTGTCCTGACACAAATTCCTCTTTTAGGCCATGAGAACAGAGTTAAATTCTGCTCCCTTACAGTACCACTTTTTCATCCCAGACACAACTTCATCTCTCAGGCTGCCAGAAATGGATTCTAACTCACTCAAGCCCTTGAGTACAGCAGTGAAGACTGGATAGCTTGCACACTGTTGTTTGGTTGTTGGTTTTTTTTTTTTAATTTCTGAATGGAACATTAGCTTTATGAAATTAAAAGTAAAGGCAACCGTATTTATCCACGTTAATGTGAAATTAATTTCATATTATTAAATTAATAGGATGATGAAACATTTAGTTCCTTTCAACACACCAATCTCTGAAGATTTAATTAAAAATATCCTTTTATATATCCTGAAATCCCAGTTGTTTCTCTAAGAAGCAAAATGTGATCAAGATATTAAAGTCCTGTATTTTTTGTGTGGACCACTTGTGTTTTGGTATGGAAATATATAAAACTTCCATTCAATAATTTGCCTTCTCAAACTACTTTTCATGACGTTATTTCATCAGATGATCTAGATTATCTGCATGACATTATCTTTTCAAACTGACTTAGGACTGAAGTCTGATATTTGCATATTCAAGATGGAACTGTGTAACTTAATAGTGTTTCTTTTTGTGTATAGAATTTATTTTTTATATATTATGTTTACTTTGGGGAATCTAAAAACAAGCCCTTCCAAAATCATTTTCTTGACTTTTTAGGTGATTTTGCTCTCATGTTTTTATGCAGGGGAGCTTTCACCAATCTTGTCTAAAATATGCTGTAGTAATATGATCAGGTGATGATCTGTACATACATTGGATGTAATATCCTTTTCTTGCAGGCATGTGATGTATATTTCTTCAAGGAGAAAGTGATGATTTTAATTTTATAGCAGACAGGACAGGAAAAGATTATCATTAGAAATGGGTGAGGGTGGGGTAGAGGGCCAACACTGTACTGTTTAGATATATATTACCCAGCTAAAAGAGGTTACATTGGAAGAGATACCATGCTGGATATCTATGGGAGAGCTGTGAGGGTTGATCATTTAGTAGCTGACAATTAGTGAAGTACTGTTAAGTACTTCCTGCTGGAATATAAGCAACCTGCCAGGCAGATTTCATGTTTCTGTTCCATTTTTCTCTTCCCTTAATCTCACCACAATTAATTGAATCAAAGCTTAGTCAGAAGTGAAGCATTCCCTTTATGTCACTGTACATACATGGACTATAGAAGTGCATTGGAATTTTCATGCTGGTCTTCCCTTCAGTAACCAGAAGCTGGTTTTGTCAGTGATTGAGGACTGTCAGAACAGTGACCTCCTTGTTTGCAACCTGTTTGCTCCCATGACAGCCTCAGCTCTGGTTTTTTGGGTTTCCCAATTAAAAGTAAATCTTAGTGGAAGTAGATGGTGGATTCACTTGACTTCAGCAATCTGATACAATACAGCAAATGGAGAAGTGCAACAGTTTTTTGTTTGGGGGTTTTTTTGGTTTATATATATATATATAGGTAGCATTCTGTAATAGAGAATTATTACTCATTGAGTTTAATTCTTATAATCCCCAGGCACAAAGTTTTGGTGTCTTATTTTCCACAGCATTCTGCAGACCTGACATGTTTCACCAGCACTTAGACTTGGATGGGGAGTTGTGCTGATACCTACTTGGTGTAACTGGACCTGCAATGACCCCAGAGCTTGGTCTCATTCACTGTTTCATTTCAATTAAGCAATTTTACCAAGCTGATCAGGTTCTCAGAAATTGCATTTTTCTGTAAAGGGTAAGCATGCAGCTAAAATGCTCAAATTGCTGCTACACATTGCTTTTTGGAGGACTGTTATTCCCACTTGATCTTCTCTCTCATGCTATGTGTTACAAGGAGAGCTGTACCATGTTCTTTCCTACCGCAGCCATAATGAAGTTTACCACTTGTTGCCCATCTCAGTGGTGCATGTGGGAAGTTTTCTGGTGCAGGCTGTGGTCAGCAGAGTAGAGCTTTGACAGATCAGTGTAGTGATGTCTCACAGTATAAGGAAAACCTGCAGAATCTGGTGCTTTTCCTTGCCCTTAAGAGTCAGACTCTGTGGATAGGCACTTATACAGTGAATGGAAAGTGGAAGGATGTCCTAATTTCTTAATTCTTCTATGTGAATGATGTAGGTCACAAGTAAAATCTTTTTACGACCTGCAATATTGGGATTGTGTCTATTTCAGAGCTCATTAAGTTTTGATAACTAAGGTGATTTAATGACACACTTACTGTGGACTTTCTTCTTCAATATGTATGTATGTTTAACATGAGGTTTTACATGTGTAATTCAGATGGTAAATACTGAAAGAAAAAATAAACTCTCTTATTTTCAAGCAAAGGATTGGGGACAATTATAATTTTAAGGGCAGTTTAAAAATAATTCTTAATTGAATCTCTGTTTTGTCTATAATACCTATTCTATAAAATCATACCTTAAAAATGCAACACTGTTTTGTTTCTCTTCCCCTAGCTTTGTGCAATATAGTTTTAAATTCAGTCTCAATTAGTCATGTCAGTGTAGTTTTCTGATCCCAACATCCAAAATCCTGTAGTTCTAATGTGGATGGGAATTTGGATAGGAATTGCTGTGCAGCAGAATGGTGGGTTTTTCAAAACACTTTTGCTAAAGACCATGATAAAATATTTTATGCCTGTCCTGTCTGCAATATCAAGATGTGGAATTAAGGAGAGCTATAAGACATAAAAGCTCCAGACCTGCATATGATTATTTATGTTAAATTGAAACAAACTATCTTGCTCAATGAGAGTTTTTTCAGCTCTAAGGCAAGATTTGTAGAGCTTCTCTACCTTCTTTATTTTTGCATGTGAGATACTGGCTGTGGAGGGGAGCATGGAGTAATGCTCTAGCCTTTCATCTCTGGAGAGAGTGGGATTTGTAAACTGGATAAAAGTCAGTAGGGAATATTAGTTTAGATGGTGATGTCAAATGAGTTCTCTAGATCACACAACCACTGTGCAATTGACAAATTATGGTAATAGCTTTGGACTGTCAATTTAATGAGAAATTGGGGGGGATCAGAAGGATCGAGAGAGGTTTTTAGTATCCAATGCAATGCTATGCAAAAATCTCTCACAGAAGAAGGGAGATACTTGAATTGTAGCCCTGAAAAGAAACTGTGACTTACTCAGTTGGAGCTCTAGTCTGAACTGAGGTCCACACTGCTCTGAGGTATCCAGACATGGGACTTTGTCCAGATCATTCCACAGAGGTCAGGATGCACCTTTCTCATCACACCAATTTTCACCCTTAGTGCACCTTTACCTTGCAGGGAAAAAAAATACCAAAAAGCATGCAGGTACCAGGATGCCTGGTCAGTTCAAAAGCTGCTATGGTGCTTTCAGTTGTGTTTGTGCTACAGGTAGGACTTAAATGTTACCAGCAGACTCTTCCTAGACAGCAGAACAAAACAGGAAAATTGTAGAGCTGTGTTGGTTTACAGACGCTTTGTGTTTCCCTACTAATAAGCAGTTAGACATAGCCTTTTTGTGATGATAGTATCATGCAGAGGGCTCTAAATTATTCACACAAGTAACTAACGTGTTTTATGTCTTCTCAAATTGTCCAATAGCTCTGCAACATATTTGAAAATACTTATTGTTTGGAATTTGCATTCAGAATAATTTCAAGAAAATATTCTTGGTTTTACACAGGTTCCTTGAAAAGACTGATTTTTCCTATTCTGAGAAGCATATACACATTTTGTTAGTCCCTTAGATTATATGGTATTTTTCCTGTCCCTGGCTATGCAAGGTTGATTCTTAGAGTGATTTATTTAATTTTGGGTGGGAAGTGTCCATTGGATGTTTTCTACCTACTCATTAATTTAACAAACATTTACCACTCAATGCATTCCTTGTATGGATTTTTTTGGACAACTAAAGTAACAACTCCAAATGGGGGTACAAAAAGAGAGTGTTTGAAGCAAAAATTTATTTTGAAAGCTTTGAAATATTGTGTATTGTGTGATAGACCAAGTGTTGCCAGTGTGCTCTGGGTACCTCTGCATGCAGTCACTAGATGTGTTCACAAGCGGACTGCACACACAAAATGTTACCATATTGCATCTTTCTATTATGGACATCAAGTAGGGATTTGAATATGCAGTTGCCTTTCAAAATGAACAATACTGCCAGACCCTTATATACAAGGACCTGGAAACTGCAAATCTTCATTTCATTTCTCCTGAGGCTCTTTGGTGAGAGTTGTTCTTTCTTTTCTTACAAAATGACTGCAAATACAAAGATGTGAGTGTTTTATCAGTACTGTAACTATTCTGTGAGAAAACTTCTCACATCTTAAATACTAAAGCTGTGGAAAATAAATTCATTTTTTTGATATCAATTTTTCTTTTTGCCTATTTTAAAATGATTTATTGAAGTAGAAAGTCAGATGATGATAAGATAACACTGTTTAGAGGTCATTAAAGAGTTTTCAGGAAGTTTCTACAAAGGTACTGGTTTTATATTGTCAGTGCGATAAGAAAACTAACAATTTATGTCAAAGTTTGCAAAATGTGTTTGTCTGATAAACAGTCTGCTCAAGGGAAATCAATCATATTTCCTTCCCAGAGTGTGTTGTATTTTTCATGAAGTGAACTTCAGCAACTCCACACATTCATGTGTTTGGTATTGTAGGATCTTATGAAGGATCTTCTCTTGTTGCAGTGCTCACAGTGCTGTGTTTGGCTTGGGACCACGTGTGGTACCAGGCAGTAATAATCAGAAGCCTTTGTTCTGCAGAAGGATTATATGTTCTTCTTTTGCCAGATGAGAACCTCAGAGTGTGTTTCTTCCCTCAAACAAAAGATGTTTCTGTGAAACAAAAATTTGGTGTTGGAGATGGTCAGAGAGGAGTTACAAGATGAGGCTGCTTTATAGAACACTGTTCTGAAGAGACATTCTGCATCAATATAGTTGAGAAACATATTTGGCTGAAAACAACTAAAACAGACTGCTTAATCTACCTTCTCACTGTTTTTCTTAATGTGCATTTCAGCTTATTACAGCAGAAATCCCTTCTCAATTGCCTTGAGCTGAAACAATGCATCTGAGCTTGGGTTAAAAGCCTATAAGTGCTTCTTTACTTGAAAAAAGTGAAATCACATTACATTAATAGAAGTATTCATTAATTTGGCCTCATTTTTCAGTAGAATTAGCATTATTGAAAAGTCTTTGCGATCTTTAAGTTAAACTACTTAGTTAAGTGACAGAGTTTCATCTGTAACACCTAGTGATGTGTCAGGTAATGTAGAAAATTATTGTCCAATTTGGAAACCTGAGACGTTACTGAGAAATGCTGTGGGGTGCGTTATAATGAAAATACCAATCCACATTAGCCATGGTTGCCATAAGCAAAAATCTTAATATCTTGGCCAAACCTACTTAAGGTTCATGTAATAAACTCACATTCCTAATTTTATTAGGGATGTGCCAAGTTAAGCACTTCGCTGGCCTTTGGACAGATTTATAGCTTGACTTCTGCTGAATTAGTGTTGACTGACAAGAGGGCATTGTTTTATAGGATGCTATTTAAATAAAAACCTTCAGGGTATTTCTGTAATGTTGTCACATCAAGCCCAAACTGGAAAAAAGAAATGTGTATTAAGGAGGACTCTTCATTAGTTTTAAGGAGTTTAATCTAAGGCTGTCAAATACTTCCTTATAAGGTAAGATTTTGTAATAGGATGGACAAACCCTATCTTTGTTCCAGGTTTTAGTAAGAAAACAGTCTGTTGGATTTCCTGAAAATTGGGAAGGGAAAAAAATTACTGTTCATTTTTCCGTGATACAGTTGTGTGTAAAGAAGACTGTGATCCTCTTTCCCTCTGAATATCAGAAAGGCAGTTGATGATAACTGTTTACTTTGTAACTTTATTATGGTACATCCCTAGTTTCTGGCAAAATGTGTCATCTTGTATTTGTTCGTTGACTATCCTGGGCCATGAAGCATTCTGACATTTTCGTGCATAGAGCAGCCTAGTTGTAGACTAGAAAAATGGTCCTTCCTTTTAAGGTGTTGGTTTGAACAGTCCTTCCTCTTTATAAAATAAATAAATTGCTTTTAAAAGTTGCATCTTTTAGATGCACCTTAGACTGATTAACTGTTGTGACTCTGAGCAAAATATTGATCCAAATATTGATAAAATTAATATGACCCTTCAGTCCTCTTTTGCCATATATTTTTTAGTTTATGGGAAGGACCATGTAGCTGAGATCCCATATTACTATGAAGAAATTGTTCAGTGTCTTAACCCGTGGTCACAGATTTGTATAGCTTGTTTTGACCATTTGTAAATAAAGGAGAGTTATTCCTGCCTCCCTGAGGGACCAAAAGGTGCGAGGAATGGATGAAACTGAACTGTTTTTTAGAGCTACAGAACTATTATCTGATCATTAGAAAGCCTTACTTTTTGCAATTAATATCTGAAATATGTGAAAGAAGTATGATTAGCGCTGAAATGTCATTTTCTGGTCCATTTTAAAAAGACACGTAAGGAATCAGCTTCACTGGTAAGAATGACAAAAGGCACACATAGAGTTACGTGTGAAAGATTACAAAATGGATTTGCTTTAGCAAAGGAAATATTGTACACACTGATTAAAGTCTACGTAAATGAAATATTGGAAATATGCCAGTCATATCTAGCAGTGCCACTCATGCAATGGATCTCACCTATGTTTCACTGATTCTCTTAAACTTTGTGCTGGTGGCTATTACATACACTAACCCAGCAGCTGCTCAACTCAGCAAGAGTGTGCTGGGAGACTGAAATCCTGAGAATTCAGCAACAAAATCAGGATGTGAGTTCTGACTAGTAGAAGAGCAGCTGAGGAATAATTGCTGTCAGTTATAATAAACTCATTGTAGTGAACTCATGCAGAGAATTTAGGGGACTGTGTCTCACCTGTTTAAATAGGAGTTTAACATGACAAAGTTTCCCTCACATATTATTTGATCATTGTTAGTATTACTTATAAAGCTCCATCATTGTGCATGGTACTTTACCCAATTAATTTAATTAAAAAGTTCTACTTAGAGCTGATGAATGCAATAACATAAGGTTTACAGAACCTCATTCCACAAAAGTGTTGACATGTGCACTAGGGCGTTCATCTGACTGCTGGTCGCTGATGGAGCTTTTACAGTGTTACATCACTATTCCAAGGATGACATGGGAATAAATATAACTACATGTTCATTAATGTAGTAATCATAGTAGGTGATAATATAACTGGGTTAAGAATCTACTTGAAATCATTCTTATTGATAATCTATCTTCTCCAGAAAGGAACACTTGAACTAGAAAAAGTGGTGGAAAAAACCGCCTTAGATTTATTTCTTTTGTTATTTTACTTTTCTGTGGGTAAGTATGATTGAAATATTTAAATATCAAACAAGCCTACTCTTAAGGGTAGTAATTAATGAACAGGGTGTTCACTGTTTGAGCTGAGGGTCCTTGTCCTCTTCCTAGTTCAATCAATAGTAAAGTTTAATTGGAGCTGGGTTGCATGCTACTGTAAATATTTTGTCTTTCAATAATAAGGAGGCTTGTCTGAATATGTGGTCGAGAGTAAGTCTGAGCTTTGTGAGATAGCACGGAGTGTGTTCATTGGTTTTCATGCTAGAAAGATCACAGAGTGGCATTTCCCAGGCTTGTATTGTTGGTTTAGCCACCTCTTCCTTCTGCACATCAGAGGATAGTGGGTACTTCTATTGTTTATGTGCTAGTTAATGTATTCCATTGGCAGAGGTACTTCACTCCTCAGGACTATAACTGCCAATTCTACTCTAATTAGTAAGCATTAAAATGAACTCCCAACCTCACAAATCTTTCCCTGACAACTTCACACCCTATTAAACCCTAACTTTCTTGCACCTTAAAAATACTTCTTTCCACAATACAGTGCTTTACTTTATGAGTATACGCATCGCTCTGAGTAGAGTCTACCGAACACCTGCTTAGCCTAAGAAATCTTGGCTTTCCCCAGAAAAAATTCAGAAATATTCGGAAGCAGAGGCTTAAATTAAAACAATAAAAGAATTATTATGCTTTAAAAGTATGCACATGTGCCTGTATAACCAAAACCTGTGCACGGTTGGGTAACCGTGGTAACCTAAATGTTTGGGCACTTGCCACGTTATTGTTTGGGTTTGCAATTTAAATGTATTTGCACATTGCTACCTTCACAGCTTTTAAAATGCTCACCTCTTTATATTTGTGTTCCATACTGCTCTGCAGTACTTTCTTTTAGCATGAAGAAAGCTTTCTTTTTTGTCAAACGTGAAATAGCCACAAAAGTGTTACTACATTGAAAATGGGCTGTAGAGGACAATTAGAAACTGTGCAACAAGCACATCTGAACTCTGGTGGTTCTTGTGTAATTTTTCCATCAATTTTAGAAACTACATCAGGCTTAATGAGAAGAGACAGGAATCGAGAATGAAGAGGAGAGCTCTCCTCCAAGATGCTGCAGATATTTGATAGCAACTCAAAGCATTTGTTGTGGAATACCACCAAATTCACCAGATTCTGCAAAAAATGCATATAAATCAGATTTTGAAACATATGGGTTTAGAAGCTACCATTTTAAGAAAAATGTGGGAAGTAGGTCTTGGGAGCAGACTCCCACTCCTGTACTCCATGCTCCTCCTGCTTTTAGCCAGGGTCTCTAAATTAAAATGCATTAACACTCTGGGACTAGGGATCAGAAATTAATAGTCCAAAGATCAGGCTATGAGTTCACATCTTTATTTCTCCTTTTACACTATTTGCTCTCTTATGCTGGCTGCTGGAAACTAGAACCATGTCCAAAACATCCTTACCTATCTTGTCGGTTAATACCCTGCCATGAGTGCTGGGAATTTGAGGTGGCCCAAGAAAAAAAGCACCAATAAATGGGATCCTGCCATTTCCCATTGGACTGGATTTTGTAAAAGAGAACCTGGCCTGTGTTTCTTCTCTCCTTGGGTGAAAACCTGCAATAGAAAAAAGAGTGGTACTCTTCACTCACTTATCATCCTGGGAGATATATCAGGTCTAAGTTACTCTGAAGGGCTAAACCCAAATCCAAAGACATCAGTCTTCTTGCAAAAGAGTTGTTGGTGAAGTCTTGCATTGATCCATATTTTTATTTCTAAGAGATACTTTTGATCTCTCCTTCTATTTTTGTAGGCTATATTAAATGTGGGTTCGGTTTAGATTCAAACTTCAATTCTTTTTGTTGAAGAGAGTGTCAGCTAGTCTTCCTGGCATGTTTCTTTTAGTGCTTTTGTTTCTCAAACAGGTATATGGCCTAACTTTGCATAATCTATTAGTCTCCCACTTCTTTCATCTGTCCCATTAAATTTGGGGTTCTCTCTCTGCAGTCAGAAGATGCTCTTGCATACATGATGTCATCTCTAATCCCATTTTTCATTTGTATCATGGTTGTTGCTAACCACTCTTTAAATAAAAATACAACATGATTCTAATACACCAAGGAGCTCCACGGATAACCATATAATTTCAAAATGATACTGATTTTATTTATATGCAACATAATCTTTTACAGCTCTTAGTCTTTATTTGAAGCATTGCAAAGTGGATTTTTATGAAAGGTATTATAAAGGACTCCTTGTTTTTTCATAACAGATTTGAACATTAACTGATCAGAGTTCAGATAAATAGTCTTTACTCTCCATTAAAATATTAAAAAGCCTTTGGTAGGAAACTGGCGTAAAGATCCTTCATTCTTGTTTAATGAACACTTGTTGGCAAGTATAACACTTTAATAGCTTTGCAGAATGAATTTTGTGTGAGCATCCTCCATTTCATTGTCAGACACTTGTACAGGTGCTGGGAATTTATTGGGGGAAGCATATTTTTACTCATTAGTTCTGTATTTGATTACAGAACAGTAAAATATGAACCACTAAGTCCCTGAGGCATAGCTGTGTACATTGAGATTAGTAATTGCATGTCATCGTGTTTTCCATTGGAATTTATATGAACAGATAGGATAGGTGCTTCCTAAGTAGGTTTAAAAGCAAAGCAAATTTGTATTTAATCTTTTTTGCAGGCATATTTTCCCTAATGGAGTAAAGGTTAGGCTAGATATTATATTTTAAATATGAGTTTAATTTTTTTTTTGCCTTTGTTCAAGTATGAGGTTTTCTTTCTGGCAGATTAAAGGAAATATATTGTAGCTGAAAAATTTGACTCTGTATGTGCTAATATAAACACAAAGACTAGTGTTGTCAGCAATGAGTGTTTATGAATATAGTTTTATATACAATATACAGACAATGTTTTTATCTTTAACCAGCTTTTAATGCTGTAGGTATGAATGAAAATCATGTAACAGCTCTAGGGATAAATTTTATTCCAACTGAATAAAAGAATACCATTTTTAAATGTCTTTAGTATGCCTGTTTCTCAAGAACAGCTAAAATGCAATTAAAGTTTTGTATATTAAGAAAACCCTCAAAATAAAAATTAAAATAATCCAAAAAACTTTAATGAATAGGAAATAAAATCTTTTGGGTCATGTTGAAGGGTTAAACAATGCCAAATGTGCCATTTTGTCCTGTATAAAAGTGCTCATGAATGCGTTTTCAAAAACTGAATCTAACGAGGTACTTAATAGTCACAAAACTGGCACATTTGATAATTAATGTTCCTTATTGAATTTTTGCTGATGCAGTCTAGTCTTAAATGGAGAGAAATGTTAACTCAACATGTACTTGAGCCATCAGCTGTTTGCAAACTTCCCCTATATTGAGGTGAAATACCTGAGTATGAGCACTCAGCGAAAGGCCTTCATTAGCACATCTCCACCGCGGGATGAGGACTTACCTGTGTTTGTGGTTTGTGAGCACGTGGGTTTGTACAAGGCCTGCAATATTGTGATTGTGGTCACTGGTGAGCCCTTTGTCATGCTCCACTGGCAAATGAAGAAATAATTCTGCTTCCAGTGATGAAATGAATGGGCACTGGGCTGCCATCCTGAGTAGTGCATGCAGGCTGAGTGCCACCAGAACAGGGCACTGCAGGGATGCTGCTCACAGCCATCCACTCTTCAGTCATAGCAGCTGATGGCACTTGCATTGGTCTTCATTGCACGTGTCCATTGTTAGTGCCATGTACCTGTTTGAGCAAAGTGGTCAGGGGATGATGAAATTCTCATCCCCACGATGTAACTTGTGCAAAAGAGAGGTTTATAGGGTCCAGGACTTAGAAGTGTCAATTTAAAAATAGAATGAGGAGTCCGTATCTTAACAATGTAGGCAAAATACAATTAAAATTGATATTTAAGTTTGAGAAATAAATCTTGAGAATGGGTAGTAAATATTACTTTCTTTATTTTTTACAGTCATGTTCTTCAGCAGTAGTGGCAGTGTATTTCTTTGCTATTAAATTCCCTCTGATTTCACAGTTCACATATTGAATATACTACATGTTACAGAGCTGAGATTCAGGGGATTTTGAGAGAGAAGGAAATGTTGAAGGGTAATTGGAGCCACACAGGAAGAGTAGTGAAGGGATCCAGTGTAGCAAAAGAAGGCTCAGACAGGAATGTAGAGGCTCAAGGGAAGCTGAAAGTGGATCAAAACAGGACAAATGTAGGTAGAAAGGATCAAAATACCAAGGAGAAGTAAAAGAGAGGATTGCAACTATATACAATATTGTTCAGAGAAAAATGTGTGATCAGACAGGATCAGACCAATTTTGTCCTTGCTGACACAAGGTTAGAGGAGCAGGAAATCAGAAACACTGGAAGAGGTATTTGGATCCTAATGATATGGAGAAGGAAGTAAAAGTGAAGCAGAGAAAGAACTATTAGAGCAAATATTAGAGCTGCATGAGAGATGGAGAAGTAATGGTGTCAGGAGAGCTGAGTGGGGATCAGAAAAGGATTGCATGTAAAGCTATCAGGAAAGCCAGGAGTGGGTCAGAAAAGCTTACAGAGATTTGGTCAGAGTGGCCAGAGGGGCAGGATGATGCTTATTGCTCTGCATACTGCAGTTAGTTCAGAAGCCCTTACAGAGCAACTCCAAGGGTGGAAGTATCAAGAATATTAGCATCTTACATGACAGATCTGATTCATTAGCAAAATCAAGGCTCTTGCTTCATTTATATCCCATGAGGATTTGGTTTGTTGGATATTGTCCTAGCTGCTCCTTTGGAATACAGTTGGGATTTTTCAGCATGGGTGCTCTCATAAGACACAAAGTAAGGATTTTAGGCAGCTTACCTTCTGAACATACCAAGATGTGGAGATTTATGGCCAGGGTCTCAGCATTGTTTTAATAATTTACCTAAAAATAAACTGATGTCTTGAAGCAGGCAAATCTTTTGTGGAAGTCTTTATGCAGGCAAATTTTATGTGAAGAGCATTATTTAATAAATTCTTGCTGTTGTGGACTGTAAAGTAGGGGATGTATTCCCTGCCTCTGTATAGTGAATGTACTGCTGCCTATCCAGGCTTCTATAGAGACTTTGTCACTAAGCCACAAAAGTCATCCATTTCATAATCATTGGCTTCGGATAGCTAACTCTGGCAGGTGCCATCACTTGCCACTGCTGCTGGCATATGTTTGTCAGTCCTCCCAGCACATGGCAAAGAAACTTTTTCAAGAGGAAAGCATTGTCATTTTATCCTATTCATCCCTACTCAAAACCAAACTGAATGGCTAAATTATCACTTCAGGTAGTAAATCTGTTTCTTGTTTGTGAAAGGAATGCTTCATCTTGAGTCCCTTTGTTTTGTATAGCCAGAGGGCTATTACAGATGGTATTGAACTCACAAGAATCATTTTAGCATTATTCTAGCACAAAGTAGATAATAAATGGATAACCTTGTTGTCCTAAAAAACCATGAATAACTGTGGCTTTAAATTTAATGATTCTCTGCCCTACTCCCTCTAACTCTAGAAACATGTATTCAGAATCTTACTTTAAAGTCAAGGCAAAGTGCTGATTGACTGTACTGACATAATTGTGTTAATGACAAGACACTGAGAGTACATTATTAGATACGTCGCTTATCATCACATTTTATTTGGCTCTGATCTGCCAAGCTCAAGTTATGCTTCTTATACATTGTGGTTTCAGTCAGTCACTTAAACTGCTTCAGTGTTGAAATAACATTTTTTACAGGTCTTTTAGCTGTAGCTCAAGAGAAGGAATTATTCCAGAGAGTCATTAAACTGTTCAAAGTTTGTTCGCACTGACAAACTTAAAGTTTGTCCACTTAGAAAATTATTTCTTTGATCGGGAAAATGATGAGTGAAACTACTCTTTTTTAAATACATGGATCCATTTGTTAATACCAAATTGATACCAAAAAAGTGTTTTAATCTACAAAAGGTATCTTCTCTTGTCACACCTGAGCTCCTACAGGCACCATCTCAAACTTCTGAAATGTCCTGTTGTCTAATGGAAGAGCATGCGATGGGAAATGGAGATGGTTTTATGCTATGTTGTGCTCGATGTGAGTGTAGTTCAGCAAATAGTGATGTTTAAGCAATACTGCGGTATGGAAGGTATAAAAAAAAGTTTACATTTAACTTGGTGTCATTCTTGCCTAGCTCATTGCATTCTAAGAAAAACGTCATTGTTTAAAGGTACGCAGCAAATTAAATATGAACAGTTAGAACTCATAAACAGGATGTGCTTATTCAGGGATGGAAGCCATCTCAGGGTTGCAAATATTCTGCATTGTGTGGGGATGTACTTCTATCTGACTAGTGCTAATTGGGAGGCATAAGGCTCTTTCATCCATCCTGGTAAATTCAAGACAGGGGAGGTCTATTCAGTGTAGGCTCATTTTGCTTCTTATTTTTATACCAAAATAGCAGATGAGAAACCTGCAACTGTCAAAATTTTAAATTAACTCTTTTATGTTTGTCAAGATCATGATATCTTCATTATAGTACAGTTATCCTTCCTTGGAGAGGGTTAACCTCCTGCCTTAGTGATGTCAAACTTGAAATAATAAAAAGATTGGGCAGACTTTGTCAAGGTTTATTTATATCCAGAAAGGGCAGCTTTAAAAGGAACTCGTGAATAACTATAACTTTCATAATGTTGCTGAAGAAACACTGAAGTGATGATCTTAATATAATTAAATAACTTGCATATTCAATGCACATTCGAGCTTTCTTTTGTTGAGACTGGGAAATTCTCTCACACAAGTCTTTCCAGGAACTGAGACTCCTACAGGCTATTTCAGTTGGAATAATTAATAATAATTGTTTTTATAGCAGCTGTAAATGCCTTGAAAGTGGTGTTAAATAGTTACTAAAAACATCGGTCACTGCTATTATAATCATGAGAGGAAAATTTACATTTGTGATCAGAGCGATAGCAGACAAGTGCAGTTATGCTGTCAGTGACTGAAGCAGTCAGTTATGATGCAATGTGTAAATGCATTTGGATTTACAGCCGAACTCACTAAGTCATTGCTTTTGACTAGCATGAAATAAAGTATTGGTAATACTGACTCAATACATATGGCTATCATATGACAGTTTTATTTTCTTATTTTTATGGAACATTCTGACTGTAGAGATTCAACAAGCTTGTCAAGTTGTTCTGCAAAATTCTAGGATAATGAATCAGTCTAGTTATATTCTTGTTCTGTGATAGTATTAAGAAATTACAAAATTATGCATGACTTCTCTGTCTCTATGTATACCCAAAGTGTACAGTGTGTACACATAGATACAGGTATTTAATTGCCCATTGTGTGTGCTGGGCCATACATACATGCGCATACTTTTATTATTTGCTATTTTACCAAAATAGCTACCTACTGCAATGTAGAATTTTGAAAACCTACTGCAATGTCTCCTTTGCTGTTGTCTGGAATAGCCATTTGCTTTCTTTACTAAGTTAAAGCCCTGGTTTGAACTTAGGCCTGCAAAGGGACCTATTACCTCTAGTGTTGGTACAGTCCGTTACAGTTAGAAGTAGGCTGCATAGTTCTGATTTGGACTTTAAATACTCCAAATCATTAGGTGCATGGACCTTGTACAGTAAGTATAGATTTGAGTATGAATATTAATATAAAGATGCACTGCAGCCTCCTACCACATGGGATACCAAAGATGTGAAAGACGGGGCTTGGGTTATCAGATCTTGGAGATAGTGAATGCATCTCAGGTTCTTGCGTATGACACTGACCTAACTCTGTACCTCAGTTTTCAGATGTACATGAATGTCATTTTAATATGTAACCTGTTCTCAGATCACCATTTGAAATTTCAAAGTCTAGGTCTATATTTTGTAAACTGAAACAGGCCGTTAACAAAGTGTCAGTGGGATGAAATAGAAGAAGAGAAATTGAAGAGAGCTACACTGGTGGCCCTTCTGGCTTGTTTGTTTTATTTTGTGTGAGTGTAGGCTTTGGTTCTGAAAACACAAGTACTTACCTCTTTGCATATGTGTAGTTCCACTGAAGTCTGTGGGACCTCTGATAATCATTAAATTAACTCTCATAAGTGCTTCCAGACTTACAGACTTGGATGGCAAAAAAAGGCGATAAGAGCAGATTCTCATTTTTGACTTTCCATTAAATCATCCTGTGTGATTTCTGCTCATCCCTATGACATCCCCGATTCTGGGGGTTTTTTCCCCCTCATTTAGATGTATTGCTTTTGATTTTGTTTGTTTTTTAAGATGGAAGCTCTTTAAACTTTGGTAGTTATTTAGCTTGAGTTCAGTGTCTCTCATGAGGGAGCCACACATGTATTTTTCCCCTTGGAAAAAAAAAAAAGAATTAATTTTTCAATTTTGGACTAAGGGTTCACGTCAAAGATGAAATAAAAAATAATTATTTGTAAGCCATATTAAACATTGGCCATTAAAAAGGAAATTGGAACGTGTCATGTCAAATATCTTGAGAGAGAGAAACGAAGGGAGGGAGTTGAGAGGCACATTCCTTGAAGTAACTAGAAAGAGTCTCCTGGTGAAATGGAGGCATCCTGGGGATCACTGACTTTAATTAAGTAGAAATGATCAAGGCACCGGGGTACTTCCGGGGGATTAATGACTGACTGGGAGACTCGATGGCCTCAGGCAAAGCTGTAGGCCATTAACCCCAGCCAGTCCTTTGTTTTTCAGGAAGTGCCCTGTGCCAAGGTCATTTTTCCTATTATAGCTAAGGATGGATCTTTTCTGTAGTCTCATGAGAGTCATGAAGTCCATGATTTTTGTGTTGTTTTTTCCCTCTTTTTAATATCTCACTTATGACATACAGAGATATTTTTATTAAATTGCTTGTGCTGTAGTGAGGGAATAGCTTGATGCTGTTCTGGTCTGAATTTTATGAAGATTAGTACATGAATACCCCATATGCATATAAGCCAAATGAGCGTCAAAGGATTAATCAATACCACAAAAGCACAAGGAGGTTCAGTACCATTGGATTATTAAATTTGATCCCAAGAATAACATTGCAGCCTTGAATAAGTTTTGTTAGTAAAAACAGTCTTGGATCTTTGTACTTCTAGCATCCTGTGGCAGAGTTTCAGAAGTTGTTGTATTTTCACTTGACTTTCACCATTGTTTTTCCCAGAGTCTGAGGGATTGTGAAATGTGATTAAACTGTCATTTTCTTGAGCCATTTCTTTCATCTGGGAGAAGGTACAACCAAGCAATATGTTTGTACTAGTAGCATGAACTGCCATTCTTTCCCTCTCCAAAGTTCTTGGATTCTTTATGCCCAACAACCACCTTGTCAAGGGTTTCCCATCTTAGCACCCTACACCACGAGCAGGGACATAGGAAAATGTTGCCAGGGATGACAGCCATATTTAGAAAAGCATGGGAACATTAATGTCCTCCTCTCACTGAATCCCACCACATTGATAAAAAAATATTAGATATTATTGGACATTACTGCAACTGGAAGAAAAGAAGATTTCTATAAAATATGGCCACTGCTGTAGGGTTCCCAGACTCCAGTACCTTAGTCATGGTTACAGTGGAGGCGGGGAGTTCGGTGCTGTGTGGGTGTGACCAGATTGTTATTCTGTACCAGGCACATAATTGCTGGGGGTCATGGTTTTGTTCAGAAAGGACCATTTTATCTTGCTCTGGCAAAGCAAGTTAATGTTGGCATTAACTCCTGCAGGTTCTCTCTTCCATCACAGCAATCTCCCCCTTCCCGTTCTCTCCGGAGAGCACCTGTGGACCTCTGGTGCTGAAAGGGACAGCGGCGAAAACTCAACTGCTCTTAGTGCTGAAGCAACAGCGCCAGCCAGGAGCAACTGGCAGGAGATCATTGTTCTTTGCTATTTGGGGCTGGGGGCTGGGAAGTGCTCACCACGTGAGCTCCACCACCATATTGCCTTTGTTCCCAAATGTGTGAGGGCAGTGGGCAGGAACGATCATAGATTGTGTTTGTCTGGGGAAACCACACAGGGGTGACCTGCACAGAACAGCCGCCACCCTGGTTTTGTTTACAGTGGTGAATATCATTTTGTGGGTTAAACACCTCTTTTTTGTATTCTTTTGCTATTGATAGTGCCATATTAATTATTTATAAATATTGTTAATATAATTGTATTGAGCATGTCTTATTCGATTGCTTTGTGATCTTAGTAAGTTGTTATTTCAACCCTCTCCTTTTTGTCCCTCCCTTATGGGAAGGGACTTTATTGTAGTTAAATTTCCTGTTGGTGTAAAAACCAGCATAATCTCGTTTTACATCAGCAGATTGTTACTGAGCTAGGGGCTTTGGGATTGTGCATCTTGGGAGGTGAGCCACATAGCTAACCAGAACCTCAACCAACCTTTCTACCCACCCATTTACTGGAAAAACATCTTAGACACAACTGCTAAAAATAGAATTGTTGATTAAAATAAATTAAACTAAAAAGCTTTTAAGTAATAGATCAAACTCTCCTGCTTTATGAGCTAAAGGTAATTAGAAGCTGTCCCCTTAATACTCTTGACACAGAATACTGTTGCAGCCATGTATAATTTTATTGCTTATCTAGAGTGGTCAGAAGCAAGGAACAGGCCCTGTGTCTCATTTGAACACTGCTACTTCAGCCACTATTCCTATTCCATCTTATCTTGAATAGCTCATGCTGAAATCAATTAATAATATTTTGCTTGTTACACTTAGAGACGTTATCACTTACAAAAATGTGCCTTAATAGAAACTTGCAAAACTCTGGCCAGCCTTCTGTGCAATATACATTTGTCCTCGGCTCAGAAAGCAGCTTACCTGGAGAGGAGCCAGTAGGGCCGTGTCAGAGGAGGCTGCCATAGTGGCAGACAGACAGATGCCTACTCTCACCTGCCTGGAGCAGCCCAGCAGCTGCGTGTCCCCCTGTCCCCTGTATTTGTCTTACCTTAACAGGTATGTTCTCTTTCTATGTGGTAGTGTGTTCTTGCTCTCTTACTGTCTGTCTTTGGCCTTTCTACATTTACATCAATTTACATATGCTATCCTGGATGCTTCTGCAAAAGCAAGAAAGAGTCTTTTTCTACTGAGTGCATGAAGAATTCTGATACAATGCTGGCAGTCCATAAGGCCTAATAGTTTATCTATTTTAAAAATTAATGGTGACTTCCACAGTTGGTTTCTATCCAAATCTTTCTGTTTAATTGGTTAGATAGATGCTGGACTTTGAATTATTATATGTAACTATTGGTGGGAAAGAAAGAATTACACTACTACCATGCCTGCCTTTTTTTTTTTGGTGTTTTAGAGTAGAGAAGGAATTCTAGTCCATTTATTCATTTCTGAAAGAGCAGATGCAGCAAATGCCTGTGCTCTTCATAAGACCCATATCCAAGAGGCCAAGTGAGTTTTCTTGCTCTTTGTCTGGCGAACCCATGAGGATGCTCATTGCATTCTTTCACCTGACTCCATGTCAGATGAGTGGGATGCTTGATTTTGCAGGTTAGGGTTGTGGAAGGCCCAACTTCTACAGAAGCAATGGAATAGATGCTTCCACTGCATTCACGGGAGAGGACAGATACGTGTGTGATGAGGGAGAAAAAGTTGGATGAAGTAACATACTAGAATAGTTATGTTTTTAAGTCTGAGGAGACCCAAAAACTTTTCAGTCCATTCGCCTGGACCTTTTGGACCAAAAGTTATGATAGTAGCACCACAGAATGCAATGGTTTTTTTAGGAGAAAAGCAAAGAGTAACTTCCCCAGTTGAAACTGCAGGGGGAATTTTAGGTATGCAGGATGTAATTACGAGAACTGGAATTTGGCCAGTTCACTCTGATTAATTTAACACCCGTACTCTTGTTAAAATTGCCATGGATTTTTTAATGATCAAAACTACTTAGGAATGGGCTTCGGCTTTCTGTTTCACCTACCATAAGTAAATGCAAAATACCAAGAAAGTCAGCTATGTTATTTGATTTCTATTCCACCAGCTGTTGATGTGGAATTACCTTACAAACAATTCAAATATTTCAACCAGGATTTTGTTTTGTAAAATCAAAATATTTTTGTGCTTTTGTTTTTATATTTATATAATGCATTTATTTATTTATTTTGTGAAAGTAGAGTTGTTGTAAGCATTATATTAAAGTGATGCTGCTTCTGTGAAAAGCTTGTGGGTTTGTAGTTACCATTGCCCCATACTAATATGAAATTTAGTTGTTAATGACATGGGTTGTGCTTCTGAACAACTGTATGTTTTACATAAAATATATATTTCTGAGTCATCTTATTCTGATGTGTTGTAAAATACTCCCCAAATCTTAGCATGGATACCACCTTTTTGTGTCTAACTTACTGATAATATTCATGAAAACGGG